>NC_084802.1:229910732-230535732 GCF_963169125.1 Humulus lupulus | reverse complement strand
TCAGGTCTCTAACCTTCAGCGTTGAAATCACAGGTACTCGCGGTCCACTGACTGTCCCCACAAATACAAAGGGTACCTCTCCTTCTGGTTCAAAAGTCACCATCTTGCGCTTGCAGTGAATCGTCGCCCCATATTTCGATAACCAATCCATTACTAGCTCAATCCATATTGCTATGATCATATCAAAATCATCCATTACTAGCTTAATCAGATCCACAAACAATTCCCTACCGTCTATCTCTACTGGAAACGCTCTAATCCATCTCTTAGAGACTACCAATTCCTCAGTTGGCAACAAAATCTGAAAACCCTAGCATACAAGTCACTAGGTCTACACAGCTGATCTATCAATCTAGCAGATACAAACGAATGGGTGGCTCCCGAATCAATCAACGTAGTAACAGATGAACCAGCACTAGAAATATGACCTGTCACGACCGAGGGGCTAGCCTCTACCTCAGTCTGAGTCAAGGTAAATACTCTAGTAGGACCGAGGTTGTCACCCTGCTTCGGCTCCTCTTTTCTGGCTTATGGTCAGTCCTTCTTCAGACGGTTGACACTCCCACAAGTAAAGCAGGTCCTGATCCTGCACTCCCCCTGATGTCATCGTCTGCACCGAGGACACACTAGAAAACTCCTCCAGTTGTCACCCCCGCCCTGGCGGCCACTAAATGCACCCTGGGCCCTCTTATCCAAGCTAGGAGGAACGAAGGAATATGGGGCCTTCCTCTTCTGTTCACTAGGGCCACTACCCCGACTGGATACAATAAAAGGAGACATCGTCTTCTTGGCATCGCACCTTGCAGCGCCGTCCCTCCAAATCTGATCCTCGGCCCCCTCAGCAGTAAGGGCCTTGTCCACTACCTGGGCGTAAGTAGTAGTCTCTGGATCCAAAGTAATCTTAACATCACGGGCGATCATAACATTCAATCCCTGAACAAATCTATCTCTTCTTGCCGCATCTGTCAGCACCAAGTCCGGCGCAAACTTCGCAAACCGGTCAAATTTCAAAGAATACTCAGTAACGGTCAACCGGTTCTAAGTTAGGTTGATGAACTCGTCAACTTTCGCAGCTCGGACTGCTACACTGTAATACTTTTCATTAAAGATGTTTCTGAACTCTTCCCAAGTAATAACTATCACATTCCTCCTCTTAGTCACAACATCCCACCAGATGCGGGCATCTTCTCTGAACATGTAGCTGGCACAAGGTACCCTCTCGTTCCCTTCCACCCTCATAAAATCCAGGATGGAGGAAATCATATTCATCCACTGCTCTGCCCGTAGTGGGTCTAGTCCACCCTCGAAGGTGGGAGGATGCTGCTTCCTGAACCTCTCCTACAAAGGTTCCCACCTGTTCTCCATAACAGGCTGAACCGACACTGGCGCCACAGCCTGCTGAACTGACAACCCAATGGCCTGAGGAGGGGCCTGCTGCCTCAACTGTCGAAGTTCTTCCTCAGTTCGTTGCAGTCTCCCTTCCATTCGGCAATCATCTGTTGCCAATTCTGTGGGGTAGGTGGAGGGTCCTGACCCTGGTTGTCACCCTCGGCCCTGCTACCGCGAAGTCTCGATAATTGTCGAGGCATCTCAATAATATGCTTGCAATCAATGATGCCACTTATCAGGCATGATAACAACATCCAAAACCACCACCCAAATCACATCAGCCAACCATAAACAACATTCCACATAATACACAAATACATATAACACTCAATGGGCCAGGCCTTGGCATTATGCATATGTTAACTCATTCATCATGCTCCATATAAAATAAGCCGGCAAATAGGGCATTTAAGCACATAATCAAGCACGTAATTCAATCATTACCAACCAACCCTGAGTCGAGCTTGTCACTGACAGCGAGCGTACATTTTCGGTCAATCTTCGGGAATCGTAAACCTTGGCTCGCTCTGATATCAAGTTGTAACGTACTACTACCTTAGAGTCGTTACTAAGTGAGTTTAAAATGTGCATTTGACTTGCTAATCAAGAATTTAGGTCAAAAGTGTAACTAAACTGTATTAAAATCAAACATTTTGAAAATGTAGTCATTCATTGAAAATTATGAAGCGTTCAACATTCGGGATCCCCAAAATACTGTTTATAAATATTTACAACTCAAAAATATGATTAAAGTCGACTATACGATAAAATATAATTTAGTACAATACATTTCCCGAAAATACCCCTGACCATGGCAGCCAGGCAGGCCAAACATGTACGCACCGCTTCACTCTCTCCGTACTCATGGTTGGTCGATTTCCCCTTGCCCTTACCTGCACCACAGAACACCCGTGAGTCGAAGCCCAGCAAGAAAACTCACACAAGCAGATAACATATGCATATCTTTCACTTAACACATAGTCAAACCGCTAACAGGCTAAACACATACGACCATGCCGTCCCAAGGGCTTTACCAGGCCCTGGGTTCGCGATTTGCACTATGAGGATATCCCAGGTATCCTTTAGAGTCTCACCCTGGCAACTCGCACTCCGCATGCTAAACGCTGCTCCCAGCCCCTTGCCGTTCTCAACCTTCTTTGTTCCCGGCCCTCGATGTTCCCGGCCCTATGCCATTCATTCACATATACGCACACATAACATAATTAAACAAATACTTAAACACATATTAGCATAATCAATGGGGATATGCTCTGCACACAATCATATAGGGTCATGCCTTACAACATAACTATGGGGCCTCGCTTTGCTCTACGGGTATAGCAGTTTTCTTACCTGTGTCCCGAATTTCTTGAGCACTGAAATCCCGAGCACAATCCTCTAACCCATCCCTCGCTGAAAATCTATTCACAACACATACATAGCACTCTTGTTACTAACCAATTCATAATCATCCCGCAAAACCAATCCCGTGCTCTCGGGACCTCTCGTTTCCCCACACAAGGTAGCAAAAGCGTCCCCCGAGCCCCCTAAGCCAAAACCCTAAAAACTCATATTCCCTTTCCCTGAAATTAGCCTAGTGCCGCGGCACAGCCCTATAGGGGTCGTGGCACCCAGAATGGTCCCCATATCCTGATTCAACCTAGCATCACGGCACAGAAGAACAAGTCCGCGGCGCTCATACGCGAACCCAGAAAACTAGGTTTTTCCCAACATTTTTCCCGAGCCAAAACTCTTCCAAATAAATACCCAAGTATACCCAAGTCCCAAATTCAACCTAAAACTTTATATAAACAGTATAACAACTTATGAACACCAGAAACACACTCAAACTCTCCTCCAAACTCAAAATCACAAAGTGGTTTAAAGCTTTACAAAACTTAAACCACAAATCAGAAAACTTAAATCTCACCAGCAAATAACTTCAGAGATGCATGGTACTCTTACCTCAAGTAAAATTTCGTCCCTGAGCTTCTTTCAAATTCAATTCTAAGCCCAAATCCTCTAATCCCCAGCTGAACCTTGCCAAGTCTTCACTCCAATTATCCACAAAATAAACACAATTCAGCTCACTAATTCAATACTTCCAGCAGAAATTCACTAATATTTGAGTTAAGACTTACCTTTGATCCTAGCTAAGCCCTTGAGCTCCTGAGTTTCTGCTTTAAGATCCTCCAAAATCAACACCTTAGAGATGGAGAACCGATTGGGAGAAAGAGAGAAAAAGATGAGAGTTTCCTTCTGTTTTCTTTTCCTTCTAATTCCCTTCTACATGACCCTAGAATCAGCTACATTATTTTATCAAAACCCCCCTATACAAAAGGTCCAAAATACCCTTGAGCTTTATTTAAATCCTTAAGTGCCTCCAAGGGCAATTTAGTCATTTCACCCAAATCCTGCAAAGTCCTCAAGTATTCCTATGAATCCCCACTTAATCCCGACATAACAAATTATTGATAAGCTACTAACCATTACACAATAATTCCTGAACACATTGTAATATTCCCAAAATAACCCTAAGCTCCTCCCGAGCTGGGTATTTGACCCCGTTGTAACTTTCTAGCTAAACAACTCCTTAGGACCGTCTCGGATCGTGCATCACAAATATATCACCACTCACATGTGGTATCAATCACAATATACAAATATTGCATTTATGCCCTCAACGGGCTAAAATTACAAATATTCCCCTAGCAACCAAATGGGGCCCACATGCACATTTAATTCACAAAAACATGCATTTCTAATAACATACTTAACAAATTCACATATTAACAAAAATAATTCAATTATTGCCCTCGAGGCACGCTAACCAAGGCCCTAAGCCTTATTAGCAAATTTGGGACGCTACAGCATGGATGACCATGGTAAATAAAACACAGAAATTTGTAAAGAAAGAGTTAATTTGAAACCACAAGACTTACAGTGTGTTCGTCGGTTGAAGAAGTATATTTTGCAAGGCCTGGAAGATTCACTCTTGAGTAATTGAACAACTGGATGTTGGAGAGATCTTGCAACGAAGAGTTTTCGGGGTTTCTTTTCTCTGAGAAAGAAGAAGGTTTGAAAAGCATAGAAGAGCGAAAATAGAGAAAGTTTTCGAATAAATGGTGATGAACTGTGATAATTGTCTATCCTATTTATACGTAAACGGAATAAATCAATGTGAGCCATCCGATTTGGTCAGTACAAGATCTGAGGGCTGTGTTTCAAAGGACAAAATGGCAGCAAAAAGTTTACAAGACCATTATTGCAGTCCTTGAAACTCAAACAAACGCCAATGGTAGTGTTCCACATGTCCAGTACTCGAGTATTGGACAAGTATGGGAAATTGCAATAGGAGTCTAAAAGTCCCTACTGTGAAGATCAGAAGATGACGTCATAAATCACGAGCAGGGCCTTGGGGGGCAAATGTGTATCCTAATTTCAGCACGAGTCTTTTACTCAGATCGTGTACAGCTAGCAGGTAAGTACAAGGAAGGAATAGCCTATAAGTCCAAGTATCCTCCACGTTAACAGCACAGTTCTCATGACGATTTTACGGTTCTCGACAGTGTATTAAGCTCGTGCTAACTTGGAGATATGGCATGTCCACGAATCCCCGAAAACTTGAATACTTTATATGATCATTTATGGCCAGCTTGTGATAGTTAATGTCCCATATATTAGGAGATTATTTATTTCATGATCAGATCATATCCTACTAAAAATGGTAATATTTCATAATAAATGTAATATATACGCAAATCCTTGATTGATTCATGCAGTTACCCAAACCTGTCCAAGGAATTTCTCTATAAATGTTGAGAATATTGGACAGGAAAAGGGAAGGATTATTTTGAAATGTCGAAACTCTGTCAAAATAGAGAGAGAAACAGTAATAAAATAGACTCATGGACTAGGTGGATTTTTACCACTGAACCACGTAAAAAAACCAGTGTTATTGAGAGTAATTTTCTTACTTCGATTTACCATCAAGCACTAATTCAACTTTGTTATTTTCTTGATTCACTGGCGAAAAATCGCGTCAACAACTTTATTTGATGTAAATCATTGTAAAAATTATTTAGAAAACATCTTTGGCTTGAAAAATTGCACAAATTTTATCAATTCTTTTTCCCTCAGGCAGTGGTCGCGGCCTGGGTAACAACAGCTAGTGGTCGTGACCACCATAAACCTCTGGCCGTGGCCAATGCATGAAAAATGCCCAGAATCGTCTCGTGGCCGCGGCCACCCACTTTCACTGGTCGCGGCTTGCGTTAATTGTTTTCTTAAAATTTGATTTGTGAATATATTTTTAATAGGTTAATTAAAAAATATCAGATATTTTTTATTATTTAAAAATATCCTTTTTGAAATATGATATTTTTGTTTTTTAATCTTTTAAAAATAGATATTTTCTACAAAGATTCAAATTTAAAAATAGGTTAACTAATTAATTTTAAATATTTTAATATATTAAAATATTATAATTAAGTTATTTGATATTTAAGATATTTTTTTAATAATTGATATTTTTTTAAATATGATATTTGAAAATAAAAATATCTGAATATTTTATAGATTTTAATATTTAAATTATTTGAAATTTGAAAGTTTGTTAACTAGATATTTTTATAGATATTTGAATTTGTTTAACTGTTTAAGATATTTTTTCAAAAGCGGCACATGATATTTGTTTTAAAAATTTATAATTGGTTAGATTTTTAAAAATATCACATTTTTCAAACCAATTAATAAAATATTTTCTAATAAATGGAATTTAAATTAACTTTGGTTAATTGCTGATAAATCATATTTAAATTAAATTAATATTTTTCAAATTAACCTAAACCAAGTTCATTATTGATAAATGAAATTTAAATTAACTTTTGTTAATTGTTGATAAATTTCATTTAAATTGACTTATTTTTTTGTAAAAATTTAAGTAATTTTAATTTTTGTTAAATTCTAGATAATTAATTGTTGAATTTTCGCAAATGAAATAAATTATGGTATTTTTGCATAAATTCATAGACTTGCTCTTATCGTAACATGATTAGGCTCATCCAATTACAACATGTATGTTTGCACTATATGTGGTATTTTTGCAATTGAGCTTAGATGCATATAGTGGGTCATATGTTTGTTAGATATATGGATTTTGCCAAATAAAATATTCATAAAATGATAAGTTTTATTTGGTCCCATTAGAAAATGTAAAGTTTAAATTCCTCTCTTTTGGGTAATTCCACTTGTGAAGACCCATTTGTTTTACATGATTATAGTGGGCCTAATCAATTAATAACAATTAATAAAATGAATGTTTAAATTCTTGTCTTTTGGACCTTGTATGGAAGTATGAGGGCATTTGTAATGGGAACGGCATACTGGGCCCAGCCTTCCTCCATACAAGTCCAATTTTAAGGCCCATTTACCTGAGTTGGACTTAATTGTATAGGTTCATTATATTAGTTAAACCTAAATATTGATTAGAAACAAATTAGTTCTAAATTAATTGAATTTGATTCAATGTGACACTTTAGAATTAATAGGAAATTATGGGACTTTTGTTTTAAAAATTTAATTTTTTCAATTTTTTGGAGAACCATAGTCATTAATTTTCTAAACATAAATAATAAAAATACTATTTTATAATGAGCTTATTTTAAGAATTATATTCGATCTCCACCGTTGGTTTAATAAAGTCAATAACTTAATGGGGCCTCGAGACGTTTTGATTCGTCCCGCTACGGAAGGTGTTCATTAGTTATTTTGACAAGGTTAGATTTCGAAAGATAGATAATTATAGGTCAAATTCTACTAGACTCACCCCTACGGTGATTACTAGGACTAAATCTATGATTGTCGAAATCGTGGGTCTAGCTCAAAAAATAAGAGATTTTGTTTTCTTATTTTGATCGAATAGTAGGTTGTTAATAATGATGTCCATTATTAAATAAGTTCACAACTTTATTTAACTAGTGGTATTTTTTACTCTCGCCAACCGAGACAAGGATATCATAGATTAGTTAAAAACCTAATGAAATAGAGATATGATTGTTTTCGGTATTTTTCTCATATCTTACATATTTTTGGTATATGTTGTGTTATTTCTTGAAATTAGAGTGAATAGAAGTTTTATTGAGCAAAAGTGATTGAATTCTATTTTATTGATAATTGGTACTTTTAAGTATGGTTGTGTCTACTCTCATCCTTTCTCAACTTTTGATGGAAAAACTCACTGGAGAAAACTTCCTTAAAAGGAAGCAAAACATCAACATAGTGTTGATTGGTGACAACGCCAAGTTCATCATGATTGAAGAATCCCCAGAACGAGCATCGACTCCGCACGTTCATGATGGCACCGACAATGCTCACATGGCACCTTCTCAACATGTTCGCGATCATCTGATCAAAACGACATACTATTTTCAAGAAGCTGGACTGCATGGAGCAACAATAGATGAGGAAACTTAAGTCGGCTTAATCCTCAACAGACTCTTTCCAGCTTTCCTGCCAATCACCACCAACTATGGTCTGACGCAGCTCATGAATGAGCTTCAGACTTTTGAGTTTATCATGGGTGGACCGAGTAAGGGAGGAGAAAAGAAGACAACTACTACTATTGCTACTGATCCAGCTAAGGCTGAAGCTAACCAAGCTTCGTCGTCGAAAGCTGGAAACAAGAGGAAAGATGGACATAACAACAACCCCAAGCCTGCAAAGGCTGCAAAGACGAGTGCACAACCAAAGATAAGTGCTTTCACTGCAAAGAGAAGGGGCATTGGAAATGAGATTGCCCCAAGTTTCTAGCAGTGAAAAACAAAGGTAATGATTATAGTTCATTTATCTTAGAAACTTGGGTTTTAGAGAATGATAAATCTGTTTGGATTATTGATTCTGGATCTACCAACCATGTTTGCAACTCTTTACAGCTTCTTGAATCGTGGGAGGAAGTGGACGAAGGTGGCTCAAAGCTTAGAGTTGGGAATGGAGCGTTCGTTGCGATCCAAGCTAGAGGAAGAGCTCGTCTGAAGTTCGGAAATAAATTTTTAATTTTAAATGATGTATTTGTTATTCTAAATTTTAGTAGAAATTTAATTTCAGTTTCGATGTTGCAATTAGAACAATTTGTTATGACTTTCACAAGTTCTAATATATCTATTTCTTTCAATGGATCACAATTGTGTATTGCATGTTTGGAAAACGGGCTTTATATTTTGCGACTTAACGAACCCCTCACTCTTAACAATGATTTACTCAAAGTAGTTAAATCTAAGACCAATAAATGTTGAAACACCAATAACAATAAGATGACATATTTATGGCACTTGAGACTAGGTCACATTGGCTATGATAGGATTCAAAGACTTACAAAGGATGGACCTTTGAGGGAACTCACCTTAGGTGAATTACTTATCTGTGAATCTTGTCTAGAAGGCAAACTGACCAAGCATCCATTCTCTGCAAAGGGTGATAGGGCCAAAGAACCACTTGGACTTGTGCATTCAGATGTTTGTGGACCGTTGAATGTACAAGCTAGGGGTGGTTTTGAGTATTTCGTCACTTTCATTGATGATTACTCTAGATACTCATGTCTTTACCTAATGCATAGGAAATTAGAAACATTTTCAAAGTTTCAGGAATTCCTAGCGATGGCTCAGAACCAATTAGGTAAAATGTTAAAGATCTTGCGATCTGATAGGGGTGGAGAATATTTGGATATGCAGTTCCAAGATCGTTTAACTGAACTTCAGATTTTATCGCAACTTATTGCCCCAGGTACTTCACAACAAAATGGTGTAGCGGAATGCCAGAACAAAACTTTATTGGAAATGGTTAGATGCATGCTTAGTTACTCAACTCTACCAACTTCGTTCTGGGGACATGCAATTGAAACTGCAAACGACATTCTCAATGTAGTGCCATCTAAATCAACCCCTAAAACACCTTTAGAATGCTAGAATGGTCGTGTACCTAGTTTACGCCATTGTAGAATCCGGGGGTGTCCCGCCCACGTCATAAGGAAAAAGGAAGGAAAGCTAGAACTGCGAACTGAAGTTTGCATGTTTGTTGGCTATCCTAAATACTTCCTTAGAGCTGTTACTAAGTGAATTCAAAACATGCATTTAACTTGCTAATCAAGAATTTAGGTCAAAAGTGAAACTAAACGGTAATAAAATCACATAATTCAAAAATGTAATATTGATTGAAAATTATAAAGCGTTTAACATTCAGGATCCCAAAATACTGTTTATAAATATTTACAACTCAAAAATACGATTAAAGTCTACTAAACGACAAAATATGATTTAGTACAAAACATCTCCCAAAAATACCCCTGGCAGTGGCAGCCAGGCAGGCCGAACATGTACGCATCACTTCATGCTCTTCGTACTCATGGTTGGTCGACTTTTCCCTTGCCCTTACCTGCTCTATGGGTACAACAGTTTTCTTACCTGTGTTCCGAGCTTCTTGATCACCGAAATCCCGAGCACAATCCTCTAAACCAAGCCTCGCTGAAAACCTCAAGTAGGAATTTGACCCTGAGCTGCTTCCAAGTATAGTTCCAAGCTCAAATCCACAAATTCCTAAGCTTAATCTTGCCAAAACTTTGAACCAAGCTCAGTCTCCTAAATCCTAGCCTTGAATTCCTTGAATTGCTGGCCTATAATTCTTCAAAATCAACCACCTTAGAGAGGGAGAAGGAGAGAATCGAATGGGAGAGAGAGAGTTGAGAGAATTTGGTTCACTTTTCCTTCCTCTGCTTTGTTTAAGTGTTTCTAGTATTCCCTAGCTCTTAACTGAGTATATCCAATTTCAAAAATGACTTAATTGCCTTTTAAGTTAACCTAAGTCTTCAAATATCACCAAGGGTAGTTTAGTCATTTAACATATCCTGCTAAGTCCTTGAGTATACCTAAGAATCCATGTTAATCCCGACATGCCAAATTATTAATAAGCTACTAACCATTACTCAATAATTCCCGAACACAAGTTATATTCTCAAAATACCCCTAGGCTCCTCCCGAGCCGGGTATTTGACCCCGTTGTGACTTTCTAGCTATACCGCTCCCTAGGACCGTCTCGGATCGTGCAACTCAATTATATCACCACTCACACGTGGTATCAATCATAATTTACAAAAATATTGCATTTATGCCCTCAATGAGCTAAAATTACAAATATGCCCCTAACAACCAAATGGGGGCCACATGCATATTTAATTCACCTAAACATGCATTTCTAATCACATAATCATCAAATTCATATATTAACATAATAAACAATTTATTGCCCTCCATGCACACTAATAAAGGCCCTAAGCCTTATTAGCAAATTTGGGTCGCTACAACTATCCCCTCCTTACAGAAATTTCATTGTCGAAATTACCTGAACAACTCGGGATACCGCTCCTGCATATCTGATTCAAGTTCCCATGTCGCCTCCTCAACCTTGTTGTTTCTCCACAGCACTTTCACCAAGGCAATGGTCTTGCTCCGCAAGACTTTATCCTCCCTGTCGAGAATCTAAACCGGCTCTCCTCATAAGATAAATCATGGTCCAGCTCTAAGTTCTCGTAACTCAACACATGTGTAGAATCTGATACATACTTTCGGAGCATGGACACGTGAAACACATCATGAACCCTTGATAGGGCTAGAGGCATCGCCAATTTGTAAGCTACCTCTCCAACCCGTTCTAGAACCTCATAGGGGCCAACAAATCTAGGGCTCAGCTTGCTCCGAACACCAAACTGTTTAACTCCTCTCAAAGGTGAAACCCGAAGGAACACATGGTCACCGACCTGAAACTCTACGCTCCTGCATCTCAAGTTCAAGTAACTCTTCTGGCAACTCTGGGAGGCGAGCATTCAAGCTCTAATCTTTTCAATCGCCTCATTGGTCCTCCGAACCATCTCATAACCTAAGTACCTTCTCTCACTCGTCTCATCCCAATGGATGGATGATCTACACTTCCTCCCGTACAACATCTTGTACAGAGCCACTCCGATAGTCGCCTGATAACTATTGTTGTATGAGAACTCAATCAAAGGGAGATACTCCAAGATGTTAGGAAAATATTGTTTTGCCTCAATGGAAATGATTATAATATTACAACTCTATGCAATAATATTACAAGTAAATATAGATTGATTAAAAAGTTTTACAACTCTATGACGAAAGATACATGTAAATATAAAGAAAAAGGTAGAAGATGATAGAAATAGAAAATACAACTCTAAGACAAAATATACAAATAAACTAGAAGTAGTATAATGAAAAGATATAGATGAGATTACAACTCTAAAACAAAAGATACATGTAAAAGAGTGAATAATAGAAGAAAAGAAAAGCAATAGAATAAAAGAACAAGAATAAGAACAATGAACAAAGAACTCTCACTCACACAACCAAAGTGAAGAGTATTGGGGATCACCAACTTGAACAAGGTTTGAAACCTTTGTCCAAAAGCTTATTTCCCCCTAACTCAAGCACTAAGGGATCTCTCACAGATTTTGGGAATGCTTTCTGGAATAATCAAGCCTCAAGGTGTTTCTAGCCAAGTGCTCTAGTGGATAGAAATGGTGTGTCTTACAAGTGAGCATTAGGCTCCTATTTATAGAGTTTAGAGACACCCTTTGAATTTCAAATTCCACCAACCCCATGGCTGTTACCAATGATTAATTAGGTGTTTTATGGAGTTAAAATAGAGATTTGGGAGTTACTTGGCTGTTGGAAACGTTCAAAATTGGATAAAAACCAAATTAGTATGAATCTGTCAGCCACTAGCGCCGCGGCGCTTGTTTCAAGCGCCGCGGCCCTTGGTCAGTTTCAACAACTAATTTTTTTAAGTTTTTTCCAAAACGTTCCAATTTATTCCCACTTGATTTTGTAACTTCCATACACAATATGGGAGTTAAAATCACATCTCTATCAGCCATTTCTCATATGGCTTTAAGAAATTCATCTCAATATTTTGTAACAACAAATCTACACAATAATGGGTGATATTTAGGAGTTACAAATTTGTGATGAATTTGTAACACCAAATATGTTACATGTTTGGATATTTCACATATATCCAAATAATGTAACTCTCTTTTATATGTTACAATATGTGACACTCTATGTCACATTTATTTAATCTAAAACATTATATTATAAAATAATATAATATTACATTATATTATAAAATAATATAACACAAGATCCCCCAAAATCCAGCACACAGGCTCGTAGCATGTCTTCCAGTGTCTGAATCATCCTCTCAGACTGTCCATCTGTCCGATGATGATAAGTGATACTAAACCACAACTGTGTGCCCATGGCCTTCTCCAGACTCTCCCAAAACTTGGAGGTTAAGTTAGGGTCCCTGTCGGATACTATCGATCTCGGAGCCCCATGAAGTCGGACAATTTCCTTCACATACAACTCGGCATACTGCTCCACAGTATAAGTTGTCCTGACAGGTAGAAAGTGGGCGAACTTGGTATACCTATCCACAATTACCCGCACTGAGTCATGTTGTCCCACAGTCCTCGGCAAACTAACCACGAAGTCCATGGTAATATCTTCCCACTTCCACTCCAGAATCCCTAGAGGCTGCAATAACCCTGCTGGCCTTTGATGTTCTGCCTTAACCTGCTGACACGTTAAGCACTTGGCCACATAATCCACCACATCCCTTTTCATGCCCGGCCACCAATACAAAGCTCTCAAATCTTGGTACATCTTCGTTGTACCTGGATGTAAGGAATAGGCAGTGGTATGCAATTTATCCAAGATCTCTCGTCGAATATCAAAATCCATCGGAACATAGATTCGACCCTTGTACTTCAGTAACTCCATCTCTGAGATAGAAAAGTCCTTGGCCGCTCCGACTAAGAATTTTCTCTGTTCCCTCTCAATTGGGAATCTTTCCCCTGTGCCTCCTTGATCCTCTCAAGGAGTGTAGACTGAAGAGTGATGTTAGCTAACCAACCAACCACCAACTCTATACCCACTCTGGTCATCTCCTCAGCTAGCTTATCAGATATATGTCTCAAACTAAACAACTGTCCTGGGCCCTTCCGACTCAATGCATCAGCCACTACATTAGCCTTGCCACGATGGTATAGGATATCACAATCATAATCCTTTACCAAGTCCAGCCATCGTCTCTGGTGCATATTCAGATCCTTCTGAGTAAAGAAGTACTTTAAACTCTTATGGCCGATGTATAATTCGCACTTCTCACCATACAGATAATGTCTCCAAACCTTAAGTGCAAATACCACCGCTGCCAGCTCCAAATCACGCGTGGGATATCTCTACTTATACTCCTTTACCTATCTCGATGCATAGGCTATCACCTTTCCGGCTTGCATCAGCACACACCCTAAACCTTGTTTAGAAGCATCACAGTAAACCACAAACTTCTCATTGTCTGTCGGCAGACTCAACACTGGCGCGGTGATCAGTCGTCGCTTCAATTCCTTGAAACTATTCTCACACTTTTCCGTCCAAACATACTTAGTCTTCTTCCTTGTCAATTCAGCCAACGATGTAGCTATCCTGGAGAATCCCACAACAAACCGCCGATAATACCCTGCCAATCCCAGAAAACTCCTAACTTCAGGAACACTGCTTGGTCTAGGCAAATCCCTCACTGCCTTAATCTTACTTGGGTCAACCAGAATCCCCTCCTTACTAATGATATGGCCTAAAAATGTGACTTGCAGTAGCCAAAACTTGCACTTGCTGAACTTAGAATATAGCTTATGCTCTCTCAACCGCTGCAATACCAAACGTAGATGCTGGTCATGCTCTGTCTCTGACTGAGAGTACACCAGAATGTCGTCAATAAACATAATCACGAACTTGTCCAAGTAGTCCTTGAAAACCCTGTTCATCATGTCCATAAAAGTTGCTGTGGCATTGGTTAATCCAAAGGACATAACCAGGAATTCATAGTGTCCGTACCTTGTGCGGAAAGCGGTCTTTGGAATGTCCTCTTCTTTGATCCTGAACTGATGGTAACCTGACCGAAGATCAATCTTGGAAAACACTGTCTTTCCTTGTAGCTGGTCAAATAAATCGCCAATCCTAGGAAGTGGGTACTTGTTCTTAATGGCCAACTTGTTCAGCTCCCTGTAGTCAATACACATCCTAGGAGATCCATCCTTCTTCTTGACAAACAACATTGGAGCACCCTATGGCAAGAAACTCTATCTGATGAACCAAAATCCAGTAACTCCTGCAAATGAATCTCCAACTCCTTCAACTCCGTCGGAGCCATTCTGTAAGGTGTCCTAAATACTGGCTCTGCCCTTGGCGCCAACTCTATAACAAACTCAATCTCCCACTGCGGCAGCAACCCTGGTAGGTTTGCTGGATATAAATCTGGAAACTCACATACCAATCTGGTCTCACTCGGTCCAACCGACACCACCCAAGAGGTATCGACAACGTTCGCTATGAATCCTATGCAACCTTTCTGCGTCAGGTCTCTAGCCTTTAGTGCTGAAATCACAGGTACCCGCGGTCCACTGACTGTCCCCACAAATACAAAGGGTACCTCCCCTTCTCATTCAATAGTCACCATTCTGCGCTTGCAATGAATCGTCGCTCCATACTTTGATAACCAATCCATCCTTAGGATCATATCGAAGTCATCGATCACTAGCTCAATCAGATCAACAGATAACTCCCTATCGTCTGTCTCTACTGCCGATGCTCTAATCCATCTCCTAGAGACTACCAGTTCCCCAGTCGGCAACAAAGTCTGAAAACCCCTAGCATACAAAACAATAGGTCTACACAGCTGATCTTTCACTCTACCAGACACAAATGAATGAGTAGCTCCCGAATCAATCAATGCAGTGTAAGAAGAACCAGCACTAGAAATCTGACCTGTCACAACCGAAGGGCTAGCCTCAGCCTCAGTCTAAGTCAAAGTGAACACTCTGGTAGGAGCGAGGCTGTCACCCTGCTTCAGCTCCTCTTTCCTGGCTTGTGGGCAGTCCTTCTTCAGATGATAAGCACTCCCACAGATAAAGTAGGCCCTAATCCTGCACTTACCCTGATGTCGTCGTCTGCACCAAGGACACACCGGAAAACTCCTCCAGTTGTCACCTCTGCCCTGACGGCTGCCAAAAGCACCCCGTGCCCTCCTATCCAAGCTAGGAGGAACAAAAAAATCTGGTGCCTTTCTGTTTCTGTTCACTGGGCCAGTACCTTGACTGGATCCAATAAAAGGAAGCACTGTCCTCCTAGCATCGCGCCTTACAGCCCTCTTTCTCCATATCTGATCCTTGACCCCCTCAGTTGTAAGGGCCTTGTCCACTACCTGAGCATATGTAGTGGTCTCTGGATCCAAGGTAATCTTCACATCACAAGCGAACATAACATTCAAGCCCCGTAAAAATCTATCGCTTGCCACATCGGTCAGCACCAAATCCGGTGCAAACTTCGCCAACCGGTCAAATCTCGAGGCGTACTCAGTAACTGTCAACCAGTTCTGGGTCAGGTTGATAAACTCGTCAACCTTCGCAGCTCGGACCGCTACACTGTAATACTTCTCATTAAAGATGTTTATGAACTCTTCCCAAGTCATAACTGCCACATTCCTCCTCTGAGTCACTACATCCCACCAGATGCGGGCATCTTCTCTGAACATGTAGCTGGCACAAGCTACCCTCTCATTCCTTACCACCCTCATGAAATCTAGGATGGAAGAAATCATATTTATCCACTACTCTTTTCGCAGTGGGTCTGGTCCACCCTCAAAGGTGGGAGGATGCTGTTTCTTGAGCCTCCCATACAAAGGTTCCCACCTGTTCTCCATAACAGGCTGAACTGGTGCTGGCACCACAGCCTACTGAACTGACAACCCAGTGGCCTGAGGAGGGGCCTACTGCCTCAACTGTCGAAGTTCTTCCTCAGTTCGTTGCAGTCTCGCTTCCATTTCGACAAACATCTATTGCCAATTCTATGGAGCAGGTGGAGGGTCTAGACCCTGGTTGTCATCCTCGGCCCTACTGTCGCGGAGTCTCGATGATTGTCGAGGCATCTCAACAATATGCCAGCAATCAATGACGCCGCTCATCAGGCAGGATAACAACATCCAAAACCACCTTCCAAATCACATCAGCCAACCATAACAGCAATCCACATAACACAAATAGCGTATAACACTTAATGGGCCATGCCTTGGCATCATCCATATGTTAACTCATTCGTCATGCTCTATATAGAATAAGCAGGCAAACAGGCAGCTAAGCACATATTCAAGCATATAATTCAATCATTACCAACCAACCCTAAGTCAAGCTTGTCACTTACAGCGAGCATACATGTTCAGTCAATCTCCTGGAACCATAAACCTTGGCTCGCTCTGATACCAAGTTGTAATGCCCTACTTCCTTAGAGTCATTACTAAGTGAATTTAAAACATGCATTTAACTTGCTAATCAAGAATTTAGGTCAAAAGTGTAACTAAACGATAATAAAATCATATAATTTGAAAATGTAAACATTCATTGAAAATTATAAAGCGTTTAACATTCAAGATCCCAAAATATTGTTTATAAATATTTACAACTAAAAAATATGATTAAATTCGACTAAACGACAAAATATGATTTAATACAAAACATCTCCCAAAAATACCCCTGGCCGTGGCAGCCAGGTAGGCCGAACATGTACGCATCACCTCACACTCTCCGTACTCATGGTTGGTCGACTTTTCCTTGTTGTTACCTGCACCACAGAGCACCCGTGAGCCAAAGCCCAGCAAGAGAACTCCACACAAATCAATAGCATATGCATATTAATCACTCAGCATATAACAAATCCTCCAACAGGCTAAACACTCACGACCATGCCGTCCCAGGCCCTAGGTTCGCGGTCTACACCATGAGGATATCCCAGGTATCCTTTAGGGTCTCACCCTGGCAACTCGCACTCTGCGTGCTAAACGTTGCTCCCAGCCGTTTGCCGTTCTTAGCCTTGCCGTTCTCGGCCTTCGCCGTTCCTAGCCCTCGCCGTTCTCAGCCTTCGCCGTTACCGGCTCTTGCCGTTCATTCACATATATGCACACATAGCATAATTAAACAAATACTTAAACACATATAAACATATTCAATGGGCTACGCCCTGCAATACAATCATATAGGGCCAGGCCCTACAACACAAACTATAGCGCTTCGCCCTGCTCTATGGGTACAACAGTTTTCTTACCTGTGTCCCGAGCTTCTTGTGCACCGAAATCCCGAGCACAGTCCTCTAACCCGTGCCTCGCTGAAAACCTCAAGTAGGAATTCGACCCTGAGCTGCTTCCAAGTCTAGTTCCAAGCTCAAATCCACAAATTCCTAAGCTTAATCTTGCCAAAACTTTGAACCAAGCTTAGTCTCCTAAATTGTAGCCTTGAATACCTTGAATTGCTAGCCTATAATTCTTCAAAATCAACCACCTTAGAGAGGGGGAAGGAGAGCATCGAATGGGAGAGAGAGAGTTGAGAGACTTTGGTTCACTTTTCCTTCCTCTGCTTTGTTTAAGTGTTTCTAGTATTCCCTAGCTCTTAACTGAGTATATCCAATTTCCAAAATGACTTAATTGCCTTTTAAGTTAACCTAAGTCTTCAAATATCACCAAGGGTAGTTTAGTCATTTAACACATCCTGCTAAGTCCTTGAGTATACCTAAGAATCCCCATTAATCCCGACATACCAAATTATTAATAAGCTACTAACCATTACTCAATAATTCCCGAACACAAGTTATATTCCCAAAATACCCCTAGGCTCCTCTCGAGCTGGGTATTTGACCCCGTTGTGACTTTCTAACTATACTGCTTCCTAGGACTGTCTCGGATCGTGCAACTCAATTATATCACCACTCACACATGGTATCAATCACAATTTACACAATTATTGCATTTATGCCCTCAATGGGCTAATATTACAAATACACCCCTAACAACCAAATGGGGCCCACATGCATATTTAATTCACCTAAACATGCATTTCTAATCACATAATCATCAAATTCATATATTAACATAATAAACCATTTATTTCCCTCCAGGCACACTAATCAAGGCCCTAAGCCTTATTAGCAAATTTGGGTCGCTACACTAAAGATACTCGGGGTGGACTTTTCTATAGTCATTCAGAAAGAAAGTATTTACTTCAATGAATGCTACTTTTCTGGAAAATGACTATGTCCAAAACTTCAAACCACGTAGCAAAGTAGTTTTAAAGGAGATGGTTAAAGAATTGACTCCAACCAATGTTCCATCGTCATTAACGCGAGTTGAAGATGAAACTCCCACTCTTCATGTCCAACCGACGCAAATCGATTTAACTGAAGAAAGTACCACTTTTCCTGAGCAAACAATCACGAAGCCTCGTCCTAGTGGGAGGGTTTCTAGGAACCCAGTTCGCTATGGTATGGATGGTGAAACCAATATGGTTATTGGTGACACTAGTGATGATGATCCGTTGTCTTTTAAACAGGCAATGGATAGCCCTGAAAATGAACTATGGCTTGAAGCCATGAAACAGGAAATGGAGTCCATGTACTCAAATTCTGTCTGGGATCTTGTGGAAGCACCTAGTGACTTTAGGGCCATTGGGTGCAAGTGGATCTATAAGAAGAATGAAGGTGTTGATGGAAATATTGAGACTTATAAAGATCGAATAGTGGCATAGGGTTATACCCAAAGAGAAGGCGTGGACTATGAGGAAACTTTTAGTCCGGTAGCCATGCTCAAGTCCATTTGCATCCTCCTATCCATAGCAGTCACTCTCGACTATGAGATCTGGCAAATAGACATCAAGATAGCTTTTCTTAATGGAAAGCTTGACGAAGTCAGTTATATGGATCAGCCAGAAGGATTAAAAGTGGTTGGACAAGAAAGAAAAGTTTGCAAGTTGAATAGGTCCATCTATGGACTTAAGCATGCTTCTCGTTCCTGGAACTTAGGTTTGATGAAATAATCAAAACCTATGGCTTTGAACAAAATATTGATGAGCCTTGTGTTTACCAACTAAAGGTAAATCAAATAGTGGTATTCTTGGCTCTTTATGTAGATGATATCTTACTCATTGGAAACAATGTTAAGAAATTATCAAATGTGAAGAATTGGTTGAGCACTCAATTCCAGATGAAGGATTTAGGTGAAGCAAGTTATGTTCTAGGTATTCAGATCATTAGGGATAGAAAGAACATAATCTTAGCTCTATCTCAAGCAGCTTACATAGATAAAGTTCTTGAACATTTCTCAATGACAAAATCCAAGAAAGGATGTTTGTCACCCCGCCATGGAATTCATCTTTCAAAGACAGAGTCTCCCCAGACTCCTAAAAAGGAAGATGCAATGAGAAAAGTTCCTTACGCATCTGTAGTTGGAAGTCTGATATATGCTATGTTGTGTACTAGACCAAATATCTACTTTGCTTTGGTAGTAGTGAGCAGGTATCAGTCAAACCCAGGACCGGAACATTGGATAGCAATTAAGCATATCCTGAAGTATTTAAGGCGGACTAGGGATTATATGTTAGTCTACAAGGGTGGCGTTCTGAACCCTGTAGGCTACACCGATTCAGATTTTCAAACTGATGTCGATGACAGGAAGTCTACTTCTAGAATGGTGTTTACTCTTGGGGGTGGAGCTGTGATATGGAGCAGTATAAAGCAGTCTGCGATCTCAAATTCCACCATGGAGGGTGAGTACATAGTCGCGTCAGAAGCAGCTAAGGAAATATTCTGGCTAAAGAAGTTCTATTCAGATATTGGTGTTATTCCAAAAATGGATAAACCACTTATGTTGTTTTGTGACAATACAGGAGCGATAGCCAACTCGAAAGAACCTCGTAGTCACAAGAGGAGTAAGCATATAGAAAGAAAGTATCACATTATTCAAGAATATGTGGCCAGGGGAGATGTGAAGGTTAAAAAGATTGCATCTGAAGACAATCTTGCGTATCCGTTTACGAAGACGCTAACAGAAGCTACATTTTATAAGCATATCAAAGAAATGGGATTAGTAGAATTAAGGCATTAGTTTTAGTTAGTGCAAGTGAGAGTTTGTTAGGGTTTTATGCCCTAATTAAAACTCAATTTCTTTGTAATCTCATTTATTATCAATAAAAGAATAGAAATCATTTTTTGACTTGGTCAATCACTTTGCTCACATGTTTTATTTTCATGATTATTTGTTTAATATAAACTTCTATCAAATCCCAAGCATATAGTTAATCATATTATAGTGACGTAATCACAGTGGAATATAAATATGATTATATGTTCACAATAAGTTAGTCCTAAGATTAGTCAGTGCACAGGATTTACACTGACTTGCCAATCTACGATATGATCTACTTACACATTGTAGTGTTATGTTCTTTCCAGAACATTAGCAAAGTAGATAAGATTGGGTGTATTTGTTACATCGAACTGGACCAATATTGATAGTAGTTAAGATATGTAAACATATTGTTATTATCCTGAGTGGTTAGTATTCCAACTGATTGTATTATTTGAGTTCTTTGACTTGTTCGTTACCAACTTACCCTACGGACTAGCCCATACTTACATCTTTGGAACTCGGTAGTATAATTGAGTGGAACTCGGTAGATATGAACATCTATAGCATCTGATGAAGAAGTGAAATGATAGTTTCCTTTTAGTTTGGTTCAAGGTGCTAAATGATAGAGATCTCATTTCAGTAATTAATGTTAGTTTACTGAAATATCATTTACAAGGAACTAAGTATTTTAATGATAAAATACAATGAGGGGTAAAACGGTATTTTAGTCCCATCTCATTGTAGATCGTCTATAGAGGATTGAGTGACAATTATGGTTGCAACAATGGATAATTAATAACGTATCTATATTGCTTATATAGCGTTCTATGAATTCAAGAGTGCAATTTCGAGTCTTTAGTGGAGTCACGAGGAATTAATAAGTTAGTAAATTTATTTGCTAGATTTATGATAACTTATTGGAGCTTAATTTCATAGGCCCATGGTCCCCACTGTACCTTGGATAAAATCACCTAGATAGTCTCAATTAATTGATTTAATTATCAATTAGAATTATCAAAGTTTACCAGGTCAATTTTGGATAGTTTCACAGAGTTATACAATTTAGAGAAGAAAAGAGAAATTAGGGCAAATTTATTAATTAAGATAAATTGGTGTCTAGATTAATAAATAAGTTTAAATCAAGGTTCAAATTATAAATAATTAATTTGATAAAGGATTTGAATAATTATTTAATTAATTAAATCAATAGAAAATAATACATGCCTTGATTTTAAGTCCAACAGGCTTATAATTAAATGGAAAATTTCACGAGCCTAAAGTCCATGATGATTTCGACCTAGGACTCAAACTGGCTATTATTTTATTGATTTTTAATTAAATAAATGGCCTAATTGAGTCTATAAAATGAGTGTTAAGTGAGAGGCTAAATCAGACTTCTAAAACATAAGTTTCTGAGAAGATCGATAGATCTATTAGGTTTTAGATTCTCTCTACTGCATAAGTCATTTCTAAGCCTCATTTTTTCTCTTATATTCTTCTTCTCTTTGTATCTATCTCATGTGTTGAGAATTGTCCACTCTAGTATAGGTGATTCTAAGGATACTTTGGAAGACTGTGAATAAAATTGAAGAACAGTTCAGTTTCTTGGTAATACTCTGTGACAGAAAGGATACAAGGGTTAGAGAAACTGAATGAATGACTCTATTATTCCACTGCGTATAATGTAAGTATTCTTATCATTATTTCTCTTTGAATTCAATTTTAGAAACATGCTCTAGATTATCTCATATTAACTTGGTTAATATTAGATCTACATAAAAATAAATAAAGATCCTATATAAATTTTCCTAACAGACATGTCATATCTGTATGTCTTTATCAAAATTAAAAAAAAATATCTGCAATTTTTTTTATTTCCTAAATGAATTATAAATCTAACCAAATTATATCATATTAACACATACTAAAAACTTAATATTTTCAACACTCATAAATAATTAGAAAAAAATATATATATTAATTTCTTACATCAAACAAAGTAAACCATATATACCAACACATATATAAAACCAAATATATTTTTAAAACTAAACATAGTACAGGCCAACACATATATAATTCCCCACTTATTTGGAAACAAAACAAACACATTTAACCAACATATATTCAATATCAATCATATAACACACATATGTATAACCTAACATATAAATTACAATCCAATCAACAATAAAAACAAAGTACACTATCTATGCTAAATATATATAAATTCATAAACAAGTAAAATAGTAATGTAGAAAAGAGAAAATACCTTAACAACATTAACAATTTCATGATGCTTTCTAGCATATGAAGGCATTAAATCTATTGGCATCAAGCTTGGAGCAACACAAGTAAAATATTATTAAGTAACATAAATATACTAATATACATACATAAATTAAAATAAATAATAAACATATGACAAATATTTCTAATTTACAATTACATTTACAATTAATTTATAAATTTATCTAAACCCTAAAACTAACAATACAATTTTACACAATCAAACACACAAATGCAATTTGTTTTTATTTTTTTGTTTAAAAAAAATACTAAAATTATAAACATGCATACTAAGATTCTATAAACACATACTCAAAAACAATACAAATATTAAACTTTTTTCCATACATCTATAAAAACATGCTCAAATACTGATAAACTATAATCTACAATACCGATTCAAAAATATTCTTTTCATCTAAAATTAACAATATAACTAATAAGAATTTAAATTTTTTATCATATAAAATTTCTAACATACATACAATCTAAAATTCAATAATTATTAAACTTTTTAACATGAAATTAATTTTCTAACCTAGAACATATACATTCATCTATTTCACAAAGATACACAAATTTGAAAAAATAATATACAATTTTTAAAATTAACAAAACCACAAATTATTAAATATAAAACATAATATAAACACATAATACTAACACTATAATAAAACAAATTTATACATTTTAAAATTAAGAAAATTACCAATACCCAATGGAAATCCAACAACACGGAGAGGAGACATCCAAATCTTCAAAAAGTTCAATAAAAAAATCTGAAACAAACACAAAATCAAACATAATACAATCATTATCATAAAATAAATATTTACAACTAAAAAATAAAAACAATACCTGAAGAAATTAATGGAGACAAAGCATTACACGGACAATACCTTGAGCAAAAAGTCTGAAAAAAATAATTAAAACCCTCTTTTCTTAAATAAAAAATCTAAAAATATTAAAAAAAAAAAAACCCTTACTTTCTTAGTGGTATAAGACGATTACATGCATTGGGGAGACATCGGAGGTTTGTAGATGAGGCGGAGGGGACCTAGGCTGAGGTCCTTTGTTGAAAAAGGGGAAGGGGATGTTTTTTCGTCTCTGAAATTTGAGAGAAAATGAGGGAAGAAGACAACCCAGCTGGGTTATGTCTTGCAACCCTACATGTCGTCGCAATAGAGCAAACAAATGTCGCCTCAGTAGATGACACGCATAGTTTTCATTAATGAAAATATGTTGTCACTATAGAGAGTTCCCAAAATTTAATTTTTTAGTGCTAAATTTTTTTGGGGGAAAGTTTCCCACCATTTTTTTTAGACCTCTACTGCGACAACATTTGTCGTCGCTATAGGTTATTACCAAGAAAATAAAATATTAATAATAAATAATTTTGGCGCTGTATATTCCCTCCAAAAAATTTAGAAACCTATTGCGACGACATGTCATCTCTATAGGTCAAGATATTTTGAACCTACAACGACGACGTCTATTGCGACGACATGTCCTTCCTATAGGTGTTTAATAAAAAATAAAAAAAACCAAATTTCGTGGTTTTATGTGTTCTAAAATTCTCTACAGCGACGACATTTGTTGTGGCTATAGTTATTTCCAAAAAATAAAAAAATTAATAATAAATAATTTTTGCACTGTATATTCCTTCCAAAAATTTTAGAGACCTATTACGACGACATGTCGTCTCTATAGGTCAAGATATTTTGAACCTACAGCGACGACATATCCTCTCTGTAAGTCTTTAATAAAAAAATAAAAGATTCCAAATTTCGTGGTTTTATGTGTTCTATTGCGACGCATCATTACTATCACAATAGATGTCGTCTCTATAGAGTCAATTTCTTATAGAGATTATACATCTTGTTGACGCCGTTTTTCTTCAACTTAAATCGCAGAGCAATTAAACAACGTAAAATATGAAGTGAATGAATAACGAAGAAAGTCAAGAGGGTTTTTATGTGGTTCAGCAGTTAATTCTGCCTAGTCCACGAGCCTATGTTATTAAGACTTAGAGATTTCTGGAAATTCTTCAGAGATGAATTACACAGAGCTTTCTCTCTAGCCAAAAGAAATCGATCATTTACAAGTGGTCATTCCTCCACTATTTATAGGGGAGGTTACAGGGTTCATTCCCACATATTTCGGGAAGATATTTTGTATATCAATTTAAATAATGACATTAAATGTAATATCTCCTATATACACAGAAACGTCCCATAAGAATCGGGAACGGATAACAAACTAAATGATATCCCTTAATATTGGGATTTTACAACAATAAATATGTTCATACGTAACGGGCTATCCCAGGTGACTCATTGGGTCTTCGAGATCAGCAATTGGCCTTGTGGCTGTCAAGACTTATTATACTGCTACGAGCTTGCCACCCTACTTCAGGACATGCTCGAAGTGAATAGACACTGTCGAAGCTATCACACTCGAGCTTGCACTTCCCAAGCTCTAATTGTTTAACTCGATGACAATTGATATCTAATGTATCCTATCGTCGTGCTATTTCGAACTCAGAAAGTATCCCGAGGTTACACATCTTCGAGGTCGTTGTTTTACTTCAGATATTTTATGGCTGGACCATACAATGTTTTCATACATTTCGAGCTCACACTTGACAAGCCCAGTCTTCAGGGTCATGACCTCTTGTCTCGAAATCTGGGTGTAACATTTTGCCCCCTCAAAAGTATCAGTTCGAATCCTATGAGAAGGAAACTTTTGAACTGCTCCTCTTGGAAACTGTACCATTAAAAACATTTGAGTGTGGACATGCGTCAACCGGGTATTGGTCAATCAAAGTACTTGAGTACCTTGGAAACCTGCTCACGTTCATTCGGCTACCACTCTTTATGGTACTATCATTTCACAGGTCCCTGGCCGTTTGATCTGATACGAAATCTGGCCAATGGCCCAAATTAATTCGATTTTAACATTCCCATGGGTCTATAAATATGTCTCCACTCATCTTCCCCATTTTACTTTCATGTTGAAGCTTTCACAGAGAGAAAAGAAGAAAAAACCAGAAAATTTCTCAGTTCTTGCATGTTCTCCAAGCCCAGAAGACAGAGCAACGTTGGACTCTTCGACTCTGTGAGATTGTTTTGCAACCGCTTATTCGGTCATAAATCTCTCTGTTTTTGCCGACCACATTGTGTAAGTCTCTGTTCATAACTTCGTATGCCCGTATATTTTTCATGGATGCATGTTTGTATTGTTGTACTGTTAATCCCTTCACTAGTTTTGCACATTAGAGTGTTTTAGTAAATATTAGTCTTAAGTTTTGATATCACGGGTTCCAAACCCAGATCATGCGTAGAAGGCCCAAAAATGGTTCCATTACTGAGTTTTTGAATTACGAATGACATATCTTGCACACCAAGATATTGGGTACAGAATTAGGGTTTTACAAATTGCACGTTTCATAAAAAGATCACCTTTTGAGTAACTGCCAACTTTTTTCCTTGAAATATCAGGATCTTCAAAAATAAATCCACCTTCCTTTCTTTCATGGAATATACGCTCCGAGACTGGTCTCTTCTTTTGGACTGATTTTTCTTTGTAGCCTCGATCATTCAAGCTTAGATCATTCTGATTTTCATTCTTAACTATTTGTTCATCTAGCCCTCACCCTTTTTTTCTCTTGCTAGATGCTATAGAACTCGAAAAAGCAATGGGGGTCAAAGCTCGCAATTCCTTATTCACCGAAGGCTCCGAGCCCAAAATCACCCTTCACCTGTAACCAGCGTCTGATTCGAGAGCACCAACTAAGGCGTGAGCAAGAAGATACCCGAGATCACTTTCGACGCCAAATCGACGAGGTCGAGGAAGGAAAAAGGAAGAGACTTAGGGTCGCCGTATACCCGGATCCAGACTCCGAGCCCAGGCCAATTCGCATTGATCCCACTCTTAAAGTGACAATCGCCTTCAAGCCGGGGGACCTTCAATTTTCACTAATGGGAGAACCATCAAACCCCCATTCTACTTCACAGCCAACCTCCATTCCCACCTCGAAGAGAGAGTTCTTCGAGGCTGAGCACTACTGGAGCTCGATTTCTTCATTAGGGAAGATCTCTGACATCTTGGCCCTTCACAACATTGGATTATCAGGCTCGCTAAGGTGTCGAGCTCCGTCATCCCACAAGTGAAGTTGTCGTGCCCCAGGAGATGGGAACCCTGACAACAAGCTAAAGTATGCGGCCTGGAGCCAAGAACACATGAGGGCAGGGGCTTTACTGCCCTTGAAGCCCTTTTTCAATAACTTTCTGGACTTTGTTGGGCTCGCCCCTTTCCAGCTCAACACCAATTGGTACAGGGTTTTGTCTGCCCTGAGGTCACTTTACCATGAGCTAAAGTGGGAAGGACCTTCACCAAAGGAGATCTTGTATCTCTTTTGTTTGAAAAGCAATCCCTCCTGAGCTTGGGGAGAGGATGACTTCTACTACCTCTCGAGCTATCCCAAAGAGAATAAAATCTTTGAGGATCTACCCAACCATCCCCAAGAATTTAAGAAGGCTTTCTTTTGGACGGATGGCTTGGCTCCTTCCAAACACTACTCATTTAGGCGAATTCGTAAGTACCTAACAAATTTCTTCTTTTGTGCTCGAGTTTTATTTAAGCTCGCGCTTAGTCATAATATGTTCATTTTTTCCAGCCAACTACCGTCGTCCCCCTCCCACCAAGGAGATGAAAGAGCACAAGGAGGCTTTGCTCCAACTTCCCTACGGCAGGAGGCCCCTCTCCTATATCCTTTATGAAGACAAACTCCTAGCCTGTGGTCTCCTAGAGAAGGATCAGTCCACGTTCGACTGGTCCAACAAAAAATATACCAAGTGGGAGTTTGTGCCTCTCCCAACTGCCAGCCTTCCTCCGAGGCAAAATGCTAAGCCGCCGTCCCCAGTTCGACGTCACAGGAGCCCGCAATCGGGGAACGAGGCCAATGATGAAGCCTCGAGCTCTAGCTTGAGTGACAGAGGTACGGTCATCCTTAGCTCAGATTTGTGGTCTCCCTCACTACTTAAGCATAAGCCCAACATATTAGTGTTGTGTAAGGATGATAGGGGCCATTTTTATGTATGGTCTTGAGTATATGAGAGGGTTCATAGGTTCGATAGTTGGCTCGGGATGTATGACACTATGTATTGTCTGAACGAGGTATGGAACAGAATAGTCATTCAATACGGGACAAATGACTATAGAGACCTTTCGAGATTGACTTCAACTTATAGGGAAGGTACTCCCCCCGCCTCCTCTGAAAATGGGGGAATTATGTGGTCGTCGAGTATGAGTTCGGGGGAGAGTTCCAGTTAGGTTTCTCTCTACTTGTCTTTTTATTCTTTGCCTGTCTGCATCATGCTAACTTTTTTGTCTTGGAATATCTCATAATGCGGTGTAACTATGCAGGTGATATGGATTCCGAACTCGACATTGTGCTTGCTAGTGGCGAGGGATCCCAGAGGAGCAAGTGCTCGAGGGGCTCGCGAAAGTCTAACTGACCCGCCAAGGTCCTCAAGAGGACTGAGAAGACACCTCCTCCATCAGCTCCAGCTGCTACGAGCCCAGTTGTGGATCTGACTTCTCAGGTCGAAGCGTCCATTACAGTCGAGCTCCAACCTCCTCCGATCATGGTTCATTCAACAATCGGCCCACCTCTGAAAAAGCCCTCAGCTTCCACAACATGCATGTTGTCAATTTCTACTCATGTTGATGAGTATGTAATCGACAATGCTGCTGGACTCCATGGGGCTACACTTGGCTGGGACATTCTGTCTCGAGTGGGTCAGAGTTTTGGTGGCTTTGACACCCCTCATTGGTAGTTTTTGAACAATGCTCAAGACTGCAACACACTTTATGAGAAGAGCATCGAGCTCACTGCTGCAATAACTTCCCTCACCTTGTTATTAGTTGTACTTGTACTTTGTTCATGTTCTAATTTGATTTCTTTGTGTGTCAGACTCTTGCTGTCTCTGCTCAGCTCAGCTTAATTATAAGTTGAATAATGAGGTCCATTCGAGCAAGTCTTATGCCCAGGAGTCAAAGGATCTCCAACTCATGCTTAGTGATGAGCTCAAGGCCACAAAGGCAAAGATACTAAAGGCCAAGACAGCCAAGCTCGAGAAGGTGAATGCCCGGCTCGCGGAGCTTGAGAAGACTAATGCCAAGTTTGAGAAGGAGAAGGTGGCCACTTTCGAGATTATGGAGGGTGAAAAGGCTCGTCTCCTTGCAGAGTTTAAGGAGAAGAAGGATCGGGTGGTCGACCTAGCCATGTATAGGATCTGGGCCAGTAATGCCGATCTCGATACCAGCTTCTTAGGCTCTTTCGAGGCAGAACTCGTGGCCAAGTGCCAAGCTCAGCTCGACGAGGAGGAGGCTGCTCAGGAGGAGGCAGAGAGAGCCAAGGAGGAAGCTGAGAAGGCTAAGCAGGATGCTCCTCCCTCCTAAGTCTCTACCTGGGGCTGTGTCCCTTCAAATTTTTTTGTACTAGTTTTTTATGCCCTTGGGGCCAAGACAATTTATAGCTCATTTAAGAGCTATTTTTTCTTTTGTTTATGATATTCACGTTTGACTTTCATTTAATATTTTTTCTTTTTATTTCTTAAGTCGAAATATTTCAAGCAATTCATATTTTAAGTGTCCTTATGTTTGTTTGTTCATACAAACATGTGGTGGATTTTAAGCTCAAGCTTCGCTGCATTCATGCAAAGTTTACTCGAAGTATCCGTGTCCGATCTTGTTATTTGTCAAGGTCGAAAGTTACTCTTACCATGCACCCGAAAGTACTTATATGGTGTGTAACATAGGTGGCTTAGTTATATCTTGCTTTTTTAGTCACTTTTCCTCGTCCTTTGTAACTCCCCAAGGTTATGAGGTCGAAACTATCTTTTTGCAGGATATTCCAGCCTCGATCTCAACTTAGCTTGAAGTAGGTTATGTTCCAACTTATTGTCGATTAGTTTTAGCTGGTTCGTTCCAAACCTATTCAGGTCGTGTTTGGTTTGTAATCCATACACTTATATTCTTGATCTAGTTGTATCTAGATCGCATAGGTTATATCCAACTTATCTTGGCTCGCGCATTTGGTTACATCCAAACACTTAACTTTCAATAATTTGGTTATGTCCAAACTGTCTTAGCTCGCTTATTTGGTTGTATCCAAACACTTGTATTTTTTAATAATTTGGTTATGTCCAAACTATCTTAGTTCGCGTATTTGGTTATATCCAAACACTTTTATTTTTTTAATAATTTGGTTATGTCCAAACTATCTTAGCTCGCGTATTTGGTTGAATCCAAAAACTTATATGCTTTTAATAATTTGGTTATGTCAAAACTATCTTAGCTCACGTATTTGGTTATATCCAAACATTTTTATGCTTTTCGTATATGCTTTTTTATTTTTTCAAGTCAATGGTATATATATACCACTAATGCCCCCTTAATATCCTATGAGTTTCACCATAGGTTATTAAATCAAGAGAGTTTGCAAAAAATACAGCAGAATCAAACGAAAACGAGGTTTATTCGAAATTGAACAATTTATTAACAAAAACATAGGAAAGATAAACAAACATGGTTACAAATGTTCGCTATTCCATGCTCGTGGTACCAAATTCCCATTCACTGTTCCTATACTATTGATAGTAAGGCCGCAAATGTTCGCTATTCCATGCTCGTGGTACCAAATTCCCATTCAATCTTGCCAACTTGTAGATGCCAGGTCGGATAACTGATTCAATCTAATAAGGTCCTTCCTAATTAGGCCCGAGCACGCTAGCAGTTGGATCCCGTGTAGCCAAGAACACGCGCCTAAGAACCAAATCTCCCACCCCAAATTTTCTATCTCGAACCCTTTTATTGAAATACCGGGTAGCTTGCTGTTGGTATGCAGCATTTTTTAGCTGTGCCTCATCCCTTCTTTCATCAATCAGGTCCAGACTTACTTCGAGCTAGGATTGGTTTGAGGCTTGATCATAAGTGTGGGTTTGACTGGTGGGTATTTTGACCTCAATTGGCAGCATAGCCTCACATCCATATGCCAGAGAAAAAGGGGTATGTCCCGTTGAAGTACGGGCTGTGGTTCAATATGCCCACAAAACTTGGGGCAATTCTTTGGGCCATTTCCCTTTAGGCTTCTTCCAACTTTTTCTTCAGAGAACTCTTCAGGGTTTTGTTTATAGCCTCGACCTGGCCATTCGTTTGGGGATGAGACACGGAGGAGAAACTTTTTATTATCCCATTTTTCTCGCAAAAGTTGGTAAACAAGTCACTATCGAATTGACTACCGTTATCGGACACTATCTTCCTTGGCATCCCATATCGGCAGATGATATTTTTTACCACGAAGTCCAAGAATTTTTTCAAGGTAATTGTTGCTAGAGGCTCAGCCTCGGTCCACTTCATAAAGTAATCTACTGCGACTACTGCGTATTTGACTCCGCCTTTTCCAGTTGGCAACGAGCCTATAAGGTCGATTCCCCAGACCACGAATGGCCATGGGGAGGTCATCATAGTTATCTCGGAAGGTAGAGCTCGAGGGATTGTGGCGAATCGTTGACACTTGTTGCATTTCTTGACGTAATCAAATGAATCTGCTTTGATGGTAGGCCAGAAGTATCCTTGGCGTATGATTTTCTTGGATAGGCTATGCCCTCCAGTGTGGTCTCCACAGAATCCTTCATGAATTTCTTCTATGATCTTCTTAGCCCCGGGTGGAGTCACACATCGGAGTAATGGCATAGAGTATCCTCTTCTATATAGTCCTCCATCCACAACGGTGTACCTGGGGATCTGATACATTAGTTTTTGAGCCTTGGTCCATTCTTCTGGGAGAATGTCGGTTTCAAGGTACTTAATTATCGGGATCATCCAGGGTGGCTCGGAGTTTATCATGCATACATCTTCCTGTTCAGGCTTGGTTATACTAGGTGTCGATAGATGTTCAATTGGCACGACATTCAATTCGTCGAGCCTGGCTAAGGCGTCTGCATTCGAATTTTGCTCTCGGGGAACCTGTTCTATTGTGTAAAATTTGAAATGCTCAAGTGCTGGCTTTGCTTTTTCTAAATATGAATCCATTCTCATTCTGCGAGCCTGGTATTCCCCTAAGATTTGGTTGACCACCAACTGGGAGTCACTGTAGCAATGTATCGCCTTAGCCTTGAGTTCCTTGGCTATTCAAAGTCCTGCCAGTAAAGCTTCATATTCAGCCTCGTTATTTGACACTTCGAAGTCAAATCTCAAAGCAGAGTGAAATCGACTTCCTGCTGGGGTGATCAGAATTATTCCTGCGCCCGGCCCATTTTCATTGGAAGACCCATCAACATAAAGTTTCCACAGCTCGCGGGTTGGGGTTATAACTTCATCGTTAGTCATTCCAGTGCATTCCACTATGAAGTCTGCCAGGGCCTGTCCTCTTATGGTTGTCCTTGGATGGTAGGTGATCTCGAATTGTCCGAGTTCAATGGCCCATTTTAGTAATCGACCCGAGGCTTCTGGCTTGGACAAGACTTGTCTTAGTGGTTGATCGGTCAACACATGAATGGGGTGCGCCTGGAAATAGGGCTGGAGCTTTCGAGATGAGTGAATTAGGCTGAGAACCAACTTCTCCATTAAGGGGTAATTCGATTTTTCCCCCAGTAACCTTTTGCTGACATAGTATACCAGCTTTTGAACCTTATGTTCTTCTCGGACGAGCACGACGCTAATCGCGTGCTCGGTCGTAGCAAGATATAGGTACAAAACTTCCCCCGTGATAGGTTTCGACAAGATGGGAGGTTCCGCGAGGTGCTTCTTGAGCTCCTAAAAAGCTATCTCGCATTCTTCTATCCACTCAAATTTTTTGCCTCCCCTCAAAAGGTCGAAAAATGGAAGACAACGATCTGTAGATTTCGAGATAAACCTACTTAGTGTCGCCATCCGCCCAGTCAAAATTTGGACATCCTTATGCTTTCGAGGTGATGGCATATCAATTAAAGCCTGGATCTTGTCTGGATTAGCTTCTATTCCCTGGCCGTTTACAATGAAGCCTAGGAACTTTCCTGACAATACTCCAAAAGAGCACTTATGGGGGTTGAGCTTCATGTCATACCTTCGCAACACGGAAAAGCACTCTTCAAGGTCGTCCACATGGTTACTGTTATGTTTAGATTTAACTAACATATCATCAACATAAACTTCCATGTTATTACCTATTTGTTCGGAGAACATCATGTTTACGAGCCATTGGTAAGTGGCTCCAGCATTCTTTAGTCCTAACGGCATGACATTGTAGCAATACAGTCCTTTGTCTGTCACAAAACTCGTATGCTCTTGGTCTGGGGCATGCATGGTGATCTGGTTATACCCAGAATAAGCGTCCATGAATGACATAAGTCCATGCCCAGCTGTGGCATCTACGAGCTAGTCGATTCGAGGTAGGGGAAGTAGTCCTTAGGACAGGCCTTATTGAGGTATGAGTAATCAATATAGGTCCACCATGTCCCATTAGATTTTGGGACTAGCACCAGGTTGGCGACCCAATCGGGGTAGAAGGCATCTCGTATGAATCAGTTTGCCTTCAACTTGTCGACCTCTTCCTTTAGGGCCTTCTTCCTGTCGTCATCCAGGAGTCTTCGCTTTTGCTGCTTCGGGGGGAAGCTCTTGTCAATATTTAGAGCGTGGCTTACCACATTCGGATTTATCCCTACCATATCTAAATGCAACCATGCAAAAACATCCTGGTTCTTTTTCAAAAAGCAAATTAATTGTTATTTCATTTCTTCTGGAAGGTTTTTCCCTACCTTCACTGTCTTCGGGGGGCCTACTTCTTCGAGCCTGACCTCCTCGAGCTCTTCTAATGGCTCGAGGTCAACTATTTCCTCTATTCTCGGATCAATTTCTTTGTCTATCTCGAAGACTGTTCTGTCCTTATTTTGAATTATGACAAGTGTTTGTGCACTTGTTTGTTTCTTTCCTCTAATGGAAATGCTATAGCATTCCCTCCCTGCGAGCTAGTCTCCTTTCAGTGTCTCGATGCCACTAGAAGTCGGGAACTTGATGGCCAAGTGCCTTACAGATGAAACTGCCCCCAACCCTACTAGGGCGGGTCTCCCGAGTAGTACGTTGTAGACCGATGGTAGATCCACTACAACGAATTCCATCATCTTGGTTGTTGAGACTGGGTAGTCTCCCAAGGTTACAGGGAGTTCGATGGATCCTATACAGGCAATCCCTTCTCCTGAAAAGCCGTATAATGTCGTTGCACAGGCCTTTAGGTCACGAAGCATGAGTCCCATCTTTTCTAAAGTGGCCTTATAGAGGATATTCACTGAGCTCTCACTATCAATCAGGACTCGGTGAACCCTTTTATTCGCGAGCTGAAGGGTGATGACCAGCGGGTCGTTGTGAGGAAACTGCACATGAGATGTGTCGTCCTCAGTAAAAGTTATAGGATGATATTCAACCCTCTGGTGTTTCGGAGCCTTGCATTCGGGCTCGTAAGGGGACCCGTCACCAGTTTCAGCTCATTCACGTATCGTTTTTGGGCGTTCCTGCCCGATCCTGCAAAATGAGGTCCCCCTAAGATGGTTACAACATCTTCTCCATCAATCGGAGGGGGTCGCTCGTCCTCCCTTGCTCGGGAGTTATTGTTTTGGGCAGGCGGTGGTGCAACTTCCCTCTGACTGGTAGAAGCCTGATTGGGATTTTGGTTCCTTACATATTGCTTGAAATATCCTCTCGATATCAAGCCTTCAATCTCGTCTTTTAGTTGCCTGCATTCATCGGTTGTATGTCTGATATCTCTATGGAATCTGCAGTATTTACTAGAGTCTCTCTTTACTTTCTGGTTCCTCATGGGGTCCGAACGCCTGAAAGGGACCTGGTTTTCATTAGCCAGGTAGATATTCTCCCGAGACTCATTCAGCTCGGTATACACTTTGTACACGGAGAAATATCTTTCCCCTTTCTTCTTCTTTCCCCCTTCCACCTCGGGATTATTCCCTTCATTCTTCTTTCTTTTAGAAGGGTTATCCACAGGGGGTTTTGAGGTTGTAGGATCTGCCGAGGTCGAGGCAGAGTTTACGTTTGTTGTTGTAGCTACGGGTTGAGAGGCCATATTCAATGCTGACCTTGCCTCTTCTACATTAACAAACCTCTGAGCTCGTCGATTGAACTCGGTTAAGGACCTCGTGAGTTTCCTCTGCATATCTTCCCAGAGAGGACTTCCAAGCATTACCCCAGCTCGAACAGCCATTAAATGGCCGCTGGCATCTACATCACGAGCTCGGGCGACTTCCAAATTGAACCTTGTAAGGTAACTTTTCAACGTTTCATTCAGCTACTGTTGGACATTGGTCAAGGCGGACGCCTGGGGCCTTATTCTAATCATGGCTCTGAATTGCTTCTTGAAATCTCTAAATAATTGATCCCAAGAAGCAATTGAATGCCTCCTATATTTTTCAAACCAGTTTTTTGCTGGTCCTGTGAGTGAGGCTAGAAACAACATGCATCTGAGCTCGTAGCCCACGTTACTCGCTCTCATAATTGTATTAAACGTACTTAAGTGACTATATGGATCGGAATTCAAATCAAATAGTGGGACATTAGGAATTCGAAATCCTTGAGGAAACGGGGTGTTGGAAATATAGGGGGCGAAGGGCTCGAGTTCCTCATCGAACTCTTCATCCCAATCCTGACCTCGTTCATTTTGTAAGAGTCTGAACGCTCTTTCCAGTTGTTCGATCCTTTCTTGGACTGGATCCACGGAGGGCCTGACTTGAAACTGGTTATCGTTGATCACAATTCCAGCTTCGCGCCTCCGCATAGGATTCTTGCATCCATTGAGGTGATCCCTCAGGTCTTGGTTCGAGGGGTTATCATTACCTCGATTCTGGTTCAGGTGTTCCCGTAAATCTGGGTGATCCCTTCAATTCCCAGTATTTCTGCGTCCCTAGTCATACATACTGAACGATATAGTATCTCCTAAGCCTTCACTGATATGGCTCGTCGCGCGGTTGTTTCGAGATGGGTTCCTTTCTGGTTGTCTCGTCTCAATAGTGTGAGACCGAGACATTTGGCTTCTTGTGGGTTGGGTACCTCTATACTCTCTAGCAATCTCCCCATTCCCATGTTTTCGCCCAGCTTGCCTTTCCCCATCATCCTGAGTCGGTTGCGTGTTTCTCCGAGTTGGTGAGGGATACCTTATCGGCAACGGTGGGTGCCTTATGGGTGATGGTGGCTGCCATCAATTACGGGGCCTAGAATGTAACGCCCTTGATAGCCAAGACCGTTACACTGTGTGCTTATTAAAGTGCAAGACTTGCTAATCAAGTCATTTAATTTGAAATGTGTCGCTGAAACTACAGTTGAACTAGGGTTAAAAGATTTTGGTCTCAAAAGCTTCGTTACTTATAAACAAACATTTTTCCTTACATGGGATCCCAAAAGTAGTAAAGTTAAAAGACAGTTTACAAAATTTTAGGACTAAAATACAGTTATTAGCCACTCTAAGGCAAAACAGACAATTAAGCTTTTCTCGTCCTGTATCACTCCCTGGCCGTGGTGGCGGATTAGTTGACTATGTACATTCAGCCCCGCAGCTCTCCATCTCAGGATTGGTCCAACCTGCCCTTGCCTTTACCTGCACCACGTAGCACCCGTGAGCCAAGGCCCTGCAAGAAAACACAATAGCAAAGCATAATCATTAAGCAAACAACCAGATAACTCATACAATATAAACATATACTCAACAGTTTAGACATTCATGTTGTTCAAGTATTCCGCATACCAAGCACATCATTTCATATCAATAATCAATTCACATATGATAACCAGGGTTAATGCCCTTAGGCCGCACCCTCTATTTATCCCACTGACTCCGGCCCGCTTAAACCGAGATCAGTGAATATTAAGTTGTCCTCAGCTACCAGTGGCCGAGCCGCGCCCTGTGCGCAAGTATTATTTATGACACCCTTAGGCCATTTATCACATGTCCCATGGCGTAATACCATCTATGAAATTATATAGGTATAGGGAGCTCTTAGTCCTATCACAAACACATAACCAGGTGCAGTTTTCTTACCTTTAGATTTCGCTAGCTTTGTTCAATTTGATCCTCAAGCACGATCCCGTCTAAGCCCTAGCGTACACCTAGTCACAGCCATAGATCAGAATCATCACCAAACCTCAAATCCAAAACCTAGCCTTGGGACCAATCCCGAGCCCTCGGGAAGCCCTAATTCCACCAAACAGGGTGGTGGAATCAAACCCCGAGCCTCCGGGAAAAAACCCTAAGAAATAACCCACAAACCCCTTTCTGGAAACAGGGTAGCACTACAACGCCCTAAGGAGAGCGCTATAGCGCTACAAGTAGAGCCAAAAGGCTCTGGAACATCAGGCCCTAGCGCTGTAGCGCCCAGTGACTAGCGCTACAGCGCTAGTCATAGCACAGCCCAGCACACATTTTCTCCTTCGAATTTTCCCGAGCCAAATCTTTCCAAAACTCAACCAAACCTCAACCAACCTTCAAAACAAGCCTCCCAACATCCTCAACTCATCCCATAAGTCCCAACCACAAGAAATTCAATCACATGCACCCCAAAACACAAAATTCACCATGGCTGAACCTAGAGCTCAAAACTCAATAGAAACCAACTAAAATCACAGAACTTAAACCAGAGTTTCTTACCTTAAACAGAGAATTTCAACCTTAGGTTATCCTCTACTCTTCCTTAGCTTTCACTCCTCAAAGCTTCAGCCTCAACTCCCTAAAATTCCCACCAAAGCTCAGCTCAAAATCCATGTTTACATAAAAACCAAAATCTGAAAAAACAACCTTAGACCTTGCCTCAAGTGGATGGACTACTCTTGCTAACTCCTTGATAACTCCTCAAGCCAGACCAAGGACCCTAGCCTCAAGCTCCTGCCCAGACTCTCCCTGAATTTTAGCTCCAAATTCCTTGAAGAAGTGAGGAAAAACCCAAACCGAGAGAGAGAAACTTCTATCTCCTTTTTCCATCTTTCATTTTCTTTTCTTTTCCTTCAGACCTCTACTGCCTTCTACACATTCCACTAAGGTACTAAGCTCAATAATACTTATCCCTACCTAACTCAAATGACCAATTTTCCCTCCCATTTTAAACTAGGCCTTTAAACCCCTAAGGGCATTTTAGTCATTTCACCCAATTCCTGCTAATTCCTCGAATGTCTCTAATATTTTCCACTTACTTCCCGACGCTTAGCTAATCACCAATTATATTCCTCAATATCAAAAAATACTCCAATATATTCTCTAAATTCCCATAAATACCCCCAGGCTCGTCCCGAGCCGGGTATAAATCTTCGCTATGACTTTTTCGCTAAACCGCTCACTAAGATCTCCTCGAGTCACAGATTACAAATATATCCACATAATAATGTGGTCTCGACAATTTATCACAAATATATACAGTTATGCCCTCAACGAGCCAAAATTACGAATATGCCCTTCTAACCTAATCAGGGCCTACATGCATACTAGTACACATAGTCATGCATCATAGATATTCAAATAATCATATAACATGCTTTTGATCACTTAATTCACATATAATCCAGTTATGTCCTCCCAACACACTAATCAAGGCCCTTAAGCCTTATTAGTAAATTTGGGTTGTTACATAGAAGGTCCCGAGTTTGCCTGTGCTGGTTCATTAGCATTCTGTGTGTTACCAGGATTTTGGGTTGGAGCCTCCGTGGGGGCTCGATTATTCCCAATCTCGGCCGATACCTCAGCAGTTGAGTTGGCAGGAGCTCCAGCCCGGGTACTTCTCCGAGGCCTTGAGGGAGCAGCCTCTTCTACAGGCGGTGGAGGTTGCTCCGTTCTTCGTGTGGCAGCATTTTTGCGAGGTCGCCCATGAGGTCTGCGTGGTGGAACATGAACATCTCGTGGAGGTGGAGCTTGGGCCTCAGGCGGAGGCGGGGGTTGAGCTGCCTACGCCTCGGCAGCCAATCTGGCCAGCTCCTCGTTACGTTTCCTGGCCTCCGCCAACTGCTTTCGCAGTTGACAATTTTCAAGCTCCACAATAGGGACATATCGTTCAGGGTTGTAGTACATGTCCTCATCATCCCTGGGGGCCGGTGGTCCTCGAGATTCAAAGGAACCACTTCTCTCATCAGGGTCCGAATTCATCATAGGCTGCTTCCCAGGGCGCTGGGGGTAATTAGCTTCCTCTAAGATTTCCTCCTCATGAACATTGGGATCATTCGCGGCCATAGTTGATTCAAGGAGGTTTCTTCGACTGAATAGACTCACGAACGTACTGCTTAATGCTCTCAATGAAAGCACCAAACTGTTGACGCCATTTTTTGTCAACTTAAATCGTAGAGCAATTAAACAACGTAAACTATGAAGCGAATGAATAATGAAGAAAGTCAAGAGGGTTTTTACACGGTTCAACAGTTAATTCTGCCTAGTCCACGAGTCTATGTTGTTAAGACTTAGAGATTTCTGGAAATTCTTCAGAGATGAATTACCCAGAGCTTTCTCTCTAGCCAAAAGAAATCGATCATTTACAAGTGGTCATTCCTCCTCTATTTATAAGGGAGGTTACGGGGTTCATTCCCACATTTCGGGAAGATATTTTGTATATCAATTTAAATAATGACATTAAATGTAATATCTCCTATATACACGAAAACGTCCCATAAGAATCGGGAACGGATAACAGACTAAATGATATCCCTTATATATTGAGATTTTACAACAATAAATATGTTCATACGTATCGGGCTATCCCAAGTGACTCATCGGGTCTTCGAGATCAGCAATCGACCTTGTGGCTGTCAAGACTTATTGTACTGCTGCGAGCTTGCCACCCTACTTCAGGACAAGCTCGGAGTGAATAGACATTGTCAAAGCTATCACACTCGAGCTTGCACTTCCCAAGCTCGAACTGTTTAACCCGAAGACAATTGATATCTAATGTATCCTATCGTCGTGCTATTTCGAACTCAGAAAGTATCCCGAGGTTACACATCTTCGAGGCCGTTATTTTACTTCAGATATTTTACGGCTGGACCATACACTGTTTTCATACATTTCGAGCTCACACTTGACGAGCCCAGTCTTCAGGGTCATAACCTCTTGTCTCGAAATCTGGGTGTAACACATCTCTTCTATATAATAAGTGTGTAGATAATGGAAATTCTTGGTTTGCACGGTTTGTTTTGTTAACTTTAACGGAATATTCTAAATATTTAACGGAATATACCTTCAAACTAACTTAAAAGTAGATATTTATCAATTATATTAATATAAATTCAAATATTATAAAATATTATTATAATAATATTTAATATAAGACTACATATATAATAATTATATTAATATAAATTCAAATGTTATAAAATATCATTATTATAATAATATATAATACAAGACTAAATATTTAATAACTATATTAATATAAATTTAAATGTTATAAAATATTATTATGATAATAATATATAATCATATTTCTTTACTAATTATATTAATATGAATTCAAATATTATAAATTATTATTATAATAATATTTAATACAAGACTAGATATTTAATACTTATATTAATTTAAATTTAAATATTATAAAATATCATTATATTACATAATCTTAATTTTTCTTAAAAAAATTACCATTTATGTTTAAAAATGTTGTCGTATTATATATATATATATTTTTTTTAAAAAAACATAAACATTGTTTTGGTTTAATTTTTTATTTAATAAGTTTATGTCATTCTTTTATATATAATTATTTATTTATTTGAAATTTATATGACAATGATACAAATTTGATGAATATAATTAGTAAATTATATGAATAAAACTAAGCAAATGTGCATTGCACGCTGCTTGTATCTAATATATATATATATATTTCTGTGTGTCATCGAACCTCATAGACAATGTTTTTCTCTTAACCATGATTATATATATATATATACTAGGTAAAAATAACATGCAATGCACATTTGTTTAGTTTTAAAGTTATAAACATGCTTATCAAACATGTATTTAATTTTATTATTTTTTAATTACCATATAAATTTTAAATAAATAAAAAATATCATAAAAATAAATAAAATATGTTTAATATAATATATGATATAAATGTATTAAAAAATCAGGGCAAAACATCGTCTATAATTTTAATACAAACCGGTTCACTTTTTTTTCAATATATAATAGAATGAATTACAGTTATATAGTATATATAAATATTTATATCAATAATCTCTACATATATGACATCTAAACACAACATTGACATATATATATATTTACATGGCTACATGACATATATATAAATTACAATAATATTTAAAAAGAAATTAATAGTAGAATAAAATAATAATAGAAAAAGTCATAGTATAGAGTAGTATACATGCATCAACTATTTTTAGTTTCTAATGTAACTCGGAATGTCCTTTGGTGAATTTGATGAAGAAAAAGAGCTCCAATCACTTGATAAAAAATAAACTATCTCACAAATTTATAAGATAAAAAAAATGATATGTATGACTTTATTATTTTTATATAAATATGATTTAATTATTTAAATTATCATAAAATGTCTTATTTTAATTTATTTATTTTTGTTAAAGTTTATGTAGTTGTTAATATAATATAGTAAGGATAGTAGATTATAATATGTTATATGTTTAATATGATATTATTCTAATACGGAAAGTTTAAGTTTAGGTTTAATTAAATTTTATTTAAGTTATAAAATGTGTGGTTTTATTAATTTCAAATAATTGTTATTGTAAAATATCTCAAAAATATCTTATTTTAATTTGTTTAATTAATTATTTATTTAATTTGATTTAAGTTTAAATCATGTTTATAATCTACCATTAAATATAAAAATATTTTGTTATATATAAGAATATTCCGTTAAAGTTAACGAAAAAAAAATAAAAAATCGTTAAAACTAAGAATTTTCATTTTCTACATACTTATTATATAATAGATAGAGAGAAATCCTAGTATTAGTCAGTAGCACGACGTTTTTGCTCATGGACTAACCTTCTTCTCTTGATCATGATTATACATATAAATATATAAAGATATTTGTAGTATATTTTTCTTGTGACACGAGAATGTTGATGCAAAGTTAACTTAGAGTGGTTAATTATTTTAGAGTAAATTACCGTAAAAATATCTAATGTTTATAAAATATTGTATTTTTATATTCAATTTTTTTCAACGGTAATTATACTCAATGTCTTCAAAATATCGCATTTTTATACTTATTTTTTTTGCGGTAAATATACTTAATGATTTTAAAATGTTGCACTTTTATACTTAATTTTTTTATTTGTTTTGAGAAATAATAAGAAAATTAAGGAAAAATATAGGTTTTTAATTATTTTTTAAAATTTTAAATTATTTTCTTAATCTTATTATTCCTTAAAATAACTATTTTAAAATAAAAATTAATAAATGCTTTATTGAAAGTAATAAAAAAATTATTTAAAATAATGAGTAAATTGTGGCTAAAATAACTAAAGTTTTCAAAATGTTGCACTTTTATACCCATTTTTTTTCGACGGTAAATATATTCAATGTCTTCAAAATATTGAATTTTTATACCCAAACTTTCTTTTTTGGCAGTAAATATACTTAATATTTAAAATGCACTTTTATACTTATATTTTATTATTATTTTGAGAAATAATAGGAAAGTGAAAAAAAAATATAAGATTCTAATTATATTTTAAATTATTTTCACTTCCTTATTCTTTCTCAAAATAATAAAAAAAAATTATTTAATATTTTAAAATTAATAAAAATAATTAAAACATATATTTTTCTTTCACTTTTTTAAAAAAAATATATTTTTTAAATTGATGGAAAAATATTTTTCAATTATTTTAAATCATTTTTTTATAATTTTAATAAAATATTTATTCTTTTTTAATTTAAAATAGTTATTTTGAGGACTAATAAGAAAGAGAAATAATTTTAAATTTAAAAAATAATTAAAAACTTATATTTTTTCTTAACTTTCTTATTACTTCTCAAAATAATAAAAATAGGTATAAAACTACAAAATTTTAAAAACATTGAATATATTTACTGCCAAAAAAAAGTTTGGGTATAAAAGTGCAACATTTTGAAGACACTGGGTGTATTTACCGCCGAAAAAAAATATTGAGTATAAAAGTGCAACATTTTGAAAATATTAGGTATTTTAGCCGCAATTTAGTCAAAAATAATTAAAAAATATTTTCCCATCAATTTAAAATATAAGTTTTTTTTTTAAAAAAAAAGTGAAGGCAAAAAATAAGTTTAATTATTTTGATAATTTTAAAATCTTAAATGATTTATTTTTATTATTTTTAGAAAGAATAAGGAAAAGAAAATAATTTTAAATTTTAAATATAATTAAAACCCTATATTTTTCTTTCACTATCTTATTATTTCTCAAAATAATAAAAAAATAGGTATAAAAGTGCGACATTTTAAAAACATTGAGTATATTTACCGCAAAAAAAAAATTGGGTATAAAAGTGCAATATTTTGAAGGCATTGGATATAATTACCGCCGAAAAAAATTGGGTATAAAAGTGCAACATTTTGAAAGCATTAGGTATTTCAGCCGCAATTTACTCTAAAAAAATTAGGGATTTAAATGTTACTATATCAAAATATCAGGGGCTTTTGCCAACAGTGTATTAAAAAATAATAAGAGCAGATTAGTGCTTAATGGTAAACCGTAATTAAAATATCAAGAATTCACTCAAGAACACAGAACTTTTACGTGGTTTAGTGGTTAAAATCCATCTAGTCCACGAGTCACTATTATTACTGTTTCTCTCACTATTTTGGCAGAGTTTCGGTATTACAGAATAATTTTTCCTTTTCTGTCCAACATTCCCAGTATTTATAGGGGAATTCCATGGACAGGTTTGGGTAACCGCGTGAGTTAATCACGCATTTACATAATGTCTATATTCAATACAAATAATTCTCATTTATATGGGGATATGATTTGATAACAGAATAAATATGTTCATGCTATCTCGGATAATAAATATGACAGCCTGGTCATAAATAAATGTATAAACATATCCCGAGTCTCTGGGGATCCTAGAATATGCATTATAGTTGAATCGTCACGAGCTGGATATCTCCTCCAAACACGTGCTTCGATAGTTATCTGATTTCGAGCTCGTGCTTAACAGTCATCGTGTTCTTAGTTCGCGATAAACTCAAGACGCCTAAAACTATGTCTGATATTTCTGAATCCCGAGCTGTCCACATGGATAATAAACAGATATTCTACTTGGTTATTTTTTTGTGTATTTATCTGGCAGCTGTACCCGAGCTGAGTAAATGAACCAGTGTTAAAAATAGGATACAACATTTGCCCCCCAAGCTCCTGCTCGTGTATGATGTCGTCATTTTCTGACCTACACTATAGTGGATTTTAGACGTCTGCTACATAAAACCATGCCTGCGTACTACTCGAGTACTAAACACGTGGTCTACTGCAATTGGCGTTTGTTCGGGTTTCGAGGACTGCAATTATTGTCTTGTCAACTTTTTACCGCCATCTGGTCTATTTAATCTTGGCCCTTGGATCTTGAGATACCCCAATTGGATGGCACGGATTAATTTCAAACCTCACCACCTTTACATTTGAAAATTTCCCATTTCTAAACTCTAAGGCTTCTCTTCTTCTTCCCCAGAATCCCAAAAACTATTCATCATGCCCAGTCATTCAGAAGCTTTCCAGGAGCTTTTCGTGATCCGAATCTACATTCTCCGATCATCGAACACATTTCCTGTAAGTATCTCATCCTTTGCTTTGAACAAATTTCTTTATTCTTCATGACCCAAAGAAACTTCTTTTTCTTCTTTTTAGCAATGTTCACGTTCGGTATTGTTAGACTTTTTATGAATGCCAATAGGGAATAGGTTTCGGCTTTAGGCTCCATAAGTGAAACTGAATATGTTTTTATATAAAAACAAATGTATCCACAAAACTGGGTAAATTTCTAGGTTAATTTGGGGTAGTTCTAATGATAAATAGGTTTAGAGAATACCTGTTTGAGGCATAGAAATCGTAACGTCTCCAGGTTAAATACCATGTAGCTTAAGGGTTACGATTCCTTAGGCGGTTGTGCACTAAACCGCTTTACAGAGGAAAGTAGTGACCCGAAAATTCTGACACACGGATCCCTAAATATCAGGGGACTGTTATGAAACTGAGGCGTGTAGCTTTGGATATCGCGTGACACCACGCGATGGGCTTCGGTGTACTTTAGCCCGTATAATGAGAATAACCCATTTCATCCTTCGTACCCTCACGACATAGTTATAGATCATCTTAGGTCGCCTACTAACTAGGTCGCTTTGTCGTTAGGCGATCTGATGGCACCTCCCAACAAGAAATCCACGAGCTCATCTACCCAACGCAAAGACAAAGGGAAGCAGGTCGCCCCTGACTCTCCTATTCCGCACTTCGGTCCAGTTGTGGAGAAAGAAGTTCCTGTCGGCCCCAACGCGTTCTTCGAGGCCAAGCACATAGTCTCGAAAATCAAGACTCAATGGAAGGTGAATAAAATCCCGTTGAGTCACAACATCGAGATGGGAGCTGGCGGTCTCCTAGTCCCGATCTGCGCTCGAAGGGGAACGGAGTTGTGCCCCTTTCTAAGATGACTACGCGGCCTGGAGCGATGAGCATCTGAAGGCTGGGGCCTTCCTTCCCCTGGACCAGTATTTGGTAGACTTTTTAAACTACGTAAAACTGGCTCCTTTCCAACTCCCCCAAATTCATATAGACTTTTGGCGGGGCTGAAATATCTGTTCTTGAGGCACGAGTGGGAGGTCCCCTCTCCAGCATATATTTTGTTCTTTTTCTGTCTCAAAGCAAGCCCCGACCAGAGAGGACGTGGTGACAGGTTTTACTACCTAACTCGATTTCCCAGCTCCGTCTCCATCATCGATCTTCCCAGCCATCCAAACGACTATAAAGATTTATTCTTTATGTCGAATGGCTTCAAGAATTGTGAACATCAATACTTCAACCGACCTCGTAAGACTTCTACCTTTGCAAATTCAACGAGTGAATTTATATTTATATATTTTTTAAAACATCCTGATTTAGTTTGTTTTTCATGCAGCCATATTTTCCAGAATGGAAAAATCCGTGACCCTGGGGGGCCAATATGAGAAATTGTCCAAATGTCCCTTGTGGGAAAAAGATTATCGCCAGGTAGTGAATGACGCCACGATGTTGGCTTGCAAGCTGATCGGCGAGGATCACAAATTGGCCCTTAGGACCCGAGCTCCCCTTCCGGTGATCCCCGAGCTTCCCTCCTCTCAAGAGACTTTTCCAACTGTTGAGGATACCTACGAGGAAGAGGCCAAGGTGCCTCTTGTCTAAAAAAGACGGGCTCCCGAAGCCGATCAAAGACCTGATCCTAATCGTCTAATTCTGGGGCAGCAGCCGGCCCCTCCGGCCAAGGTAACGCATACTCTTTTAGGGAGTTAGACCAGGCTGCAGCTAGCTTTAGGTTAATTCATTTCAATCCCAACCAGCTAGTTCGTCGCCACCCCACCGTTCCGGACCTAAATATAACTCTCCTCCAATGCGTGGACCATTTGGTGGTACGCTACGACCATAGCTATCCCAAAGGCACCATTGTTGTCGACAATACACTGCACTTTACATCGTCTATCTTCGAAGAATATGGAACCAACCTTAGCGCTTGGCCTTCTCTACTCCAAGGGGCATTTGCTCCTGGATTTAGGTAGTATGTAGATGAATCTAGCCCTGAGGAGGGACTTGTACTCCCTAGGATTTTAGAGATTCTACCCTTAGATTCCCCCTCCTCTTCATTACTCCCAGAGCCGGAGGTCATTCTTAGCCTAGTTCATACACCCGAGCTGGTGATTATATATTCCTCCCCTAGCCCAAAGGGTAGGATCTTTATATTCCCCATTTCCTTTTTCATTTTATATCTTTGAGATGTTTCTTTTATGAATTAACTCTTTTGTTCTTTTCAGGTGAAGAGATGGAATCAATAGGAGCCCCCGACCTGAGGACTGCCTTTCAGGCTAAAAAGTCCGGCACGGGCCCTGTCGTGAAGAGGCCCACGGTGGCGAAGAAGGCCACCCCTACAACGGGGAATACTTCAAAATCCCCTGCTAAGGGTAAGGACACGAGCTCAGCTCGGGAACCATCTCTAATGACCTCTGTCACCGTTGGGCAAGTTCCCCCTCCCCCACCTCGACTCATGCCTCCTCCTCAAGTAATACAAGTCGATGCCCCCACCTTCCGAATACCGGTTGATCCTCAAGACCTGGAAAAGATCCCTGAAGCCTTTCGGGGTATCGTATATGAGACAGCGACTCATATGGTGGGCCACGCCTATAAAGCCAGTGTGAGGGACCTGAGAATCATAGAGGAGCATAGCCCAGAGAATGTCTTTGAGTCCACCATGGGGATGAACCTCACCATGAGTTCTTCTCCTAAATTTGGTGATGAAATTTTTTTTTACTGTGTTCTTCATCTTATATTTTTTACTTGTTTTGTTATTTTGTAGTCCATCTTGGCCCAATATCGAAGCATAACTCATGCTAGGGCCAGAAATGAAGAGCTCCGGGCCAAGTTGGATGCTGCCAAAGTTGCCTTGAATGCTACTCAGGAAGGTGAGCATGCCACCAAAGCTGCCTTGACAACTGCTCAGAAGAATGAGCTTGCTGCTAAGGCTGCTCCCACCTCTTCCCAAGAAAGCGAGCAGGCTGCAAAGACAGCACTATTTGCCTCCCAAGCTCAGACCGCAGAAGCAAACCATCATGCTGAACAGCTTCAGGTTGAGATTGGTGAGCTCAAAGCGAAACTACTCGAGGCCGAAGTTAAAGCCAAGGAGGAAAGGGCAGCGTCATCATCAGCCATGGAGGAGATGCAATACCATTGCTGGGCTTTCAACCTGGACAGAAACTTCTCTTTTATGGAGCTCGGGTTGTGGGATTCGTACCTTGCTAAATTCAAGGCTCGGTTCTTCCAAGAACCCTTGGAGACTAGTGAGGCATCCAGAGTGACGAAGGGAGATGGCGAGGAGGTCACTTCTGTGGGGTGAGCTGACGGGGCCCCATGATTTTCTTTGTAATTGTCTAACAGTTTTTTGGTATTGAACAATTGCCTTCGGGCTTTGCTCGAGGTTATTTCTCCTCGAGGTAATATATTTGTTTGTTTTATTTCAATATATATCTAACTTTTGATCCGTTTTTCTTTCCTTTATTATCTTCGCATGCTTATGAATCCTTAGACTCTTGTACATTCGAGATTTTAGGAATCGACTTTTAGATCGAGATAGATTTTATCGAGCTTGGTTATATCCAAGTTTTTGTTTGCTTATTTGTATCATACCTGTTAAGAATCAAGCCTCGAACCTGGTTATATCCAGAGTTTTTAATGATTTAAACTTAGTTCGTGCTAGGTTTATTGATAACTCGAGCTTTAAAAAGCCCTTGAATAATCATTTTCCCCAAATTTCTAAGTTTTTGACCTAGTTATATCCAGGGTTTTAGATGATTTAAACTTAGTTCGCGCTAGGTTTATTGAAAACTCGAGCTTTAAAAAGCCCTTGAATAATCAATTTTTCCAAGCTTCTAAGTTTTTAATCTTATTCGAGCAGGCTTAATTTTGCCAACCTTGGTTATGTGCCCCCCAAGTAACCAGAATGTATAAACTTTCCTGGTTGCTTTTACAAATATGAGAACACGAGCTTGCAATAATAAGACTAAGAAATGGTCATCTAACAATCCATCTATTATTTAATCGGAATGGCTTTTTATAAATAAGCCTTACATTGATGGTGGCACTATTGATAATACTTTTTCAAGTGCAGAGCATTCCAAGTCCATGGGACTATTTCTCCATTCAATCGAGCTATCTTGAAAGTTCCATCGCGTAGGACCTCTACAATTTGGTATGGTCCTTCCCAGTTCGGGCCTAACACACCATCCTTAGGGTCTTTATTCGCCCAAAAGACCTTTCAAAGAACCAGGTCACCTAAACCCAGTCTACGACCCTTGACTTTTGAATTGAAATAGTGAGTGATCTTTTCGAGATGCAATTGCGATTCCTCTCATTTTTCTTCGATCAGATCGAGAGATGAGTTAAGAAGTCCATTATTCTGTTCTTGATCAAACTTCCTTTTCCCGTGAGTAGTTACCATTGCTTCAATTGGAAGCATGGCCTCCCTTTCGAAAGTTAGGGAAAAAGGAATATGCCCCGTGGAGGTCATGTGAGAAGTTTGGTAGGCCCAAAGTACTTGCGGGAGCTGTTCGGGCCATAGTCCTTTGGCTTCGTCTAACCTCTTCTTCGGGCTTGCCTTAAGGGTTTTGTTTACAGCCTTAACCTGCTCGTTGGCTTGTGGGTATGCTACCGACGAGAAACTCTTTGTGATGCCATATTTTTCACAGAAGTCCGTGAAGAGATCACTGTTGAATTGTGTCCCATTGTCTGACACGATTTCTTAGGAAGTCCAAATCAACATATAATACTCTTCCCCACGAAGTCCATGACTCTTTTTGATGTGATTGTTGCCAAAGGCTCGGCTTCTACCCACTTCATAAAGTAATCGATCACCACCACCGCATATCGAACTCCTCCCTTTCCCATAGGTAGGGAACCTATTAGATCGATTCCCCACGTTGCAAATGGCCACGGGGATGAAATCATCGTTAGCTCGACTGGAGCAGCTCGGGAAACTATGGTGAAATGCTGGCATTTTCAGCACTTTTCAACATACGAGATCGAGTCTTTCATTAAATTGGGCCAAAAATAGCCCTGTCTTAGTATCTTTAGTGCCAGGTTTTGCCCCCCAGCATGATCCCCACAAAAGCCTTCGTGTATTTCTTGTAAAATGGTTTTGGCTTCCTCGGGCAGAACGCATCGTAGGAGAGGTAACAAATGACCACACCGATATAAGGTTCCATCTACTATTACGTACCGCAGAGCTTGATAGAGTATTTTTCTTGCGTCTTTTCTATCATCAGGTAACTTTCCAGTTGTGAGGTATTCCATTATAGGAGTCATCCAAGTCGGTCTTATGTTGATCATTCTGACTTCTACCATTTCTTCCATCACACTCGGGCTCTCCAAGAACTCCACTGGCACTACATTTAATGTCTCAGCCTCTTTTGTGGTAGCAAGTCATGCCAAAGCATCAGCGTTAGAGTTCTGCTCGCGGGGTATTTGTTCAATAGAGCTGTAATCAAATTCAAACAATTCTCCATTTACCTTAGCTAGGTAGGCTGCAATCTTGGTACCTCAAGCTTGATACTCTCCCAATACTTGATTGACCGTGATTTAGGAATCATTATAGCATTGGGTGGCTTTCACCTTGAGCTCTCTCACCACCCTCAGCCCTACCAGTAAGGCCTCATATTCTGCTTCATTGATAGATGCCTCAAATCTGAATCTCAGAGCTGTATGAAATCGATGCCCCTTCTGGTGAGATTAAGATGATCCCAGCTCTTGATCTGTTCTCGTTTGACGATCTATCAATGAAGATTTTCCATAATTCTTGCACCGGCTCCCTCAAGAGCTCTTCTTGAAAACTGGTGCATTCAGCCATAAAGTCAGCAAGGGTCTGACTCTTGATTGAGGTATGTGGCATGTACAATATCTCGAACTAGCTAAGTCAGATGGCCCATTTTAAGAGACGTCCCGACGTTTCAGGATTTTGCAAAACCTGCCTTAAAGGTTGGTTAGACCTTGATTGAAAGGGACTAGAAATATGGCCAGAGCTTTCTGGAATCCAATATCAGATAGAATGCCAGCTTCTCTATCACTGGATATCGTGACTCGGCTTTGAGAAGTCTCTTGCTTACATAATATACTAGTTTCTGAGCATAGTCTTCTTCTCGAACTAACACGGCACTGACTGCATTCTCTGTCACAGCCAAATAAAGGAACAGAGATTCTCCAGACGTAGGTTTAGTTAATACTGGGGGCTCGGCTAGGTGCATTTTTAGGTCATGGAATACCTGTTCGCACTCCTTGGTCCACTCAAATTTCTTATTTCCTCTGAGCAATTTGTAGAATGGCAAACACTTTTCAGTGGATTTTGAAATTAATCGATTCAAAGCCAGCACCCTTCTAGTTAGGCTTTGAACTTCTTAACGCGACCTGGGCGAGGGAATTTCTAACAACGATCTGATTTTCTCAGGATTCGCCTCAATTCCCCTTATGTTGACTATGAACCCCATGAATTTTCCAGATGCCACTCCGAAAGTACATTTTTGGGGATTCAGCTTCATATCATACCTCCTTAATATTCGAAAACATTCTTCTAGATCAGACATATGGTTATTGGTAGTTTTTGATTTGACAAGCATGTCAACGACATACACCTCTATATTTCTCCCGATCTGTCTAGCGAACATTTCGTTGACCAAGCGTTGATATGTAGCCCCGGCATTCTTCAGCCCGAAGAACATAACTTTATAACAGTATATGTTATGTTCGGCCATGAAGCTAGTATGTTCCTAGTCCGCAGGATTCATCGTGAGCTGGTTATATCCAGAATACACGTCCATGAAGGACATGAGCTCGTGACCTGCCGTGGCATCTACCAACTGGTCAATCCTTGGCAGTGGGAAACAATCATTGGGACAAGCTTTATTTAGATCGGAGAAGTTGATACAGGTCCTCCACTTTCTGTTTGGCTTCGGGACCAACACGAGATTGGCGATCCAAATCGGCATCTTGCCTCCCGGATAAACCCACATTTTAATAACCGAGCTACTTCTTCCTCAAGGGCTTCAGCTCAGACCGTTCCCAAACGTTTCCGTTTTTTGGATTTTGCAGGCACATTCTTGTCCAAATTTAAGGTGTGCATGATTACACTCGGACTTATTCCCTCCATATCTTCATTCGGCTAAGCGAAGACATCCAGGTTTTCCTGTAAGAAATCAGCCAACTCCTTCCTTTTATCGTCAAGATTCTTTCCAATCTTTACAACTCTTGAAGCTTCTTTGGGGTCGATGTTTACTTCCTCGAGCTCTTCTATGGCTTAGAGCTCTGATCTATCTTTGCCTACCCATGGGTCAATGTCGTCACGTTGGGCGACCTCACTATCCCCTTTTTACTGAGGTTCTTCTATCTCGTGAGTAACTTCTACTTCCTAGGACTCCTCACCTCCATCATTTATGACCATCGCTTGCTGCCCGGGTTGTGATTTTCTCTTCTTAGAAATGCTATAGCATTCCCTGGCAGCGAGTTGATCACCTCTGACGGTGCATATTCCCGCAGTTGAGGGGAATTTCATTGCTAGGTGGCGGATAGAGGTTATGGCTTCAAATTCCATTAGCGCAGGTCGGCCCAAAATCGAATTGTATGCAGTCGGACAATCGATTACCACGAACTCGAGCAACTTGGAAATAGTTTGCAACTTTTCTCCCAATGTCACCACCAATCTGATCATCCCGATGGCTACCAACCCTTCACCAGAAAACCCGTACAAAGTCATCGAGGCCGCATTCAAATCAGTTACAAATAACCCCATTTTTTCCAGGGTGCACCTGAAAAGTAGATTCACAGAACTTTCGTTATCCACTAGTGTTCTTCGAACCCTTCGATTGGCGAGCTGACGGTTACCACCAGCGGATCATTATGTGGGAATTGGACGTGGCTAGAATCCTCTTCTGTAAAAATGATTGGTTGCTTTTCCAATCGCTGCTGTTTCGATAACTATTGTTCTGGGACGAACTCCACCCCATTATAGGACTTCAGTTTGTTAATGTACCACTTTTGGGCCCCACTGCTCGTGCCCACCAAATGAGGTCCTCCCGAAATGGTGGTTATATCTCCCCTACTATCAGAGGAGGGTCGACCTGATTAACTTGAGCTCCAGGTTGGCTAGTCAATGCTTCTGGAACAGGTAGCAGGGTCTGACCAACGGATTGACTCAGATTCACCTGATTTCGGGCGTAATGGGCCAAAGGTCCCGCCCTAATGAGGTTTTTAATCTCATCCTTCAACTTCCAGCAATCATCAGTGTTATGACCGATATCTTTGTGTAACCGACAAAACTTATCCCCTTCGCCCTCTGTTTCTTCAATGGTTTTGGCTTCTTCCATGGAAGGCGACTAGAATTGGCTAGAAAAATATGCTCACGTGTAACGCCCTACTTCCTTAGAGACGTTACTAAGTGAGTTTAAAATGTGCAATTAACTCTCTAATCGAGGTTTTATGACAAAAGTGTAATTAAACCATAAACAGAGTCTTATACTTTGAAAATAATTCCATTCATTGGAAATCATAAAGCATTCAACATTTAGGATCCCAAAATACTGTTTAAAAATATTTACAACTCAAAAATATAATTAAAGTCGGCTAAACGACAAAATCTAGGTTTAGTACAGCCATCTCCCAAAATACCCCTGGTCGTGGCAGCCAGGCAGGCCAAACATGTACGCGTAGATTCACGCTCTTCGTACTCATGGTTGGTCGACCTTCCCCTTGCCCTTACCTGCACCATAGAGCACCTGTGAGCTGAAGCCCAGCAAGAAAACCCCTCACAAGCAAATAACATATACATAATCATCAATCAATATAAAAACAAACCGCCAACCGGCTAAACACGTATGGCCAAGCCGTCCCAGGTGCTTTACCAGGCACTGGGTTCACGGTCTACACCGTAAGGATATCCCAGGTATCCTAGAGGGTCTCACCCTGGCAACTCGCACTCCGCGTGTTAAACGTTGTTCCCGGCCCCTTGCCATTCTTGGCCTTGCCATTATCGGCCTTCGCCGTTCCCAGCTATTGCCATACATTCACATATACGCACACATAGCATAATAAACAAGTATTTAAACACATATAAACACAATCAATGGGGCTACGCCCTGCAGCACAAACTATAGGGCCTTGCCCTACTCTATCGGTACAACAGTTTTCTTACCTGTGTTTCGAGCTATCCGTGCACCACGATCACGAGCACAGTCCTTTAACCCGAGCCTTGAAGAAATCCTAGTCACAACACATGAATAATAATCAACCATCACGTTCTAATCCATTAAATAGTTTCGAGTCATAATTCTAACCTCCGAGACCTTGATTTCTACCGAACTGGGTAGTAGAAACCTTCCCGAGCCCTAACATTCAGCTTCCCGAGCTAAAAACTCTCATTTTGCAAAAAATCCACCTTTGGGTCACGGCCCAACCTTCCTTAAGCGCTGCGGCGTGCCCTAAAACAAAGGCAAAATTGCCTCACATCTGCCAGCCTAGGGCCGTGGCGCCTGGGAAATTTCTCGAAGCCCCACTAGCCTATAAACTTAAGCGGGTCGCGACGCTGATGAACAGGGCCACGGCTCAACCCCGAAACCCAGAAATTCCAAGAAATTTTTACAAGCTAACTCCCCTGGAAATCATCCCAAATGCACCCCAACAACATAATTGAGTCCCATAATCATCCTAATACACTTTAAGCAGCACATAAGCCCAGAGAAACCAACCAAGATCCTACTATAACACAAAATCAATTATCTAAGCTTTAACCCCTCAAACTTCAGCAAAACAGAGGAAATTAAACAAGATTCAAGCTTAGATCCTTACCTCAAGAATGGTTTCAACCCTCAGCTATTTGTAATCTGCTCCAAGCTTTGATTTCCCCAACTCTCTGCCTTAAATTCAAAGTTTTCTCCTCCAAAAATCCCAAAAACCTTCTAAGCCTCAAGAGACTGAGAGAGAAAGAGTTACACGTGGGAGAGAAAGAGAGCTCCTTCTGATTATTCTAACCCCTCCTAGAAACACAACTATCTAAATATAAGCCTATCCTCTAGCCAAAATGTCCAAAATAGCCCTTTAACTTATCCTTAGACCCTTAAGTAACCCAAGGGCATTTCGGTCCTTTGCCATACCTCGTTAAGTCCCCTAGTAGTCTTATAAATCCTCACTAATCACGACATGTTCAAATCATTATCAAATTACTACCTGTTACTCCATAAATTCCGAACTCATTTTACATTCCCAAAATACCCCTAGGCTCCGCCCGAGCCAGGTATTTGATCCCGTTGTGACTTTCTAGCTAAATCGCTCCCTAGGACCGTCTCAGATCATGCATCTTAAATATATCACCACGCACACGTGGTATAAATCACAATAATCACAAATATCGCATTTATGCCCTTAACGGGCAAAAATTACAAACATGCCCCAAATAACCAAACGGGGCCCACATGCATATTTAATTCACCTAAACATGCATTTCTATTCATATATTTATCAAATTCACATTTAAATACAATAAATCACTTATTGCCTTCCAGGCACGCTAATCAAAGCCGTAAGCCTTATTAGCGAATTTGGGATGCTACAGCTATCCCCTCCTTACAGAAATTTCGTCCTCGAAATTACCTGAACAACTCGGGATATCGCTCCCACATCTCCAATTCAAGTTCCCATGTTGCCTCTTCAACCTTGTTGTTCCTCCACAACACTTTCACCAAGGCGATGGTCTTGCTCCGCAAGACTTTATCCTTCAGGTAAAGAATCTGAACCAGCTTCTCCTCATAAGACAAATCCTGGTCCAGCTCCAAATTCTCATAACTCAGAACATGCATCGAATCTGATACATACTTTCAGAGCACAGACATGTGAAAAACATCATGAACCCCTGATAAGGCTGGAGGCATCACCAACCGGTAAGCTACCTCTCCAATCTGTTCTAGAATCTCGAAGGGGCCAACAAACCTAGGGCTCACCTTGCCCCGAACACCAAACCGAGTCACTCCCCTCAAAGGTGAAACCCTAAGGAATACATGGTCACTGAGCTGAAACTCTACAATCCTGCGTCTCAAATCCAAGTAACTCTTCTGGCGACTCTAGGAGGCGAGCATTCGAGCTCTAATCTTTTCAATCGCCTCATTGGTCCCCTTATCCCAATGGATAGGTGACTTGCACTTCCTCCCATAAAGCATCTCATACGGAGCCACTCTGATAGTCGCCTGATAACTGTTGTTAAACGAGAACTCAATCAAAGGGAGATACTTGCTCCAAGATCCCCCAAAATTTAGCACACAGGCTCGGAGCATGTCCTCCACTATCTGAATCGTCCTCTCAGACTGTCCATCTGTCTGAGTATGATAAGCAGTACTAAACCATAACTGCGTGCCCATAGCCTTCTGTAGACTCTCCCAAAACTTGGAGGTGAAGGTGGGGTCCCTGTCGAATACTATCGACCTCGGAGCCCCATGAAGTCAAACAATTTCCTTCACAAATAACTCGGCATACTGTTCCACAGTATAAGTCATCCTGACAGGTAAAAAGTGGGCCGACTTGGAATACCTATCCATAATCACCCACACCAAGTCATGCTATCCCATGATCTTCGGCAAACCAACCACGAAGTCCATGGTGATATCTTCCTACTTCCACTCTGGAATCCCTAGAGGCTGCCGCAACCCTGCTGGCCTCTGATGTTCAACCTTGACCTACTGACAAGTTAAGCACTTGGCCACATAATCCACCACATCCCTCTTCATGCCCGACCACCAATACAAAGCTCTCAAATCCTGGTACATCTTCGTCGTACCTGGATGTAAGGAATAGGGAGTGGTATGTGATTCATCTAAGATCTCCCGCCGGATATCAGAATCCATCGGAACACAGATTTGGCTCTTGTACTTCAGTAACCCCATCTCCGAGAAAGAAAAGTCCTTAGTGGCTCCGACTAAGACGTTCTCCCTGTGACCTCTCTACTGGGAATCTTTCCCCTACGCCTCCTTGATTCTCTCAAGGAGTGTAGACTGAAGAGTGATGTTGGCTAACTAACCAACCACCAACTGTATACCCGCTCTGGTCATCTCCTCAGCTGACTTTTCAGATATCTTTCTCGAACTGAACAACTGTCCTGGGCCTTTCCGACTCAATGCATCGGCCACCATATTAGCCTTCCTAGGATGATATAGGATATCACAATCATAATCCTTAACCAACTCCAGCCACCGTCTCTAGCGCATATTAAGATCCTTTTGAGTAAAGAAGTACTTCAAACTCTTATGTTCGGTGTATTTCTCGCACTTCTCACCATATAGATAATGTCTCCAAATCTTACATGCGAATACCACCGCTGCCAACTCCATATCATGTGTGGGATATCTCTACTCATACTCCTTTAAATGTCTCGATGTGTAGGCTATCACCTTACCAGCTTGCATCAGCACACATCCTAAACCCTGTCTGGAAGCATCACAATAAACCACAAACTTCTCATTATCTGTCGGCAAACTCAACACTGGCACGGTGATCAGTCGCCGCTTCAACTCTTTGAAACTGTTCTCACATCTGTCTGTCCAAACATACTTTGTCTTCTTCTTTGTCAATTCTATCAATGGCGTAGCTATCCTGGAGAACCCCTCAACAAACCGCCAGTAATATCCTGCCAGTTCCAGAAAACTCTTCACTTCAGGAACGTTGCTCGGTCTAGGCCAATCTCTCACTGCCTCAATCTTACTTGGGTCAACCAGAATCCCCTCCTTACTGACAATATGGCCCAGAAATATAACTTGCGGTAACCAGAACTCGCACTTGCTGAACATAGCATATATCCTATGCTCTCTTAACCACTGCAATACCAAACGTAGTTGTTGATCATGCTCTATCTCTGACTGAGAGTACACCAGAATGTCGTCGATAAACACAATAAAAAACTTATCCAGATAGTCCTTGAAACCCCTATTCATCATATCCATAAAAGCTGTTGGGGCATTGGTTAATCCAAATGACATAACCAGGAATTCCTAGTGTCCATACCTCATTCGGAAAGCGGTCTTTGGTATGTCCTTTTCTTTAATCCTTAACTGATGGTAACCTAATCGGAGATCAATCTTGGAAAACACTGTCCTTCCCTGTAGCTGGTCGATAAATCGTCGATCCTAGGCAGTGAATACTTATTCTTAATGGTCAACTTGTTCAGTTCCCTATAGTCAATACACATCCTAAGAGATCCATCCTTCTTCTTGACAAACAACACTGGAGCACCCCATGGCAAGAAACTCTGTCTGATGAACCCCAAATCCAGTAACTCCTGCAACTTAATCTTCAACTCCTTTTGCTCAGCTGGAGCCATTCTGTAAGGTGTCCTAGATACTGGCTCCGCCCCTGGCGCCAACTCTATAACAAAATCAATCTCCCGCTGCGATGGCAACCTTGGGAGATCCACTGGAAATAAATCTGGAAACTCACATACCAATCTGGTCTCACCCGGTCCAACTGGCACAATCCTAGAGGTATCCAGAACATTTGCTAGGAATCCTATGCAACCTTCCTGCATTAGGTCTCTAGCCTTTAGTGCTGAAATCATAGGTATTTGCGGTCCACCAACTGTCCCCACAAATACAAAGGGCACCTCCCCTTCTAGTTCAAAAGTAACCATCCTGCGCTTGCAGTCAATCGTCACCCCATACTTCGATAACCAATCCATCCCTAGGATCATATCGAAGTCATCCATCGCAAGCTCAATCAGATCAACAGACAACACCCTACCATCTACCTCTACTGGTAAAGCTCTAATCCATCTCCCAGAGACTACCAATTCCCCAATTGGCAACAAAGTCTAAAAATCCATAGCATACAAAACACTAGGTCTACACAGCTGATCTATCACTCTAGCAGACACAAACGAACGAGTAGCTCCTGAATCAAATAATGCAGTATAAGAAAACCCAGCACTAGAAATCTGACATGTCACAACCGAGGGGCTAGCCTCCGCCTCAGTCTGAGTCAAAGTAAACACTCTAGTAGGAGCAAGATTGTCACCCTGCTTCGGCTCCTCTTTCTTGGCTTATGGGCAGTCCTTCTTCAGATGATTGGCACTCCCACAGACAAAGTAGGCCCTAATCCTGCACTCACCCTGATGTCGACATCTGCATCGAGGACATATTGGAAAACTCCTCCAATTGTCACCTCCGCCCTGACGGCCACTAAAAACACCCCGTGCCCTCCTATCCGAGCTAGGAGGAACAAAAGAATCTGGGGCCTTTCTCTTCTGCTCACTGGATCCACTACCCCGACTGGACCTAATAAAAGGAGGCACCGTCCTCCTGGCATCACGCCTAACAGCGCTCTCTCTCCATATCTGATCCTCGGCCCCCTCAGCTGTAAGGGCCTTGTCCACAACCTGGGCATAAGTAGTAGTCTCTGGATCTAAAGTAATCTTCACATCATGGGCGATCATAACGTTCAATCCCCGCACAAATCTATCCCTTCTTGCTGCATCCATCAGCACTAAATCCGGCGCGAACTTCACCAACCGGTCAAATTTCAAAGCATACTTAGTAACTGTCAATTGGTTCTGAGTCAGGTTGATGAACTCGTCAACCTTCACCGCTCGAACTACAACACTATAATACTTCTCGTTGAAGATGTTTCTGAACTCTTCCCAGGCCATAACTGCCACATTCCTCCTCTGAACATGTAGCTGGCACAGCTACCCTCTCGTTCCCTTGAACCCTCATAAAATCCAGAATAGAGGAAATCATATTCATCCACTGCTCTGCCCGCAATGGGTTTGGTCCACCCTCAAAGGTGGAAGGATGTTGCTTCCTGAATCTCCCATATAAAGGTTCCCACCTGTTCTTCATAACAGGCTAAACCGGCACTGGCGCCACAACCTGCTGAACCGACAACCCAGTGTCCTGGGGAGGGGCATGCTGCCTTAACTATCGAAGCTCTTCCTCCATTCGTTGCAATCTTGCTTCCATTTCGGCAAACATCTATTGCCAATTCTGTGGGGCAGGTGGAGGGTTCTAACCCTGGTTGTCATCCTCGGCCCTACTGCCGCGGAGTCTCAATGATTTTCGAGGCATCTGAACAATATGCCTTCAATCAACGACGTCGCTCATCAGGCATGATAACAACATCCAAAACCACCTCCCAAATCGTATCAGTCAACTATAAGCAACAATCCACATAACATACAAATAGCATATAACACTCAACGGGCCATGCCCTGACATCATGCATATGTTAACTCATTCATCATGCTCTATATGAAATAAGCAGGCAAATAGGGCATTTAAGCACATATTCAAGCATATAAGCCAATCATTACCAACCAACCCTGAGTCGAGCTTGTCACTGACAACGAATGTACATGTTCAGTCAATCTCTAGAAACCATAAACCTTGGCTCGATCTGATACCAAGTTGTAACGCCCTACTTTTAGAATCGTTACTAAGTGAGTTTAAAATGTGCAATTAACTCGCTAATTGAGGGTTTAGGACAAAAGTGTAATTAAACCATAAACAGAGTCTTATACTTTGAAAATAATTCCATCCATTGGAAATCATAAAGCATTTAACATTTGGAATCCCAAAACAATGTTTAAAAATATTTACAACTCAAAAATATAATTAAAGTCGGCTAAACAACAAAATTTAGGTTTAGTACAACCATCTCCCAAAATACCCCTGGTCGTGGCAGCCAGGCAGGCCAAACATGTACCCTCCACTTCACGCTCTCCGTACTCATGGTTGGTTGACCTTCCCCTTTCCCTTACCTGCACCATAGAGCACCCGTGAGCCGAAGCCCAGCAAGAAAACCCCTCACAAGCAAATAACATATGCATAATCATCAATCAGTATATAAACAAACCACCAACCAGCTAAATACGTACGGCCAAGCCGCCCCAGGTGCTTTACCAGGCCCTAGGTTCGGTCTACATCGTAAGGATATCCCAAGTATCCTATAGGGTCTCACCCTGGCAACTCGCACTCCGCGTGCTAAACGCTGCTCCCGGCCCCTTCCCGTTATCAGCCTTCACCGTTCTCGGACTTCGCCATTCCCAGCTCTTTCCATACATTCACATATATGCACACATAGAATAATTAACAAGTATTTAACACGTATAAACACAATCAATAGGGCTACGCCCTGCAACACAAACTATAGGGCCTCGTCCTACTCTATGGGTACAATAGTTTTCTTACCTGTGTCCCGAGCTATTCGCGCACCATGATCACGAGCACAGTCGTCTAACCCGAGCCTTGAAGAAATCCTAGTCACAACGCATGAATAATAATCAACCATCACATTCTAATCCATTAAATATTTTCGAGTCATAATTCTAACCTCCCCGAGCCGTAACGTTCAAGTTCCCGAGCTAAAATCCCTCATTTTTCCAAAAATCCACCTTTGGGCTGCGGCCCAGCCTTCCTTCAGCACCGTGGAGCGCCCCAAAATAGAGGCAAAATTTCCTAACATCTGCCAGCCTAGAACCGCAGTGCCCAAACCTTGCGCTGTGGCGCCTGGAAAATTTCTCAAAGCCCCACTAGCCTATAAACTCAAGCGGGCCGCATCGCTGATGAACAAGGCCGCGGCTCAACCCCAAAACCCAGAAATTCCATGAAAATTTTACAAGCTAACACCCCTGGAAATCATCCCAAATGCAGCCCAACAACATAATTGAGTCCCATATTCATCATGATACACTTTAAGCAGCACATAAGCTCAGAGAAACCAACGAAGATCCTACTATAACACAAATTCAATTATCTAAGCTTTAACTCCTTAAACTTCAGCAAAATAGAGGAAAATTAAACAGAATTCAAGCTTAGATCCTTACCTCAAGAATGGTTTCGACCCTCAGCTGTTTGTAATCTGCTCCAAGCTTTGATTTCCCCAACTCTCTGGCTTAAATTCAAAGTTTTCTCCTCCAAAAATCCCAAAAACCTTCCAAGCCTCAAGAGAGTGAGAGAGAAAGAGTTACACGTGGGAAAGAAAGAGAGCTCCTTCTGATTATTCTAACCCCTCCTAGAAACACAACTATCTAAATATAAGCCTATCCTCTAGCCAAAATGTCCAAAATTGCCCTTTAACTTATCCTTAGACCCTTAAGTAACCCAAGGGCATTCCGGTCCTTTGCCATACCTCGTTAAGTCCCCTAGTAGTCTTATAAATCCCCACTAATCACGACATGTTCAAATCATTATCAAATTACTACCCGTTACTCCATAAATCCCGAACTCATTTTACATTCCCAAAATACCCTAGGCTCCTCCCGAGCCAGGTATTTGATCCCGTTGTGACTTTCTAGCTAAATCGCTCCCTAGGACCGTCTCAGATCGTGCATCTCAAATATATCACCACGCACACGTGGTATAAATCACAATAATCACAAATATCGTATTTATGCCCTTAACGAGCAAAAATTACAAACATGCCCCTAATAACCAAACGGGGCCCACATGCATTTTTAATTCACCTAAACATGCATTTCTATTCACATATTTATCAAATTCACATTTAAATACAATATATCACTTATTGCCTTCCAGGCACGCTAATCAAAGCCGTAAGCCTTATTAGCGAATTTGGGACGCTACATCACGTGTATCCGTTTGGTCGGTATACGTGGTGTAGATAGGCTTGAACTTCTCTGCGGCCTTATTTTTCTTCGTCCCACTCTAGTCGGGTTCACCATTCCCTTTTATTTTGTTATTACCCCCTTGGTTATTCTGGGTAACGGTTTGGGCCATAATTGTCGCATCTGTTGCCACTCCAATGGGTTGGATAGGGGTCTGGCTGGTTCCAGCAACAGAAGCTCGCGCCTCCTCGAGATTTATCCACTCTTGAGCTCGAGCTAAGAATTCATCTACGCTCTTAAATCCTTTTCTTTGGAGTTCCTGCCATAGGTTTCCCCCAACGAGGATTCCCGTCCTCATTGCTATGAGTTTGGAGCTATCATCAGCATCCCTAGCTCGTGCATCAACATTGGAAAATCTACTCAGATATGCCTTCAACGTTTCGCCAGGTTGCTGCTTTACGTTGGCCAATAAATCAGCCTCAACTCGAGCTTCCTGTGAAGCTCGGAATGCTTTTTTGAGCTCGGATGAAAACTTCTTCCAAGAGCTTATGGAATATTTCTTGTATTGCTTAATCCACTGCCTGGCTAGCCCGACCACAATTGCAGGGAACAAAATACACCTTAGGTCAAGCTCGACATTGTGGGCCATCATCATGGTGTTGAACATTCCGAGGTGATCTAACGGATCTCCATCTCCACCAAATTTTGACAAGTGTGGCATCCTGAAACCCACAGGATATGTCGCCACTGCAATATTTGGAGCAAAAAACTCGAAGTCTTCATCTGAGTCACAATCGCCTTTTTCCTTTCCGGACAAGAATTTTTTCATTTGCTCTTCCATCAGAGCTAGTCTCTTGAGGGTTTGGTCCCTAGTCCCTAGGTTAGTTGGGGCCTGTTTAACAACTCCCATCCTATCATGTGCGTTTGATGGGTTATTGTCCCTCCAAGTTCGAGCTTGGTTTTGCGGGGCATTCCCGATATTGCGTACTATGGATGAACCTCCCTCTTGTTGAGTATAGCTAATATCTCCATCTTGAACTGGATACCTTCTCTGCAAGTTCAGACGATCGCGCAAATTGGGTTGTTTGATCATACCGAGGGCTCTGTACTGAACTCAAATGATTCCTTAGGTCAATTTCGGACTTGCCACTATGATGGCTTTCGGTCCAGTAACTCCCGTTTGCGAAGCTTATAACTCGCGGCTGGGGCTGAGGACCTGGATTCTCAACACGTGTTCGTGGGACGTAAGTACAGGCCGATAGGGGAGGATTTCTCCTACTGTCTCCATGAGCTGGAATATACCATTGAGGGCGAGGTGGTGTTGGATGTATTATAGGTGATAGGGGATGCCTTATTAGTGAGGCTATCCTCATTCCATTAGGACGGACTAAATTAGCCCACCTATGTTCTACTCCAATGTCTCTAGCTCTTTGTGCCTGGTGATCCGATCATGGTGTAGGAGGATTTGTTGGAGCATTTTGTCTTCGTGAGCCTATTCCAGCCTCTCCTCGTGGATTTTCATGGGCATTCCTGGGGACCTGTAAAGAAGGCATCAAACTTAGGGTTGCAGTCCTAACCGACCGACTGACTTGCTGATGACCCCTATGATGGTTGCTGGGTCGAGCATTCTGGTAATCTTGCCTTGCAGGTACAGAAATTGGAGTGGTGGTTCTGACTAATCGACTCAGTTTGGATCGATTATTCCTGTGGGACTTATGAGACCCACTTTGCCTCTTTCCAACATTAATGTCGGTTGCAAGAGGAGGTAATCGAGCCAAAACCTCCTCAATATGCTTGTTTGCCCTAGCGAGATGGCTCCTCAATTGCATGTTCTCCATCTCAACAGCTGTTAGGTAGTCTGGGTTTGGGTTTAGCGGTAATGATGCCGAACTCCCAGTGTCGCCTTGATCTGCCGGTTTTTTTCCCGGTCGTTGCTGAATCTCAGGACCACGTTCGTCTGGAACAACGGTATGATGGGCCTCTTGCCCACCAGGTCATTCTGTCTCATTATCGTGCATTGAGCGAGTGAGCACCATGATGGAAATCAACTGGGATTTTTGTGAAGCACTAATTTGCTCTCAATGAAAACACCAAACTGTGGACGCAGTTTTTTTCCAACAGTGTATTAAGAAATAATATGGGCAGATTAATGCTTAATGGTAAACCGTAATGAAAATATCAAGAATTCACTCAAGAACACAAAACTTTTACGTGGTTCAGTGGTTAAAATCCACCTAGTCCACGAGTCACTATTATTACTGTTTCTCTCACTATTTTGGCAGAGTTTCGGTATTATAGAATAATTTTTCCTTTCATGTCCAACATTCCCATTATTTATAGGAGAATTCCATGGACAGGTTTGGGTAACCGCGTGAGTTAATCACGCATTTACATAATGTCTATATTCAATACAAATAATTCCCATTTATATGGGGATATGATTTGATAACAGAATAAATATGTTCCTGCTATCTCGGATAATAAATATGACAGCCTGGTCATAAATAAACGCATAAACATATCCCGAGTCTCTGGGGATCCTCGAATATGCATTATAGTTGAATCGTCATGAGCTATATATCTCCTCCAAACTCGTGCTTCGACAGTTATCTGATTCCGAGCTCGTGCTTAACAGTCATTGTGTTCTTAGTTCGCGATAAACTTAGGACGCCTAACACCATGTCTGATATTTATGAATCCCGACCTGTCCACATGGATAATGAGCAAACATTGTACTTGGTTATTTTTCCGTGTATTTATCTGCCAGCTGTACCCGAGCTGAGTAAATGAACTCGTGCTAAAAATAGGATACAACATATATATACATATGTATATATTTATATTTATACTAGGTAAAAGCAATGTGCAATGAATGTTTGCTTTGTTTTAAAGTTGTAAACATTGTCTATAATTTTAATAAAAACCGGTTTATTATTGTTTTTTTAAATATATATATAATAGAATGAATTATAATTCTATAGTATATATAAATAGTTATATCAATAATCTCTACATATATGACATCTAAACACAACGTTGACATAAATATATATTTATATCGCTACATGACATATATATAAATTTTGTTGACGTCGTTTTTCGTCAACTTGAAAAGGAGAGCAATTAAACAAGAAAATATCAGAGGAAATGAAAGAAGATGAATACAGGAGATTTTTACATGGTTCAGTAGTTAAATCTGCCTAGTCCATGAGTCTGTGTTATTTGCACTTGGGATTTTCTGGAAACTTTTCAGAGAATAGTTGCCCAGAGTTTTTTCTCAAGATCTTAGAATTTTTTGGTCCCTTACAAATGGAGTTTCCTTCTCTATTTATAGAGAATGTTTCAGAATTCATTCCCACATATTTCGGGAAGATATTCTGTAAATCAAATAATATAATGCTATTTAATGCATTATTTCCTACGTACATTGAAGCATCCCATAAAATATTGGATCGAATAGCAAATTGGATAATATCCCTTAAACATGCGGATTTTACAACAATAAATATGTTCATATATAACCGATTATTTCGGATACGGAATTCATTACATCTCTGAGGCTATCAGTCAATCACGAGCTCGTCGCTTAACTTCGCCTATGCTTAGAACAAGTAACCACTGATGAAGTCATCACATTCGAGCTTACACTTCCCGAGCTCGAATCATCTCGTCCGAAGGCAAGAGATACATCAGGAAATATATACAAGTGCTGAACCCTTTGTTGTTGCGAGCTTACCCCATAAGCTCAAAGCTACATACTATTCGAGCTCACGAGATCGTTATTTACAGTGAGACCGTCTAACTGGAGGATCATATGAGGACTGTGCATATTTCGAGCTTACACCTAACTAGCCTAGATTTTGGGATCATAATTCCCCATGCTCGAAATTTGGGTGTAACATTTCTCCCCCTCAAAAGTATCAGTTCGAATCCTATGAGAAGGAAACTTTTGAATTGTCCTTCTTGGAAACTGTACCATTAATTGTACTCGAGTGTGGACATGCGTCAGCCAGGGATTGATTAATTAGAGTACTTGTGTGCCTTTTGTACCATGCCCACGTCCATTCGCCTGCCAACTTTATGTCGCCATCACTTTATTTGTACCTGACCGTCAGATCAGATACGAAATCTGGTTAATGGCTCATATTAGCCCAATCTTTGACATTACCTGGGGCCTATAAATATGCTTGTATCATCTCCTTCATCTCATTTTCGCGTCTTGAGTTTTTCAGAGAAAAAAAAAAGAGAAACTAGAACTTGAACTCTATTCTATTCTTGCATGTTTTCCAAACCGAGAAAACAAAACAACTTTGGCTTGTTCGACTCTGTGAGATCATTCTTGCAACCACTCCTCCGGTCATCAATCTCTCTATATCCACAAGCTTCATTATGTAAGTCTCTATTCTTGACCCCATATGTTTATATATACTCTGCTTTTATATTTATGTGTTCTTGTTGCATCATAAGCATATTTACTAGTTTTTTTCACTAGTTTTATAAGAATTTAGTAATCACAACCACATTTTTTAGCTGATACTGTGTAGACTTTGGGTTCAAAAAATTTCTAATATCCTGGGTTTCAAATCCAGATTTAGTGTAGAGGATGCAAATGTAGATGTTTTTTATTATTTTTTAGACTACGGAGGACGTATCTTGTAGACCAAGGAATGAGGTACTAAATTAGGGTTTTAAATTGCACGTTTCCCAAAATTAGCACCTTTTTGAGTAACCGTCAACTTTTTCCCTGAAAATCCCGGATTCTTTAAAACAAATCCACACTTATGCACTTTTCAATCAGATACACGCTCGAAACCAGAACCTTACAATAGTTGGGGTTCTTCCTCGAATTCAACCCGTCCTTCCGAGACCGCGGTCTCGATCGAGTTTACTCCGTGATCTCAAACCTTCAATCTCGAATCATCTAAAATCTTATTCTGATTTCTTGTATGCCTGGCCCTCACCCTTTTTCTTTCTTGCTAGATGTCGTAGAATCTTGAGAAATGGTGGGGGTCAGTACTCGCAATCCCTTACTCTCCAACAACTCTAAGTCCAGAATCTCCCTTCACTCAAAACCAGTGGCTGATTCGTGAATACAATGTGAGGTGCGAGCAAGAAGATATTCGAGCCCATTTCTGATGTTAGATCGACAAGGTTGAAGAGAGGAAAAGGAAGAAACTTAGGGTCGCGATTAATCCAGATCTAGATCCCGAGCTTAGACCAATCCCCCTTGACCCCAAACTCAAAGTAACGGTTGCCTTCAAGCCGGGCGATCTCAAATTCTCGCTGATGGAAGAATCATCAAATCCTCCATCTACCTTATAGTCGACTACCATTCCCACCTCGAGAGGGGAGTTCTTCGAGGCCGAGCATTACTGGAGCCCGGTTTCTTCGTTAGGAAAAATCACCAACATCCTAGCTCATCACGACCTAGGTTTGTCAGGCTCACTGAGGTGTCAAGCTCCTACCTCAATCGAATGGAGCTGCTACGCCCCGGGAGATGGCCGTTCCAATAATAAGCTGAAGCTCGTGGCTTGGAGCAACGAGCATATGAAGGCAAGGGCCTTGTTGCCCTTAAAGTCCTTTTTTAAGGACTTTCTGGATTTGGTCGGGCTCGCACCCTTCCCGCTCCAGACCAACTCATACAGGGTCTTGTCAGCCCTAAGGTCGCTATACCACAAACTGAGGTGGGAAGGACCTTCGCCAAGAGAGATCCTGTCTCTTTTTTGTCTGAAAAGCAACCCTTCCCGAGCTCGGGGAGGAGATGGTTTCTACTATCTGCCGAGTTATCCCAGGGAAAATAAGATCTTCGAGGACATGTCCAACCATCCTCCTAACTTCAAGCTGGCATTCTTTTCGACAGATGACCTGGCTCCCTAAAAGTATTATTCATTCATCCGTAAGTATATGATCCTCTTTGCTTTCATTCCCGACTTTCGTTTAGGCTCGAACTGATCATTATGTATTCGATTCTTCAACCAACTATCACTGTCCTACTCCTACGGACACGATGAAGGAGCACAAAGAAACCCTGCTTCAACTTCCATATGGTAGGCGATCCCTATCTTATCTTCATCACGAAGATAAGCTTCGAGCCTGCAGTCTTTTTGGAGCAGGACCGGTCAACAGACGACACCGCCTACTAGAAGTACACCAAGTGGGAGCATGTGCCACTCCCCACTGATAGGCTTCCTCCAAGGCAAAGCTCAAAAGCACAATCTCCAGCTTTTCGTCGCAGGAGTCCGTGTTCGGGGAATGATGCCAACAACGAGGCCTCGAGCTCGAGTGACAAAGGTAAGGTCATTCTTAGCTTGGCCTTGTGGTCTCCTTCCCTTCTTAAGCATAGACCCGACACCCTAATCTTACTCTCGAATGATAGGGATAACTTTTATGTATGGTCCTGGGTAGATGATAGGGTCCATAGGTTCAATAGCTGGCTGGGGAAATACCAAACAATGTATAGTCTGAATAAAGTTTGGGATGGAATAGTCGTCCAATATGGGACAAATGACTATAGGGACCTTTCAAGGTTGACTTCCACGTATAGGGAAGGGACTCCCCCAGCTTCCCCTGAAGATAGGGGAATTACCTGGTCGCCGAGCATGAGCTCGGGGGAGAGTTCCAGTTATTTTTCTTGTCACTTTTCTTTATTTCCTTTAACTGTCTGCCTTACGCCTACTTTAGCATTTTTAATCTCGTTTTCTAATGTGATTTGATTATGCAGGCACTATGGATTCCGACCTCAAGAATATGCTTAACAGTGGCGCGGGGGCCAAGCAGAGCAAACGCCCGAGGGCCTCACAAAAAAACTAGTCGGTTCGCCAAAGTCCCTAATAGGACCGAGGTGACTCCTCCTCCAGCTCCTCTTGTTGCGAGGCCAGTGGCGACCTCCACTCCCCAGGTCGACATTCCTGTAGCAGATGCTCCTTTTCTGCCTCCTGCTGTCCAAATCCTTCCAACGATCGCCCCAGTTCTGAAAAAACCAGATTCCACTTGGGGGCGCCTGTTGTCAATTTCTACTCATCCTGATGAGTATGTTATTGATAACGCTGTCGGGACTCACGGAGCCACTCTCGGCTCGAACGTCCGTCTCGAGTGGGTCAAAGCTTCAGCAGTCTTGGGGCTTCTCAATGGCAGTTCCTGATCAATGCTCGAGACTCCAATGTCCTTTATGACAAGAGTACCGAGCTCATTTCCTTGGTAATTTCTCTTACTTCATTATTTATTGTAATTTTACTCGGAGCATGTTCTAACTTAATTTGTTTGTGTACTAGGCTCTCGCTACAGTTGCCCAGCTAAATTACAAGCTGAACAGCGAGGTTCACGTGAGCATGTCCTATGCTCAGGAGTCGAAGGATCTCCAGCTCAAGCTCGCTGACGAGTTTAAGGCTGCAAAGTTAAAGCTGGAGGCTGAGCTCAAAGAGAAAAACTCCAGGGACGAGGAGCTCGAGAAGCTGAACACCGAGCTCAAAGAGAAAAGCTCTAGGGCTGAGGAGCTTGAGAAGCTAAATGCCAAGCTCGATGAGGAGAAAAAGGCCACCTTCGAGATAATAGAGCGTGAAAAGGCTCGTCTTCTCAAAGATTTTAAGCAGAGGAAGGACCGGGCAGTTGACATGGCCATGTACAGGATTTGGGTCAACAACGCCGATCTTGGCACGAGCTTCTTGGGTACCTTTGAGGATGAGCTTCTGGCCAAATGGCAAGCTCGGCTAAAGGCGGAGGAAGCTACTCGGGAGGATGCTGAGAAGGCTAAGGAGGGTGTTGAGAAGGCTAAGGAGGATGCTCCTGCTTCCTAGATCTTGATCATGGGTTGCGTCCCTTTAAAAAAAATTGTAATAGTTTAGAGCCCTTCTTTTTCATGCCCTTGGGGCAAAAACAATATACAACTTGTAAAAGAGCTATTTACATTTGATATTTTTAATACCATGTTCGACTTTACTTTAATATTTTTGCTTTACATCTCTCAGATCGAAATATTTTAAGCAATTTATATTAAAGGTTTGCTTTTGTGTTCTTGTATTCGTACAAACATATATGTTGGATTTAAGCCCGAGTTTCAATGCGTTCATGCACAGTTTAGTCGATGTATCCACGTCTGATCTCGTTATTTGTCAAGGTCAGAACTTACTTTTACCATGCACTTGAAAGTACTTATATGGCATGTAAGATAGATAGTTTAGTTATATCCTACTTTTCTAGTCACTTTTCCTCGTCCTCGAGTAGCTCCCCAAGGTTGTGAGGTCGAAACTATCTTTTTGCAAGATATTCCAGCCTCGATCTCAACTTAATTTGAAGTGGGTTTATTTATATTCCATCTTTCTGTCGATTAGTTTTAGCTGGTTTGTTTCAAACTTATTTAGCTCATGTCTGGTTTATAATCCATACACTTATAATTTTGTCCCAATAATCTTAGCTCGCGCATCTGGTTATATCCAGACACTATTTTTAATAATCTGGTTATGTCCTATTTTTAATAACCTGGTTATGTCCAAATTATCTTAGCTCGCGCATATGATTATATCCAGACACTTTATTTTTAGAATACACTTTTAACTTTTATGTCGGGTTAACGGTCCAGACATTTGTTAGTTTGTGTATGCTATATTGGAGTTATTTATTTTTTCAAACTAGTGGTATATATAGCACTGATGCCACCTTAATATCCTATGAGTGATATCATAAGTTATTAAATTAAGAGAGTTTGCAAAAAATACAACATACTGAAATAAAAATGACTTTTAGTCAAAATTGAACACTTTATTAACAAGAACTTTGTAAAGATAGACAAGCATGGACATGAGACATCATTCCTACACTATTGATAGTAAGGTCGTATATGTTCGCCATTCCAAGATTGTGGTACCAATTCTCCGTTTAACCTCACCAATTTATAGACGCCTGGTCGAATAATTGACTCGATCTGGTAAGGTCCTTCCCAATTAGGCCTAAGTACTCTAGCAGTCGGGTCCCTTGTAGCTAGGAACACACGCCTTAACACCAAGTCTCCCAATCCAAACTTCCTGTCCCGAACCTTTTTATTGAAATATCGGGTAGCTCGTTGTTGATATACTGCATTCCTCAATTGAGCTTCATCTCGCCTTTCTTCAATAAGGTTCAGACTTACTTCAAGCTAGGATTGGTTCGAGGCTTGATCATAAGCATGACTTTGAATAGTGGGTATTTCGACCTTGATTGGTAACATCACCTCGCACCCATATGCCAGGGAAAAACGGGTATGCCCTGTTGAAGTTCGAGTTGTAGTTCGATATGCCCACAAAACTTGGGGTAACTCCTTAGGCCATTTTCCCTTAGCTTCTTCCAACTTCTTTTTCACAAAACTCTTGAGATTCTTATTTACTGCTTCGACTTGCTATTTGCTTGGGGATGGGAAACGAAGGAGAAGCTTTTTATTATCCCATTTTTTCACAAAAATGGGTGAATAGTGTATTGTTGAATTGAGTACCGTTATCTGATACTATTTTCCTTGGCATTCCATATCGGCAGATGATGTTTTTTACCACAAAATCCAAGACTTTTTTCGAGGTAATCATTGCCAGAGGTTCAGCCTCGGTCCATTTTGTAAAATAATCGACCGCGACCACTGCATACTTTACTCCATCTTTGTCAGTTGGCAACGAGCCTATAAGATCGATTCCCCACACCTCAAATGGCCATGGGGAAGTCATCATGGTTAGTTCGGATGGAGGAGCTCGCAGAATTGTAGCAAATCACTGGCTTTTATCACATTTCTTGACATACTCGAATGCGTCTGCTTTGATAGTGGGCCAGAAGTATCCTTGTCTTATAATTTTCTTTGATAGGCTATGCCCCCTAGTGTGGTCTCCACAAAATCCTTCATGAATTTCTTCTAGGATTTTCTTGGCCACGGGTGGAGTCACACATCGGAGTAATGACATAGAATATCCTCTCCGATATAACCTTCCTTCCACAATAGTGTATCTGGGAATCTGATACATCAGTTTCCGAGCCTTGTTCCATCTTATTGGGGGAATGTCAGTTTCGAGGTAATCGACTATTGGGGTCATCCAGGTTAGTTTCGAGCCTATCATGCATACATCTTCCTGTTCAGGCTTACTAACACTCGGAGTCGACAGGTTCTCAATAGGCACTATGTTTAGCGCATTGACCTCGTTGGACGTGGCGAGTCTGGCTAAGGCATTCGCATTTGAGTTTTTCTCTTGGGGAACCTACTTTATCGTATAGAACTCAAAATGATCGAGCGTCGCTTTCTATTTTTCTAGATATGTTGCCATCTTTGTGCCATGAGCTTGATATTCCCCTAGGATTTGGTTAACCACCAACTGCGAATCACTGTAGCAATGTATTGCCTTGGCCTTGACCTCTTTGGCTATTCGAAGTCCTGCCAATAGAGCTTCGTACTCAGCCTCATTGTTAGATGATTCAAAGCTAAATCTCAAGGTAGAGTGAAATCGACTTCCATTCGAAGTGATTAATATAATCCCTGCCCCCAATCCATTTTCGTTGGAAGATCCATCGACGTAAAGTTTCCACAACTCATGGGTTGGGGTTACAACTTCATCATCAGACACTCCCGTACATTCCACAATGAAGTCTGCCAGGGCTTGCCCTTTTATGGTCGTTCTTGGATGATACGTGATCTCGAACTGCCTGAGCTCAACAACCCATTTTAACAATCTGCCTGAGGCCTCTGGTTTGGACAAGACTTGCCGTAGTGGTTGGTCAGTCAGCACGTGGATGGTGTGTGCTTGGAAGTAAGGTCAGAGTTTTCGAGATGAGTGGATCAGGATGAGAGCCATTTTTTCCATTATTGGGTATCTCGATTCTGCCCTCAGTAACCTTTTGCTGACATAATATACTAGTTTTTGCACCTTCTCGGACGAGCACAGCACTGATGGCGTGCTCGGTTGCAGCGAGATACAAGTATAAGACTTCTCCCACGATAGGTTTCGACAATATCGGGGGTTCCTCAAGATGTTTCTTTAGTTCCTGGAATGCGAGCTCGCATTCCTCTGTCCATTTGAATATTTTGCCCCCTCTCAAAAGGTTAAAAAATGGCAGACATCGGTTTGTAGATTTAGAGATAAACCTTCTTAATTCCGACATCCGTCCAGTTAAGCTCTGGACATCTTTATGCTTTCAAGGTGACAGCATGTCGATTAACATCTGGATCTTGTCAGGATTAACCTCTATTCCTCGCGCGTTCACTATGAAGCCCATAAACTTCCCCGACGATACTCCAAAAGAGCATTTTTGGGGGTTGAGTTTCATGTTGTATTTCCGTAGCACATCAAAGCATTCTTTGAGGTTGTCCACATGGTTATTGTTATGTTTAGATTTGACTAACATATTGTAACGCCCCAAGTTTCTAAGAAGGAATAAGACCTTGTTTAAGCATGCCTGGAGGGCGAGAAGTAAATTGACATGATATTTTATGAATTTGATTGAATATGTGATTAGAATGCATGATTAGGTTGTTTACAGATGCATGTGAGCCCCGTTTGTATGTTAGGGGTAAACTTGTAATTTTAGCCCGTTGAGGGCATAAATGTGATAATTGTATTATGTGATTTGTGCCGTGTGAGTGTGGTGTTTTTATTGTGATGCACGCGTCGAGACGGTCCTAGCGAGCTATTAGTCTAAAAATCACAACGGGATTTTGTACTCGGCTCGGGAGGAGCCTAGGGGTACTTTGGGAATCTTATAAGTTGAGTTGAGAATGAGTGGTTATGGTTATTGGTGATTGAGTAACCTGTGTAACCGTTTGTAACTGCTGTGAGTAACAAGTTTTAGATAGAAAATGGTAGAATTGAAATAGAAGTGAAAGGACTTGAGTACCCTTGAAGGTTTAGTTAGGAAGGGTTATTAGGAAGGGGTAAAGTGGTCATTTGGCAAGGGAATTAGACAACTTTCAGCTGGGATATTGGGGTACACGGTTTGGGCATTGGGTCATTTGTTGTTTTGATAAAAATTGAAGAGAAGAAAAAAAAAAGAAGAAGAAGAAAGAAAAGCTAGGGCAAGAAGAAGAAGTGTAGAAGGGGGCTGAAGTGGGAGTCTAGGAGGAGATCAAGGAAGCTTTTGGGTGAATTCTCCACTTGAGGTATGGATTTTATGCACATTTAAGTTCGGTTTCTGTTTTGATTTGAGGAATTTAAAGCATGAGTTTAGCATTTTTAAAGTTTTGGTTTGGGTTGCTGAAATTAGAAATCAAAGGGGTGGATTTTGGGTGTGATGATGTTTTGATCTTGATTCTAGTGTCTATAGGTTGTTAGATGGTTCATATGAAGTTTTGATTTGATCTTGGGGTTTCGGTATTTGTTTGGGTTGATTTGGAGAGGTTGTAGCTCGGGAAAAACGCAAGAGGAAACCCAGAAATCTGGGTTCGCGGAGGAGCGTCGCGGCCCTGTTCTTGGGCGCCGCGGCGCAAGGATGCTTCAGGATGTGGCCTAGCTGCTGGGCGCCGCGGCCCTAGGCCATTTTGGCAGCTAAAAATTTGGGTTTTTAGGGCTTTTGCCCGGGGACACGGGGGATGGTTCCAATGTATTGTTTTATGGATTTGGAGGTCCCGAGAGTACGGGATTGGTCCCGGGAAGTGGTCTTGGGCTTGGTTAGTATTAAAAGTGTTTTATGTGTGTTGTGACTAGGATTTTGGGGAGGCTCGTGCTAGAGGACCGTGCTTGTGACCTTGGTGCATCGGAAAGCTCGGGATACAGGTAAGAAAACCGTAACACCCGAGATCAGGGCATGGGCCCACAGTGCTATTGCAGGGCATGGCCCTAGATTGTATTATGTGCAAATGTATAACCTTAAATGAATTATTATATGTTTGAATGATTATTTCAAAATGTAGGATATGTGTGATTATAATGAAATGAACGGCTAAGGCCGAGAGCGGCGAAGGCCGGGTACGGCCTTGGGGCCGGAAGTAACACTCAGCACATGGGGTGCTTATAGCTAGGGTGGGACCCAAGGGATACATGAGTTATCCTTACGGTGAGGACCGAGACCCCAGGCTTTGGTAAGGCCTCTGGGGCGGCATGGCCGTGCTTGTTCAGTCTGATGGTTTTCCTATTTATCAGTGGATTATATCAGCTATATTCTATGCATATGTTATGTACTATTTGGGTTTTCTTGCTGGGCTTCGGCTCACGGGTGCTCTGTGTGGCAGGTAAAAGCAAGGAGTCCATCAACCGGCCATGAGTATGGAGAGCATGGGGGCGGCGCGTACATGTTCGGCCTACCCGACTGCTTTGGTTGGGGGCATTTTGTATATGGTTGTATTAACTTATTCTTTTGATAGTTAACCTGGTGTAAATCTATTTTTGAGTTGTAAATATTTTGTAAACCTTATTTTTGGGATCCCAGATGTTTGATACTTAATGTTTTCAATGAAACTAAACATTTCCAAAGAGTACAACCTTAAATTCTGGTTTAATCACATTTTTGGTTTTAGAAACCTCGTAGAGTCTGTTAGTTGCACAATTTCCATTTTCAAACTCACTTAGTAACGACTCTAAGGTAGTAGGGCGTTACACATATCATCAACATACACTTCTATGTTATTACCTATCTACTCGGAGAACATCATGTTTACAAGCCTTTGGTATGTCGCTCCAGCATTTTTAAGCCTGAAAGGCATGACATTGTAACAGTACAGCCCTTTATCTGTTACAAAACTCTTATGCTCTTTATTTGGTGCATGCATGGGAATCTGGTTATATCCAGAATAAGCATCCTTGAATGACATAAGACCGTGCCTTGCCGTGGCATGTACAAGCTGATCAATCTGAGGTAGGGGAAAACAATCCTTAGGGCATACCTTGTTGAGATCGGAGTAGTCGATGCAAGTTTGCCATGTTCCGTTAGGTTTCGGAACAAAAATCGGGTTGGCAACCTAATCAGGGTAGAAGGCGTCTCGTATAAATCGGTTCTCCTTTAACCTCTCGACTTCTTCCTTCAAGGCTTTCTTCCTATCATCGTCTAGGAGTCTTCATTTTTGCTACTTCGGACTTATCCCTACCATGTCCGAATGTGACCATGCGAAAACATCCTGGTTCTCCCTCAAGAAGCAAATTAATTGCTACTTTGTTTTTTCTGAAAGGTTTTTCCCCACCTTCACAGTTTTGGGGGGATCAACTTCTTCAAGCTCAACCTCTTCGAGCTCCTCTAGCAGCTTGAGGTCAGCTCTTTCCTCTATTCTTGGATCAATCTCTTCGTCTATTTCGAAGATTGTCCCATCCTTATTCTGAATCACAACAAGTGTTTGTGCACTTGTTTTCTTTTTCCCTCTAATGGAAATGATGTAGCATTCCCTCCCTACGAGCTGGTCCCCTTTCAGAGTCCCAATGCCACTAGAAGTCGGGCACTTGATGGCTAGATGCCTAACGGACGAAACTGCCCCCAGCCCTACTAGGACGGGTCTCCCGAGCAGTACGTTATAGGCCAATGGGAGATCCACCACGACGAATTCCATCATCTTGGTTACCGAGACTGGGTAGTCTCCCAAGGTTACAGGGAGTTTGATGGATCCCATACAGGCAATCCCTTCTCCTGAAAAAGTCGTACAATGTAGTTGAACAAGCTTTTAGGTCGTGAAGCGAGAGTCCCATCTTTTCTAAAGTGGCTATGTAGAGGATATTTATGTAGCTCCCATTATCAATCAAGACTCGGTGTACCCTTTTGTTCGCAAGCTGAAGGGTGAAGACCAGGGGGTCATTATGGGGGAACTGGACATGAGACGCATCCTCTTCAGTAAAGGTTATGGGTTGTGCTTCAACCCTTTGCTTTTTCGGAGCTCTAGGTTTGGGTTCGTAAGGAGAACTGTCACCATTTTTTAACTCATTGACATATCTTTTCTGGTCAGTCTTGCCCGAGTCTGCGATGTGAGGTCCCCCCGAGATGTTTATCACATCCTCTCCAGCAATCGAAGGGGATCGGTCATCCTCCCGAGGTCGAGAGTTATTGTTTTGGGCAAGTGGTAAAGCTGCTGCCCTTTGGCCGGTGGAAGCTTGGTTGGAGTTTCAGTTTCTTACATATTGCCCAAAATATCCCCTCGAGATCAATCCTTCGATCGCATCTTTCAACTATTGACACTCATCAGTTGTATCTCTGATGTCTCGGTGGAATCTGCAGTACCTGTTAGAGCCTCTGTTCACCTTTTGGTTCCTCATAGGATTAGGTCGTCTGAAAGGGACCTGGTTTTCATTAGCCAGGTAGATATTATCCCGAGACTCATTAAGCTTGGTATACACTTTGTATACGGAGAAGTACCTTTCCCCTTTCTTCTTCTTTCCCCCATCCACCTCGGGGTTATTCCCTTCATTTTTCTTTCTCTTAGAAGGGTTGTCCCCAAGGGGTTTTGAAGTTGTAGGATCCGCCGAGGTCGAGGCAGAGTTTGTGTTTGCTGTAGTTACGGGCTGAGAGGTCATATTCAAGACTGACCTCACCTCTTCTACATTAACAAACCTTTAAGCTCGTCGATTGAACTCAGTTAAGGACCTTACGGGCTTCCTCTGCAAATCTTCCCAGAGAGGACTTTTGGGCATTACTCCAGCTCGAACAGCCATTAAGTGACCACTATCATCGACATCACGAGCTTGAGCAACTTCCAAATTGAACCTTGTGAGATAACCTTTCAATGACTCATTTGGCTACTGTCGGACATTGGTTAAGGCAGAAGCCTCAGGCCTAATGTCGACCATGGCTTTGAATTATTTCTTGAAATCTCTCGATAGTTGATCCCAAGATGCAATCGAATGTCTTTTCTATTTTTCAAACCAGTTTTTTGCTGGTCCCGTGAGAGAGGTTGGGAACAGCATACACCTGAGCTCGTAGCCCACATTACTGGCTCGCGTAATTATGTTGAACGTGCTTAAGTGACTGTATGGATCTGAATTTCCATCGAATGGTGGGACATGGGGAATTCTAAATCCTTGGGGAAACGGGGTGTTGGAGATGTGCAGGGCAAAGGGCTCGAGTTCCTCATCGAACTCTTCATCCCGTTCCCGGCTTCGTTCATTCTGCAAGAGCCCGAATGCTATTTCCAACTGCTCAATCCTTTCTTGGACAGGATCTATGGGAGGTCTAGCCCGAATCTGGGGGAACTGGTTATCGTTGATTACAACTCCAGTTCCTTGCCTCGACGCGAGATGATCTCTCAGATCTGGATTCGGTGGATTATCACGTCCCCTATTATGGTTTAAATGTTCCCATAAATCTGGGTGATCTCCTCGATTTCCAATGTTCCTAGGCTCCGGGTTATATATACTCACGAATCTAGTGTCACCTGAGCTTTCGCTAACATGGCTCGTTGCATGATTATTACGAGATGGGTCTCCTGCTGGTCTCCTTGTCTCAATAGTTTGAGATCGAGACAATTAGCTCCTCGTGGGATAGGGACCCCTACGCTCCCGAGCAGTTTCTTCATTCCCATGTCTTTTCCCAGCTCTCCTTTCCCTATCACGATGGGCCGGCTGCGCATCCCTCTGAACTGGCGAGGGATGCCTTATTGGCGATGGTGGGTGCCTTATTGGAGAAGGTGGCTGTCATCCATTATGGGGCCTAGAAGGCCCTAAATTCGCTCGATCAAGCTCTGACACATTCTGCGTGGCGCTAGGATTTCAGGTCCTAGTCTCTGAGGGGGCTCGGTTATTCCCTATTCCTGTGGGCGCCTCTGCAGTTGGGTTGGTAGCACCTTCAGCCTGGTTACCTCTCCGGGGTCTTGGTTGGACAGGCTGCTCTGCTAGTGGCGGAGGTTGCTCCGCTCTTCGGATGGCTGCATTTTTACGTGGTCGTCCTCGAGGCCTACGAGGTGGGACGTGAACGTCCCGCAGAGGCAGAGCCTGGGCATCTTGCGGAGGTGGGGCCTAAGCCGCCTGCGCTTCAGCAGCTAGTCTGGCTAGCTCTTCGTTGCATTTTTTGGCTTCTGCCAACTGTTTACACAGTTGGCGATTTTCGAGTTCCACGATTGGGACATATCTCTCGGGATTGTAGTACAGATCCTCGTCGGCCCTAGGAGCAGGTGGTCCCCGAGAGTTGAATGAACCACTCTTCTCATCGGGATCAGAATTCACCATAGGCTGCTTTCCAGGGCGCCGAGGGTACTCATCTTCATCTAGGATTTTCTCCTTAGGAATATTGGGATCATTTGCAGCAATTGCTAATTCGAGAGGCTTTCTGACTAAATAGATTCACACATTGTTTAATGGCTCTCAATGAAAGCACCAAACTGTTGATGCTGTTTTTCGTCAACTTGAAAAGGAGAGCAATTAAACAAGAAAATATCAGAGAAAATGAAAGAAGATGAATACAGGATATTTTTACGTGGTTCAGCAGTTAAATCTGCCTAGTCCACGAGTCTGTGTTATTAGCACTTGGGAGTTTTCTGGAAACTTTTCAGAGAATAGTTGCCCAGAGTTTTTTCTCAAGATATCAGAATTTTTTGGTCCTTTACAAATGGAGTTTCCTTCTATATTTATAGAGAAGGTTTCATAATTCATTCCCACATATTTCGTGAAGATATTCTGTAAATCAAATAATACAATGCTATTTAATGCATTATTTCCTATGTACACAGAAGCATCTCATAAAATATGGGATCGAATAACAAATTGGATAATATCCCTTAAACATTGAGATTTTACAACAATAAATACGTTCATATATAACCGATTATTTCGGATACGGAATTCATTACATCTCCGAGGCTATCAGTCAATCACGAGCTCGTCGCCTAACTTCGCCTACACTCAGAACAAGTAACCACTGACAAAGTCTCACATTCGAGATTACACTTCCCGAGCTCAAATCATCTCGTCCGAAGGCAAGAGATACACCAAGAAATATATACAACTGCTGAAACCTTTGCTGTTGCGAGCTTACCTCATAAGCTCGAAGCATCTTCGAAGCTACATACTGTTCGAGCTCATGAGATCGTTATTTACAGCGAGACCGTCTAATTGGAGGATCATATGAGGATTGTGCATATTTCGAGCTTACACCTAACGAGCCTAGATTTCGGGATCATAATTCCCCATGCTCGAAATCTGGGTGTAACAAATTTAAAATATAATAATATTTAAAAATAAATTATTAATAGAAATAATATATGAATAAAAAAAGTCATAGTGTAGATAATAGTATATATGCATCAACTATTTTTAGTTTATAATATATCTCGTAATATCTTTTGGTGAAATTGATGAAGAAAAAGAGCTACAATCACTTGATAAAAAACAAACTATCACACAAATTTATAAGATAAAAAAAATTATATGTATGTATTTATTATTTTTAAATAAATATTATTTAATTATTTAAATTATCATAAAATATCTTTAAAATATCCTATTTTAATTAATTTTAGTTTAAGTTTATGTTTGTTCTAGTTTTTGTATTTGGCAGTGACAACAAAAGATTATATATTATATGTTTAATATAATATTAAGTTTAAGTTTAATTAAATTTTATTTAAGTTATAAAATATATGGTTTTATTATTTTTAAATAATTATCGCTGTAAAATATCTCAAAAATATCATATTTTAAATTTTTTTAATTATTTATTTATTCAATTTTATTTAAGTTTAAGTCATGTTTACAATTTACTATTAAATATAAGAATATTCTGTTAAATATAATAATATTTTGTTAAAGTTAACAGAAAAAAATAAAAAACTCTTAAAACCATGAATTTTCATTATCTACGTACTTTTTATTTTTCAATTTATATAAATTTGTTAATTAGTAATAAATTGGAACTCATGTGCTGAAAATGGAGGGAAAAAGGCTTTCGTGGGTCCTATAGGTCAAAGTGGGCTATCCATTATAATTTCTCAATAGGGAAATACTAAAGGGCACCGTAGGGTGAAAGAAAAAATAATGAGATAGTGAGGAAAGAGAATGATGAGAAAGAAAAATGGGATAAAAGAATTTAAAAGAGAGAAATTGTGAGAGAATGTGGTGAAAGAGAAAATGGTATGATAAAATAATAATATATATATAAAAAAAAAAGATAAATGCTAAAGAGCACCCTAGGGTGGTGATTAGTGTGTAAAATTACATATTATTAGTTGTATTTGGGTAAATAAATTGGAATTAAGTTACATATTTTCATATTTTAATTGTAAAAATTATTTAAGTTGAAAATATTTAATTTAATCTGACTTTTGTGTTAAATTTCTAATTTGGAGCAAGAAAGTGATAGAAATGAAAAGTAGAAAGGAAACTTTGAATTGGGCCCAAATACTAATCTATTTGAGAAAATTAAGCCCAATAACCATTATTAGAGGAGGAAATTACATTTTATATGTGATTTTGAATAGAGTGTTAAAAAATATGGCTTTTTTTAAAAAAAATACTATGACTTTTTTAAAGATTTTTCACTTTTATGGGTTTATTTTCCCATATATTTGTGTAAAAGTTGGTTTATGTCATAGTTTTACTCTTAATCAAGTTTTATTAATTTAGAAGGGTATGTTTGTAATTTGATTATTTTTTCTTACCTTATTTATTTTTATATAACTAATTTTATATTAAATTTTTCTTTGGTTGTTTTGCGAAATTTGTTTTTCTTTTTATTTTGTGATACGAATTGTGTTTATTATTTTTTTATTTATTATAAACATTTTTTCCTTATTTTTATATTATATGTTTCTTTTTTCAAATCCTGGGTAAGGTAGAGTTATTTTCATGGAAAATGACACTTTGGGCAACATAGACACGACCACTAGAGTGCAAACAAAGGTAGCCCTTGTGATTGGGACTGTACCTAATGAAAACACAAGGGTTGGAGCGAAAGTCAAGTTTATGAGTATTGTAAGCACGAAGATGAGGAAAGCATATTGAACCAAAAACATTGACACGACTATGTTAGAGAATATATGTTATTGCTCAATGATAATGGTAAAACCAAATACAACTCTATGCAAAAATATAATAGACAATATAATATTGATTAAAGAAATGTTACAACTCAATTGCTCAAAATACAAGTAAATAGAAATAAGGGAAAGAAGAGAATTATAAGAACTAAAACTCTAAAACAAAAGATAGCAATAAATATGTAAATAGAAATAGAAGAAGAGGATTACAAACTCAATACATAATAATACAAAAAGAACAACAGAATGAAAAGATCAAATAAAAAACAAACTCTCACAAAACCAAAGTGTAGAGTAGTGGGGATCACCAACTTGAACAAGGTTCAAAACCTTTGTCCAAAAGCTTATTTCCCCCTATTCTCTAAGCACTAAGGGATCTCTCTAGGAAATATCTCTCTAGAATTATCAAGCATCTAAGGTGTATTTTCCAACCAAGTGCTTTGTGGATGGAAAATTGTGTGTCTTACAAGTGAGAATTAGGCTCCTATTTATAGTGTTTGGGATACCCTTTGAATTTCTAATTCCACCAACCCCCATGGCGGTTACCAATGTTTAATTGGATGTTTATAGAATTAAAATGGAGATTTGGGAGTTATTTGGGATTTAGAATCGTTCAATTTGGAAAAAACTAAAAAACCAAGTTGGTTGTCAGCCTCACTAGTCGCGACCAGGATTATCAGTGGCCGTGCCCACTGGCCTCTATCCCCCAGGCCGCGGCCAGGGAATGACAGTGGCTGCGGCCATAGCCTATTTTCAGCACAAAAAATGTCATTTTCCAAATCGTTCCAAAACGTCCCAAATCCTTTCCCTCATAATTTTGTAACCTCCAAACACCTATTGGGAGTTAAAAACATGTCTCCAACAACCATATTTCATTATGGCTTTATGAAATCCAATCTCAAATGTGTAACATACAATCTACACATTATTGGGTAATATTTGGGAGTTACAAATTTGTAACTGAATTTGTAACACCAAATGTGTCACATATTTGGATATTCACATATATCTAAATATTGTAAGTCTCTATTACATGTTACAATATGTGACACTCTTTGTCACATTTATTTAATCTAAAACATTATATTATAAAATACTATAATAATACATTATATTATAAATAATATAACATCCCCTACTAGATTAAATAGTTATCTATTGTAACACTTATTTAACCAATCAAACATTATATAAAATATAATAGACTATAGGTAGGAGCAGCATGAAACAATGCTTCAAAATGTGACTTGTTGGCAAGAGTGGGAGTAGGAATTAAGTTGATAAACAAGGTAGAGGTGGAAAAGGCTTCCCACCAAAAGAAGATGAGCATATGTGCGTGAGAAAGGAAAGTAAGACCCATTTCAACAATGTGACGGTGCTTGCGTTCAACAAGACTGTTTTGTTGATGACCATGAGGACAGGGGTGTCGGAAGTGGACACCAATAGCTCGGAAGAAAGAGGATAAGATTCGGTATTCACCATCCCCAATCGGATTATACGGTCTTAATTTTCTTGTCGAATTTGTGCTCAATAAGTTTTTGAAAGCAAAGAAAATGACTCTGAACTTAAAATTTGAGTTTCATGGGAAAAATCCATGTAATATTGATAAGCATCCTGTGATGGCAGAGGAGATGGTCCCAAAACATAGGTGTGAATCAATTCAAGTGGAGAAGTGGTTTGAGTGTTAGAGAGATTATAATGAAGATGTTTTGATTTGCAAACAACACAAGGAGTACACTAATTGCATTGAAACTTGTTTCATTACATTGAGGGATGGATGACCAAGACGCATATGCCATAAAAACTAGGACTAATTTTAGAACTATGATTGGTAAAAGAAAGAAAACTAAAACTAGGGACTGTAGTGGAGCAAAACGTGGTAATGGGAGATACTGAAGATGAAGCTGAGGACGGAGACAACTGGGAAGAGCTGGATAAAGGAAGTTGAATGAGATAAAGGTCGTCATCCATTTTCCCCTGACGTAGCACACTCTTCGAAGTGCAATCCTTAATAACACAATGATCAACAAAAAACTCGATGTAAGCATTATTATCATTGAGTAATTTATGGACACTAAGCAAGTTGCGAGTAATAGCTGGAACAAGAAGAATGTTAGAGAGGAAAATGCAAGCTGAAGTATCCTTTGTGTTAACAAAAGAGGAGCCAAAATGAGTAATAGACAAAGCTTTATCATCACTAGTAACAAGTTTGGTTGTACCTTTGTAATCAGATTTGTTGAGATTGGAAGCACCATCATTGGTTATGTGATGAGATGCTCCACTGTCAAGGAACCAGTTCGAATCTTGAGCCAGTTGGGAGAGGCAAACAGAGCTTCCTGAGAAGGACAATGAGCCATGGCAGGTGATGGACTCTGAGAAGAGCTGCCAGAGGATGACCCTCAAACGGTGATATCGAAGCGAAGATAACCTTGAAGATAACCCTGCATTCAATTATATTTATTTATACATATATATATTTATAGGAGGATTGGCGCTTATCTAATCTTTGATTGGGGGTCTCTTTGGCTATGTTCCAATGGAGCATTAATGGGATACGATATACTTTAGTTTCTGCTCAAATGAAGTGCTGGGTTTACTTTTTGAATTTGTTTATATGAATTTTTTTCAAGAAATGAATATATATTTATATATATATACATAAAATACTTGAAATTTTTCCTGTAAAATTCTATCTTATCAACTCCTCATTTAGGGGCATTAAACACATTAAAATAGATTTTTATATATTTTTTTTCTTGATTGTTATTTTTTCATTGAAGAATGATTTATATATGTATATATTTTGGGCAAGTAATCAAATTAGTGTTTTAAATCTCCTAGTTTGCATGTTTTCAAATTACTGAGGAATCATTTTGTTTGAATTGTTAAATTACACTTTAGAAGTTGTAGTTTACATTTGAGAGTTGTGGTTTACATTTCATTTGTTCTTATTAACAATTCAAATCATCAGTATTTGCAGCTTGGTGGTGGTTGGGTGCATTCTTATTGTGGGACCTTTATGTTATTTGGTATATTTCTTATCATTCACAAGTACCCTCTTTTTTCTTAAGAGGTGTTGGAAAAATAATTTTTTTTACATATGTCTCATATATGTCCAATGAAGGGACTGTGTTGTTGCTAGCAAGGTGGCTGAAAATCATCATTTGAGACATTGGGAGTTTGGTTGTTAAAAAAATTCATAAAACCGAAAAAACCTCTAAAACTGACTAACCGCGCATTGAAAAAACCAACACTGGCGAAACGAAAATCTGTTGAAACCATCGCGGTTCAAACAACCTTTAATTCGGTCGGTTTAAGGTTTCGTGTGCAAACTAACTGTACACACCAAAATTGACAAAATATCTAAATCCATTTCAAATTTGATTATATATATAGGGAATGACTACAACGCATCCACTTTTTTGACAACATCGGTGCATTCTTTTTCTATTTTCGGCACTTGGATAGATATAATCATAAATTGTTTTATATGAAAATAGACATTGTAGTTATTTATAATATCCCACAAATTTTTAAGAAATTATGAATGTTTACGAAGCTAAAAATAGGATTCAAAATGTTAAATTTTACACACGCACACAAAAAAACAGGCATGCGTGCAACAGACAGTTTAAACCCTGTTTTCGGTACCATAATGTATTCAGAATTTTTTGAAAATTTGTAGAATGTTCTAGATAGCTAGAAAGTATACCGTCATATAATATTTTTTGGGATTATATCTATCCAGGTGCCGAAAAAGTGGATGCGCTGTAGTCACTCCCTATATATATAATACATTATTAAAATTATTATTTATTAAAACAAAAACAAAAGAACCGAGAGAAAGAGAAACCTCATCTCTTTCCCTAACCTATTCGACTATTCCCCATCTCTCTCTCTCTCTTTTCTTCTTTTTCTTTGCAGTATATCCCTCACTACGACGGAAACTGTCTGGGCCTCACCACCTCAGCTCAATCTTCCCTCTCTTGACTCTCGACCTCTCAAGATCTCTCACTCACTTTTCTATCTCTGTCCCGACTCCTCACTGCTCCCTCTTTCTCGGCTCTCATTCTCTCATCGTCTTCTCTACGACTCAATGGAAGTGGCAGCAAAGAGGTTCATTTGACATTCTGAGTTTGACGCTCTAGAGGACTTGACGGCAACGTTCAACAGTGGCCACTTCGACATTCGATGACACCGTTCAGTGTTTGGCACTCGACGACGACTGCAACATCTATATTCTCCGAGTGAAGTGGTATGATAAGTTTGAATCAAATCCTAATGTCTTGTTTATCTGTATTTATTTTTATTCAGTTTTATCTCTTTGTTATTTTCTAAATATGGTACTATTATGTAGTTATATTTTGATTGCTTTTTAGTTTGATTCCAGGAATTTATTTAAGGTTTTTGACATTGTTGTTAGATTTAGATGAGTAGATAACTTGTTTATTGTGATAGTTGATATATCTTGATTTGTATATCTGTTTTTTTGTCTTAAATAATTCAGTTGATTGTTGTTTTAGGAATGTGTGAGTGTGTATAAATTTTACATTCATATGTTTATTTTATTTTTTTAAAGTCGACTGTAACGTCCTCCTAATCCAAGATTGTTACACTGTGTATTTTAAATAGTGCCAGATTTGCTAATCAAGTGTCTTGGATATAAACGTGTAACTAAGGTTAATGACAAGGGTTATGGTTAAAAATTTTGGTCAAAAGGAAAAGTTGACTTTTCATTAAAAATATTTACGACCGTACATGGGATCCCAAAATAACATAAACAGATGTTTAAAAGGTTAATACAATTCAAAAGTTACAAGCCAAGTCGACCTAGGCGACAAAATAAGGGATACAACCCTAGTTCCTCCAAGATAACCCCAGCCATGGTGGTCGAGTAGCCGCATATGTACACACCACCACCGAAGCTCTCCAACTCATGGCTAGTCCAACTTCCTTTTCCTCTAACTTGCACCACATAGCACCCGTGAGTCGAGACTCAACAAGAAAACTTAAACATGTGCATAAACAGTAAATATAGATTCTAGATGCCTATCTAGCATGCCCAGTAGTAATAACATACTCATGCATGCATACCATTACAAATAGATGATTATAGGATCATTCTGGGACCCGCTGCTCTGGATAGGTGACCATAGAGTCAACCCGGGGCTCTATGCCCTAGCTATGTGACCATAGAATCACCTGGGGCCTTTTTCCCTATGTAACGCCCTACTTCCTTAGAGTCGTTACTAAGTGAGTTTAAAACATGCAATTAACTCGCTAATCAATGTTTTAAGGCAAAAGTGTATTTAAACCATAAACAGAGTCTTATATTTTGAAAATAATTCCATTCATTGAAAATCATAAAGCATTTAACATTTGGGACCCCAAAATACTGTTTAAAAATATTTACAACTCAAAAATATAATTAAAGTCGGCTAAACGACAAAATCTAGGTTTAGTACAACCATCTCCCAAAACACCCCTGGTCATGGCAACTAGGCAGGCCAAACATGTACGCGTCGCTTCACACTCTCTGTACTCATGGTTGGTCAACTTTCCCCTTGCCCTTACCTGCACCACAGAGCACCCGTGAGTCAAAGCCCAGCAAGAAAACCCTCACAAGCAGATAAGATATGCATATTAAACACTTAACATATAAACATGCCATCATCAAGCTAACGACATACGGCCATGCCGTCCCAGGCGCTTTACTAGGCCCTGGGTTCGCGGTCCACACCGTGAGGATATGCCAGGTATCCTTTAGGGTCTCGCCCTGGAAACTCATACTCTGCGTGCTAAACGCTGCTCCCAGCCCCTTGCCGTTCTCGGCCTTGCCGTTCTCGGCCTTCACCACTCTCGGCCTTCGCCATTCCTAGCCCTCGCCGTATCCGGCTCTTGTCGTTCATTCACATATAGGCACACATATCATAATTAAGCAGATACTTAAACATGTATAAACTCAATCAAAGGGCTACGCCCTGCAACACAATCATATAGGTCTGAGCCCTGCAACACCATCATATGGGGTCGTGCCCTGCAACACAAGCTCTATGGGAATAGCAGTTTTCTTACCTGTGTCCCAAGCTAACTGAGCACCGCAATCACGAGCACAGTCCTCTAACCCGAGCCTTGAAGAGGAATCCTAGTCACAACGTATGAATAATAATCAACCAACACTTTCTAATCCATTAAATAGTTTTGAGACATAATTCTAACCTCCGGAAGCTTGGTTTCCACTAAACTGGGTAGTAGAAACCTTCCTGAGCCTTAATGTTCAAGTTCCCGAGCTACAAACCCTCATTTTGCCAAAAATCCACTTTTGGGCCGCAGTCCAACCTCCCTTAAGCGCCGCGGTGTGCCCCAAAATAGAGCAAAAATTGCCTCACATCTGCCAGCCTAGGGCCGCAGCGCCTGGGAAATTTCCCAAAGCCCCACTAGCCTATAAACTCAAGCGGGCCGCGGTGCAAGAACAGGGCTGCGACACGAGCCCGAAACCAAGAATTCCAATGAAAACTTTACGAGCTAACTTCCCTGAAAATCATCCCAAACGCACCCCAACAACAGAATTGAGTCCCAAAATCATCCTAATACACTCTAAGCAGCACATAAGCCCAGAGAAACCATCCAACATCCTATTATAACCCAAATTCCATCACCTAAGGGTCCAACCCCCAAAACTCTAACAATCAAAGGAAACTCAACAGAAAAACCAGTTTTGATTCTTACCTTTGATATAACTTCAGCCTGGAATGATTCCTCACTACTCAAACTTGCACTCCACCAAATCCCATCCCAACTCCTTAAGCTTTTCCTCAAAAATTCGCAATCCTCCAAGAGAAAGTGTGATCCGAATTTGAGAGAGAGCTAAGAGAGCTATCTGATTTTTGCTTGCTTCTTTCCCTTCCAGAATATGCTAGAGACTAAGGGAACCCCTGCTGCTTAACATGAGCCTATCCCTTAACCAAAATGACCAAGATTGCCCTTTAACTTATCCTTAATCCTTTAAGTAACCCAAGGGACTTTCAGTCATTTTCCATACCCTGTTAAGTCGATGAGTAGTCTTATAAATCCCCACTAATCCTTACGTGTCCAAATAATTACCATACTACTACCCGTTACTCCATAGATCCCGAACTCATTTTACATTCCCAAAATACCCCTAGGCTCCTCCCGAGCCGGGTATTTGGCCCCGTTGTGACTTTCTAGCTAATCGGCTCCCTAGGACCGTCTCGGATCATGCATCACAAATATATCATAAGTATCACATATATTGTATTTATGCCCTCAACTGGCTAAAATTACAAACATGCCCCTAGTAACCAAATGGGGCCCACATGCATATTTAGTTCACCTAAACATGCATTTATAATCACATACTCATCAAATTCACATATTAAGATAACAAATCACGTATTTCCCTCTAGGCACGCTAATCAAGGCCCTAAGCCTTATTAGCAAATTTGGGTCGTTACAACTATCCCCTCCTTACAGAAATTTCATCCTCGAAATTACCTTAACAGCTTGGGCTACCGCTCCCGCATCTCTGATTCAAGTTCCCACGTCACCTCCTCAACTTTGCTGTTCCTCCACAGCACTTTCACCAAGGCAATGGTCTTGCTGCGCAAGACTTTATCCTTCCGGTCAAGAATCTGAACCAGCTTCTCCTCATAAGACAAATCCTGGTCCAACTCCAAATTCTCATAACTCAGTACATGCGTCAAATCTGATACGTACTTCTGGAGCATGGATACATGAAAAACATTATGAACCCCTGATAAGGCTGGAGGCATCGCCAACCTATAAGCTACCTCTCCAATCCGTTCCAGTATCTCGAAAGGGCCAACAAACCTAGGGCTCAGCTTACCCCGAACACCAAACCGTTTCACTCCTCTCAAAGGTGAAACCCTAAGAAACACATGGTCACCGACCTGAAACTCTATGCTTCTGCATCTCAAGTCTGAGTAACTCTTCTAACGACTCTGGGAGGCAAGCATTCGAGCTCTAATCTTCTCAATCGCCTCATTGGTCCTCTGAACCATCTCAGGACCCAAATAAATCCTCTCAGTCGTCTTATCCCAATGGATAGGTGATCTGCACTTCCTCCCATAAAGCATCTCATATGGAGCCACTCCGATAGTCACCTGATAACTTTTGTTGTACGAGAACTCAATCAAAGGGAGATAATTACTCCAAGATCCCCCAAAATATAACACACAGGCTCGTAGCATGTCCTCCAATATCTAAATCGTCCTCTCAGACTGTCCATCTGTCTGAGGATGATAAGCGGTACTAAACCGTAACTGCGTGCCCATAGCCCTCTGCAGACTCTCCCAAAACATGGAGGTGAAGGTGGGATCCCTGTCGGATACTATTGACCTTGGAGCCCCATGAAGTCGAACAATTTCCTTCACATAAAACTCAGCATACTTTTCCACAGTATAAGTCGTCCTGACAGGTAAAAAGTAGGTGGACTTGGTATACCTATCCACAATCACCCACACCGAGTCATGCTTTCCCACGGTCTTCTGCAAACCAACCACGAAGTCCATGGTGATATCTTCCCACTTCCACTCTGGAATCCCTAGAGGCTGCAACAACCCTGCTGGCCTCTGATGTCCAGCCTTGACCTACTAACAAGTAAAGCACTTGGCCACATAAACCACCACATCCCTCTTCATGCCTAACCACCAATAGAAGGCTCTCAGATCGTGGTACATCTTCGTCGTACCTGGATGTAAGGAATAGGGGGTGGTATGAAATTCATCCAAAATGTCCCGCCGGATATCAGAATCCATCGGAACACAGATTCGACCCTTGTACTTCAGTAACCCCATCTCCGAGATAGAGAAGTCCTTAGCCGCTCCGACTAAGACGTTCTCTCTGTGACCTCTCAGCTGGGAATCCTTCCCATGCGCCTCCTTAATTCTCTCAAGGAGTGTAGACTGAAGAGTGATGTTGGCTAACTGACCAACCACCAACTCTATACCCGCTCTAGTCATCTCCTCCGCTAGCTTATCAGATATCTGCCTTGAACTGAACAATTGTCCTGGACCTTTCTGACTCAATGCATCAGCCACTACATTAGCCTTCCCATGATGGTATAGGATATCACAATCATAATCCTTAACCAACTCCAGCCACCGTCTCTGGAGCATATTCAGATCCTTCTGAGTGAAGAAGTACTTCAAAATCTTATGGTCAGTGTATGTCTCGCACTTCTCACCATATAGATAATGCCTCCAAATCTTAAGTGAGAATACCACCGCTGCCAACTCTAGATCATGCGTAGGATGTCTCTACTCATACTCCTTTAACTGTCTCGATGCGTAGGCTATCACCTTCTTAGCTTGCATTGGCACACACCCTAAACCCTGGCTGGATGCATCACAATAAACCACAAACATCTCATTATCTGTCGGCAGACTCAACACTGGCGCAATGATCAATCGCCGCTTCAACTCCTTAAAACTGTTCTCACATCTATCTGTCCAAACATACTTTGTCTTCTTCTTTGCCAATTCTGTCAATGGCGTAGCTATCCTGGAGAACCCCTCAACAAACTGCTGATAATATTCTGCCAATCCCAGAAAACTTCTCACTTCAGGAACATTGCTCGGTCTAGGCCAATCTCTCACTGCCTCAATCTTACTTTGGTCAACCAGAATCCCCTCCTTACTAATGATATGGCCCAGAAATGTGACTTGCGGTAGCCAGAACTCGTACTTGCTGAACTTAGCATATAACCTATGCTCCCTCAACCGTTGCAAAACCAAACGCAGATGTTGATCATACTTTGTCTCTGACTGAGAGTACACCAAAATGTCGTCGATGAACACAATCACAAACTTATCCAGATAGTCCTTGAAAACCCTATTCATCATATCCATAAAAGCTGCTGGGGCATTGGTTAATTCAAAGGACATAACCAGGAATTCGTAGTGTCCATACCTCGTTCGAAAAGTGGTCTTTGGTATGTCCTCTTCTTTAATCCTTAACTGATGGTAACCTGATCGGAGATCAATTTTGGAAAACACTGTCCTTCCCTGTAGTGTGTCGAATAAATCATCGATCCTAGGCAGTGGATACTTGTTCTTGATGGTCAACTTGTTCAACTCCCTGTAGTCAATACACATCCTAAGATATCCTTCCTTCTTCTTGACAAACAACACTGAAGCACCCCATGGCGTAAAACTCGGTTTGATGAACCCCAAACCCAATAACTCCTGCAACTGAATCCTCAACTCCTTCAGCTCAGCTAGAGCCATTCTGTAAGGTGTCCTAGATACTGGCTTCGCCCATGGCGCCAATTCTATAACAAAGTCAATCTCCTGCTGCGGCGGCAACCCCGGTAGATCCGCTGGAAATAAATCTGGAAACTCACACACCAATCTGGTCTCACCCGGTCCAACCGACACAACCCTAGAGGTATCCACAATGTTCACTAGGAATCCTATGCAACCTTCCTGCATCAGGTCTCTATCCTTTAATGCTAAAATCATAGGTACACGCTGTCCACTAACTGTCCCCACAAATATAAAGGGTACCTCCCCTTCTGGTTCAAAAGTCACCATCCTGCGCTTGCAGTTAATCGTCGCCCCATACTTCGATAACCAATCCATCCTTAGGATCATATCGAAGTCATCCATCACTAGCTAAATAAGATCAACAGACAACTCCCTACCATCTATCTCAACTGGCAATGCTCTAATCCATCTCCTAGAGACTACCAGTTCCCCAGTCGGCAATAAAGTCTGAATGCCCCTAGCATACAAAACACTAGGTCTACACAGCTGATTTATCACTCTAGCAGACACAAACGAATGAGTAGCTCCCAAATCAAACAATGCAGTATAAGAAAACCTAGCACTAGAAATCTGACATGTCACAACCGAGGGGCTAGCCTCCGCCTCAGTCTGAGTCAAAGCGAACACCCTGGCAGGAGTGTGACTGTCGCCCTGCTTCGGCTCCTCTTTCCTGGCTTGTAGGTAGTCCTTCTTCAGATGATTGGCACTCCCACAGATAAAGCAGACCCTAATCCTGAACTCTCCCTGATGATGTCGCTGGCACCGAGGACACACTGGAAAGCTCCTCCAGTTGTCACCTCCGCCTTATCGGCCACCAAAAGCACCCCGCGCCCTCCTATTCGAGCTAGGAGGAACAAAAGAATCTGGGGCCTTTCTCTTCTGCTCACTGGAGCCACTACCCTGACTGGATCAAATAAAATGAGGCACCGTCCTCCTGGCATCGCGCCTAACAACACTCTCTCCAAATCTGATCCTCGGCCCCCTAAGCTGTAAGGGCCTTGTCTACAACCTGAGCATAGGTAGTAGTCTCTGGATCTAAGGTGATCTTTACATCATGGGCGATCATAACATTCAACCCCCGTACAAATCTGTCTCTCCTTGCCGCATCAGTCGGCACCAAATCCGGCGCGAACTTCGCCAACCGGTCAAATTTCAAAGCATACTCAGTAACTGTCAACTGGTTCTGAGTCAGGTTGATGAACTCGTCAACCTTCGTAGCTCGGACTGCTACACTGTAATACTTCTCGTTGAAGATGTTTCTGAACTCTTCCCAAGACATAACTACCACATTTCTCCTCTGAATCACTACATCCCACCAGATGCGGGCAGCCTCTCTAAACATGTAGCTGGCACAAGCTACCCTCTCATTCCCCTTAACCCTCATGAAATCCAGGATAGAGGAAACCATATGCATCCACTGCTCTGCCCGCAGTGGGTCTGGTCTACCCTTAAAGGTGGGAGGATGCTGCTTCCTAAACCTCTCATACAAAGGTTCCCACCTGTTCTCCATAACAGGCTGAACCGACACTGGCGCCACAACTTGCTGAATTGGCAACCTAGTGACCTCTGGAGGGGCCTGCTGTCTCAACTGTCAAAGTTCTTCCTCTATTAGTTGCAGTCTTGCTTCCATTTTGGCAAACATCTGTTGCCAATTCTGTAGGGAAGGAGGAGGGTCCTGACCCTGATTGTCATCCTCGGCCCTACTGTCGCAGAGTCTAGATTATTGTCGAGGCATCACAACAATATGCCTGCAACCAACGACGCCGCTCATCAGGCAAGATAACAACATCCAAAACCACCTCCCAATTCATATCAGTCAACCATAAACAACAATCCACAGAACATATAAATAGCATATAACACTCAACGGGCCATGCCCTGGCATCATGCATATGCTAACTCATTCATCATGCTATATATAAAGTAAGCAGGCAAACAGGGCATTCAAGCATATAAGTCAATTATTACCAACCAACCCTGAGTCGAGCTTGTCACTGACAGCGAGCATACATGTTCGGTCATTCTCTAGAAACCATAAACCTTGGCTCGCTCTGATACCAAGTTGTAACGCCCTACTTCCTTAGAGTCATTACTAAGTGAGTTTAAAACGTGCAATTAACTCGCTAATCGAGGCCTAAGCCTTATTAGCAAATTTGGGTTGTTACACCCTAGCTCTGAGTAACTAGCCATAGAACTAGTCAAGCGCTTGTTTTTCCAAATGACCATAGGGTCGGCCAACGTAATAGTACATCCCTGATTATGCCTAAGCCTCTCGACCAGTGCACAACACGCTATTGCCGCCCTTGACTAATAAGTCAATGCCTTAACCATATATTCAAACAACTAGATAAACAGATAAGCAGATACAAGCAAGCATACTTCAGATAATACAAGTATGCATACATATTAATCATATATCTTAACCAATTAAATACAAACATCGTAACAACCATGTTCCTTAACGGAGTCGAGCCCTAATTACGCACATAATGCAAACACGCGTATATCATTAAACAATTATCCGTATACAAAGCATTCAAGCATGCATAATCAACGATCACAATCATAATCTTAATCATGTTCATTCTCAGGGGCCCAAGCCCTATTCATAATCATATTTAACAACTGGGCCAAGCCCTAATCACATTTATCACGTATTGGGTGTAGTTTTCTTACCTCAGGCCCGAGTGCAATGTACAATAAGAATGACCCTCGAGCACGATCCCAGTTCCGAGCCCCTTGCGGTAACCTAGTCACAACCATTATATAGAATCCCATCAATAATGAGCAAATAAAGGCTTCCAGAACAAGTCCTAGCCTTCGGAACCTCGAATTCTACTAATCCTGGTAGTAAAATCCATCCCGAGCCCTTAGGTTTGAGTTCCTGTCACTCAAAACCTATTATGGCCATTTCTGCCTATGCGCGTCGTGGCGCGCCTCAACTCAGAGGCTCCAAGCCCCTACCTTCCCAGGGACACACACCACGACTCATCCTTGAAGGGTCGCGGCGCGCCTAGGCAAAACAAGAAACCCCAGGCCCTGGTTCATGTGGGTCGTGATGCCCCAAGAACAGGGTCACGGCGCGACCCTACGAACCCAGATTTCTAACTTTTTCCTTAAGCCAATTATTACCTAGAAATCATCCCAAAAACCACAACTAAGTCCCAGAACAATATCAACATATTACCAACAACAAAACCTAACCTTATGTTTGTTACACCCAGATTTCGAGCATGAGAAGTTATGATCCCGAAATCTAGGCTCGTTAAGTGTAAGCTCGAAATAAACGCGGTCGCCGTGTGTCAAACTGTTTCTCTGTAAACAGCAACCTCGAAAGTACAAAGGGGTGTGTAGCCTCGAAAATGCCCTGAGATGGTGAATAGCATGTTGTGACACTTGGACATATCCTTGAACCATCTCTTGCCTTCCAGACTAGTTTGAGCTCGGAACGGTGAGTTCGAATGTGGCGACATCGTCAATGTCTGTTTGTTCCGAGCATAGGCAAAGTTAGCCGACGAGCTCGTGATCGACTGATAGTCTCAGCGAGTTCATGATCGACTACTGGCCTCGGAAATTTGATGACTCCCGTATATGAGTTAATCAATTATATGTGAACATATTTATTGTTGTGCAATCCCAATGTTTAAGGGATATTATTTAATCTGTTATCCGATTCCACATTTTATGGGACATTTCTGTGTACGTAGGAAATAATGTATTAAATAGCATTATTTTAATTGATTCCGATAATATCTTTCCGAAATATGTGGGAATGAATTCTATAACCTTCTCTATAAATAGAGAAGGAAGTACCATTTGTAAGGGACCGATTTCGGATTTCTGGAGAGAAAACTCTGGGCAACTATTCTCTGAAAAGTTTCCAGAACCTCTCAAGTTCTAATAACATAGACTTGTGGACTAGGCAGATTTAACTGCTGAACCACATAAAAAACCTCTTGTGTTCATCTTTCTTTATTTCCTCTGATAGTTTCTTGTTTAATTGCTCTCCTATTTAAGTTGACGAAAAACGACATCAACAAAGTTCAATAAAAGCTTCCACAAATCTCCAAATCACTACCTTGAGTCACAAGCTCAAGAAAACTTCTAAAACAAAAAAAAAAAACTGAATTAAATCATAGATTAGAGCTTACCTCAGCTGTGATTCAAAACCTCCTAGCTGCAGCCAAGAAAGCTCTAGACCTAAGCCTTCAATTTCCCAAGTTTTCAGCCTTTAATTCCCTTAGTTTCCTCAAAGATTCACCAACAAAGATGAGAGAGAGAGAGAGAGGAGAACGAGAGAGAGAGAGAGAGAGAGAGAGAACTGAGAATGTGTTTGCTGAGTGTTTTTCTATTTTGTGAAGTTTCTAGGAGTTCAAGTAACTCTAGGCTCGGGGTACAAAAAACATCACCGAGGGTAAAATGGTCAAACTTCCTAGAATTCCCTCCTAATCTCACTAACACTGAATATATCCTCAAATAGTTACTAAAAAATTTCCCAATACCCGATAATTCCCAGTAATGTACTAAATACCCAAAATACCCCTTGACTCACCCCGTGTCGGGTATTTGATCTTGTTATGACTCTCCCGCTAACATGCTTCCTAGGATCGACTCGTGCTGAATAACCCAAATATATCAACATAATAATGTGGTCTCACACATATATCATATATATGCACATATATTCCAAATATACACGTAACAGACCAAATTAAGAAAATTGCACTTCTAATAAGAAACGAGCCCACATGCATATCTAGCCATATTATAATATAACTCACAAAATCATATAATGATGCACATATATCACATGAACACATATTCCATAATTAAATCATATATATTCAATTAATTTTCCATAACTTGCCATCCTGTCCCCTAATCAAGGTCCTAAGCCTTATTAGGTAATTTGAGACGTTACATCGATCGAGTAAAAACTGTAGTTGAACTCTATTTTTTTAATGTGTATTGTTTATAAAATCTGTTCTAAACATCTTGATTAATGTTATTTAATTTTTTTTATATAAAATTTGTTATAGGGATATTCATCAATCTTATTTATATAAAACCTTTTATATTATTTTTTTATATAAAAAGATTCCAACAATCATATTTCATATTTTCTTCACACTTTTTTTAAAAGTTTCAGATTCAGTTTTTTCAAACCGTGGTTTAAAACGGTCAAAATTTTAAATATTTTACACTGGTCCGTCCGAGCTAACCATGATGACTTCCCCATGGCCATTTGCAGTGTGGGGAATCGATTTGATAGGCTCGTTGCCAACCGGCAAAGGTGGAGTTAAGTATGTGGTAGTCGCGGTTGATTATTTCACAAAATGGATCGAGGCCGAACCTCTGGCAATGATTACCTCGAAAAAAAGTCTTGGACTTTGTGGTAAAAAACATCATCTGCTGATATAGAATGCCAAGGAAAATAGTATCATATTTATTTTGGGCTACTGGGTTCTTCTGGTTTACATTTTGTACAAAGTGCTTACATGCTAAAGTTTTTGGTTTACATTTTAAATGTATTTCCAGTATGAGTGTTGTAGCGCACCAAAAAAAAATTGTTATTAAATTTTGTGCTTTAATTTATTTAATTGTTAAGTGTTGTGAATCAATTTATTTATTTGTTTGTTTAAATTAATTGTTAGAATTGTTTGGTAGAATTTTGTGAATTTAATTGTAAATTGTTATTTATTTATTTTAAAATATGTGAATTATTGAGTTTTGGTTTAATGCACTAAGGTGCATGGTAGGTAGCGATGCACCCTAGTTATTGAGTGTGTGCATGTGCATGGTTGCATGGTGCACATGTGTAGAATTTTCTACACACTTTGTAGTTTCCTTTTATTAGATTTATTTATTAAATTAATTAGAAAAAAAAAAGTAAAAGAAAGAAAAGGAAAGGGGCTTGGACGTAGTGGGAAAGGGGAATTTATTTTCCTATTTTATTTGGGTGAATTTTGGTTAAAAACGGAAGAGATGTTGTCATCTATATTCCATACCAATTAAAATAAAATCAATTAAATAAAAATGAAAAGAAAATAATCAACAAGGGGAAACTTACCAATTATTATCCTTAGGCTATTATGGGTAGATAGAATAAAGAGGGAAGGAAAGAAATGAAGAGCATTTTTGCTCATTTGGACCATTAGCCTAGAGGGAAGGAGAGAGAGAGAGAGAGAGAGAGAGAGAGGCGAGTTCTAGAGAGAGAAGGAAAGAATGAGAAGAAGAAGGAGAAAAAGAAGAAGAAGAAGAAGAAGAAGAAGGGATCAATTCTAGGGTATGCCTCTTTATGTTTATGTTTGTAATTTCTCTTCTTTTGATTCTTGTATTCTTGACTAGAGTTTTGTTTGTGTTGTTGGTTTTCTCCTTCTCCTCATGTGGGTTTTCGAAAACCCTAGCCTTGAACAAGGGGTGATATAGTTTGAGTATTGGTCACTTTGGGTGTTCTTGATTTTACAATCAAGAGAGGTAATGTATCTTTAGCCCTAATATTTTGTAACGCCCTACTACCTTAGCCGTTACTAAGTGAGTTTAAAATGTGCATTTAACTTGCTAATCAAGAATTTAGGTCAAAAGTGTAACTAAACTGTATTAAAATCACACAATTTGAAAATGTAGTCATTCATTGAAAATTATGAAGCGTTCAACATTCGGGATCCCCAAAATACTGTTTATAAATATTTACAATACAAAAATATGATTAAAGTCGACTACACGACAAAATAAGGTTTAGTACAAAACATCTCCCAAAAATACCCCTGGTCGTGGCAGCCAGGTAGGACAAACATGTACACGCCGCTTCACGCTCTCCCTACTCATGGTTGGTCGACTTTCCCCTTGCCCTTACCTCCACCATAGAGCACCCGTGAGCTGAAGCCCAGCAAGAAAATTCGCATAAACAGATAACATACGCATATTTCTCACTTATCACATAATCAAACCACCAACAGATTAAACACATACGGCCATGCCGTCTCAGGCGCTTTACCAGGCCTTGGGTTCGCGGTCTACATTGTGAGGATATCCCAGGTATTCTTTAGGGTCTCACCCTGGCAACTCACACTCCGCGTGCTAAACACTGCTCCTGGCCCCTTGTCGTTCTCGGCCTTCGTCGTTCCTGACTCTTGCCATTCATTCACATATTTGCACACATAGCATAATTAAAAAAATACTTAAACACGTATTAACATAATCAATGGGGCTATGCCCTGCACACAATCACAAGGGACGTGCCCTGCAACACAACTATGGGGCCTTGCTATATGGGTACAGTAGTTTTCTTACCTGTGTCCCGAGCTTCTTGAGCACCAAAATCCCAAGCACAGTCCTTTAACCTGAGCCTCGCTGAAAACCTAGTCACAACACATACATAGCACTCTCATTACTAACCAATTCATAATCATCCCCCGGAACCAATCCCGTGCTCTCGGGACCTTCAGTTTCCCCACACAAGGAAGAAAAAACGCCCCCCGAGCCCCCTGAGCCAAAACCCTAAAAAATTAAATTTCCACTTCTTGAAATTATCCGAGCACCGCGGCACAGCCCTATAGGGGCCGCGGCGCCTAGAATGGTTCCAGTCTCCTGATTCAACCTAGCGTCGTAGCACAGATGAACAGGGCCGCGACGCTCATACGCGAACCCAGAAAACTGGGTTTTTCCCAACATTTTTCCCGAGCCAAAACTTTTCGAAATCAATACCCAAGTCCCCAATTCAACCTAAAACTTTATATAAATAGTATAACAACTTATGAGCACCATAAACACACTCAAACACTCCTCCAAACTTAGAATCACAAAGTGGTTTAAAACTTTACAAAACTTAAACCACAAACCAGAAAACTTAAACCACACCAGCAAATAACTTCAGAGAAGCATGGTACCCATACCTCAAGTAGAAATTTGTCCCTGAGCTTCTTTCAAATTCAATTCCAAGCCCAAATCCTCTAATCCCCAGCTGAACCTTGCCAAGTCTTCACTCAAATGATCCACAAAATAAACACAATTCAGCTCACTAATTCATTACTTCCAGCAGAAATTCACTAAGATTTGAGTTGAGACTTACCCTTGATCCTAGCTAAGCCCTTGAGCTCCTGAGTTTTTGCTTTAAGATCCTCCAAAATCAACACCTTAGAGAGGGAGAACCGATTGGGGAGAAAGAGTGAAAAAGCTGAGAGTTTCCTCCTGTTTTCTTTTCCTTCTAATTCCCTTCTACATGACCCTAGAATAAGCTACATTATTTGATCAAAATCCCCTCCTATACAAAAGGTCCAAAATACCCTTGAGCTTTATTTAAATCTTTAAGTGCTTCCAAGGATTTAGTCATTTCACCCAAATCCCGCTAAATCCTCAAGTATTCCTATAAATCCACATTTAATCCCGACTTACCAAATTATTAATAAGCTACTAACCATTACTCAATAATACCCATAATCAAGTTATAATATTCCCAAAATACTCCTGGGCTCCCCCCGAGCCGGGTATTTGACCCCGTTGTGACCTTCTAGCTAAACCGCTCTCTAGGACTATCTCAGATCGTGCATCACAAATATATCACCACTCACATGTGGTGTCAATCGCAATATATACAAATATTACATTTATGCCCTCAATGGGCTAAAATTACAAATATGCCCCTGGCAACCAAATGGGGCCCACATGCATATTTAATTCACCTAAACATGCATTTCTAATCACATATTTATCAAATTCACATATTAACAAGATAATTCAATTATTTCCCTCTTGGCACGCTAATGAAGGCCCTAAGCCTTATTAGCAAACTTGGGATGCTACAACTATCCCCTCCTTATAGAAATTCTGTCCTCAAAATTACCTGAACAACTTGGGATACCACTCCTGCATATCTGATTCAAGTTCCCACGTCGCCTCCTCTACCTTGTTGTTCCTCCACAGCACTTTCACCAAGGCGATGGTCTTGCTCTACAAGACTTTGTCCTTCTGGTCGAGGATCTGAACCGGCTTCTCCTCATATGACAAATCCTGGTCTAGCTCCAAATTCTCATAACTCAACACATGTGTAGAATCTGATACATACTTCCGGAGCATGGATACGTGAAAAACATCATGAACCCCTGATAAAGCAGGAGGCATTGCCAACCTATAAGCTACCTCTCCAACCCATTCTAGAATCTCAAAGGGGCCGACAAACCTAGGGCTCAGCTTGCCCCAAACACCAAACCATTTCACTCCTCTCAAAGGTGAAACCCTAAGGAACACATGGTCACCGAATTGAAATTCCACGCTCCTGCATTTCAGGTCCGAGTAACTCTTCTGGTGACTCTGGGAGGCGAGCATTCGAGCTCTAATATTTTCAATCGCCTCATTGGTCCTCAGAACCATCTCAGGACCTAAGTATCTTCTCTCACCCATCTCATCCCAATGGATAGGTGACATGCACTTCCTCCCATATAGCATCTCGTACGGAGCCACTTCGATAGTCGCCTGATAACTGTTATTGTATGAGAACTCAATCAAAGGAAGATACTTACTCCAAAATCACCCAAAAACCAGCACACAAGCTTGTAGCATGTCTTCCAGTATTTGAATTATCCTTTCAGACTGTCCATCTGTCTGAGGATGATAAGCAGTACTAAACAGCAGCTGCGTGCCCATAGCCTTCTGCAGACTCTCCCAAAATGTAGAGGTGAAGGTGGGGTCCCTGTCGGATACTATCGACCTCAGAGCCCCGTGAATTCGAACGATTTCCTTCACATATAACTCAGCATATTGCTCCACAGTATAAGTCGTCCTGACAGGTAAAAAGTGGGCAGAATTGGTATACCTATCCACGATCACCCACACTGAGTCATGCTGTCCTACGGTTCTCGGCAACCCTATCTTCCCACTTCCACTCCGGAATCCTTAGAGGTTGCAATAACCCTGTTGGCCTCTGATGTTCAGCCTTAACTTGCTGACATGTTAAGCACTTGGCCACATAATCCACCACGTCCCTCTTCATTCCCGACCACCAATATAAGGTTCTCAAATCTTGGTACATCTTCATTGAACCTGGATGCAAAGAGTAGGGAGTGGTATGCGATTCATCCATGATCTCCCGCTGGATATCAGAATCCATCGGAACACAAATCTGACCCTTGTACTTCAGTAACCCCATCTCTAAGATAGAAAAGTCCTTAGTTGCTCTGACTAAGACACTAAGATTTGAGTTGAGACTTACCCTTGACCCTGGCTAATCCCTTGAGCTCCTGAGTTTCTGCTTTAAGATCCTCCAAAATCAACACCTTAAAGAGGGAGAACCGATTGGGGAGAAAGAGAGAAAAAGCTGAGAGTTTCCTTCTATTTTCTTTTCCTTCTAATTCCCTTCTACATGACCCTAGAATCAGCTACATTATTTGATCAAAATCCCCTCCAATACAAAAGGTCCAAAATACCCTTGAACTTTATTTAAATCTTTAAGTGCTTCCAAAGGCAATTTAGTCATTTCACCCAAATCCCGCTAGATCCTCAAGTATTCCTATAAATCCACATTTAATCCTGACTGACCAAATTATTAATAAGCTACTAACCATTACTTAATAATTCCCGTACTCAAATTATAATATTCCCAAAATACCCCTGGGCTCTCCCCGAGCCGGGTATTTGACCCTGTTGTGACCTTCTAGCTAAACTGCTCTCTAGGACTGTCTCGGATCGTGCATCGCAAATATATCACCACTCACACATGGTGTCAATCGCAATATATACAAATATTACATTTATGCCCTCAATGGGCTAAAATTACTAATATGCCCTTAGCAACCAAATGGGGCCCACATGCATATTTAATTCACCTAAACATGCATTTCTAATCACATATATATCAAATTCACATATTAACAAGATAATTTAATTATTTCCCTTCGGGCACGCTAATCAAGGCCCTAAGCCTTATTAGCAAATTTGGGACGCTGCATATTTTTTTTTATGTTATCTTGGGTATTCATGGTGTTTTGGGTTGTGATCAATATAGGTTGATGATGGGGGATGTTGTCTTGTTGGTAGATGGATTTGATAATATTATTGTATCCTTGTTGATCTTGTAGGTTTGTTTGGTGGTTATATTTTCATGTTGTATTATAACGTCCCAAAATTACCTAGAAAGGCTTAGGGCCTTGATTAGGGGGCCGGGATGCCAATATATGGAATTATGTGTTTAATTGTTATATAAATTGTAATTATGTGGATTATGTGATAATATGATTAAATGCACATATTTAGGGGTATTAAATATGCATGTGGGCCCGCTTCTTATTAGAAGGGCGACTTTGGTAATTTGGCCCGTTGCGGGCATAATTGTGTATTTATGTGCATATATGTGACATATGTGAGAGACCACATTATTATGTGGGTTATTTTGGGTTACTCGGCACGAGGTGATCCTAGGGAGCAAGTTAGCAGGAAAGTCACAACGGGACTCGATACTCAACTCGGGGCGAGTCAAGGGGTATTTTGGGTAATAGACATTTATTTGGGTAATTGGGTTATGAAAATAAATAACTGGAGATATATTTGAAGTTAGAAAGTTTAAGAGGGAACATTGGGGAAATTTACTATTTTTCCCTCGGAGACGTTTTTGGTACCCTGAGTCTTGGGATTAGCTTAAGTTAGTTAAGTTAGATCAAACAAAAAAAAAATGCTAGAATCTACTACCTAGACCGACCCCTTCTCTCTCTCTTTTCCCTCAAGCTTTCCAAGCTAAGTCCTTGAAGAACCAAGGGATTTTGGGCTAGGATTACTTGAATTGAAGCTAAAATCTTGAGGATTAATTTAGTAGCAGTTTGTGGAATCCATCTTCAGTAGAGGTAAGCTTTAGACTATGAATTCTAGCAATTAAATTATGTGTTTCTTTGATGGTTTTTAAGTGTTTATGAGCTTGTGAGTTTCAAAGATTGAAGGTGTACTTTTGATGAGTTTTAAGCTAGGTTTTGTTGCTGGGAACATATTAGTACTATTGTGATGGTTAAATTATGTTATCGAAATGATTTTGGGTTACATTGGATGGGTTTTGGCTGCTAGAAATGGAGGATTTTCTGGGTTCGTGGGGCCAAGTCGCGACTTTGTTCTTGGTAAGTCGTGACTCAGTCAAAGCCATGCACCATGGGAGGACTCTGCCTGGGGGGCGCGCCGCGACTTGAGAGGCCAAGTCGCAGCCCTTACCTCTAGACAGAGAGGAGATAGAGACCAGTCAGGGGAGCCCGCTGCGACCTACAGGGTGGCAAGTCGCAGCCCCCCTGGGCAGTTTTTCCTTGGGAGATTGTTTTCAAAATAGAACTTTTCCTTAAGGCTTGGGATTGTTTCCACTACCCAATTTGGTGGAACCCGAGGCCCCGAAGGCTATGACATGGTCCAGAAGCCTTTGATCGCTCGATATTAATAGAATCCTATTTTATGGTTATGGCTTAGGGTTTCGCTAAGGGCTCGGAACTGGGATCATGCTTGAGGGTTGTTCTCGTTTATGCTTACTCGGGCCTAAGGTAAGAAAACTGCACCCAGAACGTGTTGTGTGTGATTAGGGCTTGGCCCGTCTATCGTATTTGAATATGGTTAGGCTTGGGCCCCTTAATTGATTATGTTAGGCTATTGTTCTAAAGGCTTGTTGATAAATGCTTAAGTGCTTATATTCGTTACATGAATTCTATGATTAACGCATGCGACCCCTAATGTGATTATGTTTGGTATTGTGGGTATGGTTATTCAGTGGAATTGCATGATTAGCATGAATATGTGCTTAATTGTTGGGATGTGCCTATCCACATCTGTTTCTTATAAGTAAAGTATGTAATCCTGGATTAGGGCTTGACTTATAAGTCAAGGGCAGCAATAGCGTGTTGTGCGCTGGCCGAGAGGCATTAGCCTAAACCTGCAATGTACTATTACGTTGATCGACTCTAAGATCAAAGGTGAACCACAGGGGTTTGGCTAGCTCTATGGCTAGTGGGACAGAGCTAAGGGTGAGGCCCCAAGTGACTCTATGGTCACGTAGCTAGGGCATAGGCCCGAGAGTTGGCTTAAAACCCAACTGAATGGGGCGACGACCCCAAGTTGATCCAATGATCATGCGATTGATTTTATAAGATATTGATTATGAATGGATATTACTAATTTTATTGAATGGTTATTTTAAAGTTATATTCATTATTGTTGCACGTTATGTTTTCTTGCTGAGCCTCGGCTCACAGGTGCTTTGTGGTGAAGGTAAGGGAAAGGGAAAGCTTGATCAGCCATGAGTTGGAGAGCTTCGGTGGCGGCGTGTACATATGCGGCTGCTCAACCATCACGACTTGGGTATCTCAGAGGAACTAGGGTTATAGCCCTATTTTGCCGCTTAGGCCGGTGGATGTAACTTTTTGTTATGTATTTACCCTTTTAAACAGTTGTGTTGTATTATTTTGGGATCCCATATTGTATAACACTTTTGAAACAAAAGTCAATGGTTCTTTGACCAAAATTTTTAACCCTAATCCTTGTCACTAACCTTAGTTACACGATTTAAGCCAAATGACCTAATTATCAGGTCTGACACAATTTTAAGTACACAGTGTAATGGTCCTGGATTAGGAGGGCATTACATGTATGGTTTGTATGATTATTATTAATTGTTAAAGAAAGATCATGTGTAAAAGGGTTGGTAAGAGTTTTAAATTGTGATCTACAAAAAATGATGATGAATATTTTTTTTTAAAAATAACATGAAAGGATTTGATTATTTTGGGCTATGGGGATTTTGGCCTTAGGGTAATGTTCAAAGCATGATTGTTATTTTTATGTTTTTATGTCAATTAAAAATCTTAGAAACATGATAAGTTATTTGTAAGATTTTAAATGGATATATGTTAGTTTTGTTTTCCATTGGAATACTTGCATGATAGAAATATGTCGAGAGTTATATTCAAGACAAGGTTAAAGATGATTATTTTGTTTATGACTTGTGAGTATGTAATAAGGTGGTTTGATGAATTATTGTATGCTAATGGTCACATTAAAATAATTAAAAAAGGTGTAGAAACATTCTAGGGTTTGTGTTTAAACATTGCTAATTAAATATGTATGAATTTTGTGAAGTATGATGAAAATAATGAATTTCATGACTTATTGTATTTGCTGATTTTGTGTAAAAATGATGTTGTATAAGATGAGAATAATGTTTTGAGTGCTTAATTAAATTTTGCAAGTGCTATGATGTTTTAAGAAATTAAATAGAAAATCTTAAGATGCCTTGAAATTATATTTTTGCTCAAATAATTACCTACAGATTTTTTTTTATATTTTTGATAAAAATATGAGTTTTTTTAAATAAAAATGGTGATTTTAAGAATATATTTGGTTGCTGAAATTTTAGTAAAAAATGTGAAATTGTATTTTTAAATAAAAAGAATTTGATGTGTATGTTGAAATAAATTAATACCCTAAACTATGAAAAAAAATAAAAAGTGGTATTTTTAATATAACTATGAGCGTTCATTTTAATAGTTATGATTTTTATTTATTTTAATTAAGAAAAATGTTGAATTTAATTTACTTGTGATTTTTAAAATAAATTAAATAGTGGCTGAAAGTTTATTGGAATATTTTAAAAATAATTATTGGATTATCACTTATAAATTTATTCTATTTAAAAATTAAGTCTTAAAAACAATACAAGTAAAATATATGTTTTTCCACACCTAGAAATATTATTTTCTCACATCAAGTTTATAATTTTGATAATTGGAATAAAATTTTTATTTTCTATGGAAACATGATAATTAAAATACTTTCAATCCTTTTTTATTTCTATGTAATTTAAAAAATAATAATAAATAGATTTATTATATTTTTAAATGGCTAAATAAATTATTTTTGTGAAATAAAAATAATGTCTTAAGAGATTTAACCAACTTAGAGATTTTTAAAGAGATAAATAATGGTAATAAAATCATGTTACTAATTCATTAATTTTAAAACGATAGAAATAAGCGCGTAGGAATTATCATTTTTAATGCCGCCTTTTAACAACGTTCCCACGTATGCATTTCGCATGCAATTTTATTTTTACATTAAAAAATGTGTCTAATATTCAACCATACATTTTTTTATTTAAAATCCATGCATGTAACATAGGTATAAGATGCATTATTATTTTGGTGATTTTATGTGTAATTGTCTATTTTGAGAATGATGCGTAATTTTCACCATATGTGCATGGCCCATGCACACATGGGAAATATGAGTGGGCACAATAGAGTTTTATGTGATGCTAAATGATGTTATTTGGTTATGGTATAGGCTCATTGTGAAGTTTGTCGGTTGTGCTTTGCTTGGACCTGAGGTAAGGAAGTTAGATAGAAATTTTGGTTGTTTATACTGTGTATGGTAAGGTTGGCTTGTATGAATAAGAATGTTATGAATGATGATGCTTTTGCGATATGAATTATGAAATGTTATTTTGTGTTGATATGACTGGATTGTATGTCATTTGAAAGTTGTATGTTATGAAATGGTTGTTAGCGTGATGAACACGACTCAACAAAAAGGGCGTTACTAAGGATGTGAAGACGTAACTCGAGTTATTAAGGATAAGAAGACGTAACTCATACGGCGGACATGTCGAGGTTATTCAAGGACCAGAGATCCTATTTACCTCAAAATGTGACATGGACAAGTTAGGGGGCCATGTTCACAAAGATATGATGTTATGTTTATGATGACTATGTATATGATGTTGTGTTATGATGATTATGTTTATGTGCATAAAGATAATGGTTACGATAATGATGCTTATGATGTATGACGATGTATGAATATGAATATGTTTTGTTGTGTTTTGCTTGTGTGTTTTTTGTACTTCTTTACAGGGCTTTTAGCTCACCCCCTTACTTTCCCTTCCAGGTAGCAAATAGGGTTTCTCTTTGGCATGCATGGTGATGTGGGGAGTTCTATCGTCGGGGTGTGTATGGCGTGGGGGCATCCTTTGGACGAGAAACGATCAATTAAACGCCATTTTCTATAGAATAATGTTATGTTTATTTTTAACTTTCAGAACTTATTAGTGGGACTTGAACTTTTGTTATTTTTAAAACGTTGCATGAAAACTATTATTTTTCTTTTTAACTATTGGGCCCAACTTGCATGTTTTAGCAAGGCCCCACTGTGACTTTTTATAATAAGTGGCTTTTCTTTTGTAAACTTATGTGCATGCAAATATTTTACAGAGTATTAGACTAGGGCATTTTACAAGTGTGGTGTTTACATTTTAAGGCATGTGGTTTGCATTTTAAAGCTTATGGTTTGTATTTTAAGTGTCTTTCCATTATGAGTGTGGGGTTTACATTTTAAGGCTTGTAGTTTGCATTTTACAACTTGTGGTTTACATTTTAACTGCCTTTCCATTATGAGTGTGGGGTTTATATTTTAAGGGGTGTGGTTTACATTTTAAAGCTTGTGGTTTACATTTTGTGGCTTGTAGTTTACATTTTAAAGGTTTTGGTTTATATTTTAATAAATACAATTCCTATATTAATCCAGCTATGTTGGTTCCCTTGGTCGTCTATGCATGAACTTGGTGCCTATTTGCCACTTATGGCACCCTTGAGCCATAAATAATGATTTGAAATAAAATTTGTACATCTTAAAAGCTTATGTAAACCATATAGCGTGTGGTTTACATTTTAAGGTTTGTTTATATTTTGTAATAAGTGGTTTACATTATAAAGCTTGTGGTTTACATTTTAAGTGTCTTTCCATTATGAGTGTGGGGTATACATTTTAAGATATGCGGTTTGCATTTTAAAGCTTGTGGTTTACATTTTAAGGCTTCTGGTTTACATTTCGTAACAAGTGGTTTACATTTTTAAAGCTTGTGGTTTACATTTTAAGTGTGTTTCCATCATGAGTGTGGGGTTTGCATTTTAAAGGTTATGGTTTACATTTTAATGAATGCAGCCCATATATAATCAAGCTATGCCGGTGCCCTTGGGCGTCTATGCACGAACTTTGTGACTATTTGCCACTTATGGTACCCTTGGGACATAAATGATTATTTGAAGTGAAAATTATAAGTCTTAAAACTTATGCAAACCACTTAGAATGTGTTCTACATTTTAAAGTTTGTGGTTTACATTATAAAGCTTGCGGTTTGTATTTTAAGAGTATTTCCATTATGAGTGTGAGGTTTACATTTTAAGGCATGTGGTTTGCATTTTAAAGTCTATGGTTTACATTTTAAGGCTTCTGATTTACATTTTAAAGCTTGTGGTTTAAATTTTAAGTGTCTTTTCATTGTGAGTGTGGGGTTTATATTTTAAGGCATGCGGTTTACATTTTATGGCTTGTGGTTTATATTTTCCAAGTTTTGGTTTACATTTTAATATATACAACTCCTATTTTAATCAAGCCATGTTGGTTTCGTTGGGCGTCTATGCATGAACTTGGTGCCGATTTTCCACTTATGACACCCTTGGGCCATAAATGATTATTTGAAGTGAAAAATATAAGTCTTATGTAAACCACATAGTGTGTGGTTTACTATTTAAGGCTTCTGATTTACATTTTGTAATAAGTGGTTTACATTTTAAAGCTTCTCGGTTACATTTTAAGTGTCTTTCCATTACAAGTGCGAGTTTCCATTTTAAGACCTGTGGTTTATATTTTAACAATTCTTAGAATGAAAACCTTAAATTACAACATGTAAACTACAAGTACCAAAATATAAACATCAAATTATAAAAGAAAAATAATAAAGGAATAATTTTTTTTACAATTTTTTAAATGAAAAAAATATAAAGTTTCTATTGTCTTAAAAAACTTATAGCTCTCATGTTTGATCTTTTAGCCTACACTTATAATTGGTGGACTGCTACAATTCTTTCTATTATGCCGCGATATTCTATAATTTCCGCACTTGATTGTGTTTAGCACACTTGAAAAATTGTCCTGTAGATGGTATTTTTTTTCTTCTTGCGATGTCTTAGTTTAACTTTGAATTTTAGAGCCTTTCATGTTCTCTTCGTTAGCAAGATTAACTGAACGCTCATGTCTTTTTTAAAACTAAATTACTATACCGTTTTGAGTATAATTTGTATTTGGCAAGATATTTAGTATCAATTACTACAATGACAAGTTGGGAGTATATCTTATGATCACAAAGTTAGTATGATAATTCAAATGAATTAAACACAAGAAAACCTCATAAACAATGGAAGAATAACACAGGTTAAGTCAAGGGAAAAATATGACTTTTATTGAGAGAAACCCCTAGTTACATAAAATCATAAAGTTATGATTTTATGTGATCAAACAATGGAGATAAACATGAAGGCTTGACACAATAGAATTGTTGTCTAAAAAACTCTATTCCTAGCCTCCCATAAGAGATTTTTTGAAGCTACTACAATGGTAGAATGAGTCTTAGGATTAACAAGCCTTGGTCTTCAAACAAGTCAAGCATTATTGATGAAGATCTTAGAGAAAACTAGTAATCTTTATGAGTTAAAGAGATAGACAGTTTTAGAGAGAGAGAGAGCGGAGAGTGATCAAAATCACCCTAATCTCAAATGAACCTCTTAAATAGTGTAGGAACCGTCGTTAGTGTTAACCAATGAGATTAAAACATTTTAAAATAAGTTTTGGAACCAAAAACATGTAACTGTATGGGTCCGTATGGACGACCCACACGACGCATCGCTTGGCAGGCGATGCATCACCCTCATGCAGGCGTTGTGTCGCCTATCTGGGTTGTCTTAAGTCAAGCAATGCAACGCCTGTTGCACTGAATTTTGACCCTATACATTGATCCAAAACACCTTCAAATGCCTCCAAACTTTTGTGGTACTCTTATATACTCCAAAGAAACACTTTGGACCCAAAAAGATAATTTAAAAGTGCATGCAACAAAAGTTAACCCGCTCATGTTGACTTTAGTGAAATCGTTATGGTTTTGCACCTCTTTGTGCATAACAAATTTCACTATGTATTTAAAAAATCCTAACAATCTCCCACTCGGTTAAATACATCTTCCATCTCTTGCCCGAATGATATTAGTGCAGAAAATAAAGTACCTTTCTAGTTTTAACTTTATCTTAGTAAAAATAGTACAAAGCTTTATCGAAATGCTACGCAATCTTAAAATATTGAACCGAGCATTCCTAGTGATAAAACTGGTAGTATCTCATACACCTCTACCTAATTACTCGTGTATTTACCACTTTGCACGCTCAATACTATTATGGCATTGTGCTTATCTATTCATGAACCATCCGGACAAGAAACTCTTACTCTCTTGAGAGGCAGCTCCACCTCTTGGTTCAAATAGGTGAAATTCTTACATCATCTTTACTACATTTAGAGATGCATGTTTCTATTCAACTGCATTTCATTAAAAGTTTTTTGCTTAACCCTCATGTCCGGTGGCAACTGTTAACGGTGAGAACTTTTCAACGATATAAGATTGGAAAACTCATAGCGTATTATAAAAACTAGGTAGATAGAATTTATGAAAAGCTTGAAAAAGAAGAGTGTAGAACAATAACAATGGAGGAAAACATGTATATTGCTTAATTGCTTGTGTATACAATGAATTTTCCAACCCCTTACTCTGAAGGATGGAGGTCTATTTATAGCTGGGCTCTAATGGCCCCTGATACATGGTGGTCCCAGGGGACTAGAACGTACGTAGGTACATTGCCAGAGTAATGGTGCAGAAGGCCATAGTGTCAGGCCTAGTACGTGGTCACGGGTGCTCAGGTAGTGCCTCCACTCTTCGTACAGGTTCGTACCACCACTACATGTCAGATACGGATGTCAAGGCCACACCTCTGTCCTCTTGAGGGTCATACAACCCATACTCGTACACGTACCTCGCACTTGATTTTTGTTCTCACTTGTCCAAGATACAACTTTACTTTAAGTTTTGTTATATTTGGCTAAGTCTTGGGGAACTTATGGATTCTCCAATGGGATAGCATGGGTCTCCTCAATGCAGCCCTCCTATTCCCCGTATTGAGGCGTTTGTTGGGAACCCTTGTGCTAAGCTTGTGACATTAGGCTTTGGAGGCTTAGGCATTCCTTCTCACATCAGGGACGCACCTTGGTGCTTAGGCAAGTTAGGCCTCGCATGCGAGGCCCTTATCCTCTCGGGGTACGCAGCTTGTGGTCGCAAGAGCAAGCCTTTGTGAGGGCCTCATCCCTTCGAGGTGTACAGTGTCTGGAAAAGTTGGGCCTCGCGAGGCCCTTGTGCATCTGGGACTTGGGTGCGCGCAGATGAGGCCTAGAGAGACCCTTGTTCCTTCACGCAGCATGTGGGCGCGGGTACATACTTCCCATATAGGTGTGTTGGGTCTCGCATAACGAGACCTTCATGCTTTCGAGACCTCGGTATGTACGGAGGCGGTCTAGTGAGGCTCTCATCTCCTCAGTGGCATAGGTGCAGGTGCCTTACATCTTGATACAAGGTCCGTGAGCTTCATTGGCGTGCACTTGCACGGCCCTTCGATGTACCCCTAGGCCTCGCATAGTGAGACCCTTGATGATACCATGATCTTGTGAGGTGCCTGTATGCGCGAGACGCCTGTATGCACGAGAGGCCCTTGGGCGAGGTGCCTGTATGTGCGAAATGCCCTTCGGTGAGGCACCTATATGCACGAAGGCGAATGCCTTGGGGCCGAGATACGCGAGAGTATAGTCTTGCAAGGAGGTGAAGACTTGCATGAAACATGCTCTCATGTGACCCTCTTGGAGCTTTAGGCACACGTTATGGTCTTTACTTGGTGTAGAATTTTGGCGTCCACACTTGCCCCCAGTCTATGAGAAGGCCTTTAGGCATTCTTGTAGACTTTTTCTGTGCCATCTTGATGACATGCAAGGTACAAGCGTGTTTCTTTATCTATGAAATATGGAATAACACACTTCATAAGTAGTGATCTTCATGACTCCTTTAAAGTTTAATTAATGTCTATCATTCCTTTATACAGATCGCACATGTATCATTGGTGTACAAAATATCAAGCCATACGAAGGATCTTGAGGCACACTATCCAGGGGGCCCAGGAAGTATCGTCTAGACAAGGTGAGCTCTGGTGCGGTGCTCCTAAGATATTGCCGTGGGTGGTTTTCTCGTATCCATCGCCTGTCAGATTTTAGAGTGAAGAGTGCTTTAACCACTCTTTCTTGTGGTTTTTTTTTTTGGTGGCTTCTTCTTCACTATCAGAGAAGCATGTCCACTCGACCGCGAAGTCTACCAAGTGTTGCTCATTGAAGAAACACACTTGGTGTCCTGTTTTTGCTTCATGCTTATTGGAGAAGCGTTTGAGCTCCTCTTATATATGCATGTTGGTTTATCTTAAGGATATGTTGAGCCTTTGGGTATCTCCCATTGTAATGCCCTGGATAACCAAAACTGTTACACTGTGTGTTTAAAATAGTGCTTAACCTGCTAAGTAAGTCGTTTGAACCTAAATGTGTAATTAAAAACTAATTTAAGGTCAAGTAATAAAAGATTTGGTAAACAAACTGATTATTTTTCATTAAAATATTAAGTTTGTACACGGGATCCCAAAAAATCAGTTTACAGACTTGTAAAAGATAAACAGATACAATTTAGCCATCCTAAGCAGCAAAACAGGGTTTAACCCTAGTTCCTCCCAAGTTATCCCGATCGTGGCGATCGAGTAGGCTGCATATGTACACACCACCCCTGAAGCTCTACAACTCATGGCTGGTCCAGCTATCAATTCCCTTACCTGCACCACGTAGCACCCGTGAACCAAGGCCCATCAAGAAAACTTAAAACAATATGCACAACTAGGCAATAATATAAAAGCAGTAAATATATTTCACCAGCTTCAACTGACAATAGAATATATGCAGCAATCTCAATAAAAGTACTTAGCTTGATCAAACGTATAAATCAATCTCATCAACCAATACAAATAGTTAAGCGCAAACCATGCTTCTGTTTATTGTATAACGTTCAGGCCCGACGCCTTTAGGCCAAGTCCACTAGCTTTATAGCCGACCCCAACACCCTTAGGCCGGCCTGTAGACAAATATAATCATAGATGCACAATGCATAGCAAGTAATTAATGGCAGTGTATACAAGCATGCCCAATCAAATATTCTCAGCTACAGATATGTCCATGCTCATAATATATTCATTCAAGGGGTTCAAGCCCCAACCATAACCTGGGTGCAGTTTTCTTACCTCAGATCTCGAGAAACAAGCGTATGACGGCCCTGAGCACGATCCTTAATTCCTGAGCCCTTGCGGTGAAACCAAGTCACAATGCGATAATGGATAACCATAAGATCCTAAACCATTTAAAAACTTTGAATTCAAATACTAGCCTCCAGGACCTCAATTTCTACTAAACCGGGTAGTAGAAATCATCCCAAGCGCTTAAGTTTTAATTTCTGAGCCCTAAGACAATCCTCGGCTAAAACTCTCGAGAAACAAGCGTATGACGGCCCCGAGCACGATCCTTAATTCCTGAGCCCTTGTGGTGAAATCTAGTCACAATGTGATAATGGATAACCATAAGATCCTAAACCATTTAAAAACTTTGAATTCAAATACTAGCCTCCAGGACCTCGATTTCTACTAAACTGGGTAGTAGAAATCATCCTAAGCGCTTAAGTTTTAATTTCTGAGCCTCCCTGAGCCCTAAGACAATCCTAGGCGGGCCGCAACCTAGCCCTGAGGGTCGCAGTGTGCCTCAAGTCAGAGGCACAGCCTCTACATCTAGGGGGAGGTGGGCCGCGACTTGCCCCCTAGTAATAAGCATGCTGCTACTGCTACTACTACTACTACTTCTGCTGCTGCTGCTGCTGCTACTACTACTACTACTACTAATTCTGACGTAAGCCTCCAAAAATCACCAAATTGAGTTTCCCAATCCAATTTTGATGAAACTTTAACCCCAACATAGGTTACTCAAGTACCCAGAACCATTAGTACCTCCTCAAAACACTCAAAGACACACATAAAACTAAAATTACAACTTTGTGAATGAACTTGGAAACTTACCCCAAAAATGTGATCCCAAGCCAAAATCAAGAGTCTCAACCTCAGTTCCAGGTCTAGAGTTGCTAACAAATTAGTTCCCATCCACAATAAAAACACCAAAATTCGAAATTAGTCAAAAGCTCAAAATTCCTCATGAACACTCAAGAACACCAAGCTATGAAGAATAAAAACTTAAAAACAGAGCATCTCACCTTTCTAAAACGAATTCTAAAGTCTGCTTGAGAATAATTGCAGTTGCTAGCTCTCTTGAATTCCCTAAACTCCTTCAAGATCTTCCAACCTCAATAAAAAATCACTAAGCCCAATTGTTGTCTTCCAAATCCACACAAACAAGGTAACCTTTAGAAGAGAGAGAGAGAAAGAGAGAGAGAGAAAGAGAGAGAGAGAGAGAGAGAGAGAGAGAGAGAGAAACGTGTAAGTCCCAGCCAAGTACCCTGCATTAGCTCTTAGTCTAATCTTAAGGTCAAAATACCAACATACCCCTCCCTTTAAACCCTTTCCTCAATGCCTCACAAGGGTATTCTAGTCATTTGGCCCCAAAACCCCACTAAACTTCAAATTATACCACTAACCTCCAAATTTACCAACTAATTCACCCAATATAATTATTAATCCTAATTAATTCCATGTACCACTAAATCCCAGTAATTTATCAAAATACCCCTAAGCTCACCCTGAGCTGGGTATTTAACCCTGTTGTGACTTTTCTGCGAAATTGCTCAAAATGATCGAATCTTGAAGAATGACTCAAATATATCCACTTACAATGTGGACTCAAGCACATATCACATATAATTACAGATATACCCTTAGTGGGTCAAAATTACGAAAATGCCTTTCTAACAGAAACAGGCTTACAAGCACATTTAATACACTTAAATATGCATACTCAGTCATATCACAATATAACTCATATAATTTCACATAATCACATATTCATTTGATAATATCACATATAATTCCAATTATGCCTTCCCGGCACCTTAACCAAGGCACTAAGCCTTATTAGGAATTTTGGGATGTTACAAGCTCGCTGCCAGAGAATGCTATAACATTTCTATGAAGGGAAAATCGCAACCCGGGCAGCAGGCCATGATAATAATTGAGGAAACTGAGGAGCCCAAGGCAATGGTAGTCGTCGAGGGGGCGGAAGAACCTCACGTGGCAGAATTCGAGGTCGCCCAACAAGAAGAAATCGACCCGCAAATAGGGGAAGATTGATCTGAGCTCTAAGCCCCGGAGGAGATAGAAGAGGTAATTCTCAATCAAGAAACAACCTCAAAGGTTGTAAAGATTGGAAAGAACCTCAGTGCTGAACTTAAAAAGAAATTTGATCGAGCTTTCTAGAAACATCCTTGATGTCTTCACTTGGTCACACGTCGATATGGTGGGAATTAGTCCTAGTGTTATCATGCATACACTGAATCTAGACATAAACATACCTGCCAAGCAACAAAAAAGAAGGTTGTTGGGAAATTAAAGGGGAGAAGCTCTAGAGGAAGAAGTACCTCGCCTCTTAAAGTGTAGATTCATCAGGGGAGGCAAAATATCCAATATGGATAGCCAATCCCGTGCTGGTTCCAAAAGCCATCAGAACGTGGATGACCTACATCGACTTCTTCGATCTCAACAAGGCTTGCCCAAAGGATTTTTTTACTTTGCCAAGGATTGATCACCTCGTACATGCTACGACTGTTCACAAGCTCATATCTTTCAAGGATGTGTATTCTAGATATAAACAAATCATGATGAACCGTGCAGACTAAGAGCATAGAAACTTTATGATCGAGCATAATGTATATTGCTACAAAGTCATGCCATTCGGGCTGAACAATGCTGGAGCTACTTATCAGAGATTGGTCGATAGGATGTTTGTTGACTTGATCAGGAAAAACATGGAGGTGTACATTGATGACATGCTCGTCATGTCAAAGTTCACCAATAACCATGTGTCCGACCTGGAAGAATGTTTTGCTGTACTAAGAAAGTACAACATGAAGCCGAATCCCCAGAAATGTTAATTCAAGGGGAATTGAAGCTAACCCTGAAAAAATCAGATCGCTGTTAGATATGCCATCACCTAGGTCGTGAAAAGAGGTCTAAAGTTTAATTGGAAAGATCACCGCCCTCAATCGGTTCGTGTCGAAGTCTACCAAAAAATGTCTCCCCTTCTACAATTTGCTAAGGGGAAATAGGCAGATCGAATGGACCGATGAGTGTGAGCAGACATTTGAGGATCTGAAGAAGCACTTAGCTGAACCTCCCATCCTATCAAAGCCCGTCAGTGGGGAAGCTTTATGTAACGTCCCAAATTACCTAATAAGGCTTAGGGCATTGATTAGGGGGCCATGATGTAAATTTATGGAAATTATGTGTTTATATGATATATATGTGTGTAATTATGTGAGTTATCTTATAATATGACTAGATATGCATGTTTAGGTGTATTAAATATGCATGTGGGCTGGTTTCTTATTAGAAGGTCAATTTTCGTAATTAGGTCTGTTGTGGGTATATTTGGCATATATGTGATATATGTGTGAGACCACATTATTATGTGGATATATTTGGGTTACTCGGCACGAGACGATCCTAGGGAGAAAGTTAGTGGGAAAGTCACAACGGGACCTAATACCCGACTCAGGGCGAGTCAAGGGATATTTTGGGTATCTAGTACAATACCAGGTTATCGGGAATAAATATTCGAGGATATATTTGGAGTTAGTGAGATTAGGAGGGAATTTTGGGGATTTTGACAATTTTACCCTCAGTGACGTTTTTGGTACCCTAAGCCTCGAGATTTACTTAGAGTTACTTGAACTCTAAGTAACCTCACAAAACAAAACACTCTCGTCAGCTTTCTCTCTCTCCCAACCAGCTTTCTCTCTCTCACATAGTTTGGTGTGGATTTCTTGAGGAAAGCTAAGAGAATTCAAGGCTAGGGAGCTAGGAAGTTGAAGGCTGGGATCTAGGGTTGGATCGGTTCCATCTAGGAGGTCATTAAACATAGTTGAGGTAAGCTTTAGTCCATGTTTAGTTGAATTCTATTATGATTTGTAAGAGTTCTTGAGGTGTTCTTGAGCTTTGGGGCTCAAGTGGTTGATTGTCAGTTTTGGTGAGATTTTAGTCAAGTTTTAGGTTGGGTTTTTGTTGCTGGTATTATGTTGATGTTGTTCTGGGGATTGACTTATGGTTCTAGGAATTATTTGGGAGGGTTTTGATAAGATTTGGCTGAGGAGAATGTTGGGAAATCTGGGTTCGTAGGGTCGCGCCTTGGCCGTATTCTTGGGGCGCCGCGACCCGTGTGAACCCAGGGCGCAGGGGGTTCTGTTTGGGGTAGGCACACCGCGACGCTCAGTGTCAAGTCGTGGCCCGTGTCCCTGGGTTTGGGGAAGGGGAGCCTCTCGAGTTCGAGGCGCACCGCGACCCTCAGGGTCAAGTCGCAGCCCGTGTCCCTGGGTTTGGGGCAGAGGAGCCTCTCGAGTTCAAGGCGTGTCGCGACCCTCAGGGTCAAGTCATGGCCCGCATAGACATTTTTGTCCAAGATGGGTTCTTAGTGATGAGAACTCAAACCTAAGGGATCGAGATCGATTCTATTACCCAGTTTAGTAGAATTCGGCGTCCCGAAGGCTATGACTTGGTACGGAAGCCTTTATTCGCTCCGTATTGACATGATTCTATATTATGGTTGTGACTAGGTTATCGCTAGGGGTTCGAAACTAGGATCGTGCTCAAGGATCATTCATTCTTAACCTATGCTTGGACCTAAGGTAAGAAAACTGCACCCAATACGTGATGTATGTGATTGTCGCGATTGTTAGATGTGGTTATGGTTAGGGCTTGAGCCCCTGTAAATGAACATGATTATATGTGATTTTCTGTGTGATTAGGGCTAGGCCCGTTAAGGAACATGGTCATTAATGTGTTTGTGTCTAATTGGTTGAGATATATGATTAATATGTATGCATACTTGTATTACATGAAGTATGCTTAACGGTATTTGCTTATCTGGTTGTTAAGTATGATTATGAATAGGGCTCGGGCTCCCTGAGAATGAACATGATTATGAATATGTCTGTGATTGAGTGATTAAGCATGCGTGAATGCTCTATTTTAGGATAACTGTTAAAGAGGTATACTTGTTTGCATTTTCTGATCGAAAAGCCTTGGCTCATAAGTCAAGGGCGGCAATAGCACGCTGAGTGCTGGTCGTTATGGTTAGGCCTAACCAGAAGTGCATTATACGCTTGTCCGACCCAATGGTCGTGGAAAATTAAAGCGCCAGGTACGCTGGGCCAACTCTAAGGTTGGTTATACAGAGGATTGGGCACGGGCCCCCGGGGTGACTCATTAGACCCAGATCCTAGGGTGCTGGGCCCCAATATTACTTGTCAACAATTTATTTAGGGCAGCGGCCCCCGTTATGACATGGCAGCCATTTATTTGTATTGATATACATGCATGAGTAGGTTATTACTGCTGGGCATGCTAGCTATGCATATGGAATCTGTATTTACTGTTCTTGCACATGTTTAAGTTTTCTTACTGAGCTTTGGCTCACGGGTGCTATGTGGTGCAAGTAAGGGGAAAGGAAAGCTAGACCAGCCATGAGTTGGAGAGCTTCGGTGGCAGCGTGTACATATGCGGCTGCTTAACCACCACGACCGAGGGTATCTCAGAGGAACTATTGTTGTATCCCCTATTTTGCCGCTTTGGTCGGCTGTAACTTTTGAACTGTAATAGCCCTTTTAAACATTTGTTTGTGGTATTTTGCGATCCCATGTATGAACGCAAATTTTTTAATGAAAAGTCAACGTTTCCTTTTGACCAAAAAATTTAACGCAAACCCTTGTCATCAACCTTAGTTACACATTTATAACCAAAGGACTTAATTAGCAAGTCTGGCACTATTTAAAGTACACAGTGTAATGGTCTTTGATTAGGAGGACGTTACACTTTATATCTCTATCTGGTGATAACTGAGAGCGTGATCAATGTTGTTTTAGTTCGAGAGGAAGATTGAACTTAGAAGCAAGTATATTACATCAGCAAGAGGCTTCTGGGGCTGAATCCTCGATATCCTCTGATCGAGAAACTCACGTTTTGTTTGGTTTTAGCTTTGAGGAAGCTAAGGCCTTATTTCTAGTCCCACGTGATACACGTACTAAATGATCAACCTTTAAGGTAGGTTTTGCAAAAAGTTGAAGCATCAGGACACTTACTAAAGTGGGCCATCGAACTCAGCCAATTCGAAATTTTGTAAAAACCATGAACAACTATAAAGGGGTAGGCCCTTGTTGATTTTGTGGACGAGTGCACTGGTTTTCAGGACGAGCCCATGAAGGAACTAGTCCAAGAATTGTGGAAATTGTTCATCGACGAATCCTCAAACGATCACGGGAAACTACTAGACATAGCCACTATTTTTGAGAAAACATACATAAGGAATATTCATAACTTTATTAAAACTCCAAAGTAAATATTGAAATACATAAATGAGCGGTATGAGATCCCATTGTTTTAAAATAAAACATAACTTTAAATTAAATGAAGTTGTTTACAAAGCTAAATGCGGAAAATACATAAAAACATAATTTAAAGAGACTAAAAATAACGCCGTCCTCGAATCGTCACACAGTCCATTGAATCCCTTCATCCTTAATACACAAACCAAACTACCAAGAATCCTTTCGCCTCCATATCTATTTTCCTGCATGGCATTAAAAGTAAAGGAGTGAGCCTAATGCTTATCAACAAAAATCTACTAACACATATAAGCATAAAATTATATCATAATCATATACTATAAAACATATGACTATATAAAAAAAAAACATATATATCATGTAGGACTACAATGGCCATCATTCTTCTTGGGGCTTGCTAGCTAGGAAATCATATGCCCATAAATTTATAGGGCTTGTTATCTAAACAAGTCATATAAATTTATGAGGCTCGTTATCTAAACAAATCATATGCCCAAGGAATATATTATTCGGGCTTGTTATCTAAACAAGTTATATGTTTGGTATCTAAACAAATCATATACTCAAGGACTAAAAACATATCATACATATACATATCATAGCATAAACATATCAAAACATAAAAGCACATAAAATCTATCCTATTTTCCTTACCAACACCGGGATATTTGAGAACAAGGACGGGATTTGGAACACTCCTAAAACCAACAATAAGAATGGTGAGTATTTATAAAGAAAAGAGATGATAAAGAAGAGAACTAAACCACCAAGAAGAAGCTTACCGAAAAGAAACCTTAAGTTCAAAGAACTTAAATACCTAACCAAGAATCGAAAACAACAAGTTAGGATTTGAGTAAAGAAAACTAAAGAACCATATAGAAATGAACTTAAGAATAGGAATACCTTTGGATGTACTAGAACCGATCTACACTCGATATTGAAAACACACTATATCTCACATCCCAAGTGTTTATAAAGCTTAAGATGATAAAAGCTTTTATCCCAAACCCAAGTGTATCACTCTCTAGCAGCTTGAAGGCTCTAAACATAGCTTGGAGAATGAGAGAAATGGCTGGGTAATAGGTCCTATTTATAGAGTTCAAGGAGTGAAAATATCCCCTTTTAGCTTGAATAAAATAATGAATATTAATTGAAAAATATTTGAATATTCGTTCAACAGGTGCCCAGGATTTGGTCAAAATCGTTCAGAGGCAAGTCAAGAGGTTAAGGAATGAATCAAGCTCGGTTTCTATGAAGTTTGAAAATAGGCCACTTGAGATGATATATCGCCTAGGGTAGGCGATATATCGCCCCTACCAGCATATCACAGGCTTGTGTTTTCGTTCGTGCAAAGTCGACGTGTTTTTCGTATCTTCCATAGGCGATATATCGGCCCCTATGCTGCAATATATCGACATACGTGAATATATTAAACACGTAATTGCACTTTTTCAGCATAATTTGAATTGGATAGACAACTTTGACTGACTCATAATATGATCCTAACAGTTGTTGGAAGGTTTTAGAGCTTCTAGATCTTTCTTTTTAATTAAACTATTCATCAAAATACTTAAATCCTTAATAAACATGCACACGACAAGTGTCATGAACTTATTAGTTCTATCTAAACCTTATAGTATAATAAATGACATCTTTATAATCAGTTATATTAATCAAACCTTATGTTATAATTAATATTCTTAAACTATAGGTTAAACTTATAAAATCTATAGGTGTTGCTACGAGTGTTCAACTAAGTCCCGACTTGAACCAAAATCCACATCAACAAACATACTGTAACTACTACTACTACTACTACTACTACTACTACTACTACTACTACTACTACTACTACTACTACTACTACTACTACTACTACTACTACTACTACTACTACTCCTCCTCCTTCTACTACTCCTGCTACTACTACTCCTCCTGCTACTACTGTTGCTGCTGCTGCTATCTCAAGCATCTTACATTGATAAAGTGCTTTAACGTTTCTCAATGACAAATTCCAAGAAAGGGCGTCTATTGTCCCGCCATAGAATTCATCTTTCAAAGAAACAGTCTCCCCACACTCTTGAAGAGGAAGATGCAATGAGAAAAGTTCCTTATGCATCTGCAGTTGGAAGTCTGATGTATGTTATGTTGTGTACTAGACCAGATATCTGCTATGCAGTGGGAGTAGTGAGCAAGTATCAGTCAAACCCAGGACTGGAACATTGGATAGCAGTTAAGCATATTTTGAAGTATTTAAGGCGGACTAGGGATTATATGTTAGTCTACAAGGGTGGTGTTTTGGACCCTGTAGGATACACTGATTTAGATTTTTAGACTGATGTCGATGATAGGAAGTCTACTTCTGGAATGATTTTTACTCTTGGGGGTGGAGCTGTGATATGGAGAAGCATAAATTAGTCTGCGATCTCAGATTCCACCATGGAGGCTGAATACATAGCTGCGTCAGAATCAGCTAAGAAAATAGTCTGTCTAAAGAAGTTCTATTTAGATCTTGGTGTTATTCTAGAAATGGATAAACCGTTTCTGTTGTTTTGTGACAACACAGGAGTGATAGCCAACTAGAAAGAACCTCGAAGTCACAAGATGACTAAGCATATAGATAGGAAGTATCACATTATTCAAGAATATGTGGCCAAGGGAGATGTGAAGGATATGAAGATTGCATCTGAAGACAATCTTCCGGATCCATTTACAAAGACACAACCAAAAGCTACATTCGATAAGCATATCAAAGAAATGAGATAAATAGAATTAAGACATTAGTTTCAATTAGTGCAAGTGGGAGTTTGTTGGGATTTTATGCACTAATTAAAGCCCAATTTCTTTGTAATCTAATTTATTATCAATAAAAAATATAAATAATTTTTTGACTTGGTCAATCTATTGGAAAACCAATCAGAGCACACAGCGAAAAACTTTGCGTGGTGGGCCTGTTGTTGTTTTATTTTTATGAAACAACACAACAACAACATACTCAAATTTTCAATAATCATATAAACAATTTATATGACCAAGAAAACAATCCAGAAACATTATCATACAAAACTATTAATCATGCAACAAATATATATATATATATAAAATATAAAATATATTTATATATACAACATATAAACACAAAATATAAAGAACATGAAATTTTGTCTCTTGAAGCCTATCAAGTATCCTTGAGTCTTTTCGTATTTTTATCGATCTTCCTATCCAAAGCTTTGAGTACTCAAACCACAATCTTCCGGAATGTTCTTTACACCTCAAGATGTGTGTGGGCACATATAGAACATGGGTTTGTATTTTAGGAATCACAAGTATTTCTCAACACATGAGAACTTGGATTATGGTTTGAGAATGGCTAGAATAAAGAAGAAGAAATAGAGAGAGTTTTTATCTGACAAAAGCTCTGAGAACTATTATGAATTTTCTCTGTATTGTTGTGTATTTCTACTGTGTGTCTCTTGTCTATTTTTTCTTCTTCTATATCATATATATAGAGATTTATGTTACCTTATTATTCCTAATAATAATAGTAATATAAAATATTATAATAATGATGACAATATTAGATTTTAGGTAAAAGTCTAACTTACCATATTTGAAAACTATTTTCAAATTATTAAATAATTAAATAAATAAAATAAAAACTACACAGATACAATATCTGTATAGTGGTACACGTATGGCACAATCCTTGGACTGTGTCAGGCGTGTAATGCTATTCCCTTTTCATGGATTTTGTATTTTTCTTTTATTTAATTATTTAACTAAATCAATCTCTTACAAAAGAAGGTGTTAATCTTTTTAAGGAAAAGATGACAATCATATTTCAAATTTAAATTCTAAATTCTAAATTTAAAATTCAAATTGATGATCATCATTATCATCATCTGATAAAATTCAATAAATCAAAAACTATTTGTGACTTACCAATTTTATTTTCTCTCACTCAAATAAAATAATTAATTTTAAAAATTAATTAATTTATTTATATATGAAATTCAAAATTTTATATATTTAAATTAATAAACATATTTTCAAAATTAATAATTAATTCTAAATTCATTATTCAACCTCAATTATCATATAAATGCATACTTGACCTGAAGAACAAAATTATTCTCCAATTCCCAAATTAGAGTTATACCCTTGTATCAACTCTTACCTTGATATGGTGTTGATAGAGCCACCCAGGGGACCTATGGACCAATAATATCAAGCTCCAATAAATATTATATTATTAATCAAAGCTCTTTGATTAAATAATCATATTTATTAATCTCATGATTACTCCACTAAAAATATGAGAATGAACTCTTGATAATTATAAACATATAATTACTGAGTACTTTATTAAGAACAAAGTTTCCATTGATATAATCATTACATATAACGTTAATCCTCTATTAATGGTTCATAATAAAAGGGAATAAAATTACCGTTTTACCCTTTATCTATATCTTGTTCCTAGAGTACCATTGACTTTGCAAGTGAAGTTTGTGTCACAAAAAGTTTGCAACGTGAGAGCTCATAACCTTTTTAGTTCCAAAAGTCAATCCACTAGGGAACCATTATTCAATCTATAAGAAGGTATAGATTTCATATCTGTTAAACTACATCCCCAGCCATATACATCATTGAGTTCCCAAAACAATTGTTCTTAGCCTGATCATTTTGACAAACCTTAACGCATGAATCAAATGATCAGATGACATATATAGGAATTCATAGTACCCATTATGGACTGAGCTAGCCATGTGAGGAAAATCTAACTCTTGGACAACAGGGGGTGAGTGGGACTGTAACAACACAAAATTGCTAATAGGGCTTAGGGCCTTGATTAGCGTATCGGGAAGACATAATTGGTTATATGTATGTTTAATTGGTTAAATGTGTGACTACGTGGCATGCATGATTAATATAATTATTTGAATATATTATATGCATGTTTATGAGTGTTAGATATGCATGTGGGCCCATTATACCGTATAAGGCCATAATTGTAATTTTGGCCTGTTGAGGGCATAAATGTGATTTTATGTGATATATCGTCGAGACCACATTACTATGTGGATATATTTGCAAAACATGGCTTAAGGCAATCCTAGTGAGCGAATTATCGAAATAGTCACAACAGGGTTTAATACCTAGCTCGGGGTGAGCCTAAGGGTATTTTGGGAACTTGGAGAATATTTTGGGGTTTATTGAGTAATGAGAAAGTATTTGTAATTAGTTAGACATGACGAGGTTAATTGGTTAAATGTAGGAACACTTGAGGAATAGCGGAAACTGGGGGGAAAAGGAATAATTTACCCTTAGAGCAAATTAAATGGCTAAGTAAATTCAAGGGGGCATTTTTGTCATTGTTTGATCAAGGTTAAGATCAACTAAGGCCCTAGAAGTAGACAGAACCCACTAGACACAAAAGGAAGTCTCAAATACTCTCTCTCCCTTTCCTTCTATACAATTTCTTCCTCTCTCTTTTATGTTTGGAGAATTCTTAAGGAGCTAAAGCATTGAACCAGGGAAATTAGCTAAGAAAAACATGGGAATTTAAGCTCAAAGATTGAAGATTTAAAGCTGAGGGATTCAAATACAATCTGAGGTAAGAATTCAAGTTAGTTTTTCTAGAATTCTACTGAAATCATATTAAGGTTTAAGTTTGCATGAGGCCTAGTTTTGCTAGGTGGTTTTGGATTGGATTTGAGTGTTTTATAAGAGTGTGGATTTTTTATAAGATTAGGTATGTTGGTTAAGTTGTGGGGACAATAATTCTGGGTATGGTTCTGAATTTTGTTGAAAGTTTGAATGAAGTTTTGAGGCTTTTGGCAGGGAAGGTTGAGAAGAAAACCCATAAATTCTGGGTACATGGGGGTGCGCTGCAACCCAGATCATGGGTACCGCGGCCTGCATGCCCAGAATCCCTGGGAGGACTCTCTGTTTTGAGGGCGCGCCGCGACCCTAGGGCCAAGTCGCAGCTTGTGTTCCCCATGTGCGTGGGGTTGTGTCTTTGTCTTGGGAGCGCGTTGCGACCCTTAGGGCCAAGTCGTGGCCCACCTAGGGGATTTTGGCCTAGGTTGGTTTTTGGATTAGTAAGGCTCGGGGGTTCGAACCTAAGCGCTCGGGATGATATCTACTACCCGGTTTAGTAGAAATCGAGGTCCTGATGGGTAGCTAATGTTTTTGTAATTGTACTATTGATATGACATCTAAGAATGAATGGCCTAACGGTGACGGGGTTGATGATAAGTGTACTGAACACAGCTTGGCCTAAGCGAGCCGGGGTCAGCCAGATATACAAAGGGCTCGGCCTGATTGTGCCAACCCTAAGCATTTGCGTAATTGACTTTGATTAGTATTTGAGATGAAGTGTTTACCAATGTTTGGTTTTATATTTGAATTTTGTTAACTGATTGAATTGTTTGAGTTAAAATTGATTATATTTAACTGTTGCTTTATGTGCTTGCTGTTATGGTTTTCTTCCTAGGCCTTGGCTCACGGGTGCTATGTGGTGCATGTAAAGGCAAAGGGAAGCTAGACCATCCATGAGTTAGAGAGCTCTAGGGGCGAGGTGTACATTGTCAGTTGCTCGTCCGTCACGGTTGACGTAAAGTACAAGGACAGAGCCATAAAATTTGTATTTTGCCATTAGAGTGGCTTTTTGTGGTATACAACTTCTGAGAGTTGTAAATTATCACTTATACCTTGTTTTTGGGATCCCATGTATTAAACGTCCATTTTTAATGAAAAATAACCGTTTATGTTCAAAATCTTTTAACCCTAACCTGATGGTTGACATTAGGAACACATTTTTATTCAAATGACTTGATTAGCAAGTCTTGCACCATTTCAAATACACAGTGTAACGGTCTTGGTTATCCAGGGCGTTACAGGGACTCTAAAAAACTACGTCGGGCACCGTTTTAGACTCGAGCTCATCGCCTAAGCTCGAATCATACTTTGGCTGCCTGGAGATGGGAAAAAAATGGCCAAGGTCAAAAGGGATCCCAGGTTAGATGTTAGTACCATACTCCTAAGATATGGAGCTTCTAATATGTAAACTACTATCTACAACTATGGTCATATTGGGGAGGCTAATGTCATGAAGAGGGACTAAGAGATCAACACATTGCTGGATGGTAATGTCCTCATCTGGGTCCTCAAGGTGTCTAGTCACAACCTTCCCCATATCATGGCGAGCTAACATATAGCTGGTAGTAACTCTGTTAATATCATTATCATTATTACCTTGGCCAGAGGTTCCGACTGCTACCCCCGACTCTGCCCGACCTGAGTCACTATCTAGACCGCCCCGAGAAAGGTGTCTGCGCACCAATTGTGCGACCTCCTCCTCTTCCTCGACCTCTTCCATTATGGCCAGAGGCCTCTTCCTAGGAGGATCCCAAGTTCAGAGCGCCAAAGATTGGCCAGGGGCCTCTTCCTAGGATGTTGGCATCCGTTATTATTGCTTGCCAATCTTTTTCTTCGGAAGGGGGCGAAAGCGAGTGTTTGGTATTGGTCCTTATGGACAATGGAGGCCTTAGACTTCTTATAAATAGCTGTAAGAATAATTAACACAATCAAAATAGGAAAATATTGTAAGGTAGACAAACATTTACAATGTGCACAATAGTAAGAAGCCAAGACAAAGACACTTACGAGGTCGGTTGAAATATATATAGTTGCAGGTCTTGAACCTGTTCGACATGAAGAACTGGTCCTTGAAGTAATTTGGATAGCTGGGAAGATCAATAATACTAGCAGTCTTGGGGAATCTGGTGAACTAGTAGAAACCATCACCTCTTGTTCTAGTGTCCTGGTTGGCCTTGAGGCAAAAAAAGAACACAATGTCCTTTGGAGTGGGGGCCTCCCACTCGTTCTTAAGAAATAAATATTTAAGCCCCACTAAAAGGAAATAAGTATTGGGGGGAAGTTGGAATAGAGCTAACTTTATGAAATTAAGAAAGTCTTTGAAGTACGTGTTCAGTGGAAGGAAAATGTTTGCCTTTAGGTGCTCGTCGCTCCAGGCCCCAAAATCGTCTTTTACGGGGGTGCAACTCCATTCTCCTTCAAGCGCAGAACGAGCATAAAATTTTGAATTTGTTTGGATTCCATGGCCCTTCATTATTTTATTTACCTGAGGCATGTAATTTATTCTAGAGACTATTCTCTCGGCCTCATAGAACCTACTGGCGTTAATCTCGATCTCCCTCCCCACCACTGGTCCAAAGTGGGGAATGGGGGTTTTCGTGACCTGGTGGCTCTGGGAAGAATATTTTACTATGTTCTTGTTCTTTTGTTGGTTCATTTTTGGAATTAATTAAGCTCACTTGGGTACGAAGCGGTGATAATTGTTAGAGGTGACTTAAGGATATAACTCTTGATACAGATCATGAAAGTCAAGAGGGTTGGTCATGTTTAATAACTAGAGGAAGGTCCTTGGAGAATCGGACCTAACGCTTAAAGTCCATGGTTAGCGAGTTGAAGCCCCTACGAGCTAGAGTAGAATTAAGATCCGCATACATGGATCCATGCGTGCCCCTAAGTCACGCGCCCTAATATCAGAAAGTGCTGTCACCTCAAAAATTACATATTAGAAATTTGGTTTTGGGAAGCGGTTTTAATGCCAAATCGCCCAAAAAACGTGACTCCTAAGCTACACAGTTTTGAGGCCAGAAACCCAAAATTTTGGTCTAAATTTTTCTTCATTTAAACCTCAAAATCCAAGAAATGCCATAAAATTCACCTATTTTTGTTACTTTCTCAAACACTTTCAGCAAAATAAATGTATACTACCTGCTTTCCTTCAAAAAACAAGAGCATACGAACCTAACCAAAACCATTAACATAACTAAAATGTAACAGAGAGAGAAAAAACAACTTCACAAAATTACAAAAAATGTGTAAATGAGTTCAAGAAAAATACTTACAGTTCTGATCGAAGAAGGTTTGAAGAATTGAGAGAGTTGAGGAACTACAAAGTGATGGCTCAGAAGAAAATCACCAAAGAGCTTAAGAGTTTAAGAGAAAAAGAGAAAAGGGGAAACTTATGGAATGAAAAGGTGGTTAGGATCAAATTCAATGGCCCTATATATAGGCCAAACCTGAGAAAGAATTAGAGTCAACGATCACGATAGTTTGAGATTGAAGGTGTGAATATAGGAAAGTTGCTAAAGGCATAAGACAACCTTTAAGAAGGGGGAGGCCAGATGCACATACAAAGTCTGCGACGTAAGGCATGATGCGACCCTCATAGAGGGCCTCGCTATGCGAGGGTCCTAGTCGTCCACGTAACCTTCATGAAGGGCCTCGCACCCGTCATCTGCATATGCCGCACGAAGGGCCTCGCTATGCGAGGGCCCTAGTGATCTGTCACCCATGTACACCTCGCCACGTGGGGTCACCTAATAAGTAAGCCTAGACATTCCCTTGCATCATGAGTTACCTGCATAAGGTGCTTATGGTCTCGCTAATGGAGACGCCTATGCAATCCTGATATCGTTATGCGATACGCTTGCCTAACTATGCACCAAGAGTGTTTTGTGTGCTTGCGGCCTCACTATGTTAGACGTAGGATGGAACATGGGCTTCACACACCTCGCGAGTTATCTGGGGAGAAGACCTCCCACTTCACAATACACGCCAAAGACACAAGGCCCCTGAAGGAGAGGGCCTCGCATAGTGAGGCCCTATTTGACTAGAAGCACCGAGTGCCTTGCTCGAGGCCCATACTCGAAAAGGGCCTCTCTCCTAACTAAAAATGCCGAGGGCACCTTGCCGAGAACACCTGAGTACCAAGCTTACGAGGTTCCTTATCTTGCGCTTGAGAATCCACAGAGACCCTGGATCTCGCTGACTTGAGGACCCGTGCGAGGCACCTTGTCTCATCACATGCACCCTGTGCCTCATCGAAGAGGCCCTACTTCCCTTCCTAAAGTAGGTTCCACTAGCGAGGCACACCCTCACCGTGCCTTCTCACAAAATATAAAGTCTGAAACCTCCTGAATATACACACGAGGAGAACTAGGGAAGACCCAAAAATTACTTTGTGTCTAGTCATAGTTGATGAAGATGATTGAATATGTCATTCATGATAACCCATAAGTTCTCCAACACTTAGTAGAATATAAAGAAACTTGGAGGAAAGGCGTACATTGGAAATATGAGAACAACCATCAAGGATAAGGTATGTGTGCGGGTATGAGATGTACGACCATGAGGAGGATAGAGGCGTAGCCCTAACATCCGTATCAGACAAGTAGTGTCTGTACGAATTAGTACAAAGCGTGGAGGAACTACCTACATACCTCTAACCATGTACCAGGGTCGACACCACAACCTCTGCACCACTACGTCCTGCACCACTACCTTGACAATGTACCTATGTATGATCTTGTCCCTTGGGACCACCTTGTATCAGGGGCCATTAGAGTTCATCTATAAATAACCTTTGATCCCTCAAACTAGGGGGTTGGAAAATTATTTGTATGCTCAGAAAATTAAAGAATATACGATTTTTGCTCCATTGTGTTTCTGCATCTTTCTCCTTCAAGTTCTTTCTACTTAGCTTTTGCAATACACTTTGAGTTTTCTGATCCTATATCATTGATGAGTTCTCACCATCAACAATTTGGCACCGTCTGTGGGAAGGAAAAGTATCAAGTCACTGTTCTTCAATCAATTATGATAAGAAGAAATGCCAAAGCGTTCTAGATGCCTACGGGAATCACAAGACGTGGAGAACCACCTAGACGGAGACCAACTAAGGGCCTCCAGGAGAAAACCTCTACTACCTGAGGATGGACGTGTGCTGGAGGAACATCCATTCCCTGAAGAGGAAAATGAGGCATCACCCCCGGCTGTCCCATCTAATGGAGACCCTTTAGAACCTTCAGCTGCCCCGGTGGATGGCCCGGGTATGCACCCTCTTCCTCAACCATTGACCACTCCACGCTCCAGGCACCGGAATTTGGATCCCTCTATGCATAGGCTGGGCAAGAGTCCCCGAATACACTCTGTAAGTTCCAGCTCAAGGGCTCGCTTCTATGAGGAAAAGATACGCGAGTTACACAAAAAGAATCAAAAGTTGGAAACCACACTAGAGAACATGCAGGAGGTGTTGAATGACCTTCTACAAGGGAAGTCGAGCATGCCTCTTCCCAGGAATAGGGGGAACATGAAAAAGGAGAAACCACCATCCCTGTGGATGATGGGAGGACCCGAATTTCCATTAGCAACACTCCTTGGACAAAACACTATGAAGGTCCAAGGCCAGGGAAGGATGATGCTGGTCATAGAAATGAAGCCGAAGTCACCTCTAAGGGGGTGCCTTCTGAACTAAGAGAGGAGCTCAATAAAAGGTTGGATGAGAGGACCACGCCTCCTGTGGATTCCCTGGAAGACAAAAGGAAAGGAAAGGCCAACCTATTCAACTTGAGAGACTCCTTGAACAAAAGGAGACAAGACTTAGACACCGAGATGAGGAACCTACAGAGCAAGATAATCCCCGCATTAGGGGCACGCTGTCGACGATGAGTTTGATTATGAATTGCCCTTCACTCGAGAAATCCAAGCCGTGCGACTCCCAACCAACTTCAAAGATCCCTACATGGCCCCTTACGTGGGTAATACAGATCCAAAGAACCATCTTGATTCATTCAATGACTTAATGAAGTTAAAGGGAATTAATAGCAAAGCCAGATGCCACTGCTTCACTGTCATGTTGAAGGGACCTGCATACAAGTGGTTCAAGAAACTTAGGCTAGGGTCCATCAGGTCATGGCAACAATTTTCCGACAAATTTCTTCAGCAGCACCATGCAGTGCGCGATTACACCATGCCAGGTACTAGCCTCCATAACATAAAGCAAGGCAAAGGCGAAAGCCTGAAGAGCTATATCCATAAGTTCAACATGGAGGTGGTTAAGGTAGAAAGCTTGACTAGAGGAAAAATCAAGATGGCAATCACGGTTGGAGTGCGCTCGGGCAGTAAGTTATGAGATAATATGCTCAAAAGAGAGGTCACTGACTTAGATGACTTCTATGAAAGAGCGCAAAAGTACATTTGTGTCAAGGATGGCCATGGGAACCTAAAGGCAGGAAAAAGTGAACCAATTTTCAAGCCCTCGGCCCATGAATGCTCAAATGGTACAAATAAGAAAAGAGTGTATGTAGGGCCAAGGGATGACCACCAGAGCAAGCACGTACGCGGAGGTGAACCCAAGCAAATGCCATACACCTTCTACGCAGACCTGACAGATACCAGGGAATATATCTTCCTCATAAACGAGAATAAGGTGTCCTTCAAATGACCCCCACAGATGAAGGGAGACCGATATAAAAGGGACCTCAGTAAGTATTGCTAGTACCACAAGGTTATTGGCCATACCACGGCGAAATGTACCCACTTGAAAGTAGAAATCGAGAAACTCATATGCAGGGGGCACTTAGGCAGGTATGTCAAAGGGGAAAACCTAGGACTAAAAGATCAACCATCCTATCCATACATTCGAGAGCAAGCCCCAGAAGTGCAAAGAGAAGTAAGAATTGTGTTTGGAGGTCCAGGATTCGGAGGAGAGTTGAGGAAGGGACGAGATAGATATGCTAGGGAAGTAAGATGAAGTCCACCCCCGTGCACCATGAGCCTAGAGCAGTGACCCCCAAAGAACTTTAAGGGGGAAAATGATTCGATAACCTTCACAGAGGAAGATGCGCGAGGGGTGAATTTCCCCCACAGCGACCCCCTGGTGCTGACCATCCAACTGGCCAATATGAGAGTGCATCGAGTCCTCGTGGACAATGGTAGTTCTGTAGATATCTTATATCATCCTGCATTAGAGAAGATGGGCTTGGGAGTCAGGAACTTAAAACCCTGCCATACCCCCTTATATGGATTCACTGGGGATCCAATACAACCTTTAGGAGCCATCGAGTTAGCACTCACCATGGGGGAGTAACCAAGACAAACCATTGTCATGATGAACTTTGTTGTAGTAGATTGCGCTTCGACTTTCAATGCGGTATTAGGGAGACCCTCCCTGAGAGAATTGAAAGCGGTGACCTCGAAATATCACCTGTCTGTTAAATTCCCAACTCCTGGGGGGATAGCAAGCATAAAAGGAGAACAAAAGGAAGCAAGAGATTGTTATAATATCTCTCTCCGCACAGCTGCCAAGCCATGAGAACCCATGGAGATGGTGATACATGGAGGCACAGACCCACATTCACACTTGGGGGTGGATGACACGGTCATACCCCAAGCATGGAATGCAGAACATCTCAATAAATATTACCAGTAAGACTTTCGCATCAAATGCAGAAATATACGTACCTTGTTTGTTTGCCTTATGTTAATTTTAGTAGTTAAAAATAAAAAAAGGTTGCCAAGATAACCTCATAGTAGTTACAATGTTGCCATAAGTGCCTTTGTACTCTGCTTGCTATCAGTGAAATTGTTTACTATCTCGCATATTACATTCCTTCTATATGCATGCGCCTATATAAAAAATATGCATACATTGTCAAAATCTATGTCAGGAGCGAAACGATCAAAGTGCTCCATGGAATGAATCCCACAAACACTTGGGGGACAGGATAGGAGGCACATATATATTGTAAAAAAAAGAAACCTTGGAAGGCATCTCTTGAGTTCATGAGGGTTAGCTACCCTTATGGATATCAAGGGAGCCAAAAGGTTCTACATGGATAGCCTTACGACAAAGGCTAGATACCTCCACGAGGGGTACAGTTTGAATGAGGACATTCACTGATAAGCCTAGAGCATCTCTTGGATTCATAGGACTAGATACCTTTATGGATGCCAAGGGAGCCAAAAGGTTCCATAAGGATAACCTCATAATAGGCTAATACCTTTGCGAGGGGTAAGGCCTCAAGGAGGACGTCCACCAATAAGCCTAGAGCGGCCACCAAGTCGTCTAGCCAAAAAGTGTCCGACAAGAGATGCTTGTGAAAAGAAGTCAAAAGATTTCACGAGGACAAAGACCTAATAAAGGCTAATACTTCCACGGGGGGTAAGGCCTCAAGGAGAGCATTCACTAATAAGCCTAGAGTGGCCACCAAGCCGTCTAGCCAAAAAGGGTCCTAAAGGAGACCCTTGTAAAAATAGTACTATGCATAATGACGAGAAGGACGCTTCTCGCACAAAATAACAAGCGCACACAAAGAATATAAAAGGATGCCAAGAACACAAAGGGTTAACGTGTCCTTACAAGTTTAGTCAAGGTGCACCAAAAATACTATCATCATTAGTCCAAGGAAGAGATAAAGAATTCATCAAAGAAGAGGGACTTATCAAAGCCCTTTAGACATAATAACAAAAAGAGGATGACAAAGGCTCAGAAGGCCAATACATCCTCACAGTCTGTAAAAAGATAAGCAAAGGTCCTATATATAAAAGTTCTACAAAAAAGCGAACTCAAAAGGACCTCAGACGTAAAGAGTTCCAAATATAACCAAAAGAAGATCCATGCAAAACAAAAAACATGGAAGGTTACACAACAAAAAATATATATAATAATAAGCCTTGGAGATGGGCCTATGGGTTCCCATCCCGACCTTTCCACTCTGCAATCTTCTTGGTCGTATACTCTCCAAAGGGGGATAGGTTGACGTCAGGGTTAGTCCCCCACATGGCGTGCAACATGCGCTCAACTATACCATTCTCAACATTTACCAGCCCAGCCTCAAGAGCTTTAATCTTCTCATTCAAGGTATGAATATTGGGTTCGAGCCTGGTATTGAAGCAAGAGGTCAAAGCATCCTTGGCCAGTGCAGCATCCCTCTGGAAAACCACCTCAGCAAGCTAGCCCTCCAAGTAGATGACCCGTGTGGTCAACCCATCGCTCTCTGCCTTTGCCATGGAGAGGTTCTTCATCACCCCTTAAGCTTGAGTTGTAACTGTTGCATGGATGAGGAGCTCGAGGCGACAAAACGTTGACCCAAGATGGAAGCCTAAGTAAAAACAAAGAAACAAAACAAAACATCAATGGTTAGGCGATATCAAAAATGAAAAACATACATTAAATGTTTTGACAAGCACCTGCATAGAGGCTCGCATATAAGCCTCACCTAACTTGACATCTGGAATATCATACATAGACCCCCACTCGCCTTCGAAAATATTGCCCATGTAATGGCTCATGGCCTCTCCATGCTGGCTCAAAAAAGGATGACCCCAGGAAGCGAAAGTTTGAGCTCGGTAGGGGGAGACATGTATACCTGTCGATGGATGCTTAGATAAGGAAGGGGACCGGGAAGGTCCTGATTCATCCACAAAGGCATGAGGTGTAGATTAGCATGAACTCTCCTCTTTAGGAAGTAAGGCACCTGAAGACGCCTGCCTCAAATGTGCCCCCAAGGGTGGAAGGGCATCGTCAAAAGAAGGCAGGGTGAAATTCATCTTCGGGGTAGGAGGAGCAGGAGCATGGGTGTTGAAAGCAAACTCATCATCTACCGCCGGCGACAGGATCCAAGAAGTGATGCCATCAGTATGTCCATCGTTGGCAACATCCCCAGTCTCGTCAGCCAAGGATCATAAACATGAATAGTTCTCGAACTCCACCGCGACCTCATCTTCCGTATCCATATGGTCACCCTCAGAGTATTGATAATCTTCATCATTGTCTATTACTCTCGGGATCGTAGACTTGGATAAGACGGAGCACAAGGAAATGACCTAATCTGGAGACAACAACTTGCATGAATAGAGATTGCCTGTAATGACCCAACTATTTCTAAAACCTTGGACAATTAAAACTATTAGACATAGCTACTATTTTGGGAGACATACATAAGAAATAACATAACTTTATTTAAAACCCCAAAAAAAATATTGTGCAAAATACAAAGTAAAATATGAAATATAAAATACGGTATGGGTACCCATTGTTTAATACATAAAAACATAAAAAATAAAGTTAAATCAATTGTTTTAAAAAAAAACTAAGTGCGGAATTACAAAAGAAACATAATTCAAAAGACTTAAAAATAACGTCACCCTCGATCGTTCACGCAGTCCATCAATCCATTCATCCTCAACACACAAGCCAAGCTGCCATGAATCTTTCTGCCTTCCATATTCATTTTCGTGCATCAAGCTAAAAATAAAGGAATGAGCCTAATGCCCAACAAGGGAAATCTACTAACAACATATATTATAAATCATAAACATAAGAAAATATCATATACATATACTATAAAACACATGACTATAAAAACATATAACATATAGGACTACATTATTAATGGCCATTAACTCATTAACATGGCATGTGATAAAACCATCTAGGTCCTCTGTCTACTAATCGAGGTAGGTTAGATCACATGGTAGTATATGATAACCCATCTAGGTCCTCTGTCTACTAATCGAGGTAGGGTAAATCATAACTCTAAACCATGAAAATGATAAAAATTCTTGGGGCTTGCTATCTAAGCAAGTCATATGCCCAAGCGACTGCAAAACATAGTCTTGGGGCTTGCTATCTAAGCAAGTCAGATGCCCAAGGACTACAACACATATTTATACATATACATATTATAGCATAAACATATAAACACATATAATCTATCCTATTTTCCTTACCAAAAATTAGGATATGGAGACCAGAACAAGATTTGGAACACTCCTAAAACCAACAGTAAGAATGGTGAGTTTCTAAAGAAAAGAGATGAAAAAGAAAACTAAACCATCCAAGTAGAAACTTACCCAAAAGAACCTTAAGTTCCAAGAAAATTAAACACCTAATCAAGAATCATAAACAAGAGTTAGAATGTGAAAGAAAATAAAAGAAAACTAAAGAACTATGAAAAGCTGAACTTAAGGATAAGATTACCTTAGATGATCTAATGACTTTATCTACACCTCGACACTGAAATAACACTATATCTCACTTCCCAAGTGTTTAGAAAAGCTTTGATTGGAAAAGCTTTTAACCCAAAACCGAAGTGTTTCTCTCTATAGTAATCTTATCAGCTTGGAGGCTCTGAACAATGCTTGAAGAATGAAGAAAATGCCTGAGTACTAGGTTCTATTTATAGAGTTCAAGGAGTGAAACTAACCCCTTTTAATTTGAATAAATAAATGAATATAAAATGAAAAAGATTTGAATTTTCATTCAGCAGACGCCAGAACTCGGTCAAAATCGTTCAAAGGAAGGTCCAAGTGGTTAAGGCTGTTTTTAAATATAAAAACCCTTAAGATTCAAAAGTGCACTCCCAGGGGTGATATATCGCCTACCCTGGGTGATATATCGCCTAGACCATTTTCCAGAGCCCCGTTTGTTTGTTCGTGCGAAGTCGACGTGTTTTCTGTATCTCCCATAGGCGATATATCAGCCCCTATAGCTGCGATATATCAAGGTACGTTGATATATCAAACACGTATTTGCACTTTTTCAGCATATTTTGAATTGAATAAACAACTTTGATTGAGTCAAAATGTGATCCTAACATCTGCTGGAAGGTTCTAGAGCTTCTAGATCTTTCTTTTATTTAAACTATTCATCACAAATACTCAAATCCTTAATAAACATGATTATGACAAGTGTCATGCTCTTATAAATTTTATCTAAACCTTAGGTTATAATAAATAATATTTCTAAGACCAGCAATATAAATCAAACCTTATGTTATAATTAATATTTCTAAACTATAGGTTAAACTTATAGAATCCATAACTGTTGCTATGAGTTCCCAACTAAGTCCTGACTTGAACCAAAATCCACGGCAACTAACATACTACAAACTATGCTAACTACTACTACTATCTAGCTAAGTATAATTCTAGGACACTACATTGCCCTTAGTGAAAAGGATGTAGGCCTGTTTATGTGAAGCTAACATAGCCAGGATCTCCGCCACACGATCGCGGGCTGCCGGTCTCAAGGCAGGGCCAAAACCCCTTCAAGACCTATGGTCAAGAAAAAGAAATAAGTATAGTTAGACAAACTTGAGAAAAAGGATAAAGACAAAAAAATTATATGTATATATGCTGGTAGAAAAAACTTACTTGATGTTTTAAAATGCATATGTTGAGTGGATACTCTATTGGTGAAGAAAAAATCGCTCTTCCACGAACCCCTATTGGAAATAGAACCCTCCACGAAGGGGTGCCCTGTGAGAGCCACAACTTTCTGGAGCTGATAGATGCTAGAGTCTATTGGATTCTCCCTAAGAGTGTATAGATGATGAACCTCGCTCATGGAAGGCCCCTGAGAGTGCACTTGCTTGTATAACACATATAAACAACTAAGCATAACCCAAGAGTTAGGAGATAGCTGGAGAGACGTCAGCTCAAAATAGTTGAGTACCTTAACGAAGAAGGGGTGAAGCGGTAAGACCCTTCTAGACTTGATTACTGAGTTGCTGAAAGCTACAAGCCCCTCAGGCGACTCATATGCACGGTCATTACGAGATGGAATGATGAAGATAATGTTTGGTGACAGTTGATGGGCCTTCAGCATGTTGGAAAGCTTAACTCGAGTAAGAGTAGACTCAATGCTTGCATTCTTGGAATCATCAAGGATCCCCCTTGGCATGTTGGATACCTTGACAGAGACAACATACAGTTTGTGAGCGACTGACTCCATCAGCCCCCTAGAAGGTCCACTACATGCCCTATGTCTACCTGCATACTGCTTGACCCTATGACATTCGACCGTGGATAGACGAGGAAACGAGGAAAAAACCATGGAAAGGAACTCCGTTTCAAATGGATCACAATCAGCACCCCCACGGATAGGACCCCCAAAGCCTGGGGTTCCATCATCATAGGGAGATGAAGGTTCAGGTGGCAAGTTTTCCTCTAGGCAAGCAATTTTCTCTATGCAATCCTGAAGGGTTGATTTTAGTCAGGAGACGTATGTTTCGTGCCATGAGGAAAAACCTATACCCCCACCACTAGTAACAGATTTGAGTTCACTCTCAAGGCCCCATGCCTTATGCCTGAGGTAGGATAACCTCTGCAGGTAGAGCATTTGCACACCCCCATTTACAGAGGGTTTACAAACGTCGGCCTCAGAGTCGGAGGACGACAACTTGATAAACTAAACATCATGCGGAACATTAAAAGATCATTCAGAAGCCATAAGCAAGCTAAGACTCGGTGACGTGTGTCCGTGAAGACAACCCTATATCTACAACATGAGTGTAAAGGGTGTAAGATAAAGACCCATGTATACACTTAACACGCCATGGGAATAAAGAACCCTTAAAGAACAGGTACATACTAACCTATGGCCCTACCCTAGTGTAAAATATAAAGAGACATGCATATCACTAGGGGAGGAAGGTATACCTGGGTGCGTGTATGCAGGTCCTTGGATGTGCGGGGGTGAACCTTTGGATGTGCAAAAATGAATCCTCAGGTGTGTGAGGGGTGGATCTTGGGGGGTGCGGAGATGACCTCCTAAGTGAAAACACCTTATGCTCCTTGCAATGCAAGCATGGGACAAGGAAGAATAAGTTCAAAAAAAAGAAAGAGAGGAGATGAATTTAAAGGGTCGAAAAATTACCTCAAGATTACTTCTATGGAGGATAGAACTTTGGAGTCTTTGGAAATAGCCTCAAGGTGATACCACTAGGTTAAGTAAGTTTTGGTGTGAAAAATGAATCCAAGCCTTGGGGTATTTATAAGAGGAGTCAAGACTTCCAAGCCTTTGGATCAAGTCTAGGGTGAATGGTGGAGATTAAGAGTCTTGGCAACCTTGGGATCCACACTTAGAAATGGTTAGCCCTCATTCCATCTTAAGGACACACTTGGATCACCACCAAAGCTAGTTGTCCTTTGTGTTTCTTTATGAACTACAAAGATACATACCACCAAGGTGCATATCGTGTTTCCTCATTCACCACAAGGTATCATTCAAAAGGCGATCCTTCCACGCCCCTTCAAGGAAGACGAAGTATGAGCACCATACATATCTCACGAAGAACAAATGAAAGAGTCTACAAACACACTTAAAAGTGTGCTCATAGACTCGAGGGCCAGTGTGAATATAGGAAAGTCGCTAATGGCATAAGACAACCTTCATGAAGGGTGAGGCCGGATGCACATACAAAGTCCATGACGTAAGGCATGATGCGACCCTCGTGGAGGGCCTCGCTATGAGAGGGCCCTGGTCGTCCACGCACCCTTCATGAAGGGCCCCGAACTCGTCACTCATGGAGGACCTTGCTATGTGAGGGCCCTGGTGATTCGTCACCCGTATATGCCTTGCCACATGGGGTCACCTCATAAGAAAGCCTAGATGTTCCCTTGCCTCACGAGTTACCTGCATAAGGCGCCTATGGTCTCACAATGCAAGATGCCTATGGTCTCGTTATGCGAGACGCCTATGCAACCCTGGCATTGCTAAGCAAAATGCTTGCCTGACTATGCACCAAGAGTGTTTTGCGCGCTTGCGGCCTCACTATGTTAGACGTAGGATGGGGCATGTGCTTTACTCGCCTCACGAGTCGTCTGGGGAGAAGACCTCCCACCTCACAATACACGCCAAAGATGCGAGACCCAACCTAACTAGAAGCGCCGAGTACCTTTCTCAAGGCACACACTCAAAGAGGGCCTCTCTCGTAACTAAAAATTCCTAGGGCACCTTGCCGAGAACACTCGAGTACCAAGCTCACAAGGTGCCTTATCTTTCGCCTGAGAATCCATGCGAGACCGTGCATCTCCTCGACCCGAGGACATGTGCGAGGCACCTTGTATCATCACATGCACCCCATGCCTCATTGAAGGGGCCCTACTTCACTTCCTAATGTATGTGCCACTGGCTAGGCACACCCTCACCGTGCCTTCTCACAAAATATAGTGTCTGAAACCTCCAGAATATACACACGAGGAGAACTAGGGAAGACCCAACAATTACTTGGTGTCTAGTCATACTTGATGAAGATGATTGAATATGTCATTCATGATAACCCATAAGTTCTCCAAAACTTAGTAGAATATAAAGATACTTGGAGCAAAGGCGTCCATTTGAAATATGAGAACCATCAAGGACAAGGTATGTGTGAGGGTACGAGATGTACGACCATGAGGAGGATAGAGGCATGGCCCTGGCATCCATATTAGACAACTAGTGGCAGTACAAATCAGTACAAAGAGTGGATGCACTACCTACATACCTCTGACCATGTACCAGGGCCGACACCACAACCTCTGCACCACTACGTTCTGCACCATTACCTTGACAATTTACCTACGTACAATCTTGTCCCTTGGGACCACCTTTTATCAGGGGCCATTAGAGCTTATTGACAGTAATAAATCATCAAGGAAATATGGATGGAAAACTCAAAAACTTAAATCAATATCTAATGAGTACAAATGAACTTATAGAAACTTGAAGGAAAATTGCAAGTAGGAAATAGAAAGAAAACTCGTATTTTTCTCTTAGATTAATATGATCTTACAAGATTTTTCCAACCCCTTTGTTTGAGGGGTCAAGATCAATTTATAGTGAAGCTCTAATGGCTTATGATACATTGTGGTCCCAGGGGACCATATGGTACATAGGTACATCGTCAGTGTGGTGGCACAAGTAGTAGTGGTGCAGAAGGTCGTGGTGTCGGCTCTGGTACATAGTCAGGGTCCATGGGGATGCCTCCACTACTTATTTAGTACGAGTGTTAGAGAAGTGGCACCAGACGTAGTGGCACAGGTGGTTGTGGTGTTGACTCTGATATATGGTCAGAGACATGCAGACCATGTCACCACTCCTCGTACTTCCACCACTTGACATAGATGGATATCAGGGTTACACCTCTGTGCTCCCCATGGTCGTACAACCTATTCCCGTACGTGTACCTTGTACCTAAAGGTTGCCCTCGTATATCAAAGATACACCCTTGTTCCAAGCCCCTTTTTACTTTGCTAAATATAAAAGGATTTATAGCCTTGAGTCGCATAAGCATATGGGAGTCGCGCCCCGCTAGTGACACATTCCTTAGAAAATAGAATAGGGCCTCTTAAGTGAGGAATATACTTATATCATAGAGGCGTGGCCTCGCAAGATGGTGTGTGGGCCTGGGCACCTCAGAGCGGTCGAGGCGTGGCCTTGCAAAAAGCGAGAGGGTGCGCATCCCTGGGCACTTGGGCGAGGCCTGCGAAGCGTGGCCTCGCGAGATGGGATGGTGCGCGAGGCCCTCCTGTGAAGCATGAGAGGGAGGCATGCAGCTGGTGGCATGAGGCCCTCATGTGGAGCATGCGAGTGAGGCATGCGGAAGGTTGTGCGATGCCCTCATGTGGAGCATGCGAGCGAGGCACGCGGCTGGTGGCGTGAGACCCTCATGTGGAGCATGCGAACGAGGCACACGACTGGTGGTGCGAGGCCCTCATGTGGATCACATGAGCGAGGCACGTGGCTGGTGGCGTGAGGCCCTCATGTGGAGAACGCGAACGAGGCACCTAACTGGTGGCGCGAGGCCTCATTTGGAGCACGCGAGCGAGGCACGCGGCTGGTGGCGCGAGGCCCCCATTTGGAGCATGTGGCTGGTGGCACGAGGCCCCCATCTGGAGCATGCGAGCGAGGCACGTGGTTGGTGGCACGAGGCCCACATGTGGAGCACTCGAGCGAGGCACGCGGTTGGTGGCGCGAGGCCTTCATTTGGAGCATGCGAGCGAGGCACGCGGCTGGTCGCGTGAGGCCCTTTTTTGGAGCATGCGAGCGAGGCACGCAACTGGTGGCACAAGCCCTCATTTGGAGCACGCGAGCGAGGCATGTGGTTGGTGGCACGAGGCCCACATGTGGAGCACTCGAGCGAGGCACGCGGTTGGTGGCGCGAGGCCTTCATTTGGAGCACGCAAGCGAGGCATGCGGCTGGTGGCGTGAGGCCCTCATTTGGAGCATGCGAGCGAGGCACGCAACTAGGGGCACGAGGCCCTCATGTGGAGCACGAGAGCGAGACACGTGGCTGGTGGCACGAGGCCCTCATTTGGAGCACCTGAGCGAGGCACGCGACTAGTGGCGCGAGTCCCTCATTTGGAGCAGGTGAGCGAGGCACGCGGCTGGTGGCACAAGGCCCTCATTTGGAGCACGCGGCTGGTGGCGCAAGGTCCTCATTTGGAGCATTCGAGCGAGGCACGTGACTGGTGATGCGAGGCCCTTATTTGGGCACACAAGCGAGGCACCTGACTAGTTGCGTGAGGCCCTCATTTGGAGCATGCGAGCGAGGCACACGGCTGGTGGTGCGAGGCCCTCATGTGGAGCACACGAGCGAGGCATGCGACTGGTGGCACGAGGACCTCATTTGGAGCATGCAAGCAAGGCATGCGGCTGGTGGTGCGAGGCCCTCATTTGGAGTATACAAGCGAGGCACGCGGCTGGTGGCACAAGGCCCTCATTTGGAGCATGCGAGCGAGGCACGCGGATGGTGGTGCGAGGCCTCCCTGCGAGGCATGGGCTTGGGCACGCGAGGTGAAGTGTTCTTTGGCTTCACGTGGGGTGAGACGGGTTAGTCTCGCGAAGACCTTGTGTGAGGCTTGGGCCTTTCAGGATCATATCCAGTTTGTGGTGTTCATAAAGCTCATCTATAAATAGGCTTTGACCCCTCAAACTAGGGGGTTGGAAAATTCTTTGTATGCTCAGACAATTAAGGAATATACGATTTTTGCTCCATTGTGTTTCTGCATCTTTCTCCTTCAAGTTCTTTCTATCTTATTTCTGCATAGCTTTTGCAATACACTTTGAGTTTTTCGTTCCTATATCGTTGATGAGTTCTCACAATCAACAGAAGGGCTAATTGAATAGACAAAACGATGACAAAAAAGTTGACAAGACAACTTTCACTGTAATCGAAACTCGAACAGATGCCTGTAGAAATCGAACACGTGTCCCACATTCGAGTGTGTAGGTGGGCACGTTCCCCATGGCAGAAGTAGAAAAGCCCCTACTGTGTGTGCCAGTAATGATGTCATACATGAGCAGAGGCTTATTGGGGGGCAAATGTTGTACCCCAAAACACGCTTGAGTAAATCCCAACTCGAGTAAATCCCAGCTGAGATCAGACATCGAGGTGATCGCTAGTTTGAGTCATTCGGGTGTGATGGAGGATGACTTGGCAACCCTCAGTTCACCTAAATCATATCCCAAGCATCTGTGTGTTTAGGTCACCATATCCTATAAACTTCCAGTTCGAGGAATGCATTCAACTCGCGCAAACGTTTAGAATGCATAGGCTGGAATTCCTAAAGACTCGGAGATGTTACACGAATAAATAGCATGATGTAACTATTGTAACCTTTGCCTGATAAACATATTATATCAGGAAGTTAATACTTTTATTACATTTATTTGTATGTTTTGGGAATTACAAAATCCTGAACGTTACTCAGATGTAAATGGTCATGAATTCTATCCATTGATCCCCTATAAATAGAGGGGAAATAAACAGAAAAGGGAACCGAGTTTTGTATGCAAAAACTCTGCCAAAATTGTCTTTAATAATTTTTCTAGAGATCCAAAAGAGAATAACATAGACTCATGGAATAAATGAATTTTAATTACTGACCACGTAAAATTTCTTGTGTGAAATTTATTTACGGCTTCCGGAAAAGCCTAATTATCTATTTCAGACTTCTTAGTCCATTATTGGCGAAAAACTGCATCAACACCATTTCACCTTATAAAACCAAACCCTAGCATGTTACTTGAATTATCACCAAAATAATTAAGCAATATTTTTCAATCCAAAAACAAAACTTATAGTGATGGTCAAACATATAGTTCACCAAACTCCCAATTTTGATTCAATTAATCACATCAAATTCAACCACCACATACACACAAGCAATTCCTTACCTTGATTCTTTAATGCTAGCCCAAACTCTAGAGTGCTTTCCTAGGATTTGTGTGCTTTAAAAATTATAATTGTTGGTCCATGAAACACATAAAGTTCCTTTAGTTTCTTGATAAATGAGAATGTACAAAATCAAATCACAATCCAAATACTTACCAACCCCTGAAGCCTTGAATCCTCCTCCTTCTCTTTCTCTCCTTTGAACTCTCTCTCTCTCTCTCTATGAGGTCAACAACAACTAGGGTAAAAGGGTGAGTAAAATACTCCAACGTCCCTTTATAGATGAGTTATAGGATTAAAATAAAATAATTATCAAAATGGAATCTTCGACACTCTAGGGCGCTGTAGCTTAGGACCCAGTTTTGACCCGGTTACATTACGGTTTTGGAAAAATGTAATTTCTAGAAAGTTGTAGATAATTAAACTAAATTTTCAACGATCTTACATGTAACGTCCTACTTCCTTAAAGCCGTTACTAAGTGATTTATAAATGTGCCATTAGCTCGCTAATCGAGGTTTAAGACTAGAAAGTGTGTTCGGATAAAAATAAAGACTCATTTAATAAACATTAAGTATAAAAGTTGGACTTTTATTAAAATTCGTAAAAATATTACATTGGGATCCCCAAAATACCGTTTTAAAATACAGTTGCAAACCAAAGATACAATGTAGCCGACCTAAGCGATAAAACCGAGCATTTACCATGTGTTCCTTAAAATAACCCCAGCCGTGGTAGCCAGGTAGGCCAAACATGTACACATCGCTCCATGCTCTCCAACTCATGGTTGTAAGACCCAGCTTCCTACCTCTCACCTGCACCACAGAGCACCTGTGAGCCGAGGCCCAGCAAGAGAACTTCAAGCATATCATGCAATAAGCCATACTCAATCAGAGCAACATATAGATACCAGATCCTACTAGCATGCTCAAGGACACAACATCTAGACCTGCTTAAAAGTATAATAGCATATCAGCCTAATAATACAACAATGCCATAACACATTAGCACTATAACCAGAAAATATAATTATTCAACAGTACATTCATACAGCAGCTCAACACTACGTCAGAATATAACAAAACAGCCTACAGGCTAAGCACATAGCGACCATGCCGTCCGAAGCGCTTTACCAAGGCCTGGGTTCGCGGTCCACACCATGAGGATATCCCAGGTATCCTTTGGGGTCTCGCCCTGGCAACTCGCACTCCGCGTGCTAATGCTGCTCTCGGCCCCTTGCTGTACTCGACTCTTGCCTCTCCCGGCTCTTGCCGCTTCCGGCTCATGCCGATCTCGGATCTTGCATCTCCCAGCTTCTGCTGCTTCCGGCTCTTGCCGATCCCGGCTTCTGCCACTCCTAGCTCTTGCCGCTTCCGGCTCTTGCCGAACAGTCATATTCACATATATGACACAACAGATACAAACAATGCATACAGTATAATACACCACATAACTCTATGGGTACAAACAGTTCTCTTACCTGGTGTCCCGAGCTGACAATCCAAAGCAATCCCGAGCACGATCCTAATCCTGAGCCTGAGTAGTAAGACCTAGCCACAACGCATCAAAAATATACATCCATCAAGTTCTATTCTAGTAGATAACTTTCAGTCACCATTCTAATCACCGGAACCTTGAATTCTATCAATCGGGTGATAAAATCCATCCCGAGCCTTAACAATTGGGTTCCCCAAGCCAAAACCCACAAAACATCCAACATTGAATTAGGTCCGTGGCCCAACCCCTAAAGGGCCACGGCTTGACTCAAAACACAGGAAAAACACCTCCTTGGAAAGAGACACGGGCCGCGGCATGCTTAGCCAAGCCCCGCGGCGCGCCTCAAGAACAGAGGCCTCCCCAGGCCTCACACACACACGGGCCACGGCTCGACCTGCAAACCCAGAAAATCAGCCTATTTCTCCATTTTCCTAGAGCCTAAACCCCAGCTTTCATACTTCAAACATCATTTAAACCCATAACAAAGTCTAGAATTCATATTTGCATAGTATAATCATCACAACTAAACCTCTGCACAACTCATATTCTTATATTACACCCAAATTCAGTTCAAATATGGTTAACAAGATCATACTCCATGCAAGGTTAAGTTCTTAGTAAAACCAGCAGGATTTAAGCTTAATAATCCAGTTAAAGTCTTACCTCTGCAATATCCACACCCTTGACCTGCCTTCCCAAGTTCTGCTAGCCTGAAAACTTCAATTCCCAGCTTAAATCCTTTAGAATTCCCTTAGCCTTCAAGGATTCAGAGAGAGAGGAGGAAACCGAGAGGTAGAGAGATTCTTTTGCCTGATTCTTCACTTAGTTCTAGTGGTTTCTCAGGCCACCTAGATGTATACCCATCTTTCTCTAAGCCAAGCATATCCTTAGCAAAAGACCAGATTGCCCCTTAAGTCATCTAACTCCTCAAGTGCCACCAAGGGCAATTTAGTCATTCCCCAAATCCTGTTAAGTCCCCGAGTATTCCTATAAATCTCCGTTTAATCCCAACATAATAAATCATTGACAAATTACTAACCATTATTCAATAAATCGCAAACTCATATTATATCCCTAAAATACCCCTAGGTTCCTCCCGAGCCGGGTATCCGACCCCGTTGTGACTTTCTAGCTAAATTGCTCCCTAAGATCGTCTCGGATCACACATCTCAAATAAATCCCCATAACACAGGGATTTTACTCACAGCATATGCATATTTACATTTATGCCCCCAACGGGCCAAAATTACAAACTCGCCCCTATTCTCAGAAATGAGCCCACATGCATATTTCATACACACAATCATGCATGTCTACTCACATTACCACATAATTCATATAATATCATAATTAAATCAATTATTACCCTCCCGACACACTAATCAAGGTCCTAAACCTTATTAGCAAATTTGGGACACTACAACTATCCCCTCCTTATCAGAATTTCATCCTCGAAATTTATTCTCTCACTTCGAAACACTAATTCTGCAAACCTGATTATAACCCCAGATTCAGGTTTTTACTTGGTCACTACTTGCAACATTCTTACAAGAACAATAGTCTTAATCTGTAAGACCTTCTTTCTTATATCCAGGATTTCACTGGCTTTTCCTTACTTAGTATTTTCAACTCTTTTCTTCGAATTTGGCACTAGCAACATTTGGTAAGCCTCTACCCGCACTAGGGTAGGGCCAAACTATAGGCCCTTGGCCTAATCCCTTTTAGGATTCAACAAAAAAATTCAGCTCCTTTTTTCATCTTGAACTACCGTACTCTTGTTAATTCATAGCACCCAGAAGACACAAAGTTCATGCTCTCGGAACTCTACGTTCCCATATCTGGACTTGCGTACTCATTCCCTCTTTTGATACGTCACCCACACCAACCATGGTGTGCCGACCAAATTAGGTCAAGTCACAACTTCCATATTTGCTTACTTTATTTGTAATCCAAGGTGGTCCACCCCTAGGGTTCATAATCATATCCCTTTATATTAACTCCAGGATACACTAGAATATAGTAGCCCTTCTGGCCTCTGATTATTACCTCTTATTTTCTAGACTATTAGGTCGTGTGCCTCCCGATAAACAAGGTGTAGTTTCAGTATCCACTCAACTTCCTGGACGTAATGACCATAAGAGGTGACTTAAGGTTCATCCCACATCTTCCCTCATTGCCAAAATCCCTCAGACCACTCACCTGAACCACATAATTTAACTCAACTATTCCAACGTAGTAGGACTCTTAGCCTTTCATTTATGATCCTCTTCCTCTGTCTCACTATTCATTGATAGGGATATATTTACCAACTATCCACCGCTGGTTCCAAATCAAACTTAGTCATTAGTTCATACTATTAGCTTGCCATCCAATGTGAGGTGCTAATGATCACTCTTTCAGTTACACATGACACCCCTTAACCCATAACATACTGCACTGGAACTCCACACTCTAAACAAGGATGATGTCTCTTACATCGTTCTCCTGTACCAGTCCAAACGTACAAACTTTAATACCGTGATATGTTAATCAATCTTTATACCAACTTCTAAAAATCTGGTACGGAACCATCCATTCAAATCAACTTTATGTTCTCATGTTACCTTGGTCAAAGTATGGATGACCTCAAACATGCCTCATACAATAATAGATATGTTCCTCTAGTTTCGCTATACTCTTCGCCCCCTAAGGCGGTCCTTTGGTAATTCCCTTAAGGTTTCCATCTTAATTACATTATACATAATCCCATTACCTTCCATAACATGACTCTAAAAATCTTATGGAGAAATCAGAACTTGTCTCTCTTGGTACCTTACCTGTAACCTTGTTTCCTTAACCTTGGTACTATCAAAAAGGGTGTTATTCGTGTTCTACTTCTAGTTGGGAGTAGTCTGAAACATCCTTGATCGATCTGAATGTGCCTCATCAGCATTACCCCCACACTCTCTACTTAACGAACTTACCTGAGCCGCTGATGCATTGGTCAATTTAGAAACCTTGTTAAAGCTCCACCATATCCTACTTAGTGCAAGTGGAAATTCATGTAACACGTCTTGCCTTAATCCTTATCAGGGTAATTCTTTGAAAACATTGTCCTATCCTCGTAAACTTGGTCCCTTCTCTTGTCAAACCATGTTGACGTGTCTCATGATAAAATGCTTCATCTGATCAATCCTCAAGTCAAATACTTCCCCAACTAAACCTTAATTCTTCCCGGTGAGCTAAATCTATACTTCTTAATGTCTCAGATACCGCTTTTATCTTTGCCTTAATTCCATTACATGCACTTTTCCCCATATGTGATAATTACTCCACCAAATCCTTATAAATCCATCTGGAACCTTATCCATCAATCCAGTATTCATTTGGCCTATCTGATATAACCTCAATGGTATCTTTCTCAACAACTAGGCACCCAACAACTGTAACCAGGCCCTTTTTCCTTTTAACCTCAGAAGTCACCATCTTCATTTTCAATCCATGGTTATCCCTTATTTAACTAGCAAATCCACATTCAAGATCACCTCATACACGTCCTAAAACCAACTTAATCAATTCAATTTATAAACAAGAAACAGGAACTAGAGAACCAACCAGTCGCCTCTGAGGACCAACCTCAGTCTCTAACCATATCAAAACATTCACTCGAGCTAGGGTAGGGTTATCTGTATTCTTTAATTCTTCTTTCCCATGTATTCAGACAACTCTCCTTGATAAGCCCTACGATTTCTCACTAATAACATGCCTTCATCCAATACTGATTCACATGATCTTTCCTGCGCCCAGCACATACCATGTAACCCCTCCGGACCTCACTATCATCCTAGCGACCGTCCTGAACATTATGAACTCTCCTGTCAGGACCAGGAGTAATAGAACCATAAAAAATCTTTCTTTCCTGGTTACTGGGCCTCCACCCCTACCCGCTTCCGCAAATGATGATACCTTTGGTCGAGCTTTCTGCCCATCGACACTCTTATTCAATGTTTGGATTCCTACGTCCTCTATTATAAGGGTCCTTCCTATTGCCCAAGCATAGGCAACGATCTCCTACACTAGATTGATCCTGACACACTGGCCATCCCAGGGTTCAATCCTCGAGTGGATCGCTCTTTTCGAGCCTCATCCATGGGTACCAAACACAACACAGATTTGGGTCGATCTACAAAACTTACTAACATACCTTGCCACTGTCATACTTTGAACCGAGTTCATAAATTCATGAATTATTGCAACTCAAACTGCGTCACCGTAGTGCCTTTCGCTAAACCTTTGTTTGAGTTTCCTTTCAACCTATCACGACAATATTCCGAGTCTATGATATAACTTCCCACCACGTTCGAGCATCCTCCCAAAAAACGTACGTGGCACAAACCACCCCACCATTACCTTTCACTCCTATAAAGTCGAAGACGAGGCTAGCCATGCTCGTCCACCGCTCAATTCTGGATGAGTCCACGCCTCCCTCAGAGACTGGAGGTTAACCCTTCTAAAACCTTTCATGTAGTAATCCCCATATATTTCCACCATTAAGTTAAGTCATAACTGGTGCCTTTAGTGCCAACCCTCATAAGGCAGCGTTCCCTTATGGAACCCCACTGTCTCAATCACTTAATCTCTTCCTTTTTCCTTTACAATCCTATCTGTATGTCAGCAACCACCTGCCGCCAATCCCATGGTCGGTGGATGATTCTAGCCCCAACCGCCATCAATCACACCACCTAATCCAACTGCCTCCCTTAGATATACAACCACCAAATCCATTTACAGCCATCAACCTGGCCTACCAGCCCTGGTAATCTTATACCACGCAAAACCATAGCAAAGCCAATCAACATAAGAGCCAAAAGATACTACGATACAAAACCCAAATGCTCATGCATCAATCATCAAACCTCATTCCCACAAATCACATACTTAATTATCAAGCTCTCTATTCTAGCAGAGAAGGCAACTCACGTAAATAATTAAACAAATATCGCATTTAATACCAACCATGAGTTGAGCTTGTCACTGGCAGCGAGCGTACATGTTCGGTCAATCTCTAGGAACCATAAACCTTGGCACGCTCTGATACCAAGTTGTAACGCCCTACTTCCTTAGAGTCGTTACTTAGTGATTTATAAATGTGCTATTAGCTCGCTAGCAAGTGTGTTCGAATAAAAATAAAGACTCATTTAATAAACATTAAGTATAAAAGTTGGACTTTAATTAAAATTCGTAAAAATATTACATTGGGATCCCCAAAATACCGTTTTAAAATAAAAATACAAACCAAAGATACAGTGTAGTCGACCTAAGCGACAAAACCGAACATTTACCACGTGTTCCTTAAAATAACCCCAGCAGTGGTAGCCAGGTAGGCCAAACATGTACACATCGCTCCATGCTCTCCAACTCATGGTTGTAAGACCCAGCTTCTCACCTCTCACCTGCACCACAGAGCATCCGTGAGCCGAGGCCCAGCAAGAGAACTTCAAGCATATAATGCAATAAGCCATACTCAATCAGAGCAACATATAGAAACCAGATCCTACTAGCATGCTTAAGGACACAACATCTAGACCAGCTTAAAAGTACAATAGCATATAAGCCTTATAATACAGCAATGCCATACAAATTAGCACTATAACCAGATAAAATAATTATTCAATAGTACATTTCATAAAGCAGCTCAACACTACGTCAACATATAACAAAATAGCCTACAGGCTAAACACATAGCGACCATGCCGTCCCATGCGCTTTACCAAGCCCTAGGTTCGTGGTCCACATCATGAGGATATCCCAGGTATCCTTTAGGGTCTCGCCCTGGCAACTCGCACTCCGCGTGCTAACGCTGCTCTCGGCCCCTTGCCGTACTCGGCTCTTGCCTCTCCAGGCTCTTGCCACTTCCGGCTCTTGCCGATCTAGGCTTTTGCCTCTCCCAGCTTCTGCCGCTTCCGGCTCTTGCCGATCACGGCTTCTACCGCTCCCGGCTCTTGCCGCTTCCGGCTCTTGCCAAACGGTCATATTCACATATATGACACAACAGATACAAACAATGCATACAGCACAATACACCACATAGCTCTACGGGTACAAACTGTTCTCTTACCTGGTGTCCTGAGCTGACAATCCAAAGCGATCCTGAGCACGATCCTAATCCTGAGCCTGAGTAGTAAGACCTAGCCACAACACATCAACAATATCCATCCATCAAGTTCTATTCCAGTAGATAACTTTGAGTCACCATTCTAATCCTCGGAACCTTGAATTCTATCAATCTGGGTGATAAAATCCATCACGAGCCTTAACAATTGGGTTCCCCAAGCCTAAACCCACAAAACACCCAACATTGAATTAGGTCCGTCGCTCAACTCCTTAAGGGCCGCGGCTTGCCTCAAAACAGAGGAAAAACACCTCCCTGGAAAGAGACACGGGTCGTGGTATGCTTAGCCAAGCGCCGTGGCGTGCCTCAAGAACAGAGGCCTCCCCAGGCCTCACACATACATGGGCCGCGACATGACCCTCCTAGGGCCGCGACTCAACCTGCAAACCCAGAAAATCAGCCTATTTCTCCATTTTCCTTTGAGCCTAAACCCCATCTTTCATACTTCAAACATCATTTAAACCCATAACAAAGTTTAGAATTCATATTCACATAGTATAATCATCACAACTAAACCTCTGCACAACTCATATTCTTATATAACACCAAAATTCAGTTCAAATATGGTTAACAAGATCAAACTCCATCCATGGTTAAGTTCTTAGTAAAACAAGCAGGATTTAAGCTTAATAATCCAGTTAAAGTCTTACCTCTGCAATATCCACACCCTTGACCTACCTTCCAAAGTTCTGCTAGCCTCAAAACTTCAATTCCCAGCTTAGATCCTTTAGAATTCCCTTAGCCTTCAAGCATTCAGAGAGAGAGGAGGAAACCGAGAGGTAGAGAGAGTCTTTTGCCTGATTCTTCACTTAGTTCTAGTGGTTTCTCAGGCCACCTAGATGTATACCCAGCCTTCTCTAAGCCAAGCAAATACTTACCAAAAGACCAGATTGCCCCTTAAGTCATCTAACTCCTCAAGTGCCACCAAGGGAAATTTAGTCATTCCCCAAATCCCGTTAAGTCCCCGAGTATTCCTATAAATCTACGTTTAATCCCAACATACTAAATCATTGACAAATTACTAACCATTATTCAATAAATCCCAAACTCATATTATATCCCTAAAATACCCCTAGGCTCCTCTCGAGCCGGGTATCCGACCCCGTTGTGACTTTCTAGCTAAACTACTCCCTAAGATCGTCTCGGATCACACATCTCAAATATATCCCCATAATACTGGGATTTTACTCACAACACATGCATATTTACATTTATGCCCCCAAACGGCCAAAATTACAAACTCGCCCCTATTCCCAGAAATGGGCCCACATGCATATTTCATACACACAATCATGCATGTCTACTCACATTACCACATAATTCATATAATATCATAATTAAATCAATTATTGCCCTCGTGACACACTAATCAAGGTCCTAAACCTTATTAGCAAGTTTGGGACGCTACATTACAATTGTCCAAATTAGGCTCATACAACTCTAGTTATGTCTATTTTACTAAAGTTGGGTCCAAAGTTACGAGATTTTTAAGAAAGGTAACTTTCTTCTTTAATCTCTCCAAATCTTTTTTTATTCTCCAATAAATCACCAATTAAATAAAATAGTAATCCACTCAACATAAATGGTAGCCACCCTTATCCTTTATTCAATACTCAATTTTGAAAATTAAGGGTATTTAGAGAATTAAATCTCTCAATTATCTCTTAATTAATTGGTCAGTTCCCAAATAAGATAAATTTCTAATGCTCTTTTGTTGTCCTTAATCAAGACCATTGATAACTCTATGAAAATATAGTTATTTATCTCTTTTGGTCCATCAATTTAGCTTTGTTCTCAAGAATTTTGAATTTAATTTAGATCGTTTTATTTAGTTTTGAATACATATTAATTTTAATATTTTTATATTAGTTTTAATTAATTTTTAGATTAATTTTATTTAGTTTGTCATTAATTAATTAATCTACCTCAATTATGTATAGTTTTGAAGAAATCTAAATTTATTTTGAATGCTAATTTTTGGGGCAGGGTTTTTCATATTTCTACAGTAATACTGCAGCATTTCGAGCATAGAAGCTATTGAGGGACCAACATGGGAAAAAAAGGATGGCTGGTCATTTAGTGAGCTTTTTATGATTTATTTGGTGGTTTATGGAAAAAGAAAGACAACTGGGATTTAAATAAAAGTGGTCCCAAAAGATGAGAGGATGTGAAAATGTGGAGTAAGGAGAAAAGTAGGGTTTCCCATTCTATACCCTCTACCCATTTTCTTTAGCTACCACCATTGAAGAAACAAGAGAATGAAGAAGAAAAAGAGGAAAAAGAAAAGGAGAGCAAGAAAGCACAAAGAATGAGAGCTTGAAGACAAGAGCCATTGAAGACAATCATTTTGGCTTGATTCTCTCTACTCTCTTCTTAGTATTTTTATTTATTTCTTTGAATTTTCTTAACTATGAATTATTTTATTATGGGTATATTTGAGATTGTAGTTATGAACTAAATTTTTCATAGCTAGAATGATTGGTGAATTCTAATATGTGACTTTTGATGTTTTGTTAATGGTGTTAATGTGAAATTGTGGTTTTTTTCATTCAAGTGGTTCTATTGATTAGTATTTACTTTTGTTTAGCCATCAATTGTGAGTAATTTAGTTAACTTTTAAAATCGAAATGTTTAGGGTTAATAGACACAAGACTTGAATGATGCAAGCTTACACTCTTTGATTGTAATTTGTAATGGTATAGACATATATTATTGCCTTGCATAGCTTGATGGAATTGGTGCTTGGAAATGTATTCTTGAAGTTAGGTTGGCATAGACATATGTTTAGTTTAACTAAAGAATTAATTTAATTCACATTGACTTTGACGGATGCCTATGAACTTGTTTGGAATTCCTAGTTACTAATACCCAGTTTGTTGTACCTTTCCCGTAGCATTAATGTCAGTTTTTTCATATTAGAATGAATTATTATTCTAGCTCATTTCTTTATCTTGTTCACTTGTCCTTTTGTTTGTTTTATTTAATTTTTTTTGTACCCTTAAAATATGAGCTCAACTATCTAGCTTAAGGTACAGCTACCACGAAATAAAAGGAGGCAAGACTTCAGAGATGTTTCGTTAACTCCGGACCAAGCAGCTTGAGGCTGTGTCACTGGATCCGGAACAGCCCAGGATCTTCCAGGCCATTGGAGAAGCAAATGACTAAGATCGAGGTACCCAACGTCCAGAATACCTGCATATCTAGCTCAAGAATGGCAACCGACTCGGGATGGTTCAACGACGAACATAGGAGAATCCCTACAGACTCGGATGCTTGATATGCAAAATAAATGCATGCAATCACTATATAAATTTATCGATTGATGTAAATAGCAATAGGCTTAATTAGGATATTTAAATTTCCATTAACTTTGGAAGTTACCAATATTGTATGTTACCATTTATAGTACAGTTACCCAATATTGTCCACCTTGATTCCCTATAAATACATGGGGAATGGACAATAAAAGGGACTGACATTCTGTATGCAAAAATTCAGTTGAAATTGTCATAAACAATTTCATCTAGTGTTCCTAAAAAGACCAATAATAGTGATTGTGGACTAGGTGGATTTTAACCACTGAACCACGTAAATTGTGGGTGTTTTTACATTTCTCTACATTCAGTTTATAGTAAGATTAATCTCTCTATTTCGAATTTCTAAATCCCCTTTTGACGAAAAACTGCGTCAACAGATTGATGATTTCATTGAGAGCAGATTAAGCTTGAAATCTTGCATGATATTCAACCTAACAATCATCATGGTACGTTCCATGTGCGACAATGAAATGGAGCAACTTGATGATCATGGAGGTCAACGTACAACCATTCTCACTAGGGATGGTATGTCCGCACCACGCCGTCCTGGAAAACAACACCTGGACTAGAACGATACTACAAATTCGGCCTCACGCCCACTGAACCCTACTCCTGGGTACCTGACCACCATTGAAATGGAGAATGCTTAGTTGAGGAGCCACCTTGCCCAGGCTAACAGGCGAATAGAGGAGATCATGGATCGAATACCTCCTCCTACAACCAACTAGAACGTCAGAAGGAGGAAAAGCGGGTCCCACGGATCTCGATCCCAACAAAATTATTGACCTAATGTAAGCCGTTTCGTCAGAACTGCAACACCAAGCTCTGTGCCCTCTGAATGGGCTCCTAGGAACAAGCTTCTTGCTAATAATCAGAGGAATGGACAAGCAACTCACACTCATAGAAATCCACTTGTCCAGGCAGGGGGAGCTGAGATCACATCAAGAAGGGCAGAGATCCATGTAAATTCATCAGCGCCTCAATCAGCCGCTCAGGTACCACGTAATAACTTCGTGTTGCCACCAACTCAGGAAATCAGAGTAAACAATGGGCAAGCCAATCTGGGCCTCCCAGATGGGACAAGAATTGCTTCTCAAATAAGGCATCCTCCCTCGCCTATATTTCATCCAACACCACCACACCCACAGAGGAATGCTTCAAGATGTAGGAATGAAATGAGATATTCTATACCTGCAGAAGACACATACGCCCTGCGATCGTGCATTAATTATCCAACTCCTCGATTTCTACCATGAGCAGTAAGCTTTGTGGATGGTAGTTATTTGATGGAGAGCCATCATGGTGGCATGATCGGGAATACCCGTAACACGAACTCCCATAGGCATGAAAGCGATCTGAGAAATAACTTGAGTTCAGCTCAAAGCTTGCGCTCCAATCCACAGTTTTCTTGCGTGATCATCTAAACACGCAAAGAGGACAGTCAACACCTTATGATGATCTAAGTTATACTCAGAATAGGGGAGATCCATCTATCATGCGTGACAGTGGGAACGTCCCGCCTAACTGAGCTCAAGCTTGGAGGGACAATAACCCACATAACACAAATAATAGGATGGGAGCTTGGAATTAGCTCCAAAATAACCTAGAGACGAAGGATCCAAACCTTGAATGGCTGGCCCTAATTGAGGAGAAAATGAAGAGGCTCCTGTCTGGAAAAAATATAGATGATTGCGATTCTGATGAGGAGCTCGAACCTTTTTCTCCTCATATCGTAGCAGCTCCATATTTTGTTTGCTTCAGGATGCAAACTATGCCCACATATAACAGAACCATGGATTTGTCCAACCACATTGACCTGTGGTGTGTTCTATTCCCAGATACATTGACTGGACCGGCCAAGCTATGGTTCAACAAATGTAAGAAACACTCAATCACCTCCTGGAAAAAGCTGTCCTCCAAATTCAAGAGACAGTTCCAAGTGGAAAAAGAGGTTCGAGTAGAGGCCGACTCACTAGCCAACATTAAGTAACAACTTGATGAGTCCCTAAAGGCCTACTTCAATCGATTTACTAATGCAGCGGCCCGAGCTAAAGAGGCTGATGACAGTGCCAATTTCATGGCCATGAGAACAGGAATCATTATAGGAAGAGATTTATGAAAGGAGCTCCAAAGGAAAAGAGTGAAAATTGTAGATGAATTCTTGGCTCAAGCTCAAGAATGGATAAATCTAAAAGAGGAAGAATTTGCTGTCGCAGGAACCAGCCAGACCCTTGTTCAGCTCACTAGAGTGGTGGCGGATGTTGCAGCTACGACTCAGCCCACTACACAGAATAACCAGGCGGGAGGTAATAAACGAAAAGGGAATGGCGAGGGAGACCAAAACAGGTCCAACAAAAATAAGCACAGGGATAAGTACACTTCTATCTTCACCAAGTATATCGACCTAATAGGTACGCGGGAACATATTTATCTGGCTAATTCTGCCTTTCTTCCATGGAAGAAGCAAGAGCCCATGAAGCATAAAATGGAAAAAAGAGACCAAGCTAAGTTCTGGCGATACCAAAATGATTTCGGCCACAACACAGACGACCGCTTCCAGTTAAAGGATGAGATTGAGACTCTCATTCGGGCTAGACTGTTAGCCTAATACGCTCAAAACTAGGTAGCTCCTAACCAACCGGTGGGGCAGAACCCTCAACCAGCTCTGGGTAACCAAATCAATCTAGCACAAGCTCAACCAGCTCATGGAAATCAGATTATCCCTCCCCCTATAGAAAGGAGAGACATAGTCACCATTGTAGATAGACCTCATCTAGCAGGAACGAGTGATGGAGCCCAGAAGAGATATATCCAGGAGCTGAAAACACATGATGGCACTGAGTTTGTTAAGGAGCAAAGGTTATCTAATCAACAAGGATTGGATAAACAACCAATCATTTTTACTGAAGAAGACACTAGCCATGTCCAATTCCCTCATAACTATCCGCTGGTGATAACTATTCAACTCTCTAACCAGAGGGTGCACAGAACTCTAATTGACAACGGGACAATGAATGTGCTCTTCAGGTCCACCCTTGAAAAGATGGGACTATCTATAGTCGATCTTAAGGCGACCTCTACGACCCTCTATGAATTTTTCAGGAGAGGGAATGGCAGCCATAGGAACAATCGAGCTCATAGTAACATTGGACAATGAGGCACGAGCTATCCCCAAGATGCTCAAGTTTGAGGTAGTTAACTGCCCGACTACCTGCAATGCAATTTTGGGGAGACTTGCGCTGATGGAATTTGATGCCATAACTTAAGTTCGCCACTTGGCCATGAAGTTTCCATCATCCTTCGGAATATGTACCTTTAGAGGAGATCAGCTCACTACCAGGGAATGCTATAGCATTGCCATGAAGGGAAAATCACAACCCAGACAACAAGCCATGGTAAATGAGGAACCCTAGGCGGTGGTAATTTCTGGAGAGGCAGAAGAACCTCAAGAAGTTGGAAATGAGGTCGCCTAATCTGAAGAAATTGATCCAAGATTAGGTGAAGACATATCTGAGCTCCAGGCTTTAGGGGAGCTAGAGGAAATTGTTCTTGACCTAGGAGTACCTTCGAGGGTAGTAAAGGTTGGAAAAAAAATCTTAGAATCGAAAAAAAAGGAATAGGTCGAGTTTCTTAGGAAAAACCTTGACGTCTTTGCCTTGTCGTATGAGGATATGGTAGGAATCCGACCAAGCGTGATGATGCATACGTTAAACCCAGACAAAAGCATGCATGCAAAGGTGTAGAAACGTAGGCTATTGGGAAAAGAGCGAGGAGAAGCTCTAGAAGAAGAGGTAGCTCACTTATTGAAATGCGGGTTCATTAGAGAGGCTAAATATCTGACTTGGATTGCCAACCCCGTTTCAGTCCCAAAGCCAAACAGAAAGTGGAGGACCTGCATCGATTTCTCCGACCTTAACAAAGCCTACCCTAAAGACTGTTTCCCACTACCAAGAATAGATCAGCTCGTTGATGCCACATCCAACCACAAGCCCATATCCTTCATGGACGCGTAATCTGGCTATAACCACTTCACGATGAACTCTGTGGTCCAAGATCACACCAGCTTCATGACCGAACATAACGTATACTGCTACAAGGTCATGCCATTTGGGTTAAAGAACGTTGGTGCAACATATCAAAGGCTGGTCAAGAAGATGTTCGTAAACCAGATCAGGAAGAACATGGAGGTGTATGTCGAAAACATGCTCATCAAGTCAAAGACTCCCAATAACCATGTATCCAATCTGGAAGAATGTTTTGGCCTGTTGAGAAAGTATGACATGAAGCTGAACCCCCAGAAATGTACCTTTGGGGTTTTGTCAGGGAAGTTCTTAGGCTTTGTAGTCAACACAAGGGAGATCGAAGAAAATCCAGAGGTCTCGGACTTAAACCGAAAGTGCAGAGCCTAACTGGAAAGTTGCAGCGTTAAACTAATTTGTATCAAAGTCCACAAACAAGTGTCTTCCCTTCTACAACTTGCTTAGGGGAAATACAAGATTTGAATGGACAAAATAATGCAAACAAGCATTTCAGGATCTACAGACTCATAAGGCTGAACCCCCCATGTTATCAAAACCAGTTCTTGGGGAATGTTTGTACTTATACCTCGCCGTAGAAGAAAACGTGGTTAGTGCTGTGTTAGTTCGAGAAGAAAATTAAAACACAGAAACTAGTGTATTATGTGAGTAAGAGGCTTCTGCGAGCTGAATCCAGATACCCTCTAATTGAAAAGACTTGCGTTCTAGCCTCGAGAAAGCTCAGGCCGTATTTCCAATCCCACACTGTACACATCTTAACCGATCAATGTTTAAGGCAGGTCTTGCAAAAGCCTTAAGCATTGGGATGTTTGTTAAAGTGGACCATCGAACTCAGTTAGTTCGAGATACTATATAAACCACGAACAACAATCAAAGGCCAAGCACTTGTTGACTTTGTGACTGAATGTACGGGTTTCATGATGAACCAATGAGGGAATCAGTACAAGAATTGTGGAAACTCTTTGTTGACAGATCATCAAACGAGAACGGATCAGGAGTTGGAATAATCCTAATCTCACCCAAAGGACATCGCTTCCATATGACTCTCAAATTTGGTTTCAATGCTTCCAACAACAAAGCAGAGTACGAGGTATTATTGGATGGATTTTGGGTAGTGAAAGAGCTTAAAGCAAGGACAATTCATTGCTTTAGTGATTCTAAGCTCGTGGTTAATCAAGCATTAGGAGAATACCAAGCTCAAGGAGTCAAAATGGCAACTTATCTAGCTAAGGTTAAAGGTCAACTGTCAGAATTTGAGTTTTATTCCATCAAATAGGTCTTGTAACAGCCTACTACCCTAAAGCCGATACCATGTGGTCTTAAAATGTGTCTTTGACTCGCTAATCGAGGTGTTAGACCAAAAAGTATGATTAAATTAAAGTAAAGACTTATTTAATAAAGCTTGTATAGATATCTACAACTCAAAAGTCATTGTACAGTCGACCTAGGCAACAAAATCAGACATTTTGCATTGCGTTCCTCAAAAGTACCCCTGCCGTGGCGGCCAGTTTGGCCAAACATGTACGCACTGTTCCATGCCCTCCAACTCATGTTTGGTCAGCCTTTCCCTTGCCCTTACCTGCACCATAGATCACCCGTGAGTCGACCCAGCAAGAAAACTTCACCAGCATAGCATATAAAAATTGATTTCAATAAGTGCATAACTACACAAACACAACAAACAGTCCACATGCATCCATTACAATTCACAACAGCAGCCTAAGGCGGTCAAGGTGCGTTACTAGGGACCAAGTTCACGGTCCTAATCGTGCGGGTGAGTATAGCACCCTTAAATGGCCATGCCATCGTGACCTGCATTCAGCATGCTTATTGCCAATCCCAGCCCTTGACATAATAGTTACAAACATTTACGCATAAATGTAAGCACAATACTAGCACAGATAATTGGGCCGTGCCCTGCTCTACGTGCATAGACAATTTTCTTACCTGAAGTCCGCAAGCTCTAGGTAAATGAACCAGATGCGATCCCCGTCAATCGCCCGGATTATCCCTAAGTCACAATAATATGGAATTTCCATCAATCTTAGGTAAATAAAGACCTCTGAATCTAGTTCTAGCCTTCAGGACCTCAAATTACTAAACTAGGTAGTAGAATCCTTCCTGAGCCCTTAGGTTTGAGTTGCAACGACTCAAAACCCATTTGGCTATTTTCTCCAATTAGAGCCACGACTCAGGTCCAAGGGCCGCGTCGCGCTACAAGTCAGAGAGCTCAGGGCTCTCTCCTGGGAGACATGGGTCGCAGCGCGCCCCAACAAGCGATGCGGTGCTTAGGCGATTTCAGAGAACCTCCAAAGCCATTTCATCCACATGGGCCACGACGCATGAAGAACAACACCGCGACTTGAACTCAAAACCCAGAAATTTCCCAGCATTTTCAACCCAAAAATCCTCAAAGTTTCCTACCAAATCCCTCGTTTTTCCCAAAATCAAACCCCCAAACAAGCTGATAGCAGCATATACAACATTTATAACCTATAAACTAGCTCAAAACTACCTAAAACCTCAAAATTCACACTTAAGCTAAAATCTTCAAAAACCTTAACTATAAGCATCAAAAACTCAGAATTTAAGGGTTGAATCCTTACCTCAATTGTGTAGAAAGACCTCAAGCTTTCCTGGCTCCAATATTCTCTAATCCTAAGTGTGAGAATATTAGAGAGAAGGAAAGAAAAGGCCTAGAACGTACACAAGGTTCTCAGCAAAAACCCATCTATCCTCAAGCCAAATTACCTCTTTGCCCCTCCCTCTAATTAAACACCTATACTATCCTCAAGGGAATCCTAGTATTTTACTCCTTCTCATGCAAAAATGCCATTTTCCCACTTAATTTCCCACCAATATCAACTACTCTCAAGTGCTACTAATAGTTACCCAAGATACCAAAATACCAGTAATTACCAAATATCCCCACTTGTGGCTTTCCGCTAAAATCGCGTGACGGGATCCACCGATGCCGGGAACACATAATACAATATAATCAACATATGTACCCTCAACAGGTTTAGTTTTATGAAATTGCCCATGGTTACCAAGCATGGGACTTTAAACGCAGTTAAATTCACATGATCACATTATCATTCATAATTAAATACATAATGCACTCATAATCAGTTACACCCCCTGGCACACTATCCAAAGTCGAGATTATCTTTCTTTTCAAATTTTTGGGACGTTACAATTATCCTCTCCTTACAGAAATTTTGTCCTTGAAATTTTACCTGAATAGCTCAGGATACCAATCCCGCATATCTGACTCAAGCTCCCAGATTGCCTCTTCTACTTTGTTGTTTTTCCACAACACTTTCACTAAGGCAATGTTCTTGTTCCGCAAGACTTTATCTTTTCTTCTAGAAACTGAACTAGCTGCTCCTCATAAGATAAATCCTGATCCAACTCTAGGTTTTCGTAACTCAACACATGTACAAGATCTGATACGTACTTCAGAGCATAGACACATGAAACATGTTGTGAACCCTTGATAAAGCTGGATGCATAGCTAATCTGTAAGCCACCTCTCCAACGCATTCTAGAATATCAAATGGGCCAACAAACCTAGGGCTTAATTCACCTTTCTCTCCTCTCAAAGGAGAAACTCTAAGAAACACATAGTCACCTACTTGAAACTCTACACCTCTACGTTTCAAGTATGAGTAACTCTTCAGTCTACTCTAGGAGGTGAGCATTCGAGCCCTAATCTTCTCAATTGCCCCATTAGTCCTTTGAACTGCCTTAGGACCCAAATAATTTCTCTCACCCATCTTATCCCAATGAATGGGTTTTCTGCATTTCATCTCATACAACATTTCACGCAGAGCCACTCCGATAATTGCTTGATAACTATTATTTATAAGAAAACTCAATTAAAGGAGATACTTACTCCAAGTTCCCCCAAAATATAACACACATGCCCACAACATATCTTATAGTATTTGAATCGTCCTGTCAGACTGTCCATCCATCTGAGGATGATAGGTCGTACTGAATCTCAACTCCGTGCCCATAGCCTTTTGCAGACTTTCCCAAAACATAGAGGTGAATGTGGGGTCCTTGTCTAACACTATCGATTTTGGAGCCCCATGGAGACGCACAATCTACTTTACGTACAATTCAGCATACTGCTCCACCGTATAGTTTGTTCTAACATGAAAAAAGTGAGGTTATTTGGTATACCTATCCACAATCACCCACACAAAATCATGTTGCCCCACTATTCTTGGAAATCCAACCACGAAGTCCATGGTAATATCTTCCCACTTCCACTCTGGAATCCCTAAAGGCTGCAACAGCCCTGCTAGCCTTTGGTGTTCAGCCTTCACCTGCTGACCGGTTAAACGCTTGGCCACATAATCAACCATGTCTTTCTTCATTCCTAGCCACCAATACAGAGCCTTTAGATCTTGGTACATATTCATTTTGCCTGAATGTAGGGAATAAGGAGTGGTATGAGACTCATCTAGAATATCTCGCTTGATATCAGAATCCATCGGAACACAAATCTAATTTTTATACCTCAACAAATCTGCCTCTGAAATAGAAAAGTCTCTAGCTAATCCAGCTAAGACATTCTCCATGTGTTTCTTCAACTGAGGATCCTCCTTCTGTGCTTCTCTGATTCTCTCAAAAAGTGTGGACTAAAGGGTAATGTTGACTAGATGACCAACTACTAGTTCAATTCCCGCTATCGTCATTTCTTCAGCTAACTTTTTCGATATCTGTTTTGAACTGAACAATTGTCATGGACCCCTTTGACTCAATGCATCAGACACCACATTGCCCTTCCCTGGATGGTATAAAATCTCACAATTGTAGTCCTTTACCAACTCCAGCCAACATTTTCGGTGCGTGTTCAAATCCTTCTGAGTGAAGAAATACTTCAAACTATTATGGTTAGTGTATATTTCACACTTTTCTCCATACAGGTAGTGCCTCCGTACCTTCAGTACGAATACCACCGCTGCCAGTTCCAGGTCATGAGTGGGATACCTCTATTCATACTCCTTCAGATTTCTAAAAGCATAGGCTATCATATTTCCAGATTGCATCAATACACAACCCAAACCCTGCCTCAAAGCATCATAGTAGACCACAAACTTTTCCTTCTTTGATGGAAGATTCAGTACTGAAGCAGTAATCAACCACCGCTTCAATTTCTTGAAACTGTTCTCACATCTATCTGTCTAGGTAAACTTTATCTTCTTGCGCGTCAAATCAGTCAATGGTGTTTCCATTATAGAGAATCCCTCAACGAATCGCTGATAGTATCCTGCTAACCCCAGGAAGCTTCTAACCTCTGGTACATTGCTTGGTTTCGGCCAACCTCTCACTGCCTCTATCTTGGTTGGATCCACTAGAACCCCTCCTTACTCACAATATGGCCCATAAATATTACTTGGGGTAACCAGAATTCACACTTACTAAACTTAGTGTACAACCTATGCTCCCTCAGCCTCTGTAGTAGCAAAAGAAGATGTTGCTCGTGTTCTATCTTTGATTGGGAGTACACCAGTATATCATCAATGAACACAATTCCAAACTTATCCAAATAATCCCTGAATAGTCTATTCATCAAATCCATTAAGGGTGTTGGGGCATTGGTTTACCCACAAGACATGACCAAGAATTCATAATGTCCATACCTCATATGAAACACGATCTTTGGTATAACCTCTTCCTTAATCCTTAACTGATGGCAGCCAAACCGAAGTTAGAAAATACTGTCTTTCCTTGTAGTAGATCAAACATGTCCTCAATCCTGGGTAGTGGGTACTTATTCTTAATAGTCCGCTTAATTAGCTCTTGATAATCAATGCACATTCTTAAGGACCCATCATTCTTTTTCACAAATAGTACTGGAGCGCCCCACTGTGAAAAGCTGGGTCTAATGAATCCTAGATCCAGTAATTCCTGCAACTAGATCTTCAGTTCCTTTAACTCTGCTAGAGCCATTCTATAAGGTGCCCTCAATACTTGTTCTGTTCTTGGTGCCAATTCTATGACAAATTCAATCTCTCGGTGTGGTGGCAACCCTAGTAGGTCTTCTAGAAACACATTAGGAAACTCACACACCAACCTGGTCTCACCTAGTCTAACTTAAACAACCTCAGAGGTATCTACTATGTTTGCTAGGAATCCTATGCAACCATCTTGCAATAGGTCTCTAGCTCTTAATACAGAAATCATAGATACTCATGGTCCACTCACCATCCCCACAAACCCAAAGGGTTCCTCTCCTTCAGGCTCAAAAGTTACCATCCTCCGCTTGTAGTCTATCATCGCCCCATACTTTGCCAACCAATCCATTCCCAAAATCATATCAAAATCATCCATCACTAGTTCAATCACATCCACAGACAACTCCCTATTGTCTATCTCCACCGATAACATTCTAACCCACATCCTAGAGACTAATAGTTCCCCAGTTGGCAAAAAAGTTCTAAATCCCTTAGCATATAGATCACAAGGTCTACACAGATGGTCTATCACTCTAGTAGATAAAAATTAATGAGTAGCTCTTGAATCAATCAATGCAGTAAACGAAGAACCAACACTAGAAATCTGACCTTTCACGACCGAAGGACTAGTCTCAGCTTCGGTTTGGGTCAAGGTATACACTCTGGCTGGAGTGAGGCTGTCGCTCCTATTTGGTTCCTCTTTCTTGACTTGTGGATAGTCTTTCCTCAAATGACTGACACTCCCACAAACAAAACATGCTCTGACTCTACACTCTCCCAAATGGTGTTGCCTACATCATGCACACTATAGGAAGCTTCTCCAGTTCTCTCCCCCACCTTGACGACCACCAAAGGCACCCCGTGCCCTCCTATCTGGACCAGGAGGAAGAAAAGAATCCAGGGCCTTCCTCATATACTCACTGGGGCCACTACCTCAGCCAGAACCAGTGAAGGGAGGGCACCATCCTCCAAGAATCACACCTTGCGGTGCCTTCATTTTATATCTGGTCTTCAGCACCCTCAGTAGTAAGGGCGTTTTCCATTACCTGAGCATAAGGGGTATTCATTAGATCCAGTGTTATCTTGACATCCTGGGCTATCATAACATTCAACCCCCGTACAAAGCGATCTCTCTTTACCATATCAGTAGGCACCAAATCTGGCGTGAATTTAGCTAACCAGTCAAACTTCAAAGCGTACTCTGTTACAATCATTCTGTTCTGCGTTAAATTAGTGAATTCATGCACCTTTGCAGCTTGAACTACAATATTGTCATATTTCTCATTGAAGACGTCCCTGAACTCATCCCAAGTCATAGCGACCACATCTCTCCTCTGAGACACAACTTCCCACCAGATGTGGTATCATCTCTTAACATATAACTAGCACAAGCCACCGCCTCATTTCCCTCCACCCTCATAAAATCCAATATAGAAGTAATCATGTTCATCCATTAATCTACCCGTACTAGGTCCGGACCTCCCTCAAAGGTGGGAGGGTGCTACATTCTGAACCTCTCATATAAAGGCCTCCATTTATTCTCCATTACAGGCTGGGCTAGCACTGGCGCCACAGCCTGTGGAGGGTGTATTTGAACATCCCAAGGAGGAGCCTGCTGTCTCAGCTCTTAGAGTTCATCTTCATTATTTGGAGTCTGGCTTGCATCTCTTCAAACATCTATTGCCAGTTCTGTGGGGCAGGTGGAGGGTCCTGACCCTGGTTATTATCTTTGGCCATATTGCCACAGAATTAGTTTGATCGCGGAGGCATAACTTCAATATGCCTGCAATTAATGATGCCGCACATTAGGCAAGATAACATCCAAAGAATCCACCCCCCAGTTCAACCGATCAAACACAAGTAACAAACCAACAAAATATACACATACCATAATCATATAACAATCAAAGGGGTTGTACCCTAGCATTATATACACATAATGCTCTATACATAAATGAGGCATATAGGGAAATTCAGATAAGCAATTAGACAAATATTTCACTTAATACTGACCAACCCTGAGTCGAGCTTGCCTTTGGAAACAAGCGTACATGTTCGGTCAATCTCAAGGAACCATAAACCTTGGCACACTCTGATACCAAGTTGCAACGCCCTACTACCCTAGAGTCGTTACCATGTGATTTTAAAATGTGTATTTGACTTGCTAATAGAGGTGTTAGACCCATTAGTGTGATTAAATTAAAGTAAAGACTCATTTAATAAAACTTCTACAAAAGGGTTTAAACATTCATTAAGATCATAGAAAAGTTCCACTGGGATCCCGAAATGTTGTTTATGACATTTCTACAACTCAAAAGTCATTGTACAGCCAACCTAGCCGAAAAAATCAGGCATTTACACTGTGTTCCTCAAAAGTACCCCAGTTGTGGCGGCCAGGTAGGCCAAACATGTACGCATCGCTCCATGCCCTCCAACTCATGCTTGGTCGGCCTTTCCCTTGCCCTTACCTGCACCATAGAGCACCCGTGAGCCAAGGCCCAAAAAGAATACTTCGACAGCATAACATAAAAAAATTCATTTCAATAAGTGCATAACTAAAAAAACACAATAGACAATTCACATGCATCCATTACAATTCACAACAGCGGTCGAAGCCAGTCAAGGTGCGTTACCAGGCACTAATTTCACGGTCTTAACCGAGCGGGTGAGTAAAACATCCTTAGATGGCCATGCCATGGCGACCTACATTCAGCATACTTATTTCTGATGTCGGCCCTTGCTGCTCAGTCACAAAAACATATATGACATAATAGTTACAAACATTTACACATAACAGTAAGAACAATACCAGCACAGATAATCGGGTCGTGCTCTGCTCTACGTGCACAAACAATTTTCTTACCTGAATTCCACAAGCTCTGGGTAAATGTCCAAGATACAATCCCCATTAAACGCTCAAATTAGTCCTAAGTCACAATAATATAGAATCTCCATCAATCTCAGGTAAATAAAGACCTCTGAATCAAGTTCTATCCTCTAGGACCTCGGATTCTACTAAATCGGGTAGTAGAATCCTTCTGGAGCCCTTAGGTTTAAGTTGCAATGACTCAAAACTTGTTTTGGATATTTTCTCCAATTAGAGTCGTGGCTCAGGCCCAAGGCCCGCGACGCGCTACAAGTCAGAGAGCTCGGGCTCTCTCCTGGGAGACACGGGCCGCGGCGCGCCCCAACCAGCACTGTGGCGCTTAGGCGATTTCAGAGAACCGCCAAAGCCATTTCATGCACACAGGCCGCGGTGCATGAAGAATAGCACCGTAGCTCGAACTTAAAACTCAGAAATTTCCCAATGTTTTTAACCCAAAATTCCTCAAAGTTTCCTACAAAATCCCTCATTTTCCCCAAAATCAAATCCCTAAACAAGCTCACAGCAGCATATACAACATTTATAACCTATGAACTAGCTAAAACCTCAAAATTCACACTTAAGCTAAAAACTTCAAAATCCTTAACTTTAAGCATCAAAAACTCAAAATTTAAGGGTTGAATCCTTACTTCAATTGTTTAGAACGATCTCAAGCTTTCTTGGCTCCAATTCCTAGCTTGAATTCCTCCCTTGATCCTCAAAAATCAGCTTCCTTTGACCCTGGGTTTATGGTTTTCTCTAGGGAACCTCCAAAATGCCTAAGTGTGAGAATATTAAAGAGAAGGAAATAAAAGACCTAGAACATACACAAGGTTCTCAGCAAAAACCCATCTATCCTCAAGCCAAATTACCTCTTTACCCATCCCTCTAATTAAACTCCTATACTAACCTCAATGGCATCCTAGTCTTTTAGTCATTCTTGTGCAAAAATGTCATTTTCCACTTAATTTCCCACCAATATCAACTACTCTCAAGTGCTACTAATAGTTACCCAAGATACCAAAATACCACTAATTACCAAATATCCCCACTTGTGGCTTTCCACTAAAATCGTGTGATGGGATCCACCGATGCCGAGAACACATAATACAATATAATCAACATATGTACCCTCAACGGGTTTGATTTTATGAAAATGCCCATGGTTACCAAGCATGGGACTTTTAAACGCAGTTAAATTCACATAATCACATTAACATTCATAATTAAATACATAATGCACTCATAATCAGTTACGCCCCTGGTACACTATCCAAAGTCGGACTTTCTTTATAAATTTTTGGGACATTACAGGTCCCCCGCGAGAAGAATACGAATGTAGATGATTTAGCCCGAATCGCCACAACTAAAGAAGCGGACACATTAAATTTGGTCCCCGTAGAATTCTTGGATAAACCAGGCATCAATGAAGAGTCAGTGGAGGTCGGAGTGATTTGTGAAGAATCGACCTGGATGAATCCCCATAGTTGAATACCTCATGACCGAAAAGCTGCTAGAAAATCGAAACAATGCACGAAAACTATTGTATCAGGCTACACATACGTTATGGTCGAAGGAATTCTCTACAAGAGAGGCCATTCTTTGTCCCTCCTAAGGTGCGTTTTGCCTGAGGAAATACGAGTCGTCCTCCAAGAAATCCACGAAGGATTTTGTAGGGACCATGCTAGGGGGAAAAACTTGGCTCTAGAGGTACTAAGGAAAGGATATTTTTGGCACACGCTAAAAAAGTACTCGGCCTCATATGTCCTCAAGTGTGACAAAGGCCAACGTTTTGCCACCATTGCTCGAGCTACACCCATCGAGCTAACTATGATTTCTATGCACTGACCATTCACTATATGTGGGATTGACTTAATCGGTTAGTTGCCTACTGGAAAAGGAGGAGTTCTCTACATAGTTGTCGCAATCGACTATTTTACTAAGTGGGTTGAGGCCGAGCCTCTAGAAATTATAACCTCGAAGAGAGTACTAGATTTCATCGTGAGTAACATCGTATGCCATTTTGGACACCCAAAGAAAATTGTTTCTAATAACGGAACTCAATTTGGCAGCGACTTATTCACAACCTTTTGTGAGAGATGCGACATAATGAAGAATTTATCTTCAGTGGCATACCCTCAACCTAATGGGCAGGTCGAAGCGGTAAACAAAACCCTAAAGGCGAGCTTAAAGAAGCGATTAGAAGATGCTAAAGGGTTGTGGTCTGAACAACTTCCACAAGTGCACTGGGCCTATAGGACCTCACATCGCACCTCCACTGGACATACTCCCTTCTATCTGAGTTTTGGAAGCGAGGCTATGCTCCCAGTTGAGGCTCTAGTGACGTCACATAGGTGAAGGTCCTTCAACCAAGATCAGAATCATGACCTGCTTACTACATCCCTGGACCTAATTGAAGAGCAACGGGAATAATCTCAGTTGCAACTTGCCCATTACCAGCAAAGAGTAGCTCGATATTTTAATTCAAAAGTCAAAGGGTGTAGACTCGAGCTGTGGGATTCGGTGCTCCAAAGGGTAGTTTTAGCTAAAAAGACCCTAAAGATGGTGTACTGGGACCGAACTAGGAAGGACCCTATTAGATCATGGAGATCTTACGGGAAGGAACCTTCAAACTAGCTCACCTAAGTGGAGAATTGGTTCCACGAACTTGGAACACTCTACATCTCAAGAAGTATTATCAGTAATCGGATGTCTTTGTTAGATTTAATGTGTTGTTCTTTGTAAGGCTTTATTTATAAAAGCCAGCTCATTTTGTTTGAATTTGAATAATAAAGGGTTGCTATGTATTCTAAACGTTGTACTAGTTTTCTTTTCCATTTTATTCTTGTAATTTAGAATGAGTTGATTATGTAAAAGGGATCGCTTGGGGGGCATATAACCCTTGAAAATTCTTTGAAACATTCGAAAAATTTAGGCTAAAATTTTTGCAACTTAGAATTTGGAAAATTGATTAGTCTACGACTTCTTAAAGCTCGAGTTTGCAAAGAAATTCCAAATAGGAACTAAGTTAAGAAAATTCAAAGCATAATAAACAAAATCCTAGAATTTAACTAAGTACAAAAATCTTGGAACTAAACCAGGTCCAAGGCCTGATCCCTAACAGATATACACAACTAGGCGATCAAACTCCTTGAAATAACTAGGTCATCGACTAGAAATTAACTTGGTGAGCCATCATGAAAGATATCTTGGTCTAAAATTACCCCTATACTATTTGGATGTATATGAACTTTGTAGGTTCATAAATATAAATACTTGATAGAAAAGGGGAGTGAACAAAAAAATATTAGATATAATAGGTTAAAACATATATAAAATATGTAGATTATATTGAGGATAAAAATAACCTTGAGGTAAAGCCCAAAGGCAATTGTCTCGGCCTAAAAGGTCCAAATACAAAGGGCTTGAAGCGCCCAAATGAAAAATAAAAAATAAGAGAGGGCCCCCATCATCCCCGAGTTCTAGTAACCTACTCTCGTGATGATACCTCTCCCTCCTTGACTTCTACAGTAGCTCCTGAAGTCTCCACTGTATCCACATGCTCTTTTGATAATCGGTGCTAGAAGTTGGCGAGGTAGCGCCCCCAAAGTTCCGGGTCCAGGAGTGAGAAATTCCCTTCTTGGTTGTACACCCAACACTGATAGAACATTTCTTCCATAGAGCTCTCCACTTTAGCAGCGTCCTCCTTTACCTTGGATACAACCTCCGCAAGCTTTTGCTTAAGATTGTCCACCTCCGCAAGCTTCTGCTTAAGATCGTCGACTTCGAGATGAAGTTGGTCTTGCTGCTGGATTACCTCCGAGACTTGAGCTTTGGAAATTTGCTCATTCTCCTAGGAGGTCTTTAGGGCCTTGTTTCCCTCAACCAAGGTGACCTTAGCCTCCCCCAAGGCGGTCCTAGCTTCGTCCCTTTCATCTCGTATCCGAGCAATACCATGAATCTAAGCTATGCGAGACTACAAACAATGATTAAGGAGGGGTCAGTTTGTAAAAATATGGAATTGAAGAAGGAGGATAAGGATAAGACTTACGGTAAAGACATCCCCAATGCAGAGTCGAGGATGGTTCCCAAGGGCCTTGCCTCTATGGCATGTAGCTATTAGGCACTGACCAAATTCACATGCTTCATCATATGGTTCACAATCTTCTAAAATGAACCGTGCAAAGGTTCTAGATATTTCCCCACCTCGATGGGAGGAACTGGGATCATGGTAGTTTGGGGTTTGGCCTGGACGACATGTGGGACAGATGCAGAGTTGCGAGGAGGTGGTGGAGGAGCTTCTAGGGTCATGACTACAGTGACTCGGGGTTGTTGCTATTTTTGGACAGAGCTGGAATCCTTGTCTTTAGCAGGAGACCTGGTGGCAGCTCCAGCTCCAGGAGTGGCTTCCTTCAAAATCCTTAGCCCTTTTACGGGAGGTCCGATTTTGATAACCTTATTAAGATTCATGTCTTCATCTGCAGAAGAGCGAGCAGAAAAGTCAGGTCCAAGAAGTGTTAGTCAAGATAATAAAAAGTAAAAGGTAACATAATAAGAACCCTACCCTACGAATTAGAGGAGGAAACTACTACGATCAGTTCCGGATTATGGACCGGACTAGATACAACCTCTAACTTTTGGATTATTGGGGGAGGGGGAGATTCTAGCATTAGTACTGTTCACCCTCGAATTGGCCAACGACATGGAGTCAAATGTACGACAAAATATGGAACGACACTTGAAAAGATAATCTAATGGAAAGGAAAAAACACCAAGAAATTATAGTGGTTTGGCCCTATTGATTAGTAATGACCTACGTCCACTTAGTGATATTGTTATTATTGAACTTCAAAGTCGTGATAAAAAAAATAGGGTTCTTTGAGTTTCACAAACCTTGGAAGGATTACAATAGAATGATGAACAATCACTATAGCTCTTTATCTCTCAATATCAAGCAAAAAAGCTAATGAATTCAAAAGTCCTTTCCTTGAGCTATTTCATGCATGTTTATAAGCTCAAGAAGGGTTACCCATGCTAACGTGTCCTATCTTTCCTTAATAATCGCGTATCAAGGATAATTATGAAGAAATATTCAAAAGTAGTTAATATTAGATTATAATTTAAGAAGGAAATAAATCAGGTTTCACGATCAGCCTAGTCGTATAAAAAATTAACACTGACGATGATGTGTGCTTCTGGTCAATAGTCGAACAACGCCTTTGCCCTTTAATTACACCACGTGTCAATCCACGTGTGAGAAATCTTTGCCACGTCATCAATAACCATTTTTGGGTAAACATTTGCCCCCCAAGTTTATTTATTGTGACCAGTAATAAGTAAACTTAGGAAACTGACTCTTTGAATACCCAACGAAATCTGTCAGAACCGCCCATTCTCTCTCGAAAAGGTGATTAATCATGTCAAATTAGGTCTTTTCGGTTTCCCAACAATGTGTTCGACGGTTATCACACTTCCCCATTCCGTGAAAAATTACCCTTTATGATTACCTTGGTAACCACTCCTCGGCTAGTATAAATGACCCTTCAGAATCACTTTTCACCTTTTACATACTTTTGCCTTCCTGAAGAACATTGACGAAATCGTGCTCCGGAGCCTAGAAATTTTCAAGCATCTACTCTCGGACGTTCAAAATCTTTCACCTTTGGACTTCAATCTTTATCTGAGTAATTTTCACAAACTTTCTTGTCTTTTGAGTTACCATACGAAACTGCCATATGCTTGCTTTCATCTTTGAACCCTTTTGTGTTCTTGGCTGAAAATGTATGGGGATTGTTTGCATGTTGACAGATGATTGATAGGGTAGTGAAATATTGTTCCGTAGGAGTTAGGAGCTAGTTTGGTAGTTGAGATTGTAGATTTAGGGCATAAAATTGAAGTAAAAAATTGATTTTTAAGCTAGGTGAAAAATAGGGTTTTTCCCGCCCCTTCGGAGTCGAAAAAGCTTTTTCCTAAAAAACTTTTTACTTCCGCTTTTCAATCTGTTTTTCAAACTGCTCGTATAGAACTTAGTGTTTCTATTAGAATGTTGCTGGTCATATACGCGAGCAACGTTATTCCAACTTTCAATACAAGCTTTTAATCTTTACGTCTTATCTCCCCTTTTCTCTATTCGCAGCTTTCATGCAAGATCCGTAGGGAGGAGAAAGACCCATCGACGACGACTTACTAGCTCAGCTGCATGAGGATGAGGATCAACCGTCATCGCTAATACCTGACATTCCCTTTTCTCGGGCCACTTTAAACACTTCATCTATCCTCATCCAAAACATGGCCCGAGCAAAAACTACAGCCCAGAAAAAGAAAACTCTCAATCTTCCAAATCAGCCTGCTCCTCGGGCTGAAATTCCCTCGACTAGTGGTCGAGCAGAAAATATTCCTGACCCCAATATCCAAACTCATGCTCAGCCCCGAAATGCCATTCAACCAGAAGTTGAATGGTATGTTGTACCTAAAAATATGGACTCCCGGGGGTGACATTAGTTCGACCTAATCAAGACCAACGTGCGAACTTGCCCGGAGGCGCTTTCAGCGCCTGGTCGAGATACCATATTGAAGTAGGGGCTACCTTGCCTCTTCATTAATTCTTCCAAGGGGTGGCCAACTACTTTAGGTTCGCTCCTTTCCAAATAACTCCCAATGGGTATAGAATGCTTGCAACACTCTATATCCTTTTATAGCCACAAAAAATGGCCTATGCCAACACCCCATGAGGTTAATTATCTGTTCGACCTCAAGTCTAACCCCAATCAAGAAGGTACGGGGTTTTTTCATTTTTGTCATAAGAAAACAGGGCGCACCTTCCTGACCGACACCACTCACATATCGAACGTGGGGAGATACTACCAGGAGTATTTCCTTATGACTGACATGGTCGCGAACAATTTGACCTTTACTCAAGGAGGTAACACCTTTGTACCACTGATCGTTAATCTCTCTTTAATTTTTCTTCTACACTTTCTTAGACTTTTAATGCCTTTCAGGCCCATGGTTGCGACCAGACCCCACTCCTGACATGGAGTTAAGATCAGCCTTCTTGGCCAGTATGACTGGTGTGGAGAAAATCGTCAAGCATCTGGTCACAGAGGCTAACCTTAGGTTGGTCGGCCTTTTGGCCCCTCATTAGGACATGAGGGAGTCAACAACGGGGAGTGCTACTGGAGGAGTTCCTGAGCAGTACCCGGACGTGGAACAAACCTTTCCAAGGAGGGCCACTGGAGTAACAATTAGGGAACCTTCCAGCACCCCGCGGGCTGCTGCTCCCCCCGCCCCAAAGGGAAAAGGGAAAAAGAAGGCCATCGAACCTCTCGAGCCCCTCAACATATCTTCGGACAAGAACAGTACTGATCGCTCGCTCTTAAATAGCTTGCCAATTCCATGTCACTTATTTGATGGGAATGGAAATTTTAAGTACGCTCCAAATTTAGATTCAGCCTTCTTCATGCCAGAGAGTGAGTGTAAGACTAGTAGAGTATATAATGCAGCGACCATTAATGATAGCTCAGGTATTTCAGTTACAATTGTCTTTGTTTCTTTTCCTGACATAACATACTTAATTGTTTATATTATCTCACTGTTCGAATTTTTGCTTCTTTTCTAGATATGGACTCTGAGTGCGTGTTTGACATATACAGCGCCCCTTAGGCTCCCGAAACTCCCTCGAGCAAAAAAAAAGCGAGCAAGAGGCATCCCGGAGAAAGCAGTATAATGCCTTAGGCTAAGAAGTCTCGCACTGCAGGCCTCCCGAAGAACGGACCCACAGTCTCCTCTCGAGCAGTAGACTCCCCCTGCTCCTGCCGGGTCGTCACCATCTCCACTGGCCCCGACTGATCAAACTCAGTAGCTCAGTGCTGCTCCCACTGGGGTCGACATAACAAGTCGTGCCTTCAGATCGGTCAAAGATAGGGTCACAAAAATTGTGAAGAACGATCGCTGCCGAGAGGCGATGGTTGCCATTGAGACAATGGATGTCGACCAGATCCTAACCCGCGCCTTGAATGAATTTTCCAGTGTAAGTTATCTTTTTCTGTGGAGACGGCTACTTTTATACTCTACAGTTAGTCTAATCTTTTCTCTGATCGCAGACATTTCTAACCCTTACTGCCGGTCGGCTACGCTTGGGCGCCGTCACTGAGCAGTCCAAATCTTTGGAGCAACGACATGCTGATGAACTTAAAACTGCCGAAGCGAAATACACTGAACAGCTTGAGGCGGTGCTCGGGGAGGAGAATAAACTGGTTGAGGAGTTGAAGGAGAAGCAAAGTGCTCTGGATAAGGCCATCCAGTAGAGAGACAACTTCAAGGAGTCTAACCGCGTCAATTACCGTGCGGCTAAAAAGCTCGAAGAGGACTTGACCGCAAGTAGACAGGAGACTACAACTTTGGAGGGTCGGATTGAGGAGCTTGAAAAAGCCAATGCCAGCAATTTGGAAAGGTACAAGAACGCCGAGTAAGTGTTTTTATGACTTCTGGAAACACAACCAAGGGGCGGATTTCAACTACCTTCCCGAACGTGCAAGGCAAGCTGAGATAGCCTGCTGCGTTGCTCGACTGGCAGAAGAGGAGAGGGCAAGGGTACCTGCCTCACCCGAAATCTCCTTGGCGACTGGCATGGACGGGGCGGACAATGAAACTGCAGATGTCGTCGACCAGGGTACCCCTCAAGATCCTCTGGATTCGTAGTCTGCTATTTCTTTTAATCTTTCAAGTACTTGACCTACGGGTCGTAATGTAAAGACATTACCTTTTTATTACTGCATGGCCAGCTATTTTCCTATTAATCAGACAATTACATCCGAGCAGTACTGCTCGTGGTGTAAAGTAATTCATTTTTGATATTATAACACCTTTTCATTTTATTATAATATCTGTTCGCATGACCGAACTTAGCATAGCACTTTGGTTTGATTAAACAAAATACAAAATTTTGAAAAATACTCTAAGTACCCTAGCATGCTTTCACTTATTTTGCTCATGTGTTTACATACCTTTTAATGATATGTGTTATCCAATAAATTAGCATTGGTGACGTGGCAAATAATCTCTTGACACGTGGCTGATACCTGGAGGCGTCTGCTAGAGTATCGATCAGGAGACACAGTAGGAGCAGGGCAAGCCTGTCTTACCCGCGACCAGTCTGGTCGGTAGTTCCGCATACAAGGCAACATTTGTGGGAAAATCTTTATGAATCCCGAATTTATCTCATACAATCTTCTGGATACCCGATTATTTAGGGAAGAATATCTGTAACAATCTCTTGCTACCCTCCTTGAGCCTATAAATAAGAAGAGATAACTCAAGGGAGGGGACTTTTCTTTTGGCTTTGGAATCTTAGGAAGCAAGAGTAATTCTCCAAGTAAATCTGTATTGTTCTTTAGAAGAGAGTGAAACTCATTGAGCCCTGGTTCTTTGATCACCCTTCTGATTTTATATCAATATTATTCTAAGTGGACGTAGGTCATTACCAGATCCTGGGGCCGTACCACTATAAATTACCGTGTTTTCTTTACTTTTGTCATTGCGTTCTTCTCTATACATTCGTCCATATCATTCACGTTTTGACTCCGTGTCAGTTGGCCAAATCTTGGGTCAACATTCTGGTGCTTTCATTGAGAGATTGATTTGTTGCTATTAAGAAAACCAATGGCGAAAGTAGGAAGGAAAACTGGGCAGGCAACCGCCACAGCACTGTCGAATCCACCACCTCCTCCCCCCCTGAATGCATGGCGGAAGATGAGGAAATGGACGATGCGACGCTGAAGAGCACCCTGGGCGCGTTGCAGGAAGAATTGGCTAGTCTGAGGGCCAATCAACAGACTGCCGCAAAAGTTATGGCGCGGCAGCAGCAGGAGATTGATCGGCAGCGTGCGGAATTGAGCGAGAGACAGGCGGAGGTGGATCGCCGCCAGACCGAAGCCATGGCCGCCCTCGAAGCAGCCTTGCTGTTGGCTAGAAATCAGGCTGCACCTGCCTCGCAGCCTGACCAACCCGCGAATGGTCCACCCCAGAAGGGTCCCAATCCTAGCCCACCAATTCAGCCTTCAAGTCCGCAAAGGCCCGAGCAGCCTCAGACGCCCCATGACGATGTCCCGTTGGACCCTGAGGCAAATCCACCATCCCAAGCTGCTCGGGGTAATCCCCCGCAGCAAAGGCAGAATAGGGCCGAGTGTCAGCCTCATAGTCCTAGGCGCCATGAGAATGATGGGCCAAACCAAGCGAACAGAGGTCACTACCCTCCTGGTAATAGGAGGGACTCAGAGCTAGGCTCTGCGGTCCGTGGACCCCCACGGCATGATAATGCACGGGGACACCGCGATCAGCGCAGGCCACCCTCTAACGCTCGGGGCGTTTCTGCCAGAGACAGAAATAGAGGGAACAGTCAGTCTCACCACAGCCAGTCAAGGTTCAGAGATGGCCATGGGTACAATGAGGCCGACTCAGGCAAGGGGAATGCTGGTGGGAGGAATGGAGAAAGAGGTAAAGGCAGGAGCCAAGTACCTCAAGGTGACCAGCCAAATAGACAAGATGCTGAGGGGCAGCCCAGACAAAATAATGTCTTCAACCGGCTCGGAGGTAGCAAGCAGCGAAGAAGAGAAGAGGACCTGAGAGATGTACTCAACGATCTTCGCGAGAGGCACGGCGAGAACATCTCCCCAGCCACAGAGGCCATCGCGATTCCTGCCGCAATGCAAGCCCAGATAGACGCACTCAATCAAGCTGTGCAGCAGCTGGTCGGAGGAAGAACTTCTTATATCGACCACGACAGGAGAAAAGGTACTCCTTTCGTCCAGAGGATAGCTAACGCCGAAACTCCCAGCAAGTTCAAAATGCCTACGCTCCCGAACTTTGATGGATATGAGGACCCAGTCTCGCATGTGACTAAATTTGAGATTCAGATGGACATTCAAAAAGTGTCCGAAGACGCTCGGTGCAGGATCTTCCCTGCAACACTTTCTGAAGCAGCGCAGGAGTGGTTTTTTAAGTTCCCGCCTGCAAGCATAGCTTCCTGGGAAATGTTCGTAAGAGAGTTCTACGGACAGTTCTATGCGGGTCGTGTGCACCCAACCGAAGCAAACCAGCTGGTCGAGATTCGCCAGTAGGACGGAGAGTCAGTGAAGGATTATGTCCAGCGCTATATGCGAGCAGCAGCTGGAGCAAAAACAGTAGGGGACGAAGGCAAGATGATGGCCATTACTGCGGGGGTAAAGCATTGCTCTCCCCTCTGGAAGAGTCTCTGAAAGGAAGGAGTTAAAACAACCCAGGAGTTCCTGGACCGAGCTGATCGTTACATCAAGCTCGAGGAAGCCATTGCTGATGATGGAAAACCCTCGAACAAGGGTAAGAAGGTCGCCGAACCTGCGAAAGCCACCAATGGTTCCAAACCTAATGGCAACGACAAAAGTCACGGAAACGGCAACAGTAATGGAAAAAATGGTGGGAAACGGCCGCATAACGAGCCTTCCACCTCCGACAAGAAACGAGCCAAGGGTAATCGTTATGAACCTAGGTTCACTAATTACACTGCCCTCGTCGAGTCTCGGGGAGAGGTTTATCAGGCCACAAGCTCTAGTGTGCCTTACAAAAAACCGAGACCCATCCGAAAAGACATTTCGAAAAGAGACACCACCAAGTTCTGTCGTTACCATAACGACTACGGACATGACACTAATGAATGCAACCAGTTAAAAGACGAAATCGAGTTCCTTATTAGACAAGGACACTTGAGGAGGTACGTACGGGCCTCGGGAACTTCCCAACGAGAAGCTCCAGGTGGCAACGAGCAGGCGTCTACACGCCAATGCTCGCCACCATTACAGCCTGCCCCCGTGGCCGGAACACTCTTAACCATCTGTGGAGGCCCACACCTCGCGGGAAATAACGGAAAGGCCAGAGAACGATACGCTCGGACTCTACGTCACGATCAGGACATCGAGATGATGACTGTGGAGGACCCTGCACAAGAAAAGGCTCGTTCAGAGAAGGGTGAGACAACCTTCTCTGATGACGATTCCCAGCATGTTCGGTTCCCACATTCCGATCCACTGGTCGTGGACATCCAGATGGCCAATATGATGGTAAAAAGGGTGCTGGTCGATACAGGAAGTTCAGTGAACATCTTGTATAAATCAACACTGGAGCGCATGAAGTTGTTTGTAAAAGACTTGGAGCCCTGCAATCAAACCATATACGGCTTCTCTGGAGAAGGACTCGCCCCTGCCGGAATGATCAAGCTTCCAGTAACGACGGGTACAGCGCCTGCAACAAGGACATTACTCACCACTTTTGTAGTGGTCGATTTCCCTTCGGCATACAACGCCGTTATTGGAAGGCCCATACTGGTTGATCTACGGGCCGTCATCTCTATGTGGCACCTAGCCATGAAATTCCCAACGGATGCAGGGGTAGGATGCGTCTTAGGAAACCAAAGGGAAGCCAGGGAGTGCTACAACGCCTCGATCACAAAGGAGAAAAGTGGGACATCGAGGAGCACTACCCCAGATCGATTGCAGATGGCAATAGACACGCAAGCCCAATCCGGTGGTGAAGTCACCAAATAGGGTGTTTCCCAAAGGGAGGATGGAGATTTGGATCATCGCTTTGGGGATTTTGAAGAAAGTGTTGGACCCATCGAGGACCTGGAGGAGGTCCAACTCGACAAAAAAAACCCGACCAGAGTCGTAAAGGTTGGGAAGAACTTAGAGCCCACTATAAAGCAAGCACTGGTGGAATTCTTGCAAAAGAACCAGGAAGTTTTCGCCTGGACGCACAAAGACATGGTTGTGATAGATCCTGCAGTAATCAGCCATGTCCTAAACATAGATAAAACCTTTCCACCCGTGCAACAAAAGAGAAGACTGCTCGATAAAGAAAGATCAAGGGCCTTGAAAGAAGAAGTCGAAAGGCTTAAGGAGAACGGGTTTATCAGGGTGGCGTTTTATCCGTCGTGGGTCTCCAATCCGGTGCTGGTCCCCAAGCCTAACGGCAAATGGCGGACCTGTGTGGATTTTACGGACCTCAATAAAGCCTGCCCAAAGGACTGCTTCTCGCTCCCAAGGATTGACCAGCTGGTCGATGCAACTGCAGGACATGAGATCCTCTCGTTCATGGATGCATATTCAGGCTACAACCAGATCAGCATGCATCCCCCTGACGAGGATCACACCAGCTTTCGGACTGATACGGGCTTATACTATTACAGAGTGATGCCCTTCGAGCTGAAAAACGCAGGTGCGACTTACCAACGGCTAGTCAACCACATGTTTAAGGAGCTGATCAGTATAAACATGGAGGTATATGTGGATGACATGCTGGTAAATTCTAAGAAGGCAGAAGGATATGTGAGGGATCTACAAGAATGCTTTAATGTGCTAGACGAGTACCGGATGAAGTTGAATCACCTCAAGTGTTCCTTTGGAGTCGGATCAGGGAAGTTTTTGGGTTTTATAGTAAATTCAAGAGGGATCGAGGCCAACCCCGACAAGATAAGGGCCCTGATCGACATGAAGTCGCCAGAAAGGATTAAGGATGTACAAAGTTTAACTGGGAGGATCGCGGCCCTGAGTAGATTTATCTCGAAATCAACTGACAAGTGTGTCCCATTCTTCAATCTACTCAGAGGGAATAAGAAGTTTGAATGGACGGGAGACTGCGAACAAGCATTCCAGACCTTAAAAGCTCATATGGCGCAACCTCCCATCTTATCAAAACCAATCGAAGGAGAAACTTTGTATATTTATCTGGCAATTACCGAAGTTGCTGCTAGTGCGGTACTAGTACGGGAGGAAGAAGGCATACAGAAAGCAGTCTATTATGTCAGCAAAAGGTTGATCGGTGCAGAATTAAGATATCTGCCAATCGAGAAATTAGCATATTGCTTAATTCTAGCCTCCAAGAAGTTGCGTCCTTACTTCCAAGCCCATCCTATCACAGTTCTAACCGACCAGCCCCTTCGGCAAGTCCTCCAAAAACCTGAGGCGGCTGGAAGATTGTTAAAATGGGCAATTGAACTAGGGCAGTTCGATGTAATTTATTCACCGCGGGCAGCAATAAAAGGACAAGTTTTGGTCGATCTTGTCGCGGAGTTCACCGAACTCCCAGGCAGTGAGCAGTGCGAACAGCCTGAAGCGCCCATGCCTCAAGACAAAACTCCTTCGTGGAAGCTATTCACGGACGGTTCATCCAACGAATCCCACGCTGGAGCAGGAGTGATATTGATAACGCCGGAGGGGCATCGATTTCACTACGCAATCAGGTTCGACTTCGCAGCATCAAACAATGAAGCGGAATACGAAGCACTCCTAGCTGGATTAAGAATGGCCAAAGATATGAGCATAATGACGCTTGATATTTACAGTGACTCTCAGCTAGTCGTAAATCAAGTCCTGGGAGAATATCAAGCACGAGGTTTAAAGATGATGGCCTACCTGAATAAAACGAAGGATTTGCTAGCCCAGTTTACAAAGTACACCCTCCAGCAAATCCCGCGAGACCAGAATTCGAATGCAGACGCCTTAGCTAAACTCGCGAGCGCGAAGGACGCTGACACTTTGAACATTGTGCCAGTGGAAAGACTGAGCAAGCCAAGTCTACAAGCAACTGAGTCCAGTATGGAAATTCGAATGTAGAATACATGGATGGCGCCTTACTTGGAGTATCTGACAAATGGTGCACTACCAACAGATAAAAATAAAGCCAGGACTCTGCAAAGGTGAGCCGCTAGGTACATACTGGTCGATGGAGTTATGTATCGAAGAGGATATTCAATGCCACTACTCAGGTGCGTTACACCAGAAAAAGCTAAGGAACTCATGAGGGAGGTGCATGAAGGCTTCTGCGGAGATCATGCTGGGGGGCAGAGTTTGGCAAAAAAAGTTTTAAGACAAGGTTACTTCTGGCCAACAATGAACGAGGATTCAATGGAGTATGTACGAAGATGCGACAAATGTCAAAGGTTCTCCAAGATCCCACGAGCAGCTCCGAATGAACTAAAACAGATGCAGAGCCCATGGCCCTTCGCAGTATGGGGGATAGATTTGATTGGATCCCTGCCAACAGGGAAAGGAGGAGTAAAGTACGCAGTTGTGGCAGTCGATTACTTCACAAAATGGGCCGAAGCTAAACCACTCTCAACCATCACGACCAAAAAAGTTCTTGACTTCGTCATCAAGAACATTGTATGCCGGTATGGATTGCCCAGGAAGATAGTTTCAGACAACGGGACCCAATTTGACAGTGATTTATTCACCGATTTCTGCGAAAGGCATGGAGTCATTAAGAGTTTTTCTTTAGTCGCACATCCCCAAGCGAATGGGCAAGTCGAAGCCATGAACAAAACTCTTAAGGACACCCTGAAGAAAATACTTGAAGAAGCCAAAGGAGCGTGGCCAGAACAACTGCCTGAAGTCCTCTGGTCGTATAGAACATCCCACTAAACAGCAACAGGGCATACCCCATTTTCCCTAGCCTACGGATATGAGGCCATGTTACCTGTCGAGTTAGATCCCCCCTCACATCGGCGTTTGACTTACGACCAGGACGTGAACAGCCAGCTGATGATGGAGTCCCTAGACTCGATCGACGAGATGCGAGAAAAATCTCAAGTCCGAGTTGCTGCTTACCAGCAAAAAGTCGCCCGGTACTTTAACTCCAAAGTTAAAGAAAGAAAATTCAACGTCGGAGATTTGGTGCTACGACGAGTTTTCTTAAATACCCGCGACCCCATTGCTGGAGTGCTCGGACCTAACTGGGAAGGACCTTACCAGATTGAAGAAGTCCTTCACCCAGGCACCTACAAACTTGCACGCTTAAACGGAGATCTCGTTCCGCGCTTTTGGAATGGAGAACACCTGCACAAGTATTATCAATGAACAGCCCTTCTTAAAGGACTGGCTTGTTTAAATTTCTCTTTTTAATTTTTACAAGTTTTGCAAAGAGGGTTAGCCACGTTGTATGGCTAACTGCTCGTATATGTAAGATTCTATTTCAGAATCACTCGTAAAGACATGTTTAGTCCATTTTTAATACGAGATTATAAGGGACTGTGCTCAGTTAGTCATTTTTGCCAACCTTTGTGAATTTATATTTACAAGTATTTGCTCATTACGTGTGTTGTTTTGCTGTATTACAAGTATCAGTTTTACTACGAACAGGAATGTTCGAACAGGTTATGGTCAAGGCAAGTGACCAAGGACCTAAAGCTCCTCGATCACTTGGGGGGCATATACGGCACATCGATAGCAAAGCATACTTCTCAAGGTATGTAAACACATGAACAAAATAAGTGAAAGCATGCTACAGTACTTAGAGTATTTTTCAAAATTTGAGTTTGTTAAATCATGGCAAAGTACTATGCTAAGTTCGGTCATACGGACAAATGTTATAATAAGTAAAGATATTATAGCATCAAGATTTAAGCTTTTACACCGCAAGCATCGCAGCTTGGATGTAACTGTTCAAGTAAAAAGATTTGCTGCCCGTGCAGCAAAGTTTAAAAAAGAAACTACTGTCTTTACATCACGACCCTTGGGTCGTATATCCAAAAAAGAAAAAAAAGAGTTCAAGAGGCATTCGGGGCCGGAGGGTCCTGGGCAGCATCCTGGTTAGTCACGTCCTCAACAGCATCTTCTTCTTCCAAACCAGCGACGCTTGGAGTGGCAGGGGTCGCGGCTCTTGCCTCCTCTTCAGCCAGTTAGGCAGCACATCGGGCCAGCTCCGCAGTTCTGACTTCCTCTGAAAGGTAGCTAAAGTCAGCACCCTGATTGTGTTTCCAGAAATTATAGAAACATCGGAGTGTTGTCCTCTTCTACTTTTCCAGATTCTTGGAGTTGTCAAGCTCCAACTGCTTCACTTTGCCCTCGAAGGAGAGAATAGCCTCATCCTTGGTCTTGAGTACCTCCCCCAGATGCTTGATTTCGCGGAGATGGGTTTTCTTGAACTCCCGGTACTCTTGCCTCAGCTTGACCGCTGCTTCCTTCGCAGCTTCAGCCTCGGACAGCTTAGTCACCGCTGCATCCCTCTCTCGGATCACTGCCTCCAACTCCTTAGCATGCTTAGCCTCAGCAGCCGAAAGCTCCTCGGCCGTCTTCACCTGATACCTCTCGATGGCTTTTTCCTCGGCCTGCTCGATGTAAGCCTGGGCTCGGGTACGAGCAGTAATGGCAGAAAGTAAGGCCTGTGCACAAAGAAAAAGGAGTTAGAACTTATCATAAGGACTAAAAAACTAAAGACTCGAAGAATAAAGAAACACTTACGCTGGAGATTTCGTTCAGAACCCTGTTCAGGATCTGGTCGACTGGCAGCTCTTCAGCTTGGACCATTGCGACCCTAACACGCTCGCCTTTGCCAATGCGATCGAGGCGGTCCCTGGCAGATCGAATGGCACGGCTCTTGAGCCTGGCCCCATGAGCCTCCTCACGAGAAAGCCGCTCCCTGGCAGGCGCAGCTGGAGGATTCGGACGAACGGGAGTAGTTTGCTGTTCAGAAGGAGCTGGAGGAGGAGTAGGAGTTCGCCCAGTTGGCGCAGGACTTTGCCCAGAAGGCGTACCCTGAGGAGGATCTTCTTATCGACCCTTCTTGGCTGGAGGGCCTCGACTGGATTCACCAGTTCTCTTCTTAGGCTTCCGTTGGAGTTGAGGAACTTCCTCTTCCTCCTCAGCCTGGTACATGTCAAAATTGTTGGGAGTTGACATATTTGCATGAAGATAAACCTAGCAAGTTTATAAAAAGGAGGCAAGTGAAAGTAAATTAGACAATTGAAAGGAGGTAACAAAGTAAATACCCGAGCTACAACTACTGGTCGCTACACTATTGACTCTATTAGTCATATACTCATTATCTGGCATGAAGAAGTCTGACCCTAAGTTTGGACCATATGTAAAGTTACCATCCCCGTCAAACAAGTGACAGGGAATCGGCAAACCATTTAAAAGCGAAATAACTTTACCATTATCATCGGAAGATTCTCCCAAGTCAACAATGGGCTCTTTGGCCTTTTCTTTCCCCTTGCCTTGGGGAGCAGAAGGCCTCTCTGCGGAAGGGCTACCCGTGGGTTCCCTGATCGTAACTCCTGTTGGCCTCCTCCTGGGAGGAGGCACAAGAGGTTGCTGCTCGGGAACCCCCTCGGTAGTGGCTTCGTCCACCATGGACCCTCTATTTTCATGGCGAGGAGCCAGGAGGCTAGACGACCTCAAGTTCTTTTCGAGTGTCAGGGTCTTGACACATTTTGCTGCATCAAACATCCTGGCCAGAGTGTTAGACCTCGACACCATGTCTGGTGTTGGGGTCGGACGTAACCAAGGGCCTGAAAAACAGATTAAGTTTGAGAAAAAATGAAAGGAAACACTCTACGTTAAAGTATCGACCAGACGAAGACAAGTTTATACCTCCCCTCGCGAAGGCCAAGTTGTTACTGGTTATGTCTGGAGTAAAGAAATACTCCTTGTTGTAGTGCCCCACGTTTGATATATGGGTAGTACCACTCAAGAACGTCCGGCCGGTCTCCTGGTGGCAGAAGTGGAAAAAGCCCGTCCCGTTGTGCTGTGGGTTGGACTTGAGGTCAAAAAGATAGTTGACCTCGTGGGGTGAAGGTTCTGGCCATTTGTTAAGTTTGTACTGGACATAGAGTGTGGCCAGCATCCTATATCCGTTTGGAGTTATTTGGAAGGGAGCGACGCCGAAATAATTGGCCACCCCCACAAAGAAGGGATGAAGAGGGAGATAAGCTCCCGTCTCAATGTGATACCGGGACCAGGCGCTGTTCGCCCTTCCTGGACGGTTAGCCCTCTGGTCCGCGGTGGGACGTATAATGGTTACCCCCATGAGGGGGAATTTCGTGAAGCAGTTAGCAACCATTCGAAGGGTCACTGAACTGACTGGGGGAGTATACCACTCGACATCAGGCGGATTCCGATGACGAGGACGAGCCCTAGTTTGGATATTAGGTTCAGGAACAAGATCTTCTCGACCGCTAGTCGAGGGAGCCCTAGCCTGCGAATCAGGCTGAGCAGGAGGAGTAGGGTTGCTTTTAGACTCGGGCCTTTTCTTGCCGGAAGACTTGGAGCGGGCCATTGGAGGGGAAGGATGTGGTCTGGAAGAGGATCGCGAGAAAGGGATCTCGTGGACACGTACAGCTGGTTGTTCTTCCCCCTCGAGCAACTAGGCAAGAAGGTCGTCGTCGATGGGTCTTTCACCTCCCCACAAATCTGGCATTAGAGTTTGCAAACAGAAGAATGGGGAGGTGAGGAAATAGAACTCTAAAAAGCTTTTTAGAATAACGCTGGTCGAGTATAAAAGTTAGGCTTTTATACAACAGCATTCTATCAAAAAGCTATTTTTTCTACACGAACAGTTTGAAAAGCAGATCAAAGGGTGAAAGTAAAAAGTTTTTCTGTGAAAGCTTTTTCAACTCCCCTTAGGGCGGGAAAAATTTATTTTTCAACTAGCTTAAAAATTGAAATGTTACTTCGGTTTTACGTCCTAAAAAGCATGATCCTGGATTTTAAACTAACTCGTAACTCTACTACGCCTACAAAACATTCTGTCTACAAGCATTTTAAACCAGAAACAGAAAGACTTAAACAGTATACCACCAGAAGCATGCATCACGAGAAATTAGAAGCATGGGGTTTCGAAAACTTACCAAGAAAAGTGATCGTGAAGGTGGAAGAAAGGTCTTCGGAGATTAAAGAGTCCGCGGTCTGAGTCTTGGAAGTGCAGGAAAACGGTCTCCGGAGAAGATTAAATCTCTGGTTTTTAGGGTTTTCTGCAAAGATAATGGCGTGCGTAAAAAGAAAGAAGAGGCTCTGATGGTCTTATATAAGTTTATCTCTGATATTAAAAAAGTGTGATCATTAGTTTTCCTTTTTCAAAATATGGGGAAACGTGATGGTCGTCGAAATCGTTTCTGGGGTACTGAAAAGACATGATTAGACAGAAGTGGGTTGCTTTTTTCAAGAACACACGAAGGGTTCTGACACGTCAGGAGGGGTTACCGAAGAGTCGTTCGTTCAAAGTTTATTTACTGATCGTAGTAAATAAACTTTGGGGGGCAAATGTTATCCAATAAATTAGCATTGGTGACGTGGCAAATAATCTCTTGACACGTGGCTGATACCTGGAGGCGTCTGCTAGAGTATCGATCAGGAGACACAGTAGGAGCAGGGCAAGCCTGTCTTACCCGCGACCAGTCTGGTCGGTAGTTCCGCATACAAGGCAACATTTGTGGGAAAATCTTTATGAATCCCGAATTTATCTCATACAATCTTCTGGATACCCGATTATTTAGGGAAGAATATCTGTAACAATCTCTTGCTACCCTCCTTGAGCCTATAAATAAGAAGAGATAGCTCAAGGGAGGGGACTTTTCTTTTGGCTTTGGAATCTTAGGAAGCAAGAGTAATTCTCCAAGTAAATCTGTATTGTTCTTTAGAAGAGAGTGAAACTCATTGAACCCTGGTTCTTTGATCACCCTTCTGATTTTATATCAATATTATTCTAAGTGGACGTAAGTCATTACCAGATCCTGGGGTCGAACCACTATAAATTACCGTGTTTTCTTTACTTTTGTCATTGCGTTCTTCTCTATACATTCGTCCATATCAATCACGTTTTGACTCCGTGTCAGTTGGCCAAATCTTGGGTCAACATTCTGGTGCTTTCATTGAGAGATTGATTTGTTGCTATTAAGAAAACCAATGGCGAAAGCAGGAAGGAAAACTAGGCAGGCAACCGCCACAGCACCGTCGAATCCACCACCTCCTCCCCCCCTGAAAGCATGGTGGAAGATGAGCCGCAACTAGATTTTGAAGAGGAGGAAATGGACGATACGACACTGAAGAGCACCCTAGGCGCGTTGCAGGAAGAATTGGCTAGTCTGAGGACCAATCAAGAGACTGCCGCAGAAGTTATGGCGCGGCAGCAGCAGGAGATTGATCGGCAGCGTGCGGAATTGAGCGAGAGACAGGCAGAGGTGGATCGCCGCCAGACCGAAGCCATGGCCGCCCTCGAAGCAGCCTTGCTGTTGGCTAGAAATCAGGCCGCACCTGCCTCGCAGCCTGACCAACCCGCGAATGGTCCACCCCAGAAGGGTCCCAATCCTAGCTCGGAGCTAAATAATTGAAATTGTAATACAGCAAAACAACACACATAATGAGAAAATACTTGTAATAAATACAATAATTGGCAAGAAATGACTGGCTGTGCACAGTCCCTTATATTTCTCGTAATAAATGGACGAAACATGTATGTACGAGTGATCAATAAGATCTTACACTTATAAGCGATCAGTCACATAAAATGACCAACCCTTTTTCAAAACTTGTATAAAGTAAAATTAATACAAGCCAATTCTTTAAGAATTGTTTATTGATAGTACTTGCGCAGGTGTTCTGCATTCCAATAGCAAGGAACGAGATCTCTGTTTAAGCGAGCAAGTTTATAGGTGCCTGGGTGAAGGACTTCTTCAATCTGGTATGGCCCTTCCCAATCAGGTCCGAGTACTCCAGCAGCTTGGTTACAGGTGTTTAGAAAAACTCTTTGGAGTACAAGATCTCCAACGTCGTACGTTCTTTCTCGAACTTTAAAGTTGAAATACCGGGTAACCTTTTGCTGGTACGCAGCTACTCGGAGTTGGGCTTGCTCACGTTTCTCATCGATCGAGTCTAGGGATTCCATCAATAGCTGGCTGTTCAAACCTTGATTGTACGTTATTCTGCGATGTGAAGGCGGATCTAACTCGACAAGAAAAATAGCTTCATATCCATAAGCCAAAGAGAATGGAGTATGACCCGTTGTTGTTCGGTAGGAAGTTTTGCACGACCAAAGTACTTCAAGAAATTGTTCTGGCCACGCCCCCTTAGCTTCTTCAAGTCTTTTCTTCAGTGTATCCTTCAACATTTTGTTGACTGCTTCAACTTGTCCATTTTCTTGGGGATGAGCGACTGAAGAGAAGCTCTTAATAATACCATGTCGCTCGCAGAAGTCTGTGAATAAATCACTGTCAAACTGGGTGCCATTATCCGAGACGATCTTCCTTGGCAATCCATAGCGACAAATGATGTTTTTTATCACGAAATCCAGCACTTTCTTGGTCGTTATGGTTGCAAGCGGTTCAACTTCGGCCCATTTGGTGAAGTAGTCGACGACAACCATAGCATATTTGACACTGCCTTTTCCCGTGGGCAAAGATCCGATTAAGTCGATACCCCAAAATGCAAACGGCCACGGGCTTTGCATCTGTCTAAACTCATTAGGGGCAGCTCATGGGATTTTGGAGAATCTCTGGCATTTGTCACATTTCGGCACGAATTCCATCGAGTCTTCATTCATTGTGGGCCAGAAGTATCCTTGCCTTAGGATCTTTTTTGATAAACGCTGCCCCCCAGCGTGGTCTCCATAAAAACCTTCGTGCACCTCTTTCATCAATTCTCTGGCTTTCTCCTTTCTAATACACCTGAGGAGTGGCATTGAGTATCCCCTTCGGTACAAGATTCCATCGACCATGATATACCTAGCAGCTTGCCGCTGAAGGGTCCTGGCTTTGTTTCCGTCCGTTGGTAATGTTCCATGCGTCAGATACTCTACGTGGAGCCATCCACGTATCTGCCATCTGGATCACCAGAGTGGTCTCCTCTGCTTGGACGCTTGGTAAAGATAGTCGCTCAACTGGCACTATGTTCATAGTATCAGCATCTTTTGCACTTGCTAGTTTATCCAAAGCATCAGCGTTCGAATTCTGGTCGCGAGATATCTGCTGAAGGGTGTACTTATCAAACTGTGCCAACAAATCCTTTATTTTGTTCAAGTAGGCAACCATCCTTAAACCTCAGTCCAGGAACTCTACCATGACTTGATTTACCACTAACTGAGAATCACTGTAAATGTCAAGCACTTTTATATTCATGCCCCTGGCTAACCACAATCCAGCGAGCAGTGCTTCATACTCGGCCACATTGTTAGAAGCAGTGAAGTCAAATCTGACTGCGCAGTGAAATTGATGCCCCTTCGGCGTTATCAATATCACTCCTTCCCCAGCGTGGCACTCATTAGATGAACCGTACGTAAATAATTTCCACGTGGGGGTTTAGCTTTGACATTCAGGCTCATTAGGCTCTTCAATCTGCTCACCACTCGTAAGTTTAGCGAACTCTGTAATGAAGCCAACCAGGGCTTGTCCGTTTATCTCTGCTCATGGCAAATAAGATATGTCGAATTGCTCAAGTTCGACTGCCCATTTTAGCAATCTACCTGCAGCCTCTAGTTTTTGTAGGACTTGTCGAAGAGGCTGGTCAATCAAGACCGTAATTGGATGAGCTTGGAAGTAAGGCCGCAATTTTTGGGTGACCAAAATTAGGCAATAGGCTAGCTTCTCGATGGGCGGGTACCGCTGTTCTGCTCCAATCAGCCTTTTGCTTACATAGTAAACAACCTTCTACACACCTTCTTCTCCCCTTACTAAAACGACACTAGCAACATACTCCGTGATCGCCAGGTAGATGAATAAAGTTTCTTTATCGACCGACTTTGATAGGATGGGTGGTTGCCATATGTGTTTTTAGTGCTTGAAATGCATGTTCACACTCCTCCGTCCATTCAAACTTTTTATTTCCTCTAAGTAGATTAAAAAATGGGACGCATTTGTCTGTTGACTTTGAAATGAATCTACTAAGAGAGTCAATTCTTTCGGTTAAACTTTGAACATCCTTAATCTTTTATGGAAATTTCATGTCAATCAGGGCTTTAATTTTCTCGGGATTGGCTTCAATTCCTCTCGAGTTAACTATAAATCCCAAGAACTTCCCTGATCCTACTCCGAAGGAGCATTTAAGGGGATTTAGCTTCATCTGATGTTTGTTCAAGACGTTGAAGCACTCCTGCAAATCCTTTACATGCCCTTCTGCTTTCTTCGACTTGATCAGCATGTCGTCGATGTAGACCTCCATGTTTGTGCCGATCAGCTCCTTAAACATGTGGTTGACGAGTCGCTGGTAAGTCGCACCAGCGTTTGTCAAACTAAAAGGCATCACTTTGTAACAGTAGAGCCATGTATCAGTCTGAAAGCTAGTGTGATCTTCATCAGGGGGATGCATACTAATTTGATTATACCCAAAGTACGCATCCATAAATGAGAGGATCTCATGTCCTGCAGTGGCATCGACCAGCTGGTCGATCCTTGGGAGTGGGAAATAATCTTTGGGGCAGGCTTTATTTAGGTATGTAAAATCCACGCACGTACGCCATTTTCCATTCATCTTGGGCACTAGTACGGGATTAGAGACCCACGATGGATAAAATTCCACCTTGATGAACCCATTCTCCTTCAGATTCTCGACTTCTTCTTTTAAGGCCCTTGATCTATCTTTGTCGAGCAACCTTCTTTTTTGTTGCACTGGTGGAAAACTCTTGTCGATGTTTAGGACATGGTTGATGACTGCAGGATCTATCCCGACCATGTCTCTGTGCGACCAGGCAAAGACCTTCTGGTTCCTCCTTAAAAACTCCACCAGTTCTTGTTTAGTTGTTGTCTCTAAGTTTTACCGACTTTCACAACTCTGGTCGGATTTTCTTCATCAAGTTGGACCTCTTCAAGGTCCTCGATGGGTCCGACTTCTTCTTCAAAATCCCCAAAGCAAGGATCTAAGTCCCTATCCTCACCTTGGGCAACGCCCTATTTGGTGACATGATCACCCGAGTGGGCCTGAACATCAGTCGCCATTTGCAACTCCTTTCCGGTGGCGTCTCTCAATACACCCTTCTTCGCCTTGGTGATCGAGGTGTTGTAGCACTCCCTCGCTTCCCTCTGGTTTCCCAATACACAACCTATCCCTGCGTCCGTTGGGAATTTCATGGCGAGGTGCCATATCGAGGTGACGGCTCATAGGTCGACCAAAATTGGTCTCCCAATTATAGTGTTGTATGCCGAAGGACAATCAACAACTGTAATGCCCCGAAATCCCTAATGCGGTTTAATGGCTGGATTAGTAGGCCGGGAGGACCATAATTGTTTAATTATGCCATTAACTGATAATATGCATGTTTATGTGAATCATATTATAATATGATGTTATATGCATGCATGTGGGTCCACATTTGATTATTAGGGTGTTTTGGTAATTTGGCCCATTGAGGGCATATTTGTATATTTGGGTGCATATTGTGATTTGTGAATGAGATCCCATTATTATGGAGATATATTCGAGCTATTCGGCATGAGACGGTCTTATATTATTGATTAGTGGTTTTGTCATAACGGGGTTCTTTAATTGGGATATTGTGTTTTGAGGATGATATTTGATGATAAATTGGGAGTTATTGAGATCAGGAGGAAATTTTGGGAGTTTTGACTATAATGTCCCCGGGGGTGTTTTTGGGACCCGAGCACTAGGTTTTATTTGAGGTTACTTAAGCTTGAAGTAGCTTGTCAGATAGAACCGTATGTTAGAAAACCTCTTTTTCTCTTCCCGATAGTTCATTTTACCGTTTGAAGCATTTTCGAAGAAATCTCGAGTTCTAGGAGTCGGATTCAAGCGAGGATCGAGGCATAGCGATCCTAGGGAAGATTAGAAGCTTATTAGCTTAAGGATTTACTTGGAAACAACTCAATTGGAGGTAATTCAAGTATTAAGTTTTTAAAGTTTTATTTTAAGCTTAGAATTGGACTTTGTGAATCGTTGAGTTTTTGGTTCATTTGAGCCTTGGGATTTGATGGTTTTGGATCATTGGGAAGCTTGGGAACTTTGATTTGATGATTTGGAAGTGTTTATGTATGTTTTTGGAGGGTTTGGGATGATGGAAAACGAATTTATGGCTGGTTCTGGGTTGGGGGGCCGCGACCTTGTTCTTGGGTGCCGCGGCCCTAGCTCAAAGAAGCTGCTAGGGAGGTTTTGGCCTTGCTGGGCACTGGGGCCCTGGGTGTAGGACGTCGCAGCCCTTGCTCCTGGAGTGGCTGGGGGCCGCGACCCAAGGTGTTATGGCCGCCGCCCTTGGACAGGTTTGAGCCCGTTTGAGTGTTTTGGCCCCGGGAACTTTGTTTTACGCCTCGGGATTGTTCCTACTACCTGGATTAGTGGGGATTGATGTCCCGGAGGCTAGATCTTAGTTTGGGAACCTTTGATGTTCATTTTATTAATGGTGTCCCATATTTGGTTATGACTAGGTGACCGCTAAAGGCTTAAAGGTTGATCGTTCTCAAGGGTCATTCTTATATTAATTCTCACTCGAATCAGAGGTAAGAAAACTGCACCCTGTGTATATGTGACATGCATGGTTATTCTTGATGCATGTTGGATGGTTAAATGTGACATGCATGGTTATTGTTGGGGCATGTCAAGTGATTAAATGTGATGCATGTGATGCACGAGAAACATGTGATTAATGCATGCTATGAATATTGATTATGAGATTGATCAGAGCTTGAGTCTCTGTAATTGTGCATGATTATAATTATGCTTTTGATTACTGAGTGAGCATGCCAAATGCCATATATCTAAATATTTGACATATGATATATGTCTGTTTGTATTACCTAAATGAGGAAGCACTGACTTATTAGTCAGGGATTTGTAATGGTGTCAATATCAACTATGAAGCTGTGACTCATTAGTCAGGTTCGGTAGTGGTATTGAGCACTGGTCACATGGGATTGACTTATAAGTCAAGTACGGCCTTAGCGTGTTTAACGCAAGCCGATAAAAGATTAGAACTAATTGACATCTGCATTGAATGACTCGAATGAGCATTAATGCCGGACCGACCTTAAGGTCGATGAAAATTAAAAGCGCTTGTCTAGTCTATGGGCTAGTTAATTAGAGCCAGAGCCAAAATGGCTAAGGTGACCTACATGTCACATGGCTAGGAGGGTATGGGACCTCCAGAGCGTGACTCATTAGTCACCTATACAGGGTATGACTCATTAGTCATCCACACCGAGATTGACTTATTAGTCATCTATACCAAGTGTGACTTATTAGTCATCAATACAGAGTGTGACTCATTAGTCACCTATACAGGGTACGACTCATTAGTCATCCACATAGAGATAGACTTATTAGTCATCTATACAAAGTGTGGCTTATAAGTCACCTATACAGAGTGTGACTCATTAGTCACCTAGACAGAGATGGACTCATTAGTCATCTACGCAGGGTATGACTTATTAGTCATCTATACGGAGTGTGACTCATTAGTCACCGATGCAGGGTGTGACTCATTACTCACCCACTCCGAGATTGACTTACTAGTCATCTATTCAAGATGCGAGTCCTCAGAGAATGACTCATTAGTCTTCTATTCAGATGCAGGACCCCATAATCATTTATTTAAACTTATTTGCATGCATGAAGGAAGCTATTATTGCTAGGCATGCACAATATGATTCGATGACATGTTATTACTGTTCATGAATATGTTGAGTTTTCTTGCTGGGCTTCGGCTCACGGGTGCTATGTGGTGTAGGTAAAGGAAAAAGAAAGCTGGACCATCCTTGAGTTGGAGAGCTTAGGTGACGACGTGTACATATGCGGCTACTCGACCGCCACGGCCGAGGGTTGAAAGAGGAACTAGGGTTAAACCCTATTTTGCCGCTTAGATCGGCCTGTTGTAAATATTTTCTTGTAATAGACCTCTAAATTATATTTTTGGGATCCCAATGTATACAATAAACATTCTAATGAAACATTATATCTTTACCAAAATTTTTAATGCCTAAATCGCTAATCATACTTAGTTACACGATTTTGGCCAAATGACTCGATTAGCGAGTTTAGCACTATTTACAAGGCACACTATAACGATCCCTGGAGCTTAGGGCATTACAACTACTATAAAAGTAGTGAGTAATGTCCTATTAGCAGGTGCAGTGCCTGTTGTAATCTGGAGTCTAATTGGCCCTGATGGGGCGAGCCCTTCTCCGGAGAAACCGTAAATGGTTTGGTTGCATGGCTCCAGGTCCTTCATGGACAACTTCATTCTTTCCAGCGAAGACTTGTATAAGATATTGACTGAACTTCCTGTATCGACCAATACCCTCTTCACCATAATGTTTGCAATCTACACGTCCACGACCAGCGGATCGGAGTGTGGGAATCGCACTTGCTGGCGTTGTCGTCAGAGAAGGTTATCAGTTCCTCCTCCGTTTGAGCCTTTTTTGGTGCTCGATCCTCAACACTCATCATCTCGATGTCCTAGTCATGCCGTAGGGTTCGAGCATATCACTCCCTTGCCTTCCCACTATCTCCTACAAGATGGGGGCCCCCGCAGATGGTGAGTAGAGTGCCTGCCACAAGAGCTGGCTATAAAGGTGGCGACCGTTGGCGTGAAGGCGCCTACTCGTTGCCACCTTGAGCCTCTCGCTGAGAACCTCCTGTGGCTTGCACATATCTTCTTAAATGTCCCTACCTTATCAGGAACTCAATCTCATCCTTCAGATGGTTACACTCGTTGGTGTCATGCCCGTAGTCATTGTGAAAACGACAAAACTTTGTTGTATCTCACTTGGAGATATCTTTCCTTATAGGTGCCGGTTGTTTGTAAGGCATGTTTGAGCTGGTCGTCTGATAGACCTCAGCTCAGCTTTCAACAAGGGCAGTGTAGTTGGTGAATCTCGGTTCATACCGATTGCCTTTGGGGCACTTACTCTCGGAGGTCGAGGGTTCATTGTTCGCCCGCTTTCCACCATTTCTACTATTTCCATTCCCGTTGCCTTTGTCGTTGCCATTGGGTTTTTCTGACCCATTGGCGGCTTTACTGAGTTCTTCCTTGGGCCCCTTGTCCTTTGTTTATGATTTCCCTTCATTGGCAATCGCGTCTTCGAGCTTGATGTACCGATCAGCTCGATCTAAGAACTCTTGGGTGCTCCTTACCCCATTCTTTCTGAGGCTACTCCAGAGGGGTGAATGGCGTCTAACCCCAGAAGTTAGGGCCATCATCTTACCTTCATCGCCTACAGTCATGGCTCCAGCTGCAGCTCACATGAAGCACTGAACATACTCCTTCAAGGGCTCTCCCTCTTTCTGGCGTATCTCGACCAGCTGGTTGGCCTTAGTGGGGTGCACGCAACCCGCATAGAACTGTCTGTAAAACTCCTTTATGAACATTTCCCATGATACTATACTACCAGGAGGGAACTTAAAGAACCACTCTTGGGCGGTGTCAGACAGTGTTGCAGGGAAGATGCGGCAATGAGCATTGTCTGACACCTTTTGTATATCCATTTATATCTCAAACTTATTAACGTGAGATACCGGGTCTCCATACCCGTCAAAATTTGGCAGTGTTGGCATCTTGAATTTACTAGAGGTTTCAGCCACAGCAATCCTCTGTACGAAGGGGGTGCCTCTCCTTCGATCGTACTCAATGTGGGATGTTCGCCCCCCGACCAGCTGCTGCACTGCCTGGTTTAGGGCATCGATCTGAGCCTGAACAACTTCTAGGATTGCCGGAGCCACTAGTTCCGGGGGAACGTACTCATCGTTCCTTTCACGGCGGTCGTTAAGTACGTCCCTCAGATCATCATCTCTTTATTTCTGCTCGCTGGCTCCCAGCCGACTAAAGACGTTCTGCTGCCTTGGCTGCCCCCCAGCGTTATGGCCTACTGGTCGGTCCTCTCTAGGTGAGGGGCTCCTGCCTCCACCTCTTTCTTCGTTTCTCTGACCAGCATTTCTTCTGCCGGAATCGGCTTCATTGTAGTCGTGGCCATCTCTGAATTGTGGCTGTCTATGGTGTGACTAGCTATTCACTTTGTTGCCTCCTCGAGCTGGCATTTCTCGAGACTCAGGGGGAGGCCTGCGCTGTTCGGTGGGTCCCCGTGCATTGTTATGCCGTGGGGGGCCCCTGACCGCAGAGCCTGTCTCGGAGTTCCTCCTGTTGGCAGAAGGGTGCTGCCCCCTGCTCGGTAGATTCGTCTCTTCATCCCCTGGGCATCTAGGGTTGCGGGGCGACTGCCCGGCCCTATTCTACCTCGGGCGCTGGGGATTGCCTCGACCAGCCTGAGATGGAGGTTGCTGCTTAGGATCCCTAGGTGGGACATCATCCTGAGCCACAGGCGGTTGCTCCAGCCTTTGAGAGCTTGCCAGCTGGAGTGGAGGGCTAGGATTGAGACCCCTTTGAGGCGGCCCGTTTGGTGGCTGATCTGGCTGGGAGTCTGGCGCAGCTTGATTCCTAACCAGCTGGATAGCTGCTTCAAGGGTGGCCATGGCATCCCTCTACTGACGATCCATCTCAGCCTGCCGCTCGCTCAACTCCTGTCGCTGGCGTTCTATTTCTCTTTGCTGCGATGCCATTATCTTTGCAGCATTCTCTTGATTGGCCCTCAAATTGGCTAGCTCATCCCGCAACACGCCCAGCGTTGCCTTCAGTGTTTCAGAATCTAATTCCTCCTCATCAAACTCCAAATGTGGTTCGTCCTCAGCCACATTTGGGGGAGGAGGCTGGGATGATGCAGCGCCAGCGGCCTGTCCGGTCCTCTTGGATGTTTTTGCCATTAGTTTATTTCACAAGCTCTCAATGAATGCACCAGAATGTTGACCCTCGAATTGGTCAATGACACAGAGTCAAATGTACGACAAAATATGGAACAACACTTGAAAAGATAATCTAATGGAAAGGAAAAAACACCAAGAAATTATAGTGGTTCGGCCCCAGTGATTGGTAATGACCTACATCCACTTAGTGATATTGTTATTATTGAAATTCAAAGCCGTGATAAAAAACTAGGGTTCTTTGAGTTTCACAAACCTTGGAAGGATTACAATAGAATGATGAACAATCACTATAGCTCTTTATCTCTCAATATCAAGCAAAAAATATAATGAATTCAAAAGTCCTTTCCTTGAGCTATTTCATGCATATTTATAGGCTCAAGGAGGTTTACCCATGCTAACGTGTACTATCTTTCCTTAATAATCGCGTATCAAGGATAATTATGAAGAAATATTCAAATGTAGTTAATATTATATTACAATTTAAGAAGGAAATAAATCAGGTTTCACGATCAGCCTGGTCGTATAAAAAATTAACACTGACGATGATGTGTGCTTCTGGTCGATAGTCGAACAACACCTTTTCCCTTTAATTACACCACGTGTCAATCCACGTGTGAGAAATCTTTGCCACATCATCAATAACTATTTTTGGGTAAACAAGTACTTCATGGGACCTATTGGGTTCGAGCTCCTCATCTGGACTGGGCTCGTACTCATCCTGCCTAGTACCCAAGGTAAATGAACCATGACGCAAGGAATGCAATGACAAGAGGTTTGTACCATAGTGTTAAAAATGGTGGACCTAAAATGTAAATTATTATCTACTACTAAGGTATATTTGGGGTAGGCAAAATCATGGCGTACGACCAGTTGGTCGACACACTGGTGTAAGGTCACATTCAGGTCTAGGTCTACGGGATGTCGGCTCACATGTTGTTTCGAATTGAATTGGACTAGTATAAAACTGGTAGCAGCCTGATTTATTTCTCTATCATGATTACCTTGGCCAGAGGTGCCGACTGCTGCCCCTGATTCGGCACGATCTTCTGCCAAAATCCTGTTTGTCTTCGATGATCTTTCTTTTAGGCACCGAAGTGTGACCTTCTCTTCTTCCTTGACCTCCTCTTCTTCCCCGACCTCCTATTATTCCTCAACGACTGGAGGAAGTTCCAAGGGAGGACCTAGAGGTTTGATGGCTAGTGTCTGATCCTCTCTAATCAACTTGCAGGACACCATGGTGACATAATTCAAAACCACCCTGAACCCTTTCTCCTTAGCAAGAGCATTGGCCAGAATTTGGTATTGACCCCCAAGGGTCTCAGACTGCTTCGTTCTCTTATAAATAGCTGCACAAGATAATAACTCGATCAAAATAAGTTTTAACTTGGTTAAGATAAAGAATTACATGAAAAGTGTTCAAAAGGTTGAGAAACTTACAAGGATGATTAAAGTGTTGATGGGTCCAGTTCTTGAACCAATTTGACATAAATAATTGATCTTTAAAGTCATTCGGATGGCTGGAGAGGTCGATGATGCTGCCAGACTTAGGAAAATGGGGAGGTAGTAGAAACCGTCACCTCGAGTTTTAGTGGCTGGATTGGCTTTCAGACAGAAAAAAATACAAAATGTCTTCTGGAGTGGGGACCTTCCACTCGTTCTTTAGGAATAAGTACTTTAACCTTGCAAGGAGGCAATACAAATTTGGGGGGAGTTCAAATGGAGCGAGCTCGACGTAGTTTAGGAAGTCTACGAAGTACTGGTCCAATGAAGGAAGGCTCCTGCCTACAGGTGTTCAACACTCCAGGCCTTAATTTGTCCTGCAACGTGGTACAGCTCCGCTCTTTGGCATAAAGAGGCTGAACATAAAATTTGGGACTCATCTCAATCTCATGACTCATCATTATCTTGTTGACTTTGTCCTGAGTGGTTATTCGAGACACAATCCTCTCGGCCTCAAAGAAACTATCAGGTCCTACCTCGACCTTCCTCTCCACAACCGGACCAAAGTGGGGAATGGGGGTCTCAAGGGCGACTTGCTTACCATTGCCTTGGGAAGATGAGCCTATTACAATCTTCTTCTTTTGAGGGGCTATGACAAAGATGTTAGTTTGCCTAATTATAAAATGACCCATTAGAGGCGACCTGGGAATATAACCCAACTATAATAACGGAAGAAATGGTGACCTAAAAGTCTAAGGCTTTATTACTCGACCTAAAGTATCGTTGAGTCAGGTGTAGGCTTAATACCCTGACACGTGGCCCCACACGCGTCTCTAGTTCATGCCCCCGAATCTTGGGAAGGTGCTGAAATTTTGGGATTTGTGTCATATGCAGTGGTTTCGAAGAGCGACTTAATGAGAAACCACTCCAATACCGTAACCCTTAAGATACCCAAAACTGAACCTAAAACTAGGGGTGTTCATTGGTCGGTTTGGTCGGGTTATAACATATTTTAATCAACCCAATGTAAAAATTGGGTTGCAAAAATCCAACTCTAACACGTCCAATTAAGGAAAAAAAAGTTTAACCCGTCCAATCTTATTTTTTTAAAATATTCAAATAATTAGATTAAACAAACTAAAAGTACAGTATACATCTTCCAAACTTAGACATATTATTCTAAAATGAAATTTTAAAACATTATTCTAAACTCATTGTTAAAAAATTTTAAAAAATATTTAATATTACATATAATATATGTAATAATATACGTAATACATGTATGTATAAATGAAAAAAAATCTTAATCAGTTTATTTGGGTTATATTGGGAGGGTTGGTATAATTGCCAAACCACCTGATAAATAATTGGGCGGTTTGAATTTTTGTTGGGTTATTCTTGTTGCATTTTTATCGGTTTTTTTAGTTTGGTTTGGGCAGCTTATTTAGGTTGGGTGGTTTGTAAAAAAATTTACGCAACCCTACCTAAAACCCTTTAAACCTACATTCATCCTTTAAACCCAGAAAACCCAGAAATTAATAGATTCATTCTTTAAACCCAGAAAACCTAGAAAATAACCTATTTTTTGTGCATTATTTCTAATCGTTTATAGTGTTGTTGTTTTTGGCCTAGTAAAAACCTACACTAAACTCGTACATTACCAAAGTAAGGCAAAAGCACTGAATTTTTTTCATAAAATCTTATTGAAAAATGAGAAAATAAAATTTAAAAATAGGGATGAGCATCCTTACAAGTTGATTTTTTGATCAACGAATGAACGATGAACAGAAAATGGCTGAAAATTCCAAGCGTAAGAACCTGAGAATTTCTGGGGAGCAAAGGATTTCAGAGAGTTTGAACATTTTGAGAAGGAGAGAGATAAAATGAAATTTTTGAATGCAAAGGTGGCTAGGCACAAATTTTGCTCTTCTATTTATATGTAAACTTTGGGGACAAATATGATTCGCACGATTAAAGCAAGAAGATATCCAAAGGTCAAAATTAAATAAACTAAACGACGACAAAAAGTTGACAAGACAACTGTCACAGTACTCAAAACTCGAACATGAACTTATAACAAGTAGACATGTGTCCCATACTCAAGTGAGTGGGTGGGCACTTTTTCTAATGACATAAGCCAAAAATCCCCTACTGTGCGTGTCAGAAGTGGCATCATGCACGAGTAGGAGCTCGGGGGGCAAATGTTGTACCCTAAAAAAATGAACTCAACTATCTAGCTCGGGGTACAGATAGCGCAAAACAAAAGGAGGCAAGACTTCGGAGATGTTTCTTTAACTATGGAACAAGTAGCTCAAGGCTATGACACTAGATACGAAACAAACCAAGATCTTCCAAGTCGTTGGAGAAGCAAATGATAGAGATCGAGGTGCCCGACGTCTAGATTGCCTGCATCCAACCCGACCATTATCTAAGTCAAGCAATCCTATTCCAGTCATATCTAGATTGAAAATGGCATTCAACTCGAGGTGGTTCAACAATGAACACGAGAGAATCCCTACAGACTCGGATGCCCGATATGTGCAATAAATGCATGCAATCGTTATATACATTAATCAATTGATGTAAATAACAATAGGCTTAATTATGATATTTAAATGCCCATTAACATGGGAAGTTACCCAATATTGTACGTTACCATTTAAAGTACTGTTACCCAATATTGTCCACCATGATTCCCTATAAATACAATGGCAATGGAGAGTAAAAAGGACCGACATTCTGTATGCAAAAACTCTGCCGAAATTGTCATAAACAATTTCATCAAGGGTTCCTAAACAGATCAATAATAATGACTCGTGGACTATATGGATTTTAACCACTGAACCACGCAAATTGTGTGTGTTTTTATATTTCTTTACATTCGGTTTACAATAAGCTTAATCTCTCTATTTTTTATTTCTAAATCCCTTGTTGACGAAAAACTGCATCAACACTTTAATGTTTAGTTTTTAGGTTTAATCAATTCTTTATCAATTGCTTTATCCAAGTTGTTTAGTATTGATTTTTGCACAATTATTTGCTAATTCAATCCCTGTGGAGACGACAATTATTTTTATTACTTGTTAATTGTGTACACTTGTACATTATTCGTCAAATTTTATCAAAAGTTTTTTATTCACTATGCTCTTGCTTGACCTACACGCCCAACACAAGGCCAAAAAGGAAATAAAATATTTTCCTTAATTACCACAATTAAGCACACACAAAAAAAAAAAGTTAATTCATGTCACGTTGTTAATATTATTGTTCCAATAATAAAATTATCATTTTAGACAACAATAAATCTAAAAATTAATCATACAATATGTTATTATTTTCACAATAATAACCATAGCATATAATTATAATCAACAAATAAATCCACAAATAATTAAAATTATTTACTAGGCAATATACTCATGCTTAGGTTTTCAAAAATTTATTTATCCAATCATAACATTCATACATGTTAAAAATTACAATCATAAGAAAATATAAAAGTACCCCTAGTTGTAAAATTACAATTTTCCCCTACTTAAAGAAAATTTCGTCCTGAAATTTAACCAAACAACTGAGGATGCTACTCCTGCATATCCAGTTTATGCTCCCAACTGACTTCCTCAACTACATTGGTGGCAATATGCTTATGCCTATCCATTTGAATATATTATTATTATTCAATTACTAATAATAATAATAATATTCAAAAATAAAAACAATATCCCATTATTATTATTGTTATTGTACTCATAATCATTATAATAATAAATAAGAATAAAACCAATAACTAAATTAGTCAAAAAATAATTATTTTTTAGGCAATATGCTCATGCCTATCCATTTGAATGTATTTTGCCATAAACGTGATTCATACATACTTAAACTCATAGATAAGTAAAATGACCAAAATGCCCCTGGTAGAAAAATTACGAAACTACCCTCCCTGGAAGGCGGATATTACATTGCCATTGCCCATTACCTTAGATCTATGCTTATTCCCCATTTGGATTTCATAGCCATATTTGGCCGATTCATTTGTCTTGAAGATTTCTCTATCATAAGTTACATGAATGGTGGCACAGCTGTCATGCACTTTGCCTTGGATGACATTCATCTCACTCAATGTTGCATCCAACTCCTCTTCGGTTGTGTTGACCTTGGATCCAAAGTTGGTAGATCTTTAGAATTTTCCTTCCCCAGCCAAGTGAACACTCTTGCCACAAACAAAAGCCTTTGATACCCTTGAATTTCCCTTCATTCTTCCTTGGGGCTAGGTCATTGTCTTTCTTTGATTAGAGCTTCTTGTGAGCTTTCCCATTTGATTGAGAGAGTTTCTCTATGGTGTTAGCCTTGGATGTCCCTCCATTGAAATCTTCCATTCACTTGTCTCTAGAACAAGACTCCTCTTCAATTCTTAGGTGCTTAAGGATTTCCTCCAAATATATCTCCTCATTCTTATGGAGATTCTTCTTCCTATAGCCCGTCCAAGATGGCGGCAACTTAGAAATTATAACACCCACAATAGAGGACTCTAGAAATGTTATATTTAGAGTAGATAACTTATTCACAATAACTTGTAATTCATGCACTTGAGGAAGTACATGTTTTTCATCAAAAATTTAAATTCCATATATTGAGTCATGAGGAATTTAATTATACCTTCTTCCTGGGCTTTGTATTTCTTCCCAAGTGCTTCCCAATTTTGTTTTATTGATGTTGTGTTGGTGTAGAGATCATAGAGATGATCCGAGAAAGCATTGAGGAAGTGACCATGGCACATGAGCTCATCTTCTTCACACTTCTTCCTCTCCTTGATCACTTCTTGAGAGTCATTGTCCTTTAGTGCACCCAAAGCCTTCAAATCTTTGTCTAGGATGTAGCAGACCATCAAAGTTGTGAGAAGAAATTTGATCTTGTCTTGCCATCAAACAAAGTTAGAGCCATCAAATCGATCTAGCCTTACTAGATCTTGGAACATGAACTTAAGGGCTGAGATAGATGAACTTTCTTCCAAGGAGTTTAGGTTAGAATTTTAAATCAAGAACCTTAAGCATAAATAATGTTAGTAGAGAAATCTAGGGTTCGGGGATGAAGTTTTTTTTTATTGTTGGGAGTGTAGTTTACGATCACAAAATTAATATGATAATTTAAAAGAATTAAACACAAGACATCCTCAAAAACAATGAAAGAATAACACAACTTAAATCAAGGGAAATAGATGACTTTTATTGAGAGAAACCCTAATAACATAAAATCATAAAGTTATGATTTTATGTGATCAAACAATGGAGGTAAACATGAAGGCTTCACAATAGAATTGTTGTCCAAAAAAATCTATTCCTAGCCTCCCATAAGAGAATTCTTGAAGCTACTACAATGGTGGAATGAGTCTTGGGATTAACAAGCCTTCGTCTGCAAACAAGTCAATCTTTTTTTTTTATGAAGATCTTGGAGAAAACTATTAATTTTTGTGAGTTAGAGAGAGAGAGAGAGATAGAGTGGAGAATGATCAAAATCACCAAAATCTCAAATGAACCCCTTAAATAGTGTAGGAACCGTCATTAGTGTTAACCAATGTGATTATAGGGTTTTAAAATAATTTTTGGAGCCAAAAACATGTAATTGTACGGGGTTGTATGGACGGCCCACGCGACGCGTCACCTGATGCATCACCTATTTGGGTTGTCTTAAGCCAGACGATCTCAACAGGCAATGCAACACCTATTGCACTGACTTTTAACCCCGTACATCAACCCAAAACACCTCCAAATGCCTCCAAAATTTTTTGGTACTCTTATATTCTCTAAAGAAACATTTTGGACCATAAAATATAATTTTAAAGTGCCTACAACAAAAATAAACCCGCTCATGTTGACTTTAGTGAAATCATTATGGTTTTGCACCTCTTTGTGCATAATAAATTTCACTATGTATTCAAACAATCCTAACAATGTCCATAGGAAATTCCCTCTTATTATAATTCGTTACAAGTGCATAAATTCTTATCCAAGTTGACAATGAACTCTTGATCACCATACCATACTTGGAATTGGAGCACATCAATTTCATCATCTTATAAATCAATTTAATAATTTAACTATAGGTATTAAAATTAAACCACTTATTATAAAATGTTAACCACTAGTTTTAAAATGTAAACCAAGTGTTCTAATATAAAACTAGAACTTCTAAAATGTAAGCCTCAAGTTTCAAAATGCAATTCACATGATCCTATACATAAACTTCACTAAATAATAATAGACTAATAAGTTTGTTGGTTTTTATAAATCATATCAGAGATTATACGCAGCGGAACAACAATCAAAATTGTTAATTTAACCCCACAAGATTTTTAGATCAACTTCTTCACATACATATATATATTGAATCAAAGAGATGAATAGAAAATTAACTCAAGTCCTTCCTTGCTGCTATCTTTTTGTATGGCAAAAATCCTTGAGATCTCACACCAAGATCTTCCCAAATGTTCTCAACACACAAAGAACGAGTGTGGGCTCGCTATACAAAACAATAGGCAAAATCTATTTATCAGATGTTCTCAACACATGAGATCTGATAAAGTTTTGACCTAAGTTTTTGAAGAACAGTGTCCTATGCTTGTATCACTGTTCTCTTTCTCTCAGGGAGATTTCACGATCTATTTTCTATAAAAAAAAAAAATTTCTTTGAAAAACTGATCTATTATATTTAATATATCCAATATATTAAAATAAAATATTAGTTATTTAAAACAATTTAAAAATAACTAATCAGTTATCAAATTTTGTTTTAATAATAATATTTTAATCATATTACAATATCCCATTATTGATTTAATATTTAAATAACTAAAATTGTGGAACAAAGAAACTTCTAGAAGCTTCTTGTGTGTGTAGCACAGTGACTGTGCAATGTGCTACACGTGTACCACATGCCAAGGAAGGCATGTGATTTTTCTTATTATTTAAATACCAAAAATCCCAAAAATAGATTAATTCAAAATTAATTATATTTTTGTTAAATCAAATAATTAATTAATTCTCAACACATAATTATACAATAATTATGTTTAGTGCATAGAAAAATATTTTACTTATCAAATAAGTCATTTTTGCCCATTTTTGTATTTATCTTTATCAGTGTTTGTTTGAGCCATTTCTGGGACCATGGACCTATAACATTAAGCTCCAATTAAACTCTTTAATTATAATAGTTAATTTATTAATTCTAATATTTCCCCACTATAAATTCATAATTGAACTCTTTATGTTATAGATATACTTTTACAGAAATCTTATTTTAAGCTGTCCATTGATATAACCATCTTACAATAGTTCAACCCTCTAATTAATTAGTTCATAAATTAGAATGGAAGAATTATCATTTTACCTTTCTAATTTACTTCTTATTCATTCAGTACCATTAATTCACTAGTTAATAATTAATCTATACTCTAATCATAGATTTGAGCTCAAAATCATTCAGTTCTAGAATTAACCCTTAAGAGAACTAATATACGATCCGTTAGGAAAAATTAGATTCCGTATTGCTGATACATGTTCCCAGCCGTCCATGATATTAAATCTCCAAAACAAAAGTCCTTAGCCTCATTCTTTGAAGTGACCTTAACAAATGAATCAAAAGATTTAATAAACATGAACACCCAGGATTTAGGTTGATTTATAAATGATCATCAATTATGATATGAATTACAAGTCTTTATTAATAAATGGATTTTGGACAAAGACTTTTATTCATATAGGTCCATGTCATATATAATCATATTATATAAAGCACCTTTACCAAGATGACTTACCACATCAATAATTCGAATCTAGATTATTTGTATCAACATGATACTCAGCAAACCGTACTTACAACCCCAATTAAAGAATTCCATAACTTCAATTTGTTGTTATTGACTATTTTTATTCATTCATGTGATCTTAATTCTCTCCTACTAATACAAGATCACATCCTCAATAATGAATATGGAATTTTTCTGGTATTTACAAAATTATTCAAACAATAATTTAATAATCTAAATATAACAATAATAGACCATTGTATTTATTTATTCATCGAAATAATAAATGTATTTTACATGCTTTTAGGACATACTCCTAACAAAGTTAACTCATAGTTTACATTTTGGAACTTTGTGATATTCATTTTTATCATATGGTTTACATTTTATAGTTTATGGTTTACATTTTATAGATTGTGGTTTACATTTTCTTAGCCATGGTTTACATTATAACTTGTGGTTTACATTTCAAAAATTATAAACAAACAAATAAAAGTGATTGAATGTTTGTACGCACTAAAGAATTATCATGAAAATTTTAAAATTTGTACAGCATCAATCTACCATATTAGCCTTTCTTCCCAATATGTGCTAGCATTTACTACTCCCAAGTAGGGGTGTTCATAATTTTTTGCAACCCAACAAAAATTGACAAAAATGCAACCTGAAAATCCCAATCATCTTTCTAACTTGCCCAATTAAGCTTTTTTTATAATTTATTTTTTAGTTTTTAATAGATATATAATTTATATTTATAAATTAGTTGTGTTGATGACATTTTTCATCAACTAAAAAGAAGAGCAATTAAGCTATATGAATAATTAAGAGAGAAAAGAAGAACATAGATTTTTTAAAGTGGTTTAGTAGTTAAATCTACCAAGTCCACTAGTAACTTTTATTAATGTATCCGTGTTAAAGCTTTGAAAGAAATTTAACAGAGTTTTCGAGGACAAGAATTGAAAAATACAAAGGGCTAATCCTAGTATTTATAGACTAGGTTCATATATTCTTCCTCACATTTTTAGGAAAGTTATAACAATATACATTTGAATTTAAAATGGATTGAATCCCTAAAGAACCAAGTTGACTAAACTAATACATAAACAAATCTGTAAATGTAGGCTTAAATTACTCAAACATAATTGCTTGGTATCTTTTGAAAATACGATTTTGAGTCTATACCACAATCTTCAAGCTGACATTTGGAATGTTTCCCGAACCAACAGCTATCAGTCTTCTGAGATCAGCCTTTGGTCATAGTCTGAAACTTTTGTGCTAGCCCTCCATTTCGAGCTGAAATTGTTACATGGCCTTAGCTTTAATAACTTATATATCTGATCTTAACTTGATTATTTCCTGAGCCTACATTTCGAGATAATTTAAACCGTCTCAAAATGCGGGGTATAACATGCTGCCCTCTCAAACGTGTCTTCTCAATCCCTAAGAGAGAAACTTTTGAACTTCTATATTCGGGAAACGTGCCCACCTACCACACTCGAGTGAGTATACGTGTGAACATGCAAATGGGTAATTACAATACTCGAGTACTATCATTTTTGCCCACGTCTTTTCGTATGCCTGATTATTGCCATTTTTTGAGATTAAACGTGATCCATTAGATAAGTGGTAAATACAATCCAAAGGCCCCGATTACTCAAAGGTTTGCACTTTCTGCCTATTTAAACCCATTTGCTCTCTGCTTTCTTCCCTACTCAGAAAGCTTGCATGTGTCCTCTTCTTAAAAATAAACCATTTCTTGAACCATTCCCCAATTACCCCATTTTTAACAACAAGCTTCCAAGGATTTGTTTGTACAAGATTTTGCAATCCTCATTGCAATTCCACCATCAATTGCCTTCGTGTAAGGTTCTTCATTTTGTCCTCTGTTTTGGTAAAAAAATATACCATCTGCATATTTTTCTTTTCTTTTCGTTTTCTTTGATGTTCTTGAATAATTTTGATAAAATAGGGTGTTTGATTCGGTTAAATGAAAAATTCCCTATGAAAATTGTTTCTTTTTGGTATTAGGCTATATGCTCTAGGTAAATGTCCCTGTTTTTGGTAAATGTCCATTTTACCTAGAAAATCGGGATAGGCCAAAGAGGAAATTAACTACCTACCACATGTAGGTACACCTCGTTACTTTCAGCCTACCTTGGTTTGGTTCTTTAGAGATAGAACACCTTCTTCTTTCGAATCTATCTTGGCTCGAATTTCGAGATAGACTATTCTAATTATTCTTTTCTTTTTTAAGTGAAGGGCCCTCACATTTTTCTTTATTGTTAGATGTTGAATTACTCTTCGGAGAAGAATTGGTGGGGGTCCTCTGATCATGTCATCCCTTACTGAGCTCTATTCCCCGAGCTGAATCCCCATTCTCCTTAAACTAGAGACTCATCCGAGAGTATGAAGAGAGAAGAGAACGCCATGAATTTAGTGCCCACTATCAATGTTTAATCTTTGAGATTGAAGAAGGAAAAAGGATGAAGCTCCAGGTTGTTATTTATCCCGAGCTTAACTCCATCCTCGAGCCTTACCTTTAGATCGATCCTTTTTGGTCTCAATAGCCTTTCACCCTAATGAGCTTTCCTTCGAACTGATGGAAAGCACTTCAAGTAGTACCTCTCATTCTTCTTCCGACACTGCTCCCCCCAAAGTGTCTTCTCTCCCCACCACTAAGTTTGAATTCGTCGACGCTGACATCTATGAAAGCTCAATTAAAACAACGAGGCAGTTTTTTGACATCCTATCCTCCCATGGCCTCCAAATTTCTAACAAACTAGTGTGCTGAGCACCCAAAACTAAATAGAGAAGATGTTATGCACCAGGCGTGCATAAGCCTGGTAGCGTATTCAAGTTCTCAGCACGGTGCTGAGAGCATATGAAGGCTGGGGCCTTGTTGCCCCTAAAAGATTACGTCAAGAAGTTTATTGACTATTTTGGTATCACACCATTCCAGCTCTAGAATGACTCATATCAAATTATGGCAGCACTGAAGTCGCTGTACATCGAGATGAAATGGGAGGGATCGTCAGCCTATGCGATTTTATAACTTTTTTGCCTAAAGAGTAACCAAGCTCAAGCCTAAGGTGGAGATGGGTTTTACTATCTCTCGAGCTATCCTAAGGAATAGAAGCTCTTTGAAGACATTCCAAACCACCCCCAAACTTCAAAGAACAATTCTTCTGGACAACCGGCCTCGACTCGTCCAAGTTTTGCTCTTTCTAGAGGATTCGTAATTCCTTGTAATTTCTTAGAATTTAGTTTTTCTCCATCTCTTAGATCAACATTCATTTTGTTTTGCATTTTAATACAAAAAATTTTGAACGTCCCGACCCTACCTAAGAGATGGTAGATAGGCGAGACAAAATGGCGAAGCTCCCTTACGGCAGGCGGTCATTGAACTACATGCTTCATGAGGACAAGCTCCGCTTATGTGGTCTACTCGGCGAAGGTGAGACCATAGACGATGATGGGATCAAAAAATTCACCTCCTGGGAAGAATTCCTAGTTTTAACTTCCTTCGAACCTACTTGAAAGAAACAACGAGTAGGTTCGGGGTTGGCCCTTTTCATCTCCTCCTCCCAAGCTGAGCAATCAGGCTTGGGGAATGAAGCTCAAGACAAGGCATCTCTGAGCTCGACCAAAGGAGGTAAAGTAGTTTTAGATAATTTGGATTGGTCTCCCACACTTCTTACACGGGAACCCAACATTTTGATTTCGTTTTATAACCGTGATATAACTTTATGACTTGGTCCTAGGTAGAAAACATAATATATAGGGATGCTAGCTTTCTATCAGAATTCCAAACCATGTATAGTGTAAATGAGTTGTGGGAAGGTCTAGGGACACAATATAGCTTGAATGACTGGCGAGATTTCTCCGAGCTATCTCCCACAATTCGAGGTGAAGGATCAAGACTAATAGAAGAACCCTATCAAGTAATCAACTTACCCTCTGATGACTTTACAATATAATCTTTTTCCTCCAATCAGGTCCCAACCTTTATTTTACAAAAAATTATTTTAGAAATATTTATGCATATACTTGTAGATTTTCCTTTGTTTTGCAAGGGACTCAATGGACTCTTACCTCGACAACCTCCTCGTCCTACCACCTAACGCCTAAGGCTCGAAGTGAGGTCGAGTTTCTTTGAAGAGGGGCATGCATTCACCTCCACCAAAAATAATTGCTAGGGTTACTGAAGACCTCCCTTCTAAGTAGGCCACTCAGGCGACCTCAGGGAAGGTCCCTCCCTCTGCAGCCTCAGGAGAGGTCCCTCCTTTGGTGACCTTGGCGTCCACTCTCACTGACAAAGGGAAAAGGTACCCAATTCTACCTCAAAAGTCCAACCTCGTTTTTCCCCGACCTCAGTCCAAAAGTTTTTGATCTCCACTTTTGAGAGGGAGTTTGTCCTTTATAATGCGGCTAGTGTTTTGGAAGCTGACCTCGGGTCTGATGTTTTAACTCGATTTGGTCGTGTCTGCAGTAACCTCCAAATATCTGTCTGGGAGTTCCTGAAGAGTGACAACTCAACCTCCATTTTTGAAAGGGGTGAGGAGTTGATAGTCTTAGTGAGTATTGTTGAGCTTGAAACTATTTATTATTATATGTTATGCCTTTGTTCCTACTAACACTTCATAATTTCCAGGGTCTTCTTAGCCTTCATCGACAAAATCATTTGTTGAATGCTCAAGTCGAAACTAGTCACAAACTTGCCAACGATGCCATGGCTACCCATACCAAAGCAAAAGATAAGCTCAAAGTTGAAGAGGGCAAGTTTGAGACATCTCACGGAGGTGAAGCAGGCTCAAGAAGAAGCGCTGAGCAAAAATACCTCTATGGAGGCCAAGGTTGAGCGCATCAAAGCCAAACTCGATTGTGTCAAAACTAAGTTCGAAACTCAAAAGACCAAGCTTGAACGCCTGTAGAACCAAAATGCGAAGCTCGAGGAGATGAAGAAAGCGACATTCAATGTAATGTCCCAAAGTTTCTAATAAGGCTTAGTGCCTTGATTAGGGGGCTAGGAGGGCATTATTTGAATATTATGTATTTATAAGTGAATTAACTTAATATATGCATGAGTTATATTACGATATGACTAATTGTGCATGTTTAAGTGTATTAAATATAAATATGCGAAATAAGCCCGCTTTTATTTAAAGGGGAATATTTGTAATTTTGAACTGCTAAGGGTATAATTGTGATTATATGATTGAGACCACATTATTATGTGGATATATTTGAGATATTCAGTAGCAGTCAGTCCTTTTCAGAGAGATAGCAGTTTAATCACAACGAGGATTAATACCCGGCTCGAGGTGAGCCAAGGGGTATTTGGGAAATTCAGTGGGTCATCGGGACTCATTGGAGTGAGTCGTGTTTTGGGAAGAATAGTGATATTCTGGGAGTGTCGAAATTATTTGGGAATTGAGAGTATAGAGAGGGAATTGGGGAGTCGAAATGAGGTTTTGGCCCTTAAAGGACTTTGAGAGGGATTTGGGTGAGCGGGGGTATTTTGGTCAATGGGACCATGGGTTTATCTTGATTGGCTGAGTTTATCAACTCAAATTTTTCAAAAATAGAGTAACACTTACACACACACTCTCTCTCTCTCTCTCTCATTTTCTCTCTTTCTCTCTCTCTTAGTGAAGTTTTATTGATTTTAAGGACAACTTTGATTCAAAGGATTGGAAGAAGGTTAGCCAAGGAATTTAAGTTGTTCTAGGTAGAGTTTAGAAGCTTGGAAACTTAGTAATAAACTAGAGAGAACGTCTTAGTTCAGGTAATTCCATGTGTCAGAGTTTTTAGTTTTATTTTTTGAAGTTTTATTGGATTTCGAGTTTTAATGGAGTTTTGTTTGAGTTTTAAAGTGAGTTATTATGGTTATGAGTTGATGAAACCATTTATGTGGTTGAAATTGGTTAAAATCATGCGTTGGGATGATTTTAGGAAGATGGACGATTCTTAAAATCGCTGGAAATTTGGGTTTGTGCGACCCTCATAACTCTAAGAGGTAGGGAAGTTCCTCAATTCACCTTGGCGCTAGGCGGGTTGCACCGTGGTGCGTGCCCTGTAGTTTTGAGCTTGGGGTTCTTTGAATTATTGAGTGTTGCGACCCTTAGTGGCGGGTATAGTGGCTCAAATTGGAGAAAAGTCAGAAATTAGATTTTTGTTTATGAGAGCCCAAACCTAAGGGCTCGGGAATGATTCTACCACCTGATTTAGTAGAATTCAAGGTCCTAGAGGCTAGGTCTTGGCTCAAAAGCCTTTATAGATTCATTTCTTGATAGTTGTACCTTGTTTTGGTTGTCACTAGGGTATAACGTAAGGCTTGGGAGCAAGGGTTTATCGATTATAGTTAATTGAAAAGCTTGGCTTATTAGTTGAGGATTTGTATACTGTATCTGATTAGGTTACTCGGCTTATCAGTTGAGGGATTATCTGTTATATGTATGATTTAAAGGCTCGACTTATGAGTCGAGGGTGGCAATAGCATAATGATCATAGGCTGATGAGGTTAGGCCTACCCAGAAGCTTGATATAAGCTTGAACAACCCTATGGCCACCTGAAATACATAAGCGCCAGGTACACTTGGCCAACCCTAAGGTTGGTTGTACATGGAATAAGGAAACGGGCCCTGTTGTGGCTCTATAGTCACTTATATGGGAAATAGGGTAGTGGGCCCGGTGTGGCTCTGTAGTCACTTATCTAGGAAATAGGGCAATGGGCCCTGTTGTGGCTCTATAGTCACTTATCTGGATTGAATGCATGCACGAGTAGGGCTATTACTGCTAGGCATGTTGATTATGATGATGTACTATGTTGATTTACTGCTTATAAGCATGTTTATGTTTTCTTGCTGGGCCTTGGATCACGGGTGCTACATGGTGTAGGTATAGGGAAGGAAAAGCTAAACTAGCCATGAGTTGGAGAGCTGCAGGGGCGAGGTGTACATATGCGGCTTGCTCAACTATCACGGCCGAGGATACCTGTTAGAACTAGGGTTGGAACTTGATTTTGCTGCTTAGGTCGACTTTTGTATTCATTTTTAATATGTAACAGTTTCCAACTCTTTTGGGATCCCATGTATCATACTCAAACTCTTTTAATGGAATGGTTCACTATTGACCAAAATTATTAGTACCTAAACCTATTTTAGATTCAATTAAACGTTTTCAGTCCAAAGGACTCGTTTAGCAAGTTAAGCACAAATTTTAATATACAATGTAACAGTCCTGTATTAGTAGGACGTTACAACTTGATATCAGAGCGTTTTAGGTTTAAGGGTTCTTGAAGACTGGCTAGGCATGTATAGTCGCCACTAAAGACAAGGTCCACTAAGGATTTGGTAACTATTGATATGAATATGTGTTTACCTGCCTATTTGATATATGAATGTCTTATCCGCATGTTGGGTTAGGAAGCATGAGTAATGCTAATAGGGCCTGGCCCTTGACTGCTAGGTGTATGTTGATGATATGCTTATTAGCACTACCGTTGGTTGTAAGGGTTAAAAGAAATGATTATTAGCATTATTGTTGCTCCTGAAGGCTAGAGAATTCTTATTAGCATTGTTATATGCTTGTGAATGTTAAGAACATGCTTATTAGCACCCTGATTGAGTATGAATATAAACTGACATGCTTATAAGCATGATTTCTATGTGTGAAAGCTATTGAAGTGCTTATTAGCATTGCTGCTACATGTGAATGCTTATATGCTCAGTTTTTGGACCGTGGGGTTGTGCTGTGCGCCGTTATTATTGCATGATGAGTCGAGTCATTGATTGCAGATAAACTTGGAAGTATGCTTCCAGGATAATCAAATGAGCCAGTTGGCGTAGAAATTCAGGTTAGAAATAATGACCAGGGTCAGAACCCTCTGCCATCCCCTGAGAACTTGCAGTAAGTTATTGCTGACGTGCAAGCTAGACTACAGAGACAGGAAGAAGAGATCCACCCACTGAGACAGCAGTAGGTTCCAGTCGGGAACATCCTGTCAGTTGTACCACTTGCATTGGTACTAGTTGCTGCACAGTCACCAGAGGCTGAGAATATATGGGAACCGCTCTATGAGCATTTCAGAATAGTGGATGAGCCTGATTACTGCTATCCAGGATTTTATGACGGTAGTTGGTAACGAGAGAGTGGCCTGCACCACATACATGTTTTAGGAGGATGCTCGAATATGGTTGGAAGTGATATCCTAAACCAGGAATGTTAATACTCTAAGTTAGGAAGAATTGAGAGACTTGTTCACGAGAAATATTATAATGATGTAGTTAGGGTTGCAAAGGCAGAAGAATTTAAAATTTTGGTTCAGGGAAATATGTCAGTAACAGAGTATGCATTGATGTTTCAGAGATTGGCCAAGTTTGCTGCAGACTTGGTGCCTACAGATGTACCCAGGAAGGAGAGATTCCATCGAGGGTTGGACTCTATGATAGCCCAGGATGTTAGAATTACTACAGTACCTGGAGTGACGACATACGCTTAGGTTGTAGAAAGGGCCCTTACAGTAGAGGGCGTTGATAACAAAATCTGGCTCAAGAGCATGGCCAAAAGAGATACCAGGAGGGTGGGACCTTGTTTTTTAGGCTCTAGTAGAGTCGGAGGCTCTAGTGACCAGAAAAGAAAGATATTAGACACCTTTTAAATTTTAGGCCCCGACAGGAGACCACAGGGTATACAGATTGGCCGCTAGGGCAGAAATGAGATCTGGAGGACTTAACCAAAATGTGCCAGATGCAGAACATGTCATTTGGAAGAGTATCAGGCAAAGTCCTGCTTTCTATGTGGGATAGTTGGGCACCTCAAGAAAGACTGCCCAAGGGCGAAGAAAGAAGAGCCAAAAAAGGTGGATAGCTTGACTCCAGCTCGAGAGTTCGCATTGACACAGGTACAGGCTAAGGCTAGTCCCTCAGTAGCGACAGGTCAAATTTCTAGTGCTGACATTTCTTACACTATATTGATTGATTATGGTGCTTCACATTCATTTGTTTCTAGTAGAGTTATTGATAGATTGTTTATGTTGTGGTATTTGGAACTTAATTGACTACTGGGGAGCTGGTAGTCTCTAGAAGATGGGTCAGATCATTTCCAGTAGTGATTGACAAGAGGGAATTATCAGTGGATTTGATTGAACTGGTCATGGATGATTTTTACATGATTCTAGGTATGTACTGGCTAGCCAGGTATGAGGCAACCATAGATTGCAAGAAAAAGATTGTGACTTTTGAGCCTGAGGGTGAGGACCCTTTTGTTTTCATTAGCACTATGCATGGACCCCACATTTGTACGATATCAGCGTTAAGGGCTAGAGACCTATTACAAGGTGATTGTATAGGATTCCTACCTAGTGTGGTGGACACCACTAAGGTTGTGCCAATGGGACCAGAAGAGACCAGATTAGTCTGTGAGTTTCTGGATGTATTCCCAGAGGATTTACCAGGGTTTCCGCCGCACAGAGAAATATAATTTGTTATTGAGTTGGCACCAGGGAATGAACCAGTATCTAGAGAACCATACAAAATGGCTCCAGCAGAATTGAAAGAACTGAAGGCACAGTTACAAGACCTACTTGATTTGGGTTTTATCAAGCCTTGTTTCTCACCATGGGGTGCGCCAGTCTTATTTGTAAAGAAGAAATACGGTTCTCTGAGGATGTGTATCGATTATAGAGAGATGAATAAGATGACTATCAAGAAAAGATATCCACTGCCAAGGATCAATAATTTATTTGGTCAGCTATAGGGCAAGACAGTGTTCTCAAAGATATACTGAAGACAACCTTTCATACTAGATATGGGCATTATGAGTTCTTAGTCATGTCATTTCGATTGACCAATGCCCCAAAAGCTTTTATGGACTTGATGAATAGAGTGTTCAAGGATTACTTGGACAAGTTTGTGAGTCTTCATGGACGACATCCTGGTTTACTCTCAGTCAGAGGAAGAACATGAACAACACCTCTGATTGGTATTGCAGAGGCTGAGAGAGTACAGATTGTAACGTCCCAAATATGCTAATAAGGCTTAGTACCTTGGTTAGCATGCCGGGAAGGCAATAATTGATTTAATTATGTTATTACGTGGTTAATTGTGATATATGTGTATCAGTATGTGATTACTTGAATTAAATGATTATATGATTAGAAATGCATGTTTAGGTGAATTAAATATGCATGTGGGCCCGTTTTCGTTAATAAGGGCATATTTGTAATTTTGGCCCATTGAGGGCATAAATGTGATTATGTGTGTGTGTTGTATTTGAAACCACAATATTGTGGAGATATATTTGAGTTATCCGGAGCGAGACGATCCAAGTGAGCCAAGTAGCGGTTTAGCCATACCGGGGACAAATACCTGGCTCGGGTGAGCCTAGGGGTAGTTTGGTAATTTAGTGCGTTACCAGGGTTTATCGGGTAATGGAAAAATTATTTGATGAGTATTTGTGATGTTGGAATTAATTGGAGAATTATGAGATAGTTTCGAGATTAGTGAGAAGTGGTGGTTAAAGACCACTTTGCCCTTGAGGGCACTAAATAACCTAAGTGTCACTAAGGGTATTTTGGTCATTTTCTAGCCCAAGGAAGGATATACTCAGAACCTAGTAGAAGCAAAGCACTCAGAAAACTCTGAGCTCTATTCTCTCTCTCCATCACGTTTTTTTTTTCTTTCTCTCTCTCTCTTAGCACTTGGAGGATTGAAACCTTGAGCTAGGTTTGGGTTATCTGTAGCTAGGAGAACACAATTCATCACTAAGGTAAACACTAACCTCTGCTTTGATTCAAGTTTGATTTAGGTTTAAAGTTGTTCTTGAGGTGTTCTTGAGCTTCAAAGCTCAAGATTGGGATTTTGATTTTTAATGGGATTTTGATCTAGGGTAAGCTTGGGCTTTGTTGATGTTGGTGTGTTAATGAAGTTCTGAGGCTGAATTTTGATTTTAGGGTGTGTTTAGATTAGATTTTGGGGGTTTGAATTCAGAGATTACGCAGGTGGGAAAACCCAGAATTCTGGGTTCGTAGGGGAGCCCCCCCGGGCTGGAATTGGGCGCCCTAGCGCAATGCAGGGGAAGCCCTAAAGGGGCTCTCTGACTTAGTTGGCACACCAGTGCCACATTTGAGCACCCCAACGTTATGCAGAGGAAGCCCTAGGGGGGGCTCTCTGACTTGGTTAATTCCCCAGTGCTAGACCAGTCTCAGCAGAACCTATTTTGTAGAGCTTGGGAAGGCTTGGGGGCTCGGGGGGTGGTTTCACCACCCCGTTGGGTGGGACTGGAAGTCCTGTGAGCATAGGATTGGTGCCGGAGTTTGTTTTTGGGGATTGAATCTTATGAGGTTATTATTTATAGTTGTGACTAGGTTACCGCTAGGACTCGAGACATGATCGTGCTCGAGGGTCGTTTATATTTAACTCGTGCTTGGACCAAAGGTAAGAAAACTGTTCGTGCCTATAGAGCAGGGCATGCCCCAATTATTTATGTTTAATGTTTTGTGTGAATATTTGTAGTAGTTATGCCATATTTGCATGATTATGATTGATCAGCGAAGGCCAGGAATGGTGATAAGCATGCTGAATGCAGGCCGCCATGGAATGGCCATCTAGAGTGTTGTGCTCACCCGTTCGGTGAAGACCGCGAATGATAACTCTACGAAACAGAGTAATTTTACCACTTTTTATGTGCTAATTGTTGCTTAATTCTTGAGTTTTTAATTGATTTATTAACTTTTAAAGTAATTTTGAATTTATTGGGTTTATTTTGATTTTCTATATTTTTGTGTGTTTTTATAATTATTTTGTTGTAAAAAGTTGTAGTTAATTAGTTGAATTATTATTATTTATTTGAGGTAAAAAATGTTGTATTATTGAACTTAAATGTTAAATATAAATTAAGTTATAATTAATATTTTCAAAGAATTAACTTAATTTATTTTATAGTGAAAATATTTTATTATGATTTATTTTATGTTTATTTTGTTAGGGAATTTGTGGTATTTTTGTGTTTGAAAAAAAAGATAAAAAGCTGAAGAAAAAGTGGAAATTCAGCATTTTTAAAATGCCACAACCTAGCAGCCTGCTCTTTGGCCCAGTTGCCTCCTTTCCCAGGCGTGGGCCCGCCGCACCTGCCCAGGCGCGCCAGAAGCCCAGCCCACGCACCTTCCTTCAGCTGCACCACCAAGTACTCTTCAGCCAGCTCCAACGAAGCACCCAACACCCCAGGCCATCCAGCCTCTTCATGTGCCCCTGCTGCCAGCAACCACGCTCAAGCCCCTAGGCCCACTCAACTTCCTCCAGCCAGCTGCAGAAGCCAGCCCATCACGCCAGTGGCCTGCCCAACTGCCTAGCCATTTCCTCCTGCCAGCCTAGCAAACAAAAGGAAAAATTGTGTCTTGAGCCCAACAAAACCACCTTTGTCCCCTTTGTCTCAAAACACCACATTTTTACCCAAACTTTTCTACACATTTTACCCTATAACATCATCATTACACCCTATAATTTACCCCTATTTTCTATATTATTATTAATTTAATCAATTTAATTAATTTAAATTGATTATTTTAATACTCTTTTTTTGGCTATAAATAGTGGAGTTTGAGTGCTTGATTTTGGGAGAGGTTACCATACCACAAGTTCAACACTTTCAAGACCTCTCAATTCTCTTCATCTTTTTTTTCTTTTTGGTCATTTTTCCTATGAGATTTTAGAGGAAAAATTTGAGGGTTTCTCCTCCAAATTTTCCTATTTATGTTTGTAATTTTTAGTTTGTATTTGCTATTTTAGTTATGAGTTTGTAATCTTTTTTAAGATTATTAAGGTGATGATGAAACAATATGTAACTAGATAGTGTTTATTTTGTATGTTCATTTCCCATTTTGTGCAATAAAGTTTATGGATTTTCTTCTTCAAATATTTTCTTTCATCTTAAATATCATGTATTTTTTATTGTTAGCTCATATTTACACTTTGTTCTTCATTAGTGCAAAATCATAATATTCTTTGTGTAAGATGTGTCATTAAATTGTACACATCCAATGTTTAGAAGAAAAATATTATGTTTTTCCTTATAAATAATGTTCATTGATTTATTTGTTATTTCATTAGATTGATTTACATTAAATTCTTTGAAATTATAATTTTAAAAGTGAAGATAGGTTCTATATTTTTATAAAAACTTGTACTTAAATAAAATATCTAATTTGAATAAGTGATAGTTGATTAATTTCTACTATTAAAAAATTTGGGAATCAATGTACTTATAAATATTATTGAACTTCTATTTTGTGGATTCTAATACCTTAATAATCTTCTTTTACTATCTTGATTTCTACTTTTAATTTATTTTTATTTATTGTCTTAAATTTCTTTATTATTGTCTCTTATTTGATTTTCTTGTCACGAATTTTCATCAATCTTTGGAGCTAGGTTAGAATTTATTAATTTTGGTTTAAAGTAGTTTTCTTTTTTATTTTAGACAACTCCTTTGGGTTCGACATCCTTTCTTACACGATCACTATTCTATATGAACGATTCGTGCGCTTGCGATTTATAAATATTTAAAACATACCTGTTTTGGGTCCATCAGCAAACCTAGTGACTGGTAAAGCACCTGGATCAACATAGGTCGTTATGTGAATAGCCGATTATCTGTTTAAAGTTGTGCATTTACTGGATTGAATTGCCATATACTATGTGTGGAGTTTTCTTGTTGGGCCTTGGCTCACGGGTGCTCTATGGTGTAGGAAAGGGAAAAGAAATGCCAACCAAGCATGAGTTGGAGGGAATGGAGTGGCGCGTACATGTTTGGCTTACCTAGCCACCACGGTCGGGGTTATTTTGAGGGACATGTTATAGACATTTAATTTTGTCGCTTAGGTCGACTGTAGCTTAACTTTTGAATTGTAAATACATTTTGAAATAGTATTTGGGATCCCAATGTCGCACTTTTATAACTTTAATGGATGTCCAAACCTTTTATACTTAATTTTCATTAAATGAGTGTTTATCCCGATTCAATCACACTTTTCAGTCAAAAACCTCGATTAGCGAGCTAATGGCACATTTTAAAATCACATGGTAACGACTCTAAGGTAGTAGGGAATTACACATCTTCTAATCACTTGATCAGCACAATGACGAAAAATAATGGGTTCATCCCAATAATAATGCTTCACTTCCGAATAGAATTTTTTTAGTTGCTGCCTTGACATGTCTGGAGGGACAACTTCAGCTACAAAATAGTTGACATAATCTGCAAACCATGGTATCTTCTCTTCACATTCAATCAAAAATAATTGTTCATCCCAAAAATTTTCATCAATTATCTCCTCTTTAGCATTATGATCGTCTTCTTTTTCCAATCTAGATAAATGATGAGCAACTAGATTTTCTGTCCTTTTCTTATCACGAATTTCCATATCAAACTCTTGCAATAATAAAACCCATCGAATAAAGGGAGCTTTAGCATCCTTTTTGGTCATAAGATACTTAATAGCTGAATGATCTATGTAAACTATCACCTTATTACCAATTAAATATGGCCTAAACTTGTTAAATGCAAAGACTATTGCAAGTAATTCCTTCTCAATAGTTGCATAATTTAATTGAGCATCATTCAAGGTTCGACCAGCATAATAAATTGTTCGAAATACCTTGTCAACTCGCTGTCCAAGAACCGCTTCTACTGCATAATCACTAGCTTCACACATTAATTCAAAAGGTTTTTCCCAATTTGGTGATACAACAATTGGAGATGTTACTAATTTTTCCTTCAGTGTGTTAAACGCCTTTCAACAATCAGAATCAAAATTGAATACCACACCATTCATAAGTAAGGTAGATAAGGGCTTTGAAATTTTTGAAAAATAAAAAAAGGGTCAAAAGATTGAAAAGTCATCCATAAAAATTTCAATACCTTTTTCCACCATGTCCAAAAAGATTGACATCATACATCTTTGAAAGGAGGCAGGAGCATTACATAACCCAAATGGCATCCTCCTAAAGGCAAATGTTCCATAAGGGCATGTGAAGGTAGTCTTTTCCTGATCCTCCAGTGCTATAGGAATTTGATGGTATCCCGAATATCCATCCACGAAACAGTAATAAGGATGGCCTACTAATCTATCTAGCATTTGATCAACAAAAGGTAAAGGAAAATGGTCTTTCCTGGTGGCTTTATTTAGTTTATGGTAATCAATACAAATTCTCCAACCCGTCACCGTACGAGTTAGAATAAGTTCATTATTATTATTTTTAACCACCATCATGCCACCTTTCTTTGGAACAACCTAGACAGGACTAACCCAAGCACTGTCAGATATTGGGGTAAATTACCCCTGCATCTAACCATTTAAGGATTTATTTCCTTACCACTTCTTTCATTGAAAGATTGAGCCTCCTTTGAGCATCAATACTAGGTTTACTATCCTCCTCCACTAATAAGGTGCATCATCGTTGAAGGACTAATACCTTTAATATCTACCAAAGTCCATCCAATTGCTAATTTGTGAGCCTTAATACCCTAAGAAGCTTCTCTTCTTTAGTATCAGATAAAGAAGCTGAAATAATAACTGGGAGAGTATCATTCTTCCCCAGATAAGCGTACTTAAGATGATTAGGTAAGGTTTTTAACTCAAGAGCTGGTGGTTTCTCAATGGATGGGAGAGGTCTCTCAGGCACTTGCCCTAATTCCTCATATTTCTTTTTATAAATTTTCCATCATCAATTCAGCCACTTAACATACTCACTAGCTTCAGTACCAGCACACTCTTCAGCACTTGCAATCAAACTCAACTCCAATGGCTCCTTAATAGATTGGACCCCTTTACTCCGTTCCTCCAATACACTAACACAAAAACAACTATCATTCACTGAAGGATATTTCAAAGCTTTGAAAACATTAAAAACAACCTCATCTCCTTGTACTCTAAGCCTTAACTCTCCTTTCTGAACATCTATCAACGCTTGCCCCGTGGCCAAAAATGGTCGCCCTAATATAATAGGCACGTCCTCGTCTTCCTCCATATCTAATACAATGAAATCTGCTGGGAAAATGAACTTACCTACCTTTACTAGAACATCCTCTATACTACCTCCGGGATGTGTTAAAGAACGATCATCCAATTGAAGAGTAACAGTAGTGGGTCTAGCTTCCCCCAAACCAAGCCTTTTCAATACAAACAACGGCATTAAATTTATGCTTGCACCCAAATTGCATAAAGCTCTCTCAGAATGAAAGTTCCCAATAGTGCAAGGTATAGTAAAGCTGCCCGGATCTCGTAACTTTTGAGGAAGCTTCTTTTGAATAATTGCACTACACTCTTCAGTTAATGCAACAGTTTCATAATCCTCCATTTTTCTCTTATTAGACAATATCTCTTTCATAAACTTCACATAACTAGGCATTTGTTCTAAAGCCTCTGCAAAAGGGATGTTAATGTGAAGTTTCTTAAATACTTCAAGGAATTTGGAGAATTGTTTGTCAAGATTAGCCTTTCGAAACTGTTGAGGATATGGAATCTTCGATGTAAGTTTAGTGTATTTTGGTTTTTTTGGTTTTGGAAGGTCTTCAGTAACCTCCTCTTGTATTGGACTAGTAACTTGTTGATTCTCTATATTCTTCCATTTTTCATCAATTGTAGGTCCATCATACTTATTCCCACTCCTCAGAGTGACAGCTTGACATTGTTCTTTAGGATTTACCTCTGTGGAACTAGGCAAATTCCCTTGCTGTCTACTAGAAAACATTTGAGCCAATTGACCTATTTGTGTCTCCAAACTCCTTATTGAAGACCTTGTCTCTGTCATAAATTGATTTAATTGGTTTGGTTGAATTGTTGGCGGGTTCATTTGAGGATGTAGTGGTGGATGAGATGGGTGTGGGTTTGGATCATAATATGGGCTCGAATGTAATCCATAAGTTGGTTGATGAGGGGGTTGTTGAGATGGATACTGCAGATATTGTGGTTGTAACCCTTGATTACTTTTCCAAGAAAGATTAGGGTGATTTTTCCAAGCAGGTGTATAGGAATTTGAGTAAGTGTTGGGTGCAGGTCTTGAAAAATTACCTATAACATGTGCTTGTTCCAAGGGCATATTGTTCACATCTGTTGAGCAACTAGCTATGCTCAGGCATTGTTCATAAGAATGAGGTCCTCCAAAAATCTCACAGCTCACAACATTTTGTACTTGCATTGCTTGTGCGGTGAGATTAATTTGTTGCAATTGTTTGATTAGAGATGCTACTTGAGCGGTCAATAGCACTATTGGATCAACTTCTAAGACTCCTGCTACTTTATTATTCTCACGCTCAGTAGGCCAATTATAGTTATTCATAGCCATCTCTTCCAATAGCTCATATGCTTCATTAGCACTTTTTCTCATAAACGCTCCTCCCGATGCTGCATCTATAATTGTCCTTGTATTGCCCCCCAAACCATTGTAGAAAGTATGAACTAGCAGCCACTTCTCTATTCCATGATGTGGGCATTTCCTTTGAAACTCTTTAAATCGTTCCCATGCATCATATAAAGACTCCCCATCCAGCTGATGGAAGTTATTAATCTCTCCTCTTATTCTGGCTGACTTGGCAGGAGGAAAATATTTACCAAGGAATTTTTTAGCCAAATCTTTCCAAGTAAGTATAGAGTTGGCTTGTAAAGAATTCAACCAACTCTTAGCTCTTTCCCTTAGTGAAAATGGGAATAGTCTCAATCTTACATCATTGTTACTCACCCCATTCATTTTGAATGTCGCATATAGCTCTAAAAAGTTTGTGATATGGAGATTTGGATCCTCATTTGGTAAGCCCCCAAATTGTACACAGTTCTACACCATCTGAATAATTGAGGATTTTATCTCAAAATTATCGGCTTCAACAGTTGGAGGACGAATGCTTGAATGTTTCCCCTTAACAGTAGGGAGGACATAGTTTCTCAATGGCGGATCGGCTTCAGCTGCGTTACCCATATTTACATTATTGACAACGCTATTTGCGTTCTCAGCCATGGTGAAATCCAACATTTTCTTTATCTTTCGATTCTTTCTACATGTTTTCTCAATTTCAAGATCTATTGGTATGATTTCCATTTGTCTACATCCTCGCATATACGAACAATTTCTGAAACACAATATAGCCTTGATCCAAATAAGTGTAAAACAATAAAAATAAAAAATAAATATACCAAATTAGAACAAATAACAGTTAACTTTGATATTGGAAATTAAGTCCCCGGCAAAGGCACCAAAAACTTGATCGTGAAAATATACATATGCAAGTGCATGCAATCGATTCAAGTAATATATATATATATATGATAAGTAGAGTATCGTTCCCACGAAGACTATCTTCCAAGTACAACTAATTGTTCTTTTAATTTCTATTTGGCAATCAAACTTTAGATGAATTTAATTTTAAAATAATAAAAGAAAACTAAGAACAAGAATCACTAATTAAAAGATTTAAATCACTATTAAAAAGACCTAGGGTGTTAATTTCATCAACTTTTCATTCTACTAATTTTATTAATCAATTCTAAGATCTCAACCTATATGCAAGTTTTCTACATCCCTATGATAAAATTAAACATATATAAGGCATTAAGCATGGAAACCTAATTACTACACAAGTCATATAAGTACTTTCCCCCAATATGCAACCTATGTCTATATAATAATAGCATATTCAATTCTCATCTTTTGAATTTTGAATCAAAATCATAAAATCAAGCAAATATTGATCAAGTATTTACTAGCATTAAATACACATTATAAATCAATAGAACATCATAATTGTTCTGCAGTTTTATAATTTTCTAGTTATTCTGCAGAACATCATAGGCTAGTTATTCTGCAGTTTTATATTTTTCTTTCTTCTTTAAGTTTATGAATCCTATATTTTTCAATTATTATTTTGTTGATTTAGTCATGTCTGATATGAACTAAACAATTTTATCTAGGGTTTAATGTAGTCACTTGGATTTCTATCTAATTTAATTATGATGTTCTATTGATTTTTATTCTCTATTCTAATCACAATTAGTCTCTAAAAACATAATTAAAAACTGACCTATTGACTTAATAAAACCCTAAATACGAATTTATAGTAAAAAAAAAAATTACATTAGCAGTGTTTTTAATATGCGGGCCGCGACTTGGCCTTCTCTGGGTCGCGGCCCGTGTCTATTTTTTAACCTTTTTGCTTTTGTGTAAGTAGTCAAGCGTCGCGACTCATGCATCATCAAGTCGCGTCCCGTGTACATTTTCCCTGTTTTTGGTCCTCTGACTTCCTCTTGAGTCGCGACTTATAAGCCCAAGTTGCGACACTAATTCCATCCAGCAGCTATGCGTCTCTCACTTAACCTTGAGTCGCGACTGTAATTCCATTTTTTTCTCAGATTACTTCTTCCAACTCATCTCTTCATCAAAACCCGTCTTTTAATCATCATTAGCATCATTTGAGTCCAACAACCGCCAAGAGCATCATTTTTCCATCATTTTCACTTCTTTTTACATTATTCTCGTGATTCATCGCCCCATCCTACAACAAAGACAAACAAAAGCGTAATCTTGCACAAAACACACATAAAGTCTCAAGATTACCACAAAAACACATTCTAAAATAACACTAAAATGAAGTTATCAATAATGCTCGAATTCATGCTTGTTAAAACAACCATGAGTACTTTAAATTTGCTTCACAAAAATTGGTAGTAATATTTTTGAAGTTAGCTCAGTTATTTAACTTGTATATAAGTTTCAATTTCCCTACTCTGTTAATGCCTGTGGCTACCAGTGCTTAAAATTATTCCAAGTTTTTTTCAACTCAATTTCCAACTTGATTGTTATCGATTAGTTATTTTGAGCTTGCTTATTCCGAGCTTTCTAAGTCATGCTAGGTTATCTCCTTATACGTGTTTCCATTTTTGTTATTTATTTTATCTAGCTTATGGTATGGTTATTCCGTGTACCATATATGCCCCCCTTTAACTTCTAAGATTGTGATCTTAGGTTATTTTGTTATTGAGTTGCGAGCAAAAAATTAACAAATAAACCGAAAATGGAAATAAAGATGATTTTATTAACATCATTTGAATAAATACATCACTTGGTTGTAAAATAATAAACATCATCCAAAACATTATTGATAATATGGTAGTAGATGTTCGCTATTCCAAGCTCGTCAAATCAATTCTCCGTACAATCTAGCCAACTTATAAACACATGTTCAGATGATTGATTCGATTAGATATGATCCTTCACGATTCGGTTTGAGCACACTAGCTGATGGATCTCTTGTTGCCAAAAATAGTTGTCTAAGTACCAAATCTCCTACTCCAAATTTCCTATCTTGAACTTGTTTATTAAAGTACCTTTTGGCACGTTGTTGTTACGAGGCATTTTTTAGTTGAAAGTCTTCTCGATTTTCTTCGAGTAGGTCTAAGGCTTCTTAGAGTTGTAAATTATTCGAGTTCTATTCATACGCCACCCGTCTTAATTTCAAAACATCAACCTTGATCGACAACATTGCTTCACAGCCATAGGCTAGGGAAAATGGTGTATGCCCTGCCCAGGTTCGAGCTGTAGTTTTGTGGGCCCATAGGACTTGTTGTAATTCTTCATGCCATTTTTATTTAGCATCTTTGAGCCGTTTTTTGATGGAACTTTTTAAATTTTTATTTACGGCTTCGACCTGCCCATTTGCCTGAGGGTGTGCGGTGAAGGAAATTTTTTTATCATCCCATTTCTTATCACAAAATCGTGTAAAAAGTTCACTATAGAACCGAGTTCCATTGTTTGAAACAATTTTTCTTGGTATCCCATATTGGAACACAATGTTTTTTACCACGAAGACTAAGACGTTTTTCGAGGTGATTGTGGGTAGTGGCTCGACCTTAGTCTATTTTGTAAAATAATCGACTGCAACCACAACATATTTAACTCCACCTCGCCCCATTGGTATTGATCCTATGAGGTCTATGCCCCACATTGCAAACGACCATGGGGAAGTCAACATTGTCATCTCGGTTGGTGGAGCTCGAGGTATCGATGTGAACCACTGTCATTTGTCACAATGTTTAACATATGTGAATGCATCAGCTTTTAGTTTCGGCCAAAAGTATCCTTGTCTTATTATCTTCTTTGAGAGGCTATGTGCCCCCCCTGTGTTATCTCCATAAAATCCTTCATGGATTTCTTGACATGGAATAACTCCCTTGATAAAAATTCCCATACAAGATTGTATACCTTGGAATTTTGTACATTAATTTTTTAGCCTTGTTTCAGTCTTTAGGTAGAGTCCCGGTTATGAGGTAATCGGTTATTGGAGTCATCCATGTTGGATGCGAATCTATTATTTAGACATCAATTGTTTCTAGCTCAGAAATACTGGGTTGTGGCAGAATTCCACTGGAACTACGTTTAGTGTGTCACCTCCCTTACTTGTTGCAAGTCGAGCTAACACATCAGCATTCAAGTTATGTTCTCATGAAACTTGTTTGATCGTATAGTACTTGAACTGCTCGAACTCGGATTTGACTTTCTCTAGGTATGATGCCATCTTTGTCCCTCGAGCTTGATACTCACCTCCTACTTGGTTGACCACAAGCTGGGAATCACTATAGCAGTGTATGGCATTGGATTTTAATTCTCTAGCTACACAAAGCCCTGCTAGTAATGTTACATAGTTTGCCTCATTATTGGATGCAACAAATCCAAATCTCAACAGAGAATGAAACCTATGTCCCTCCGAGTTTATGAGTATGATTCCTGCCCTCGATCTATTCTCATTTGATGATCCATCGACGTAAAGTTTCTACATCTCTCGAGCTAAGGTTATTACTTTCTCTTCGGGTATGCTAGTGCATTCAGCTATGAAGTCGGCTACTGCTTGGCCTTTGATCGTCATTCTTGGGTGATAAGTTATCTCGGATTGCCCATTTTAATAGTCGACCTGATCCTTCTGGTTTTGCCAATACTTGTCTTAAAGGTTGGTCAATAAGAACATGTATTGGGTGCGCTTGGAATTTTTAGGGTTTATGCTCTAAAAGCACGTGAAAAGATATTTTATTGATTTAAATAAAAGTATAATTTTATTATATTTGAATGTTATAATTATTGTTTGAATAATTTGTATAAATATCAGAAAATTACATATTCATTTATGAGAATATGATCTTGTATTAGTATGAGAGAATTAAGATCATATATAAGGAATAAAATAGTCAACAATATATTAAAGTACGAAATATTTAACAAACGGTTTCTAGTATAGTTTACTAAGCATATTGGATGCGAGTAATCTAGATTTAGATTACTAATGTGGATAAACATCGTGGTAAATGTGTTCTATATAATAGTGATTATATACAACATGACAGATGTGAATTAATTATTTTTATAAACTTACCATTTGCCATAAATATTTAATTAATATCATAATAGATGATCAATTGTAGATTATTCTAAATCCTGAATAATCATGAACTCCTGTTTGTGCTTATTGGATCTTTTGATTCATTCGTTAAGTCTCTTGAAATAATGTGGCTAGTGACTTTTGTTTTGGAGATTCAATATCATGAATGGCTGGGAACATGATTTTACAATAATGGAATCAATGCTTTCCTAACGGATTGAATATTGGTTCTATTAAGGGTTAATTCTGGAACTTAATAGTTATTGAGCCCAAATCTATAATATGGTTATAGAGTAATTATTTGCTAGTGAATTTATGGTACTTAAAGAACAAGAGGTAATTAGAAGGGTAAAATGGCAATTTTGATCAGCTCTAATTAACGAACCAATAAATGGAGGACAAAACTATATTTATTGATTATATCAATGGACTACAAGAGAAAACTCCGGAAATATAATTCTAAAAATACTTAGAGTGCAATTCCATATTTATATTGGAGTGATCGTGGAATTAATAAATTAGATTATTAAATTAAAGAGTGTAATTAATAGTCTGGTTTATTGGAGTTTCGTATTATATGTTCATGGTCCCAAAATCACATCTGTCCTACACTATCAAGGGTAAGGATGTCACAAGGAATTAATTTTCTAGGGAATTATGGGCAATTGATTTATTACGAATGAATGAATTAATTGACTAATTAGTTTTTATTTGAAAAACTTTATTTTAGTTAAAATATATATTAATCATGTGATTAATATTTGGGAGAGTTTAATTATTATCTTATTATAAGGTAATTAATTAAAACTGATAGTGTGTAAGATAAGGTTAATTTTGAATTAATTAATATTTATTTTTGGGAATAAATATATTATTTTAAATTTAATTAAACAAACAAATAAAAAAATCAGGGATAGCATAATGTGGTAAACGCCACTCACTGTGCCAGACAGTGATTGGCGCCACACACTGTGCCAGACAGTGATTGGCGCCACACACTGTGCCAGACAGTGACTGGCACCACACACTATGCCACATCCTTGAGATTTCAATTTTGAATTTCAAATTAATTAATTTATTTAATTATTCCTTTTTAAATATGATTTAAATTAAATAATTAATTGCTTATAACTTATCAGTTTTAATTTAATTAAATATAGAATATTAAAATAGTTTTAATTATCCTTATAAACTTGAAAAGAGCAATTCTTTTCTAAGTCAGTTGTTTCTAGGTTATCACACTCTCTTAAAGAAAAGAAACAACAGAATTTTCTATACCTAAAATTCTAGAAGTTTCCATAGCCTTCTCTCTTCTCAAACATCTCTAGATCTCATGTGCCGAGAACATCTAGAGAGCCTAAAATAAACTTATGATTCCTACGTGCCCACACACATCCTTGTGTGTTAGAAGAACGACCTGGAAGGCTAATGTGTGATTTTTCATAAGGATAGGAAGATCGTTGATTTTACTAAAAGACTCAAGGACACTTGATAGGCTACGAGAGGTAATTCTTATATCCTTGTTCTTATTATTTAATGTATATATATGTATGATCCTTGTTGGTATTAATATATTTTTATAAAAATTCCCTCCCCTACCTTCTGCTGCGTATTTTGATATTTTTGCTATTTTAATACCAACAATTGGTACCAAAGGAGTCTACATATATATATATACATATATTAAATGCTTTGTGGGTTTCTTGCATTATTTATATGTGTGTTGATGTGTATATTGAATGGATGGTTATGTTTTTTGAATTTATGGTTGAATGATGGATCGTTAAGTATATGGTGTTATTGGGTTAGGAATTGTTTTTTAATTTTTCATAGATCTTGTGTAAGCCATATGGAGCATAGGAATTTTGGTAATTTTATTTTTGAAAATTTGTATAAAAATTCTGGTTACAAAAGATGAAAAGAAAAAAATTGAGAGGAACAGCCTAAGCTAGCAGCCAGAGCCCCATGCATGCGCCCTTATGCCCAAGCCACCTGCGCGCACCCCTGCACCTGGCTACCTAGCACCCGCACCCGCGCGCACCCCTGCACCTAGCTACCTAGCACCCGCACCCGTGCCTATGTGCACTAGCCGAGCCCAGCCATGCCAGCTGCATGCCGAGCCCTTTGGGGCTTTCTCCTAACGCCGACCCTAACCCTGAATGGTACCAACAAATCCCTATAATTTTGCTAAATATCTTTTATTTAATTAATTTTAAATTGTTTGAATTTAAAAAGATAATTATATTATTTTATTTTTATTAGGAAAATAAAATATATTTTAGTTGGTTAAGATCTTATCATAAGTTTAAATAATTATTTGAATTTGATTCTTTTAATTATTTAAATTAAATTAAATTAGAAAGATGATAACAAGAGTTATTTAATTAAAAATTAGTTTTAATTAAATAAATTAATTAGAAAATTAGTTTTTAATTAATTATTTGGGCCTAATGGATTCCTAAGAATAATGAAGATGGGCCTATATGAGAAGAGAAGTAGTTTAGAGTCTGGTAAACAACTGAAGCCCATTTTGTAATTTAGAAATGCCCAATAGTACTTGGTTCATCATTTATTGTATTTATTTAAATAAATATTAATTGTTGTTTGATTGATAACATAATCATGCATTAGTCTATTACATGCCATACATGAAACCCTGCACAACTTTGATTAATCATGCATCTTTTAGAAACATGATTATCTAGGATTGTTCTAAGTGTTTATATGAATTGTTCTGGTGAAATCAGTTGCATGGAAACTGCTAAGTACTAATTTAAACTTGGTAAAACACACCATAATAAAGGTAATAGTTATTATAGGCCTTTTAGGAGAACTAACTTTATTTAAAAGGTGTTTTAGTAAAGTTAGATGAATGTAATTGGTAATTATTTAGACCACTTTAATTATAGAAACATGCTCTTTTATGATTTCATGTTTTTTGCAATTCATTACATTCATATGGTTATTAATAAACTAGTAATTAATTTAGAATTAATTGATTAGTTTAACAAACACATATATTCTAAAATAGTATGTGGGAGAAGGTTAACATCTCAATGTGACCTATGATCTCCATTATTAGCACAACACCGTGAAATATGGCCTCGGGGCGACTATGTTTCCGTCCCCCTAAGGAAGGTTTCTCGTCATATTAATATAAAGGTTGACTTCTTACAAAGATATCAAAGAGTGATGTATTTTAGGTTTGATCGAGCCTAAGGCAGCACTCACTAAGTTAAGTCATAAATTCTGAAATAATGGGTTACACTTACAAAGATATAATTAAGCTTTTGTAGTTGATAATTGTATCTTGACCAAACAAGCGATACTTTATTTTTAACAGAGAAAATATGAGTTATTTAAAATTTTAAATAATAAAGATAAGAGTTTCTTATAAGCTATCTGGAATTAATTTGACTGACCCTAAGGCGGCACTTTATTTGTTGGGTAGTTTTATCGTGGAATAGTAAATATTTAGTTTATGTGTTTTGATTGTTGCATTCATGCATCATATTTAATTTCTGAATCGTTGATATTTTTTTCAAATCATAATATTTTTGTATTTTTTTTCTTTCAGTTAAAATGTCTCAAAACGATTGTAATGTTGTGATTGAACTTAATGATGAAAATATTATATTTTGGAGACATGATGTTAAAATATTATAGCTAAGAGAAAATGTAACGCCCTCGATAGCCAATACCGTTACACTGTGTGTTTATAAAGTGCTATACTTGCCAATCAAGTCGTTTAATTAAAAACGTGTTATCGAAACTATAAAGGAACTAGGGTTAAAACGTTTTGGTCTCAAAGGTCACATTCTTATAAAGAGACGTTTCCTGTTTACACGGGATCCCAAAAATATTAAGATTAAAGACCATTTACAAAAGTCATAGAGTTTAAATACATTATCAAGCCATATTAAGGCAAAACAAACAGATAGGCAATCCCTGTCCTAATCTACTCCTCGACCATGGTGATCGAACAGCTGGCTATGTACATTCAACCCCGCAGCTCTCCATCTCAGGATTGCTCCAGCTTGCCTTTGCCTTTACCTGCACCACGTAGCACCCGTGAGCCAAGGCACAGCAAGAATGCACAACAACAGATGATAAGCAATCAACAGACAAATCAATATCTCATATTGCACCACAAGTTCTCAACCATATAACCATTCCGTATAATCAAGTATTCAACATACTAAACATATCAAGTCATATCAAATATTAGTTCACAAATGATAACTAGGGCAAGCGCCCTCAGACCGCTACCTCCGTTATTCCACTGACTCCGGCCCGCTTAAACCGAGCTCAGTGAATATTAAGCTGTCCTCGGCTACAAGTGGCCAAGTCGCGCCCTGTGCACAATTATTGTGTACGGCACTCTTAGGCCGCTATTACATGTCCCATGGCATGATACCATCATTGACATAATACAAATATCGGGAGCACTTAGTCCCATCACAAACATATAACCGGGTGCAGTTTTCTTACCTTTCGATACGCTAGCTTTGATCACTCGACTCCTTGAGCACGATCCCCCTCGAGCCCTAGCGCTCACCTAACCACAACCATAGGTCAAAGTCATCATCGATCCTCAAGTTCAAAACCTAGCCTCAGGGCCAATCTCGAGCCCCCGGAAAGTACTAGTTCCACCAAACAAGGTAGTGGAATCAAACCCCAAACCCTTGGTCAAAAACCCTTGCAAATAACCCTAAAATCCCTTTCAGAAGACAAGGTAGTGCTACAGCGCTCATTGGAGGGCGCTACAGCGCTACAAACAGAAGCAAAATCCCCTCAGCATGCATGGCCTAGCTACAGCACCCAAGGGCTAGCGCTGTAGCGCCACTCACAGACAGGCACCACCTCAATTTCCCTCCTATGATTTCCTCGAACCAAACTCAACCAACACTTCTCCAAACCTTCACCAAACTCAAAAACAACCTTAGGAACATACTCCACTCATCCCAAGCACCCCAAATACTCAAAACCCAATCACATGCATCTCTAATCCAAAAATTCACCATAGCTGACCCTAAGCTCAGAAACTCAGCAAAACCAGTCAAAACATCAGAGTTAGAAGCTTAGAATTCATACCTTTAATGGGATTTCGATTTCAAGAAAACCTCTACACCTCCTTAGCTTGCTCTCCCTCAACCTTTGGTCTGAATTCCCTAAAGTTCCCATCAAACTCAGCTTACACGCCATAGTTCAAAAACCAAAACCAGAAACTGAAGAAACTACAAAACCTTACCTCAAGTGTTAGGGTGATCGTGCTAAACCTCTGCTATTCTTCAAACCTAGCTTAGGATCCTTGATGCTCAGCCTAACCTAGCTCTCCTCTGAGCTTTGCTCCAAGAAAACCCAAGGAAAATGGTGTGAGAACCACAAACCGACCCTAGAGAATACAACTCTATTTTTTTCTTCCTTTTCTCATTTCTTTCTTTTCTTTCTTTCCTCTCTTTCAGACTTCTACACTTTTCTACAACTTCCACTAACATAAAGCCTTAACTTATCTATCTCTGAGATGCCAATTGACCAAAATGCCCTCCCTATTAATTCCAAACCCTTTACTCCACTTAGGGCCATTTTAGTCATTTTACCCAACTCCCGCTAACTCCTCGAGTGTCTCTAATATTTCCCTCTTAACTCCCGATACCTTATTAATCACCAATAATATTCCTCAATGTCAAAATAGACTCCAGTATACTCACTAAATTCCCATTTATACCCCTAGGCTCACCCCGAGCCGGGTATAAATCCGCGCCATGACTTTTTCGCTACTTTGCTCACTAAAATCGTCTCGAGTCACAGATCACAGATATATCCACATAATAATGTGGTCTCGACAACTATCACATATATCAATACAGTTATGCCCATAATGGCTAGAATTACAATTATGCCCTTCTAACCTGATCAGGGCCTACATGCATACTAATACACATAGTCATGCGTCTCAAATATTCAAATAGTCATACAACATGCTTTAAATCATAATCACGTATCTTACTCATTAAAATCACACATAATTCTCATTATGCCGTCCAGGCACACTAATCAAGGCCCTTAAGCCTTAATAGCGAATTTGGGTCGTTACAACTATCCCCTCCTAATGAGAATTTCATCCTCGTAATTTACCTGAACAACTCGGGATACTGATCCTGCATCGCTGTCTCAAGCTCCCAGGTCGCCTCCTCGACCTTACTATTCCTCCATAGCACTTTAACTAGAGGAATCGTCTTATTCCGCAATACTTTATCTTTCCGATCCAAGAGCTAAACTGGTTGCTCCTCATAAGCCAAATCTGTCTGTAACTCCAAATCTTCATATCTCAACACATGAGTCCCATCTGAGACGTACTTCCAAAGCATGGAAACATGGAATACGTCATGAACTCCAGACAACGATGGTGGCAAAGCTAACCTGGAATACGAAAATTCAATCAACGGCAGATACCTACTCCATGAACCCTCAAAATCAATCACACATGCTTTGAGCATATCCTCCAATACCTGGATCGTCCTCTCAGACTGTCCATCAGTCTGGGGATGAAAGGCTGTACTGAACTTCAACTGAGTCCCCAAAGCCTTCTGCAAACCACCCCAAAACTTAGAAGTGAAAATAGGATCCTGGTCTGACACTATAGACTTAGGAACCCCATGGAGACGTACGATCTCCCTCACATACAACTCTGCATACTGATCCACAGTATATGTCGACCTCACTGGAAGAAAATGGGCTGACTTGGTGTATCTATCTACTATCACCCACACCGAGTCATGAAGTCCCACTGTCCTGGGTAAACCTCCCACAAAATCCATAGTAATGTCCTCCCATTTCCATTCAGGAATACCCAAAGGCTGAAGCAACCCTGCCAGTTGCTGATGCTCAGCTTTCACCTGCTGACAAGTTAAGCATCTGGCAACGTACTCCACCACCTCCCTCTTCATCCCGGGCCACCAATATAGAGCCCGCAGATCCTGATACATCTTTGTGGTACCCAGATGAAGTGAGTATGGCGTCGTATGAGACTCATCTAATATCTCTCGTCTGATCCCCTCATCAGCTAGAACACAAATCCGTCCTTGATATCGAAGTAAACCAACCTCAGAAACATAATAGTCCTTAGCTACTCCCGCTAAGACATCCTCTCTAACCCTCTGTAACTGAGCATCTGCCAACTGCCCTTCTCTGATCTGCTCTAACAGGGTCGACTGCAGTGTAATATTGGCCAATCGGCCTACCACCAACTCTATCCCTTCTCTAACCATCTCATCAGCTAACTCCCTTGAGATCTGAACAGAGCTATACAACTGACCTGAACCTCTGCGGCTCAATGCATCCGCCACCACATTGGCTTTCCCCGAATGGTAAAGAATATCACAATCATAATCCTTTACCAACTCTAGCCAACGCCTCTGTCTCATGTTCAGGTCTTTCTGTGTAAAGAAATACTTCAGGCTCTTATGATCAGTGTATACCTCACACTTCTCCCCATACAGATAGTGTCACCAAATCTTCAGTGCGAATACCACCGCTACTAACTACAAATCATGGGTAGGATACTGTTGCTCATACTCCTTGAGCTGTCATGATGCATAAGCTATAACCTTCTCATTCTACATCAACACACAGCCTAAGCCCAACCTCGATGCATCGCAGTAAACAAAAAACTTCCCTTCCCCCGAAGGAAGACTCAATACTGGCACTGTAATAAGTCGTCGCTTCAGCTCTTGGAAAATGTCTTCACACTTGTCTAACCAGATAAACTTCAGATTCTTCCGTGTCAATTCTCTCATCGGTGCTGCTATCTTTGAGAAACCCTCCACAAATCGTCTGTAGTAACCTGCTAACCCAAGGAAACTCCGCACCTCCGAGGCGTTCCTTGGCATCGGCCAATCCCTAATTGCCTCTATCTTAGATGGATCCACCTTAATCCCTTCTGCACCTACGATATGTCCAAGGAATGTCACTTCGGGTAACCAGAATTCACACTTCTTAAACTTGGCGTACAACTGATGCTCCCTCAACCTCTGAAGAACCTGTCGAAGATGAAGCTCGTGCTCTGCCTCTGAACTGGAATACACCAAGATGTCATCAATGAAGACAATAACGAACTGATCTAACAAATCCTTGAACACCCTGTTCATTAGATCCATAAAGGTTGCTGGGGCATTGGTCAAACCAAAAGACATGACCAAGAACTCATAGTGCCCATACTGAGTTCGAAAGGCCGTCTTAGTTATATCCTCATCCTTGATCCTCAGCTGGTGATAACCAGATCGAAGATCAATCTTTGAGAACACCATCTTACCCTGTAGCTGATCGAACAAGTCATCAATCCTTGGTAGGGGATACTTATTCTTGATAGTTAACTTGTTCAATTCTCGGTAGTCGATGCACATTCTCAAAGTCCCGTCCTTCTTCTTTACAAACAAAACTGGAGCACCCCATGGTGAGTAACTAGGCCTGATAAACCCTAAATCTAGAAGCTCCTGCAGCTGTATCTTTAATTATTTCAGTTCTGCCGGTGCCATCCTATATGGTGTCCTTGACACTGGCTCTGTCCCTGGTGCCAACTCAATAACAAACTGTATCTCTCTACGTGGCGGCAACCCAGGAAAATCTTCAGGAAACACATCCAGGAACTCACAAACCAATCTGGTCTCCTCCGGTCCAACTGGTGAAACTCTGGTGGTATCTACCACACTGGCCAGAAAGCCTATACATCCACCCTGTAGCAAATCCCTGGCTCTCAACGCAGATATCCTGGGTACATGGGGTCCATGCACCGCTTCCACAAAAACAAAGGGATCCTCGCCCTCTGGCTCAAAAGTCACCATCTTCTTCCTGCAGTCAATGGTAGTTCCATATCTAACCAGCCAATCCATACCTAAAATCATATCAAAGTCCTCCATACTCAACTCAATCAAGTCTACTGATAACTCCCTACCATCAACTATCACTGGCAGTGCTCTAATCCACCTCCTAGATACTACCAGTTCTCTTGTAGGCAAAATAGTCCTAAACCCTGAAGTAATATACTCACTAGGTCTACACAGTCTATCAATCACCTTATCAGATACAAACGAATGTGTAGCACCAGAATCAATCAAAACAGTAAAAGGAGTGCCAGCGCTAGAAAGCTGACCTGTCACTATCGAGGGACTAGCCTCGGCCTCCGCCTGCGTCAGGGTGAACACTCGAGCTGGAGTCAAGCTGTCCACCTTCCCTGTCTCTCCCTTCTTCACTGTCGGGCAATCCCTCCTGAGGTGTCCCACCACCCCGCACGCATAGCAGGCCTTAGCCCGACACTCGCCCGAATGGCGTCTCTTGCGCCTCGTGCACTCCGGATAAGTCCTCCATGTATCACCGCCTCCTTTGCGGCCACCCAAAGTACCCCGACCTCTCCTATCAGGACTAGGAGTGATCGAAGCATCAGGAATCTTCCTCTTCAAATCACTGGGGCCCCCGCCCCTACCGGAACCAAAATATGGAGGCACTGCCCTGCGGCCCTCCCTTCTCACAACACTCTCTCTCCATATCTTGTTCTCCGCTTCCTCAGCGGTAAGAGCCTTCTCCATAGCCTGGGCATAAGTTGTCCCTCCAGGAACTGTGGTAATTCTCACATCTCGGGCTATCATAGCATTCAACCCTCTAATAAACCTGTCCTGCCTAGCTGCATCAGTAGGCACAAGATCCGGTGCAAACTTCGCAAGTCTATCGAACTTCAAGGCATATTCTGTAACTGTCATACTGCCCTGAACCAGCCCCACGAACTCATTTATCTTTGATGCCCTGATGGAAACATTATAATACTTCTGACTAAACAAGTCCTTAAACCCTTCCCAAGTCAATGCGGAAACATCTCTAGTCTGTGATGCCACCTCCCACCAGATTCGGGCATCATCTCTCAGCATATAAGCAGCACAGGCCACCCTGTCATGTCCTTCCACCCTCATAAAATCAAGAATGGTAGTGATCATAGTCATCCACTGCTCAGCCTTCAGTGGATCTGGTCCTCCCTCAAAGATCGAGGGTTGTTGCTTCCTGAACCGCTCATACAACGGTCCCCACTTGTTCCCAACCTCAACCGGCTGCACTACCAATACCACTGCAGGTGGCACAATAGGGGCAACACTCCCAGATGGAGCCTGCTGCAAAATTCGAATCTGTTCATCGTGGCTCTGAAGTCGAGCCTGCATGTCTGCCATTAACTGATGCCAGTTCTCAGGGACTGGCGGAGGGGTCGGGCCCTGATCATCATCTCTAGCCCCAGACCTGCTGGCTAGTCGCATGGATTTTCTTGGACGCATAACAATCCAAGTCAATCTGCAGTCATCGACTCGGCAATTAGGCTATGATGACAGGGTAATAATCCTTTCATAATCCATCACTGGAACTCCAATCATTCACAAGCAATCAAAATATAACAATTTATCCAGATATTCATTCACATGCACAGCAGGTGCTACTAAGCACGCCTCAATAACATCATGCAATAGTCAAGGGCCAGTCCCTATCAGTATCTCATGCTCCCTATTCATCAAACAAATATCAACAATCATAACTCACTCAAATCATTTAAACACATAATCATGTATACACAATTACCAAACCCTGAGTTGAGCTTGTCTCTCGCGGCGAATGTACATATCCAGCCAGTCTTCAGGACCCATAAACCTAGGACGCTCTGATACCAAGTTGTAACGCCCTAGATAGCCAAGACCGTTACACTATGTGTTTATAAAGTGCTAGACTTGCTAATCAAGTTGTTTAATTAAAAACGTGTTATTGAAACTATAAAGGAACTAGGGTTAAAACGTTTTGGTCTCAAAAGTCACATTCTTATAAAGAGACGTTTCCTGTTTACACGGGATCCCAAAAATATTAAGATTAAAGACCATTTACAAAAGTCATAAAGTTTAAATACATTATCAAGCCATATTAAGGCAAAACAGACAGATAGGCAATCCCTGTCCTGATCCACTCCCCGACCATGGTGATCAAACAGCTGGCTATGTGCATTCAACCCCACAGCTCTCCATCTTATGATTGGTCTAGCTTGCCTATGCCTTTACCTGCACCACGTAGCACCCGTGAGCCAAGGTCCAGCAAGAAAGCACAACAACAGAGCATAAGCAATCAACAGACAAATCAATATCTCATATTGCATCGTACGTTCTCAACCATATAACCATTCAGTATAATCAAGTATTCAACATACTAAACATATCAACTCATATCATATATCAGTTCACAAATGATAATTAGGGCAAGCGCCGTCAAGCCGCTCCCTCCGTTATCCCACTGACTCCGGCCCGCTTAAACCAAGCTCAGTGAATATTAAGCTGTCCTTGGCTACCAGTGGCCAAGCCGCGCCCTGTGTACAATTATTGTGTACGACACTCTTAGGCCGCTATTACATGTCCCATGGCATGATACCATCATTGACATAATACAAATATCGGGAGCACTTAGTCCCATCATAAACATATAACCGGGTGCAGTTTTCTTACCTTTCGATACGCTAGCTTTGATCACTCGACTCCTTGAGCACAATCCCCCTTGAGCCCTAGCGTTCACCTAAACACAACCATAAGCCAAAGTCATCATCGATCCTCAAGTTCAAAACCTAGCCTCGGGGCCAATCCCGAGCCCCCGGAAAGTCCTAGTTCCACCAAACAAGGTGGTGGAATCAAACCCCGAACCCTTGGTAAAAAACCCTTGCAAATAACCCTAAAGTCCCTTTCAGAAGACAGGGTAGCGCTACAGCGCTACAAACAGAAGAAAAATCCCCTCAGCATGCATGTCCTAGCGCTACAGCGCCCAAGGGCTAGCGCTGTAGCGCCACTCACAGACAGGCACCGCCTCAATTTCCCTCCTATGATTTCCTTGAACCAAACTCAACCAAAACTTCTCCAAACCTTCACCAAACTCAAAAACAACCTTATGAACATACTCCACTCATCCCAAGCACCCTAAATACTCAAAACCCAATCACATGCATCTCTAATCCAAAAATTCACCATAGCTGACCCTAAGCTCAGAAACTCAGCAAAACCAGTCCAAACATCAGAGTTAGAAGCTTAGAATTCATACCTTTAATGGGATTTCGATTTCAAGACAACCTCTACACCTCCTTAGCTTACTCTCCCTCAACCTTTGGCCTGAATTCCCTAAGGTTCCTATCAAACTCAGCTTACACACCATAGTTCAAAAACCAAAACCAGAAACTGAAGAAACTACAAAACCTTACCTTAAGTGTTAGGGTGATCTTGCTAAACCTCGGCTATTCTTCAAACCTAGCTTAGGATCCTTGATGCTCAGCCTAACCCAGCTCTCCTCTGAGCTTTGCTCCAAGAAAACCCAAGGAAAATGGTGTGAGAATCATAAACCGACCCTAGAGAATACAACTCTATTTTTTTCTTCCTTTTCTCCTTTCTTTCTTTTCTTTTTTTCCTCTCTTTCAGACTTCTACACTTTTCTACAACTTCCACTAACATAAAGCCTTAACTTATCTATCTCTGAGATGACAATTAACCAAAATGCCCTCCTTATTAATTCCAAACCCTTTAGTCCACTTAGGGCCATTTTAGTCATTTTACCCAACTCCCGCTAACTCCTCGAGTGTCTCTAATATTTCCCTCTTAACTCCCGATACCTAATTAATCACCAATAATATTCCTCAATGTCAAAATAGACTCCAGTATACTCACTAAATTACCATTTATACCCCTAGGCTCACCCCGAGCCGGGTATAAATCCGCGCCATGACTTTTTTGCTACTTTGCTCACTAGAATCGTCTCGAGTCACAAATCACAGATATATCCACATAATAATGTGGTCTCGACAACTATCACATATATCAATACAGTTATGCCCATAATGGCTAGAATTACAATTATGCCCTTCTAACCTGATCAGTGCCTACATGCATACTAATACACATAGTCATGTATATTCAAATATTCAAATAGTCATACAACATGCTTTAAATCATAATCACGTATCTTACTCATTAAAATCACACATAATTTCCATTATGCCCTCCAGGCACACTAATCAAGGCCCTTAAGCCTTATTAGCGAATTTGGGTCGTTACAGAAAATTTGATGGAAGTTGTTAAAATACCACCCATGCAAGAACCATCATTAGAGGCTTCAGTGAATGATCAGTTCGAGCATGCTAAGTGGTTAAGGATAAACAACATTGAAAGGTATTATTTACTTCAAACAGTAAATAATGAAACTTGAAATACTCTTGAATGGCTTAAATTTGCATACGATATATGAGAGGCCATCCATGTTACTTATGGACACATAAATGCAAAGTGGTTTTATGAGAACGAAATCATATCACCCAAGCGTGAAACAATTGCTGAAATTATGAAGAATTAGAAAGGTAAATATGATTTATTCATTCTTATCACTAAGTGGAAAATGATATGTCATCGTAGGTTTTAAACTCAGGGTCCACTAACAATGTTTATATTTCTGTGTAGATAGTTGAATCTTATGATTCAAAGAAGGTTGCTGATGAAATTCTTGAAGACGGAGATGGAGAGTGTGTCTAGTTTAGCAAGAGAGTTGGGAACAATCTGTTTATATTTTGGGAACAATTTTCTTATATAAATAATGTTTATTTTTTTCTTGGATTTTTGAGAAACTTAGTTTCGTTATCTATGTTGCATGAGAAATCTTATGACATTACTTTTGATAATAATGCGATTGTAATTTCGAAGAATAGTTTCAAGATTTGTAAAACTAGAACAAACAAACGGACTGTAAATGCTTAAGCCTAATGAACGATTACTAAATAATTTTGAGTTATTTAAAGTGCGTAAACCGAAAGGTAACAAAAGATAAAAAGTTTCAAATGAGGATGACACATATCTATGGCATCTTAGACTTTGTCATATTAGTCTAGATAAAATAAACCGGTTGAGAAAAGATGGATTTGCGATAACTAACTGTTGGAACTTTTCTGGTTTATGAATGTTGTCTAGATGGAAAAATGACCAAACATCATTTCTTAGCAAAAGACAATAGAGTCAAAGAGCCATTAGCGATTGTACACAGTGATGTCTGTGGTCCAATCAATATACAGGCTAGAGGGGGTTATGAGCACTTCGTCACTTTCATTGACAATTAATCAAGATATGGCCATACTTACCTAATACTTAGAAAGTCAGAAAGTTTTGGCAAGTTTAAAGATTTCAAAGCTGAGGCTGAGAAGAAGTTAGGTAAGACTGTTCAAACACTTTGATGAGATCGAGGTGGTGAATGTTCAGGTCTATGTTAAGCTACTCATCTCTTCCTCTCTCATTCAGAGGGTATGCACTTCGAACGACGACTTACATTTTGAATGTAGTCCCATTTAAGACCATAAGCAAGATGCCACTGGAACTATGGAGTGGTAACAAACCTAGTTTGGGGTTAAATCATACCTAAGTAAGGGAAACTTTACTTAAGGTCTAAACTATGCATTTTTGTGGGCTATGCTCCAGAGACATGAGGTGGTTACATCTATAGTCACAAGGACCAAAAGGTATATGTTTCCACATATGCGACCTTCCTTGAACACGACTATATGACTAACTATAAACCTCGGAGCAAGGTAGTTTCGGAGGAACTCACAGCTGATAAAATCCCCTCATCACCATCATCATCATCATCATCATCATCATTATCATTATCATCATCATCATCATCATCATCATCATCATCATCATCATCATCATCATCATCATCATCATCATCATCATCATCATCATCATCATCATCATCATCATCATTGTAATGACCCAAATTTCCTAATAAGGCTTAGGACCTTGATTAGGAGGTCGGGAGGGCCATAATTGATTTATTATGCAAATAAATGATTATATGCATGATTATGTGAGTTATATTATTATATGATGATAAATGCATGCATGCGGGTCCACTTTTCATTTTAAGGGCATTCTGGTAATTTGGTCTGTTGAGGGCATATTTGTATATTTTCATGCATGTTGGTGAATTATGGATGAGGCCACGTTATAATGTAGATTTGTACGAGCTATTCGACATGAGACGATCTTTGAATGCAAGTTAGCGGTTTGGTCATAACGAGGTTATTTACCGGGCTCATGGTGAGTTTCGGGGTAATTTGATGTTTAGTGCATTACCGGGAACTAAAGGGTAATGGGATATGAATTATTATTAATTGAGAATATTGGATATAACGGGAATTGGAGGACGTTAAGTATGATAAGCGGGATAAGTGGGAAATGAAATTTTTGCCCTTGGTGGCTTACAAAGGAAATAAATAGGCTTGGGGGAATTTATGTCATTTGACCTTAGGATATGTTTAAACTCATAAAGCTATAGAAGAAGGAGGCCAAAACAGATTGCTCTTCCCTATCTCTCCCGATTCATCCTTCTCTCTCATTTCCCATTGGATTTTTGAAGACAAGCTATGGAATTCAAGCTTGAGGATTGTAGCTTGAGAGTTTAGGCTTGTGATCAACAACTGTAAGGGGTTTAATTCATAATTGAGGTAAGGTTTCAGTTCAAGTTTCTGGTTCTTGCTCTGTTTTTGAGTTAGTTCTTAGCTTGAGGTTTTGATCTTGGATTTGGGTTTGAGTTGGTGTTTTGATTGTGTTTGGACTTGGGTTTTGATGAGGTTAAGATGTTGCTGAGGTTTTGGGGTTAAATCATAGGTTTGGATGATGTTTTTGTTGGTTTTGAAGCTTGGGATTCAAAGGAAATCGCAGGGGAGAAAGACCAGAATTTTTCTGGTCTGTCAGTGGCGCCTCAGCGCCACTTCTGGTGCCCTGGCGCTAGGCAGAGGAGAGAATGGGGTTCTCTCTGACTTGGGGAAGCACTCCAGCACTACCTAGCAGCGTCCCAGCGCTACCTAGTAGTGCCCCGATGCTAGGTTATTTTCAGCAAGACCTATTTTTAGGGCTCAGGATGACTTTGGGGGCTCGAAGGATGGTTCCACTACCCCGTTTGGGTGGATTATAAGTCCCAAGAGCATGGGATTGGTCCTGGGAGTGAGGTTTTAGATTATAAACCTTTTTATGATTTATTTTATTGATGGAATCCAATATTTGGTTATTTATAGGTAACTACTAAGGAATCAAAGGAATGATCATTCTCAAGGGTCGTTCTTTTATTATTTCTTGCTCGAACCAAAGGTAAGAAAACTGCACCCATTATGTGATGCATGTGATGCATAAGATACATGTGATTAGGGCATGACATGAATATTGAATATGAGATTGATCAGAGCTTGAGTCTTTGTAAATGTGCATGATCATAATTATGCTAGTGATTATTAAGTAAGCATGTTGAATACCCTACATTTGGATATTTGACATATGATATATGCCTGGTTGCATTGCTTACTTGTGTATAGTACTGACCCATGAGTCAAAAATCGACACGAGTCGTATGGTATTGGCTTAAGAGTCAAGAACGACATTAATGTGTTCAACATAAGCCAAAATTATTAGATCTTATCAACATAAGCATTGAATGAATCATCATGAGCATTAATGCTTGACCGACCTCAAGTTCGATGAAAACTAAAAGCGCTTGTCTAGTCTAAATGCTAGTTACTTTGAGCCAGGGCCAAAAGGCTCAGGTGACTGCAACGTCACATGGCTATGGGTGTTGGGCCCAAGTTCGTGACTCACCCATCAGTCACTTATCTGATTAGGGTGTGGAGCCCAAAGTGTGACTCTTTATTCACCTATCTGATTAGGGTGCGGAGCCCAAAGTGTGACTTACTCATCTGATTAGGGCTACAAGCCCCAGTATGATTACCAAAATCATAAAGTGATATTCACTCATCTGATTAGAGTACGGAGCCCCAGTGTGTGACTTAATTGTCACGTATTTACGTCACTTATTTTAGATGGACACATTGGTCATCTACTCTCATTATGACTTGATAGTCATCAATACAAAAGGCAGGGCCCATAAATCATCTATACAAAGGGCAGGGCCCACAACCATTATTTGGACTTATTTGCATGCATGAATAGGGCTATTATTGCTAGGCATGCCTATTATGATTTAGTAACATGTTATTACTGTTCATGAGCATATTGAGTTTTCTTGCTGAGCTTCAGTTCACGGGTGCTATGTGGTGCAGCTAAAGGCAAAAGAAATCTAGACCATCCTTGAGTTGGAGAGCTTAGGTGACGATGTGTACATATGCAGCTGCTCGACCACCACGGCCGAGGGTTTAAAGAGGAACTAGGGTTAAACCCTATTTTGCCGCTTAGGTCTATTGGTTGTAAATATTTTATTGTAATTAACCTTTAAATTATATTTTTGGGATCCCAATTTACATATGTAGCTACATGATTATGGCCAAATGACTCGATTAGCAAGTTTAGCACTGTTTAAAATGCACACTGTAACGGTCCCTGGGTAGTAGGGAATTACAATCATCATCATCATCATCATTAAATGATAAATGACAAACCGAGGAAACAATTGTTCCCGAAAAGGAAGCCCTAGTGCAACGTTGTGGTGGGAGGATTGTGAGACAACCTGTTCGCTATTAACATGAAGCACATGTCCTTGTTTCTGATACAGATAAGGACAACCCATTGACCTTTAAAGAAGCAATGGAAGATCTTGAAAAGGAAAAATGGCAAGAGGCCATGAACTAAGAAATGGAATCTATGTATTCCATTTCTGTTTTGAAACTTGTAGACCCATCTGAAGATGATAGTCCCATTGGGTGCAAATGGATATTCAAGAAGAAAATAGGTGTAGATGGGAAAGTAGAGACTTTCAAAGAGAGGCTAGTAGACAGAGGTTACAATTAGAGAGAGGTGTGTTGATTATGAAGAAAAAATTTCTCATGTGGTCATGCTAAAGTCCATACGTATCCTCTAATCCATAGCTGCCACCTATGATTATGAGATATGGCAGATGGATGTCAAGAAAACTTTATTTAATGGCTATCTTGATGAAAGTATCTATATTGTACAACTAGAAGGGTTCGTGAAGAAAGAGGAAGATCATAAGATGTGTAAGTTTCTAAAATCCATTTATGGATTGAAGCAAGCATCTAGATCTTGGATCATCACCTTTGATGTGACAATTAAAACATATGACTTCAAACAAAATGTTGACGAAGCATGTGTGTATAAATATGTCAAAGGTGAAGTGGTGGTTTTTTTTAGTTTTCTACGTTTTTGACATTCTTCTCATTGGAAATGATGTGGAGACACTATCAAATGTGAAGAAGTGGTTTGCTGAAAAGTTCCAAATGAAAGATATATGGGAAACGAGCTATGTTATGGGAATCAAAATCCTAAGGGATAGGAAGAATAGGCTTTTGGAACTTTCTCAAGCTAATTATACAGATAAGGTGCTTGAAAGGTTCTCTATGGAGAATTCCGAGAAAGGTCAATTACCGACCAAATGTGGAATTACTCTCTCCAAAGAGTAATGTCCAAAGATACCTCAGGAAGAAAAGGACATGAGAAAGTATCCCTATGCTTCATTAGTTGGGAAGGCCCGACATATGTTATATAGTGGGGATTGTAAGTCGTTATCAATCAAATCCTGGTTTGGAACACTGGATTGCAGTAAAGCACATTCTAAGTATCTTGGAGAACGAGGGATTATATGCTTGTATATTCAGGGGTGAGTTAAACCCTACTAGATACATTGATTCTGATTTCCAATCAGACAAAGACAATTATAAGTCAACGTCTAGGTCAGTGTTTACTCTTGGTGGAGGAGATGTAGTCTGGAGAAGTATTAAACAATCCAACATTGCAGATTCAACCATGGAAGCTGAGTATATAGCGGCTTGTGAAGCTGCTAAGGAAGTGATTTGGCTTAGGAAGTTCTACACTGATCTAGAAGTAATTCTAGATATGGAAAAGCCACTAATCATGTATTGTGAAAATAGTGGAGCAATAGCCAACTCCAAGGAACCTAGAAGCCACAAGACAGGAAAGCATATAGAAAGGAAATACCATCTAGTTCCAGAAATTGTGCTCTGAGGTAATGTGATAGTTATGAAGATAGCATCATAACAAAACCTGGCAGACTCGTTCACCAAAACACTTCCTAGAAAGTTGTTTATGGGTCATGTACGCAATACGGGATTGAGAGAGATGCCTACTTGCTTTGAGGGAAATTGGGAGATTGTTAGGGTTTATGCCCTAAAAGCATGTGAAAAAATATTTTATTGATTTAAATAAAGTACAATTTTATTATATTTGAATGTTATAATTATTGTTTGAATATTAGAAAATTCCATATTCATTTATGAGACTATGATATTGTATTAGTACAGGAGAATTAAGATCATATATAATGAAAAAAGTTGTCAGCAACATATTAAAGTACAAAATCTTTAATGAATGGTTGCTAGTACGGTTTACTAAGCATATGGGATGCGAGTAATCTAGATTCAGATTACTAATGTGGATAGACATCTTGGTAAATGTGATGTTTATTATAATGATTATATATGATAAGAACGATGAGTATTAATTATCTTTATAAACTTATCGTTTGCCATAAAGATTTAATTCATATCATAATAGAAGATCCATTGTAGATCAGTCTAAATCCTAAGTAATCATGAACTCATGTTTGTACTTATTGGATCTTTTGATTCATTCCTTAAGGTATCTTGACATAGTGAGGCTAGTGACTTTTGTTTTAGAGATTCAATATCATGAATGTCTACGAACATGATTTTACAATAATGAAATCCATGCTTCCTAACGGATTTAACAAGTGTTCACTTAAGGGTTAATTCTGGAATTGAATATTTATTGAGCGTAAATCTATAATATGATTATATATTAATTACTCGCTAGTGAATTAATGGTACTTAAGGAACAAGAGGTAATTAGAAGGGTAAAACGATAATTTTGACCAGCTCTAATTAACAAACCAATAAATGGAGGACAAAACTATATTTATTGATTATATTAATGGACTACAAGAGAAAACTTCGTAAATATAATTCTATAAATACTTAGAGTGCAATTCCATATTTATAGTGGAGTAAACATGGAATTAATAAATTAGATTATTGAATTAAAGAGTTTAATTAATAGTCTAGTTTATTGAAGCTTCGTATTATAGGTTCATGGTCTCCGGGTCGCCTCTATCTTACCCTATCAAGGGTAAGGGTGTCAAAAGGAAGATTAATAGAGAAAAAGAGTAAATTGCGCTTGAATTAATTTTTTAGGGCAAGGAAATAATAATGTGATAATTGTGGGCAATTGATTAATAATTAATTAATTATTTGAAAAACTTTATATTCGCGAAAATAAAATTTAATCATATTTGATTAATATTTAGGAGAGTTTAATTATTATCTTATTATAAGATAATTATTTAATGGGTTTATACATTTTTAGACCCTATGTTTTGCCTCATTACTTGTTTGGCCCCTGTGTTTTGACAAATTATTTTTTGGACCCTGTGTTTTGTAAAATGGTTTAAATAGGCCCCTAAACCTGATTTTGATGAACAAAAAATTGAATATAACAACACAATTATTAGGCAGAATGACTGTATTTTTATTTTGAGTTGTTAGTTTGATGAATTATTTGTGATTTTAGTTAAAAGAACTATGATTAAAATCGGGTTTAGGGGTCTATTTGAACTATTTTAGAAAACACAGGGTCCAAAAAGTAATTTGTCAAAACACAGGGTCCAAACAAGTAATGAGTCAAAACACAGGGTCTAAAAAGGCATAAACCCTTATTTAAAAGTGATAGTTTTAAGATAAGGTTTATTTTTAAATAATTGATAATTATTTTTGGGAATAAATATGTTGTCTTAAAATTAATTAAACAAACAAATGAGAAAATAAGAGATAGCATAATGTGGCGCTACACACTGTGCCACATCCCTGAGATTTGAATTGTGGATTCCAAATGAATTTGTTTATTTAATTATTTAATTATTCCTTTTTAAATATGAGTAAAATTAAATAATTAATTAGTTATAACTGATCAGTTTTAATTTAATTAAATAAAAAATATTAAAATAGTTTTAATTATTCTTATAAGCTGTAAAAGAAGTGATTATTTTCTAAGTCAGTTGTTCCTAGGTTATTAGACCCTCTCAAGAAAAGAAACGAAAGAATTTTCTTTACCTGAAATTCTACAAGTTTCCATAGCCTTCTCTCTTCTCAAACCTCTCTAGATCTCATGTGTTGAGAACATCTAGAGAGCCTAAAATCAACATGTGAATCCTACGTGCCCACACACGTCCTTATGTGTTAGAGGAACGACCTGGAAGGCTAAGGTGTGAGCTTTCATAAGGATAGAAAGATTGTTGATTTTTACTAAAAGACTCAAGGACACTTGATAGACTACGAGAGGTAATTCCTATATCCTTGTATGTATGATCCTTGCTGGTATTATTATATATATTTTTAAATCCCCTCCCCTACCTTCCCCTGCATATTTTTATACCATAGGATGTAGGGTCGTAAGTTCTGCAAATCATATACTAGGCATAGTACGAGCTTCTCCATCATGGGATATTGTGATTCGGCTCCTAATAGCCTTTTACTGACATTATACACCGACCTTTGTACATTTTTGTTGTACCCTGATTTTAGCACGAGTCCATGCACTCAACTTGGGTACAATTGATAGATAAGTATATGGAGAAACAACCAAGGAGAATGATATCTGCTTACTATCCACGTGGACAACTCAAGATTCATAGTGCTCATACGTGGTGTAAGGTGCCTTGAGTTTATCCCAAACTAAGGATGCAATGGCTGTGAAGCGCGAGCTCATAATTTTAAATAGCTGTCGAAGCATGAGCTTGGAGGGGATATCCAGCTAGCGGTAATTCTAGTATATTGCATACCCGCGGATCCCCAGAAATTCGGGATCCCTTTATACGTTTATTTATGATCAGGCCGTCATATTTATTATCCGAGATAGTGGGAACCTGTTATTCTATTATCAAATCATATCCCAATATAAATGAGAATAATTTGTATTAAATATAATTATTATGTAAATGCGTGATTGACTCACGTGGTTACCCAAACCTGTCCATGGAATTCCCTTATAAATACTGGGAATATTGGATAGGAAAGAAGACCATGATTCGCTAATACCAAAGCTCTGCCAAAATAGAGATTGTAACGCCCTACTACCTTAGAGCCGTTACTAAGTGAGTTTAAAACGGAAATTGTGCAACTAACTGACTCTACGAGGTTTCTAACACCAAAAGTGTGACTAAACCAGAGTTTAAGGGTGTACTCTTTGAAAATGTTTAGTTTCATTGAAAACATTAAGTATCAAACATCTGGGATCCCAAAAATAAGGTTTACAAAATATTTACAACTCAAAAATAGATTTACACCAGGTTAACTATCAAAAGAATAAGTTAATACAGCCATATACAAAATGCCCCCAACCAAATCAGTCGGGCAGGCCGAACATGTACGCGCCACCCCCACGCTCTCCATACTCATGGCCGGTTGACTGACTCCTTGCTTTTACCTGCCACACAGAGCACCCGTGAGCCGAAGCCCAGCAAGAAAACTCATAGGCCGTGCTTGTTCAGTCTGATGGTTTTCCTATTTATCAGTGGATTATATGTCAGCTATATTCTATGCATATGTTATCTACTGTATGAGTTTTCTTGCTGGGCTTCGGCTCACGGGTGCTCTGTGTGGAAGGTAAAAGCAAGGAGTCAGTCAACCGGCCATGAGTATGGAGAGCGTGGGGGCGGCGCATACATGTTCGGCCTGCCCGACTGCTTTGATTGGGGGCATTTTGTATATGGCTGTATTAACTTATTCTTTTGATAGTTAACCTGGTGTAAATCTATTTTTGAGTTGTAAATATTTTGTAAACCTTATTTTTGGGATCCCAGATGTTTGATACTTAATGTTTTCAATGAAACTAAACATTTTCAAAGAGTACACCCTTAAACTCTGGTTTAGTCACACTTTTGGTGTTAGAAACCTCGTAGAGTCAGTTAGTTGCACAATTTCCGTTTTAAACTCACTTAGTAACGGCTCTAAGGTAGTAGGGCGTTACAGAGATAGAAACAACAATAATATTGACTCGTGGACTAGGTGGATTTTAACCACTGAACCACGTAAAAATTATGTGTTCTTGAGTGAATTCATATTATTATTCATTACGGTTTATTATTAAGCACTAATCTGCCATATTATTTCTTAATACATTATTGGCGAAAAACTGTGTCAATAGTTTGGTGCTTTCATTGAGAGAAAATTAGTGCTTCATCAAAATCTCAGTTAATTCTCATCATGGTGCTCACTCATTCAATGCACGATAATGAGATAGAACAACCCGGTGGACAGAAGGCCCATCATACCGCTGTTCCGAATGAACATGGCCCTGAGATTCAGCAGCGTCTGGGAAATTAACCGTCGAGTCATGGTGACAGTGGGAGTTCAGCGTCATTTCCATCAAATCCAAATACAGACTACATAACTACCGTCGAATTGAAAAACATGCAATTAAGAAGCCATCTCACTAAGGAAAACAGGCATATTGAGGAGGTTTTGGCTCGGTTACCCCCTCTTACAATCGACGTTAATGTCGGAAAGAGGCAAAGTGGGTCTCACAAGTCCCACAGGAATAATCAATCCAAACCAACTCGATCAGTCAGAACTGCCACCCCAAGTTCTGTACCAACAGAGCGAGATCGCTAGAATGCTCAACCCAGTGGCCCTCATAGGGGTCATCAGCATGTTAGTCGATCGGTTAGAACCGCAACCCCAAGTTCGGTGCCTCCTCCATAGGTCCCTAGAAATTCCCATGGAAATCCACGAGGAGGGGCTGGGACAGGCTCACAAAGACATCGCAATCGAATCGTTAGGCGCAGAGAGCTAGAGACAATGGAGTAGACTATAGGCGGGGTAATTTAGTCCGCCCTGATGGAACATGGATTGCCTCACCAATAAGGCATCCCCCGTCGACTATAAGACATCTGACACCACCTTGTCCTACACGAGAAATTCCAGCTTATGGAGACTGTAGGAGAAATCCTCCCCCATCTGCCAATACTTACATCCCATGGACACGTGATGAAAATCCAGATCCTTGGCCCCAATCGCGAGTTGTAAGCTTCGCAAATGGGAGTTACTAGACCAAAATTCTTCGTATTGGTAGGTCTGAGGGCGACCTAAGAAATCAATTGAGTTCGGCACAGAACCCTTGGCACGATCCACAACCCGATTTGCGTGATCGTTTGAGTTCGCAGAGGAGGAATCTAGCTTGGAATGAAGATGTTAGTTATACTCGATAAGAGGGAGGTTCGTCCATTGTACACGATAATGGGAATAATGCCCCACAAAACCAAGCTCGGGCTTGGAGGGACAATAACCCATCAAACGCATACGATAGGATGGGAGCTGTTGAACAGCCCCCAGGTAACCTAGGGACCAGAGACCAAACCCTCGAGAGAATAGCTCTGATGGAAGAGCAAATAAAGAGGCTTTTATTTGGAAAAGACAAAGACGATTGTGACTCAGAGGACGAGTTCAAGCCTTTCACTCCAAATGTTTCACCGGCCACATATCTGGTAGGCTTCAAAATGCCACACTTGTCAAAATTTGATGGAGATGGAGATCCGTCAGACCACCTCGAAATGTTAAACACCATGATGATAGCCCACAATGTTGGACTCGATCTAAGGTGTATTTTATTCCCTGCAACTCTGGTCGGGCCAGCCAGACAGTGGTGTAAGCAATATAAGAGGCATTCCATAAGCTTGTGGAAGAAGTTTTCTTCTAAGTTCAAAAAAGCATTCCGAGCTTCACAGGCAGCTCAGGTTGATATCGATTCACTGGCCAACGTAAAGTAGCAACCTGGTGAGATGTTGAAGGTATATCTAAGTAGGTTTTCCAATGTTACTGCACGGGATAGGGATGTTGATGACAACTCTAAGCTAATGGCACTAAGGACAAGAATTCTCGTCGGGGGCGACCTGTGGAAAGAAATCCAAAGAAAGGGAGTTAAGAGTATGGATGAATTCTTGGCCCGAGCTCAAGAGTGGATAAATCTAGAGGAGGTGCGAGCTTTCGTCACAGGAACCCACCAGACCCCTGTCTAGCCCATTGGAGCGGTAACGGACGGTGCAGCTAAGGCTCAAACCGTTACCCAGAATAACCAAGGGGGAAATAACAAAAGGAAGGGAAATGGTGAGGGCGACCAGAGTGGGACAAAGAAAAATAAGTCTGGGGAGAAATTCAAACCTGTTTACACTACTTATACCGACCTAACGAACACTAGGGAGCGCATCTTCCTAGCAAATTCTACTCGCCTTCCATGGAAGAAGCCAGAGCCATTGAAGAATCAGAGGGCGAAGAGAGATTCTTCAAAGTTCTGTCGATTCCATAATGACATCGGGCATAACACTGATGACTATCGACAACTAAAGGATGACATTAAAACTCTCATTAGAGCAGAACCTTTGGCCCAGTACACTTGAAATTGGGTGGTCCCTAATCTGCCCGCTGGACCAAACCCCCCATCAGTCCCCGAAGCTCCAGTCAGTCAAACTGGAGCTCAAGCAAATTAGGTCGACCCTCATCTGACAGTAGGGGAGATATAACTACCATTTTAGGAGGACCTCATTTGGCAGGCACGACCAGTGGGGCCCAGAAGAGGTACATTAACGAATTGAAGTCCCATAACAGAGTGGAGTTCATCTCGGAGAAGCAGTTATCAAAATAGCAACAATTAGAAAAACAACCAATCATTTTCACAAAGAGGATGCTAGCCACATCCAATTCCTAGATAATGATCCCTTGGTCATAACCGTTAAGCTCACCGACCGTAGGGTCTAAAGGACACTGGTAGATAATGAAAATTCTGTGAATCTACTTTTCAGGTCAACCTTGGAAAAATGGGGTTGTCTGTAACAGATTTGAAGGCGACCTCAATGACTCTATACAGGTTTTCTAGTGAAGGGTCGGCAGCCATCGGGACGATCAGATTGGTAGTGACATTGGGAGAAGACTCGCGAACGGCTTCCAAGTTACTTGAGTTTGTGGTAATCAATTTTCCAGCTGCATACAATGTGATTTTGGGTTGACCTGCGTTGATGGCGTTTGAAGCCATAACCTCTATCCGCCACCTAGTAATAAAATTCCCCTCAGCTGCGACAATATTTACTGTCAGAGGAGATCAGCTTGCTGCCAGAGAATGCTATAACATTTCTATGAAGGCAAAATGACAACTCGGGCAGCAAGCTATGGTCATAAATGACGGAGGTAAGGAGTCCCAAGTAGTAGAAGTTACTTATGGGACGGAAGAACCTCAACCAAAAGAGGATAGTGACATCGCCCAATGCGATGGCATTGACCCACGGATGGGTGAAGATAGGTCAGAACTCTAAGCCATAGAGGAGCTCGAGGAAGTAAACATTGACAATAAAGAAGTTTCAAGAGTCGTAAAGGTTGGGAAGAATCTTGATGATAAAAGGAAGAAAGAGCTGGTAAATTTCTTACTGGAGAATCTGGACGTTTTTGCCTGGTCTTATGAAGATATGGTGGGAATAAGTCCGAGTGTAATCATGCACACCTTAAATTTGGACAAGAACGTGCCTGCAAAATCCCAAAAATGGAGACGCTTGGGAACACCCCGAGCTGAAGCTCTTGAGGAAGAAGTAGCTCGACTATTAAATTGCGGGTTTATCCGCGAGGCAAAATACCTGATCTAGGTCACCAATCCCGTGCTGCTCCCAAAGCCAAATGGGAAATGGAGGACCTGTATCGACTTCTCCAATTTGAATAAAGCTTGTCCCAAGGATTGTTTCCCATTGCCAAGAATTGATCAGTTGGTAGATGCCACGGCAGGTCACGAGCTCATGTCCTTCATGGATGCATATTCTGGATATAACCAGATCGCGATGAATCCTGCGGACCAGGAACATACTAGATTCATGAACCCAAATAACGTATATTGTTATAAAGTTATACCCTTCAAGCTGAAGAATTCTAGAGCAATATATCAGCGCTTGGTCAACAAGATGTTTGCTAATCAGATCGGGAGAAATATGGAAGTGTATGTTGACAATATGCTTATCAAATCAAAGACTGTCGATAACCATGTATCCAATCTAGAAGAATGCTTCGGAAATCTTAAGGAGGTATGACAAGAAGTTGAATCCTCAGAAGTGCACTTTCAGAGTGGCATCTGGAACATTTCTGGGTTTCTTAGTCAACACGAGGGGGATAGAGGCAAATCTTGAGAAAATTAGATCGTTTTTAGAAATTCCCTCGCCCAGGTCGCGTAAAGAAATTCAAAGCCTGATTGGAAGGGTGGCGGCTTTGAATCTTTTTATTTCAAAATCCACTGACAAGTGGCTGCCATTCTACAACTTGCTCAGAGGAAACAAAAACTTTGAGTGGACTGAGGAGTGCGAACAGGCGTTCCTCAACCTAAAAATGCACCTAGCTGAGCCCCCAGTGTTATCTAAGCCTATGTCTGGAGAACCTCTATTCCTTTATCTGTCCGTGAAAGAGAATGCAGTCAATGCCGTTTTAGTTCAAGAAGAAGACCGTGCTAAAAAAACCAGTATATTATATAAGCAAGAGACTTCTCGGAGCCGAGTCACGATACCCACTGATAGAAAAATTGGTATTTTGTCTGATATTGGCTTCCAGGAAGCTCTGGCCATATTTCCAGTCCCATTCAATCAATGTCATGACCGACTAGCCTTTAAGGCAGGTTTTGCAAAAACCTGAAACGTCGGGACGCCTTTTAAAATAGGCAGAGAGCTTAGCCAATTTGAAGTATTCTACGTGCCAAGGACCTCAATCAAAAGTCAAGCCCTTACTGATTTTATGGCTGAATGCACCGGATTTCAAGAGGAGCTCTTGAAGGAGCCGGTGTAGGAGTTATGGAAAATATTCATGGATGGATCATCAAATGAGAACGGATCGGGAGCTAGGATCATCTTGATCTCACTAGAAGGGCATCGATTTCATACAACACTGAGATTCAGATTCGATGCATCCAACAACAAAGCCGAATACGAGGCCTTACTAGCTGGGCTGAGAGTGGCAAGGGAGCTCAAGGCGAAAGCCGTCCAATGCTATAGTGATTCTCAACTCGTGATCAATCAGGTATTGGGAGAATATCAAGCTCGAGGGACCAAGATGGCAGCCTACCTAGCTAAGGTGAAAGGAGAACTGTCTAAATTTGAGCAGTTCTGTTGAACAGATACCCCGCGAGAAAAATTCTAATGCTGCTGCCTTGGCACGACTTGCCACCACAAAAGAAGCTGAGACATTGAATGTAGTGCTAGTGGAGTTCTTGGAGAGTCCGAGTGTAACAGAAGAAATGATAGAATTCGAAATGATCGACACAAGATCGACTTGGATGACTCCCATAATGGAATACCTCACAATAGGAAAGCTACCTGACGACAGAAAAGACGCAAGAAAAATGCTTTATCAAGCTCTGCGGTACGTAATAGTGGAAGGAACCTTATATTGACGTGGTCATTCGTTGCCTCTCCTACGTGCGTTCTGCCCCAGGAAGCTAAAACCATTTTATAAGAAACACACGAAGGCTTTTGTGGAGATCATGCTGGGGGCAAAACCTTGCACTGAAAATACTGAGGTTGGGCTATTTTTGGCCCACTCTATCGAAAGACTCAATCTTGTATGTTCAGAAGTGCGACAAATGCCAGCATTTCGCCATAGTTGCCCCAGCTACTCCGATAGAGCTAACGATGATTTCATCCCCATGGCCATTTGCGGTATGGGGAATCGACCTAATAGGTTCCCTACCTATGGGAAAGGGGGGAGTTCATTATGCGGTGGTGGCGATCGACTATTTCACGAAGTGGGTGGAAGCCGAGCCTCTGGCAACCATCACTTCAAAAAGAGTCTTGGAATTTGTGGTGAAGAGTATTATATGTCGATTTGGACTTCCTAAAAAGATCGTGTTAGACAATGGGACATAATTCGACCGCGTTCTCTTTACTGATTTCTGTGAAAAATATGTCATTACGAAGAGTTTCTCCTCAGTAGCATATCCGCAAGCCAACAGGCAGGTCGAGGCTGTGAACAAAACCCTAAAGGCAAGCTTGAAGAAGAGGTTAGACGATGCCAAAGGACTATGGCTTGAACATCTCCCACAAGTACTTTGGGCCTACCGAACTTCTCACAGAACCTCCACGGGGCATACTCCTTTTTACTTAACTTTTGGAAGCGAGGTCGTGCTTTCAGTCGAAGCCATGGTAGCCACTCACAGGCAAAGTACATTTAATCAAGAACAAAATGACGGGCTGCTTAACGCATCTCTCGATTTGATTGAAGAAAAATGAGAGGAATCATAGTTACAGCTCGCCCATTATCAATAACGAATCACTCGCTATTTCAATTATAAAGTTAAGAGGTGCAGATTTGGATTGAGCGATCTGGTTCTCCGAAGGGTCTTTTTAGCGAATAAGGATCCTAAGGACGGTGTATTAGGCCCGAACTGGGAGGGACCATATCAAGTCGTTAAGGTTTTGCGTGAAGGAGCTTTCAAGATAGCTTGGAAAAATTGAGTATTCAACGGCTTTTTAAAGCTCGAGTGTTCAATAAACCTAGCTCGAACTAAGTTTAAATCATTTAAACCCTGGTCATAACTAGGTAAAAACTTGGAAATTTGGGAAAATTGAGTATTCAACGACTTTTTAAAGCTCGAGTGTTCAATAAACCTAACGCGAACTAAGTTTAAATCATTGAAAAACCCTAGATATAACCAGGTTCGAGGCCTGATTCTTAATATGTATGATGCAAATAATCAAACAAAAACTTGGATATAACCAAGCTCGATAAAATTGATCTCGATCTAAAAATTGATTCCTAAAATCTCAAATGTACAAGTCTAAGGATTCATAAGCATGAGAAATAATAAAGGAAAGATAAATGGATTAAAAGTTAGATATATATTAAAATAGGACAAATCTCAAATTGAGCCCGAAGGCAATTGTTTAATATCCAGGAAACTGATAAACAATTACAAAAACAATAAAAAAACAAATACAACGGAGATGTCATTGGCTCCGTCAACTTGTCCTGACGATGTGACCTACTCGCCATTTCCCTCCGCCATTCCGGATGCATCACCAATCTTTGACGGTTCTTGCAAGAGTCGAGCCTTGAATTTTGCAAGGTACAGATCCCACAGCCTGGGTTCCATGAAAGAGAAGTTCCCATCAGGGTTGAAGGCCCAGCAATGGTACAACATCTCCTTCATGGCTGATGATGACGCCGCGTTTTCTTCTATGGCTATGACTTCGGCCTCGAGTAGTTTTGCTTTGACCTCAGCAATCTCGGCCTGAAGTTGTGCAATTTGAGCTTGGGAGGCAGAAAGTGCAGTCTTCACAGCCTGCTCATTTTCTTGGGATATGGCAAGAGTAGCTTTGGCATCATGCTCATTCTTCTGAGCAGTAGCCAAAGCAGCTTTGGCAGCCTGCTGACCTTCTTGGGCAGCAGTCAGGGCAGTTTTGGTAGCGTCCAGCTCAGCTTAGGCAGTTCACTATGAGCCTCACTATGTTGCAGTACTGAGCCAGGGTAGACTACAAAATAACAAAACAAGTTAGAGATATACACCTAGTCACAGTAAAAAAAAAAACACCAAGTAAGGAAAGAGAACTCATAGTGAGGCTCATCCCCATGGCGGATTCCATGACATTCTCCAGGCTGCGTTCCTCGATGGTGCTCAGGTCCCTCACACTGGCTTTGTAGGCGTGCCCCACCATATGGCTCATGGTCTCATAGATGATGCTCTGAAAAGCTTCATGGATCTTCTCCAGGTCCTAAGGATCTACTAGTATCGAGACGGTGGGGGCCTCGACTTGGATGACTTAGGGAGGAGGAGGCATGAATTGAGGTGGGGGAGGAGGAAGCTTCCCAACAGGGACATTGGCCACCAAGTCGAGCTCGTGTCTTTATTCTTGGCGGGGGACTTTGAAATGTTCCCCATTGCAGGGGTGGTCTTCTTCGCCACCCTGAGCCTCTTCACAACGGGACCCGCGCCGGCTTTCTTAGACTGGAAAGAAATTCGAAGGTCTGGGGCTCCTGGTTGCTCCATCTCTTCTCCTAAAAAGAACAAAAGGAGTTAGTTCACAAAAATAATGTTTCAAAAAGCATTTATAAAGAAAGAAAAAAAAATATCCTACCCTCCAGGCTGGGGGAGGAGTCTTTTATCACCAGCTCGGGTGTTTTGACCAGGATAGGCACAACCTCCGGCCTTGGAACTAATGGTAGAGAAGGGGAGTCTATAGTTAATGCCTCTTGGATCGTAAGGGGTTCATGTTCTTCCTCGAGGATGCAGTCATCTACATATTTTCTGAATCCAGGGGCAAATGCACCCTGGAGCAGAGAAGGCCAAGTTCTATGGTTTGTCCCGTATTCTTCAAAAATGGCGGATCTAAAATTTAGGGTGTTGTCAACTACGATTTTGCCCCTAGGATAACTATTGTCATGGCATACCACTAGGTCATCTATGCACTAGAGCAGGGTTACATTTAGTTCCGGGTTGGAAGGATGACGGTGGACGAGCTGATTCGGATTATACCGAACTAACCTAAAATCGGCAACAACCCTATCTAATTCCCTAAAGTGGTATGGGTTACCTTGGTCGGAGGGGCTGGCTGCTACCCCTAATGCAACTCGATCTGGATCGGGTTCCTGAACAGCCTCAGGAGCACGTCTTTTTGGCACAAGAGGCATCTTGGTCTCTTCCTCCTCACTGTCCTCACAAACTGGTAAGGCCTCTTGAGGAGTGGGAAGCTCGAGGATTGTTGGGAGCAGAGCCCGGGTCCTTAGAGAAAATGTATGCCCCTCTCTGATCAGCTTGCATGCCAACATGGTGGCATCATTCATGACCTGGAAATAGTCCTTTTTGCCAGGGGGAAGTCTGGATAATTTTTCGTACTGACCCTTGAGGGTCACAGACTTTTCCGTCCTCGCAAATATGGTTGCACGGGAAACAAATTCAATCAAGACATGTACAAAAACAAAGAAATATCTTAAAAGAAACAAAAATTCACGAGCTGAATTTACAAGGATAGAAGACTTACGAGGTCAGTTGAAGTAATGGTGTTCGCAGTTTCTGAAGTCGTTCGAGATAAATAATAAATCTTTATAATCGTTTGGATGGCTGGGGAGCTCAATGACAGAGGCGGAGTTAGGAAATAGCATGAGGTAGTAGAATCTGTCATCGCGTCCTCTTTGGTCGGGGCTTGCCTTGAGGCAGAAGAAGTACAATATGTCTACCGAGGTTGGGACCTCCCACTCTTGTTTCAGGAACAAGTACTTCAGCCCCGCCAAAAGTCTATACGAATTTGGGGGGAGATGGAATGGAGCCAGCTTCATGTAATTCAAGAAATTTGCAAAGTACTGGTCCAGGGGAAGGAAGGCCCCAGCCTTCAGGTGCTCATCACTACAAGTCGCGTAGTCATCTTGGAGAGGGGAACAACACCTTTCCCCTTCGAACGCAGGTCAGGCAAGGAGAGTTTCAGCTTTGACCTCTATGTTGTGGCTCAACATAATCTTTTTCACTCTCCCCTGGGTCGTGATCTTGGAGATGATATATTCAGCCTCGAAGTACTCATTGGGATCGACCACGAGCTCCTTCTCCACCACCGGACCAAAGTAGAGGATGGGAGATTCGGGGCCGACCTGCTTCCCCTTGTTCTTCTGTTGAGAAGACGAGCTTGAGGCATTCTTCTTTGGAGTACTTTTCTTGTGAGGAGCCATCAGATCGCCTAACGACAAAATGGCCTAGTTAGTAGGTGACCTAAGATGATCTAAAACTATGACGCGAGAGTACGAAGAACAAAGCGGTTATTATGGTTATACGAGCTAAAGTTAGCCTCAGCCCCATCGCATGATGCCACGCGATGTCCTAGGCTACGCCCCTCAGTTTCTTAATAGTCCCCTGATATTTAGGGATCCGTGTGTCAGAAACGGCAGGCCACTACTTTCCTCTGAAAAGAGGTTTTGTGCAAAACCGCGTAAGGAATCGTAACCCTTAAGCTACCTGGTTTTAAACCTAGAAACCTTACGATTTTTTATGCCCTAAACACGTATTTCCTAAAAATATTTAAGATTAGAACTACCCCAGATTAACCCAGAAAATTACCCAGTTTTATGAATACCTTCATATTTGGTTTCATTTATGGAGTTTAAAATCGAAACCTACTCCCTATGAACATTTAGAAATAGCCTACCAGTAATTACAATAAGTGTTGCAGATGAACATGGTTAAGAATAGAAATTCCATTGAAAAAAAAAAAGGAAAAAACTCTTCAGGAAAGTACGTTCGCAAATTGGAGGGAGTAGACTCAGCAACAGGAAGCTCTGGGAAAGCTTCTGGATGTGTGGGCACGATGAATGGTTTTGGGGATTTTGGGAAAGAAGGGAAGTTTGGAAGTTCAGAAAAGGGAAAATTTTAAATGCAAAGGTGGTGAAGTTTGAAATTTGTCCATTTTATTTTTACGTAAATTATGGAAATTAATCTGGGCCATCCAATTGGGTTAGTTCAAGATCCAAGGGCCAAGATTAAATAGACCAAACAGCGGCAAAAAGTTGACAATATAATTATTGCAGTCCTCGAAACCCGAACAGATGCCAATTGCGGTACACCACGTGTCCAGTACTCGAGTAGTAGGCAGGCGCAGTTATATGTAACAGAAGTCTAAAAGCCTCTACTATGTAGGTCAGAAAGTGACAACATCATACACGAACAAGAGCTTGGGGGCAAATGTTGTACCCTGATTTTAGCACGAGTCCATGCACTCAGCTCAGGTACAACTAGCAGATAAATATACGGAAAAACAACCAAGGAGAATGATATCTGCTTATTATCCATGTGGACAACTCGAGATTCATAGTTGTCATACGTGGTGTAAGGCACCCTGAGTTTATCCTGAACTAAGGATGTAATGGTTGTGAAGTGCAAGCTCATAATTTTAAATAGCTATCGTTACACCCAAATTTCGAGCATGAGATTGTGGTTTCAAAATCTAGGCCCGTCAGGTGTGAGCTCGAAATATACACGATCATCATATGATCCTTTAGTCGAGCTGATTTGTTGTAAATAACGACCTCGAAAAGCTCAAGGATGTGTAGCCTTAAATATTCTCTGAGCTCGCAATGGCCATGGTTTGACCCTTGTATATATTTTTCCCTGATACATCTCTTGTCTTCAGACGAGATGGCTCGAGCTCGGGATGTATGAGCTCCGATGAGATGACTTCATCAATAGTTACTTGTTCCGAGCATATGCAAAGTTAGGCAACGAGCTTGTGATCGACTGCTAGTCTCGGAGATTTGATGAATCTCGTACCTGAGTTAATCAAATATATGTGAACATAATTATTGTTGTACAATCCCATTGTTTAAGGGATATTATTTAATCTGTTATCTGATCCCACTTTTCATGGTACGTTTTCGTGTATGTGGGAAATCATGCATTATTGGCATTATATTAATTGATTCACAGAATATCTTCCCGAGGGAATGAATTCTGCAAACCTTCCATATAAATAGAGAAGGAAGCACCATTTGTAAAGGATTCAAAGTCTGATTTTTGGAGAGAAAAATCTTGGCAACTATTCTCTGAAAAGTTTCCAGAAAACTCTCAAGTTCTAATAACATAGACTCGTGGACTAGGCAGATTTAACTGCTGAACCGTAAAAAGCCTCTTGTGTTCATCTTTGCTTATTTCCTCCAATATTTTCTTGTTTAATTTCTCTCCTATTTAAGTTGATGAAAAACGACGTCAACAGATTGGTGCTTTCTTTGAGAGCCATTAAATAGTACATGCATAAGTCTGTTCAGTCAGAAAGCCTCTTGAATTAGTAATGGCAGCAAATGATCCCAATATTCCTGAGGAGGAAATTTTGGATGAAGCTGAGTACCCCCGACGCCCTGGAAAGCAACCTATGTTGAATTCTGATCCCGATGAAAGGAGCGGTTCATCAGACTCTCAGAGACCACCTACCCCCAGGGACAACAAGGACATGTTCTACATTCCTGAATGATATGTCCCAATAGTGGAACTTGAAAATCGTCAACTGCGAAAGCAGTTGGCAGAAGCTAAGAAACGCAACGAAGAGCTAGCCAGACTAGCTGTTGAAGCACAGGCAGCTCAGGCCCCACCTCTGAAAGATGCCCAGGCTTCGCCTCCGAGGGACGTTCACATTCCCCCGCGTAGGCCTCGTGGATGGCCACACAAAAATGTGGCCACCGGAAGAGAGGAGCAACCTCCACCACCAGCAGAGCAACCTACTCCGCCGAGACCCTGGAGAAGTAACTGGGCTAAAGGTCTTACCAACCCAACTGCAGAGGCACCGACCGGAGTAGGGAATAACCAAGCCCCCTTGGAGGATCAGGCCCAAATTCCCAGTACCGCGCAGAATGTTGCAAACTCAGGGCCTTCTAGGCCCCGTAATAGATGGCAGCCACCGTCGCCAATAAGACACCCACCATCGCCAATAAGGCACCCCTAGCCAATTCGGAGGGATGCACAACCGACCCATGGTGATAAGGAAAGTCGAGCTGGGCAAAGGCGTGGGAATGGTGAAACTGATAGGGAGCATAGGGGTCCCAATCCCACGATAAGCCAAATGTCTCGATCTCAAACTATTGAGACAAGATGACAAGCGAGAAACTAATCTCGTAATAACCGTGCAACGAGTCATATCAGTGAAGGCTTGGGTGACCACAGGTTTATTAGTATATACGACCAGGAACCTAGGAACACTGGAAATAGAAGAGATCACCTAGATTTACTGGAGCATCTGAACCATAATCAGGGGCGTGATAATCTATCGAATCCAGATCTGAGAGATCATCTCAATGGGTGTAAGCACCCTGCGCCGAGGCACGAAAGTGCAGTTGTAATCAACAATAACCAGTTCCCGCTGATCCAAGTCAGACCCCCCGTAGATCCAGTCCAAGAAAGGATTGTGCAGTTGGAAAGAGCATTCAGGCTCTTACAAAACGAACGAAGCCGGGAAAGGGACGAAGAGTTTGATGAAGAACTTGAGCCCTTTGCCCCGCACATCTCTAGCACCCTGTTTCCTCAAGGATTCAGAATTCCTCATGTCCCACCATTTGATGGAAATTCAGATCCATACAGTCATTTAAGTACATTCAACACGATCATGCGAGCCAGTAATGTGGGCTATGAGCTCAAGTGCATGCTGTTCCCAGCCTCTCTCACGGGACCAGCGAAGAACTGCTTTGAAAAATATAAGAGACATTCGATTCCTTCTTGTGATCAATTATCAAGAGATTTCAAGAAGCAATTCAAGGCAATGGTCGGCATTAGGCCCAAGGCATCTGCCTTGACTAATGTCCGACAGCAGCCAAATGAAACACTAAAAAGTTATCTCACAAGGTTTAATTTGGAATTCGCTCGAGCTTGCGATGTCGATGATAGTGGCAACTTAATGGTTGTCCGAACTAGAGTAATTCCTAGAAGTCCTCTCTGGAAAGATATGCAAAGGAAGCATGTAAGGTCCCTAACCGAGTTCAATTGTTAATGTAGAAGAGTCAAGATTAGCATTGAATATGACCTCTTAGCCCATAACTACAACAACAAACACAAACTCTACCTCAACCTCGGCGGATCCTACAACATCTAAACCCCCTGGGGACAACCCTTCCAAGAGAAAGAAAAATGAAGGGAACAATCCCGAGGCAGATGGGGGAAAGAAGAAGAAAGGGGAAAGATACTTCTCAGTATACAAGGTGTATACCAAGCTCAATGAGTCTCGGGAGAATATCTACCTGGCTAATGAAAGCCAAGTCCCTTTCAGACAGCCCGACCCCATGAGAAACCAAAAGGCGAAAAGAGACTCCAATAAGTACTGCAGATTCCACAGAGATATCGGACATACAACCGATGAGTGCAGGAAATTGAAAGATGAGATCAAAGGCTTGATCTCGAGAGGATATTTCAGGCAATACGTAAGAAATCAGAACCCCAATCAGGCCTCCATCAACCAAAGAGCAACAGCTGCACCACCTGCCCAGAACAACAACTCCCGAGCACGAGAAGATGAACGACCCCCTCCGATTGATAGAGAAGATGTCATAACCATCTTGGGGGACCCCATATTGCAGGATCGGAAAGGAATGCCCAGAAAAGATACATGAATGAGCTAAAAACTGAAGACGGGTCCCCACACGAACCCAAACCCAGAGCTCTGAAACAACAAAGGGTTGAATTGCAACCCATAACTTTTACTGAAGATGACGCGTCCCATGTACAGTTCCCTCATAATGACCCACTGGTCATCACCCTTCAACTCGCAAACAAGAGGGTACACCGAGTCCTGATTGATAACGAGAGCTTGGTAAACATCCTTTACAAAGCCACTTTAGAAAAGATGGGATTCACTCTTTGCGGCCTAAAAGCATGTGCAACTATGTTTTATGGCTTTTTAGGAGAAGGGATTGCCTGCATGGGATCCATCGAACTCCCTATAACCTTAGGAGAATACCCAGTCTCAGTAACCAAGATGATGGAGTTTGTAGTAGTGGATCTCCCATCAGCCTATAACGTTCTACTCAGGAGACACGCCCTAGTGGGGTCGGGGGCAGTTTCGTCCGTTAGGCATCTGGCCATCAAGTTTCTGACTTCTAGTGGCATCGAGACTCTGAAAGGGGAACAACTCACAGGAAGGGACTGCTACAACATTTCTGTTAGAGGGAAGAAGCAGACAAGTGCCCAAACACTTGTTGTAATTAAGGATAAGGATGGATCAGTCTTCGAAATAGATAAAGAGATCGATCCAAGAATAGAAGAAAGAGCCGACTTCGAGCCTCTAGAGGAGCTCGAAGAAGTCAAGCTCGAAGAAGTTAATCCCACAAAAACTGTGAAGGTGAGGAAAAACCTTTCAGAATAAACAAAATAGCAATTAATTGGCTTTTTAAGGAAGAACAAGAATGTTTTCACATGGTTACATTCGGACATGGTAGGGATAAGTCCTAATGTAATAATCCATGCACTTAACATTGACAAGAGCTTCCCCCTGAAACAGCAAAAACGAAGGCTCCTGGACGATGATAGGAAGAAAGCCTTGAAGGAAGAAGTCAACATATTAAAGGCGAACCGGTTTTGTAACGCCCTGGATAACCAAGACCGTTACACTATGTGTTTGAAATAGTGCAAGTCTTGCTAATCAAGTTATTTAGTTTGAACTGTGTATCTAATGACACAAAGGACTAGGTTAAATAGAATTTGGTTATAAACGGTTAAACTTTATTGAAAACAGACGTTTATTATATGGGATCCCAAATCAGGGTTTAAATAACGTAAATACAAAATTCTTAATTACAAATAGTTGACCAAGCCACTCTAATGGAAAAATATACATTTTAGGTTCCCGTTCCTGTATAACCCTTGACCGTGGCGGTCTAGCAGCTGACAATGTACACCTTACCCCCAGAGCTCTCCAACCCATGGCCAACTTGCCTTACCTGCACCATGTAGCACCCGTGAGCCGAGCCCAGCAAGAAAACATAATAACATATCACAACAGTATTAGCAGCTAAACAGTTCACAGAGTATAATCCAATAACCACAAAGCATTACTCAGCTCTTTCAAACCATTAAGTCCACTCAAGACAACACACTGGTCACTAATCAATAATCCAGCTCCAGATACTCATTAAATCATAGACAATAATCTACAACAGATATTCAGCACATATATTCAGATTCGAGATACAATCAAACACATAATACACTCTTATCACATAATATTCAGGGTCAACGACTTAGGCCGCACCCTCTGTTTAACCCACTGACTCCGGCCCGCTTAAACCGAGCTCAGTGCATAATAAGCTGTCCTCGGATACCAGTGTCCGAGCCGCGCCCTGTGCACAAGTGTGGATTTCGACACCCTTAGGCCGTTACCACATGTCCCCGTGGCATAATACCACCTTAAGACATTTATACCATTATAGGGAACTCTTAGTCCCAACATGTTCACATGGTGTATCACCATCACATAATAATACATACAAACATAGGGAACACTTAGTCCCATCCTATCCACATACACAGGTGTAGTTTTCTTACCTTGATTCCAAATGCTTTAATTAGAGAGAACGACCCCCGAGCACGATCCATTCCCGAGCCCTAGCTTGTCACCTAGTCACAACCAAGACAATGAATTCCATTAATACTCAGATATAAGTTTCTGGTTATAAAACTAACTCCCGAGAAACCGAATTCCACCAAGCATGGCGGTGGAACCAATCCCGAGCACACTAGACTACCTTCCCGTGCTTAAAACCCTCAAAAACTCATGTGTGCAACCAAGGGCTGCGGCTCTTGAAGCTTAGCCGTGGCCCTTCTCCAAAACAGAGCCAACCCCACACCTGAAGGGGACACGCGCCGCGGCCCTTGCTTTGGGCGCCGCGACACTTGCTTTTGGCTGAGCCTTCTTGGCTCCTTTGCAAGCTAGGGCCGCAGCGCTGTAGAACAGAGCAGCGGCCCTTCCCTTCGAACCCAGAATTTCCACCATTTCCAACCTCCAAACCTTAACCAAAACCATCCCAAAGCTCCCTACTTCAATATCAATCACTCCCAACACTTTTAAAACAACTTTAATATCATAATTCAACAAGAAACCCAATCTAAAACTCATTGCAATCCATGTTTCAATCTCTGGAACTCAAGAACATCAAACACCATAACCAACCATTTAAAACCCAGATTTAAACTTCTAATTCATAAATTAAAGTTTACCTCTTTAGTTGAACCTCTTCTCTAAGCAAAATCCCAGCTGGTTCCCAAGTTTTAGCTTCAATTCAACCTTAAACATAAAAATCATGATTATCCAACTACCCAGAAAACTCAGAGCTTCTAACCTGAAAATCACAGTTGATTCTCACCTTGGCTTTAGTTGAATGATCCTTGGATAATCCTTGCACCAAGCTTTTAAATCCCCACTGAAATCCTCTGAAATCCCAACCTAAATCCTCCAAATTCCCTCTGTTTTCCTTGTGTTTTTCTTAGTTCCATTGAGAGAGAGAAGGGAGAGAGAATAAGAGTCGGTTTATATTTTTCTTCCAAAAGCTTCTTTATCTCTAACTTATCTTATTAAGCAAATCCCAAGGCTCGGGGTGCCGGAACCGTCCCCGAGGCCAAAATGGTAAAATCCCCCAATATTCCCGCCTAGACATCCTAACCTCAAATATATCTCCATATATTTATTTTCATGACCCGATAGTCTAATTAACTACCCAATACCTATAATATCCCTGACTTATCCAAAGTCAACTATTAAACCCCGTGTGACTTTCCCGCTACTTGCTCCCTAAGATCGCCTCGTGCCGATAGTTACAAATGCACACACCTGTACACGCATATATATATATATATTTATCAATCTACCCACATAATAATGTGGTCTCAACAATTTATCACACACATTCACATTTATGCCCTAACGGGCCAAGATACCATTATGCCCTTACCAGCCAAACAGGGCCCGCATACTTATTCAATACCCATATTCACGCTTTCTTACCATTAATTCTCTTAACCTCCAATTATGCCCTCCCGGTACACTAATCAAGGCTCTTAAGCCTTAATAGTAATTTTGGGTCATTACAGGTTTATATAAGACGCCTCCTACCCTGATTGGGTCACTAACCCAGTCTTGGTTCTGAAACCTAACGGAACACGGTGGACTTGCATCGACTATTCCGATCTCAACAAGCCATGCCCCAAGGATTGTTTTCCCCTACCTCAGATCGATCAGCTCGTAGATGCCACAGCTGGGCACGGTCTTATGTCATTCATGGACACTTATTTTGGATATAACCAGATTGCCATGCATGGCCCGGACCAAGAGCATACGAGTTTTGTGGCAGACAAAGGGTTGTACTGTTACAATGTCATGCCTTTCGGGCTTAAAAATGCTGGAGCCACATACCAAAGGATTTTAAATAGGATGTTCTCTGAGCAGATAGGTAACAACATGGCACTATATGTTGATGATATGTTGGTCAAATCTAAACATAACAATAACCATGTGGACGATCTCGAAGAATGCTTCGTCGTATTACGAAAGTACAACATAAAGCTCAACCCACAAAAATGCTCTTTTGGAGTGTCATCAGGTAAGTTTCTAGGCTTTATAGTAAATGCGCGAGGAATAGAGGCTAATCCTGACAAGATCCAGGCTCTAATTGACATGCTCTCACCTCGAAAACATAAAGATGTTCAGAGCTTAACTGGATGGATGATGGCATTGAGTAGGTTTATCTCGAAATCTACAGACCGATGTCTTCCATTTTTCAACCTTTTGAGAGGGGGAAAAAAATTCGAGTGGACAGAGGAATGCGAGCTCGCATTTCAGGAGCTAAAGAAACACCTCGTAGAACCTCCCATCTTGTCAAAACCTATCACAGGAGAAATCTTGTACCTATACCTCGCTACAAACCAGCACACCATCAGCGCCATGCTCGTCTGAGAAGATCAGAAGGTACAAAAACTGGTATACTACATCAGCAAAAGGTCATTGGGGGCATAATCGAGATACCCGTTAATGGAGAAGTTGGCTCTCAGCCTAATCCACTCATCTTGAAAGCTCCAACCTTACTTCCAAGCACACCCCATCCATGTGCTAACTGACCAACCACTACGACAAGTCTTGTCAAAACCAGAAGCCTCGGGTCGATTATTAAAATGGGTTGTTGAGCTTGGACAATTCGAGATTACTTATCTTCCCAAACAACCATAAAAGGGCAGGCCCTGGCAGACTTCATTATGGAATGTACAGGAGAATCTGACGACAAAGTTATAACCCCAGCCTGCGAGCTGTGGAAACTTTACGTCAATGGATCTTCCAATGAAAATGGATCGGGGGTAGGAATCATATTGATCACTCCAGCTGGAAGTCAATTTCATTCTGCCTTAAGGTTTGGCTTCGAAGCATCTAACAATGAGGCTGAATATGAAGCTCTACTAGCGGGACTTCGAATAGCCAAGGAACTCAAGGCTAAAGCGATACATTGCTACAGTGACTCGTAGTTGGTGGTCAACCAAATCTTAGGGGAGTACCAGGCCCGCGAAATAGACATGGCCGCATATTTAGAAAAATTGAAAGCAGCACTCGAACATTTCGAGTTCTAGGCAATAGATTAGGTTTCCCGATAGCAAAATTTGAATGCAAATGCCCTAGCCAGGCTCGCCACATCCATCGAGGTCGATGCGCTAAATGTGGTCCCAATTGAGCACCTGTCGGTACCAAGTATTAGTGAACCTGAACAGGAAGATATCTGCATGATTAACTCTGAACCAACTTCGATGACCCCAATAGTTGACTACCTTGAAATCGGCATTCTCCCAGCTGAACGAAACAAGGCTCGGAAGCTAATGTATCAAATTCCCAGATATACTATTGTGGAAGGAAGGTTATACCAGAGAGGATACTCTATGCCATTACTCCGATGTGTGACTCCACCTGAGGACAAGAAAATCCTAGATGAAATTCATGAAGGATTTTGTGGGGACCACACTGGGGGGCATAGCCTATTTAAGAAAATTATAAGACAAGGATACTTCTGGCTCACTATCAAGGTAGATGCCTTTGAATATGTCAAAAAGTGCGATAAATGCCAGCGGTTTGCTGCTATCCCGCAAGCTCCACCATCTGAGCTAACTATGATGACCTCCCCATGGCCATTTGCTGTGTGGGGAATTGATCTCATAGGCTCATTGCCGACTGGCAAAGTTGGAGTTAAATACACAGTAGTCACGGTCGATTATTTTACAAAGTGGACCGAGGCCGAACCGCTGGCAACGATTACCTCAAAAAAAGTCTTGGACTTTGTGGTAAAGAACATCATCTACCGATATGGAATGCCAAGGAAAATAGTATCAGATAATGGTACTCAATTCGACAGAGAATTGTTCACCAATTTTTGTGAGAAAAACGAGATAATAAAGAGCTTCTCCTCTGTTGCCCATCCCCAAGAAAATGGCCAAGTCAATGATGTGAATAAGACTCTTAAGAGTTCTATGAGAAATAAATTGGAACTAGCTAAGGGAAAATGTCCCAAGGAGTTGCCCTAAGTTTTATGGGCATATCGAACTACGGCTCGCACTTCAACAGGACATACTCCCTTTTCCCTGGCATATGGGTGCGAGGCCATGTTACCAATCGAGTTCGAAATTCCCATGATTTGTAGCCATGCTTATGATCAAGCCTCGAACCAATCCCAACTCGAAGTAAATCTAGACCTGATTGAAGAAAGACGAAATGAAGCTCAACTGAAAATTGTAGTATATCAATAACGAGCCACTCGATATTTCGATAAAAAGGTTCAGGACAAGAAGCTCGGATTGGGAGACTTGGTGTTAAGGCGTGTGTTCCTAGCTACAAGAGACCCAGCTGCCAGCGTACATGGACCTAATTGGTAGGGACCTAATTGGGAGGGACCTTACCAGATCGAGTCAATCGTTTGACCTGGGGTCTATAAGTTGGCAAGATTAAACGGAGAATTGGTACCGCGAGCTTGGAATGGTAAGCATCTATGACCTTACTATCAATAGTGCAGGAATGATGTCTCTATGTGACCAAGCAAGATTTTTTTTATAAAGTTCTTGTTAATAAAGTATTCGATTCTTGTTCTCATATGTTGTATTTTTTGCAAACTTTCTTAAGTTAATAGCCTATGATCACACTCATAGGATATTAAGGGGGCATCAGTGGTATATATACCATCAGTTTGAAAAAATAAATAACGTAAAAGAAAAATGTCTGGACTATTAATCCGACATAAAAGTCATAAGTGTATGTTCAAAGTGTTTGGATATAATCAAATACGCGAGCTAAAATTTTGACATAACCAAATTATTAAAAACAAAGTGTTTGGATATAACCAAATACGCGAGCTAAAATTTGGACATAACCAAACTATTAAAAACAAAGTGTTTGGATATAACCAAATGCGCGAACTAAAATTTGGACAACCAAATTATCAAAAAAAAGTGTCTGGATATGACTAGATACGCGAACTAGTGTGATCTAGATATAACTAGATTGAAAATATATAAGTGCATGGATTACGAACCAAACACGACCTAAACAGGTTTGGAATAAACCAGCTAAAATTGATCGACACAAGTGGGAAAAAATTAACCTATTGCGACCTAGTCGACATCGAGGCTGGAGTATTTTGCAACAAAAGTTTCAACCTCACAACCTCGGGGAGGATACAACTAAACTACCTATCTTACATGCCATATAAGTACTTTCGAGTGCATGGTAAAAGTAAGTTCCGACCTTGACAAATAACGAGATCGGATACGGATATATTGAGCAAACTATGCAAGGATGCATGGAAACTCGAGCCTAAATCCAACATGTGTTTGTATGGATAAACAAGCATATAAGCAAACTCTTAAATATAAAAATTGCTTAAAATATTTCGATCAGAGAAATGTAAAGTAAAAATATTAAAATAATTACGAGCATGGTATTAAAAATATCAAAAGCCCTTTTACAAGCTGTAAATTGTTTTTGCCCCAAGGGCATGACAAACAAAAGCTATAAACTATTACAAAAGATTCAAAGGGATGCAGCCCAGGATCGAGATTTAGGAGGCAGGAGCACCCTCCTTAGCCTTCTCAGCATCCTCCTTAGCCTTCTCAGCATCCTTAGCCTTCTCAGCATCCAAACCTCATTCAGACTATACATTGTGTCGTATTTCCTTAGCCAGCTATCAAACCTATGGACCCTCTCATCTACCCAAGACCATACATAAAAGTTGTCCCTATCATCTTCACATAAGATCAGGGTGTCGGTTTTATGTTTAAGTAGGGAAGGAGACCACAAGGCCGAGCTAAGAATTACCTTACCTTTGTCACTCGGGCTCAAGGCCTCATCATTGGCATCATTCCCCGAACACAGACTCCTGCGACGGCGAGCTGGGGATTGTGCCTTAGAGCTTCGCCTCGGAGGAAGACTGCCAGTTGGGAGAGGCACAAACTCCCACTTGGTATACTTCTTGTAGGCCCTATTGTCTGTTGATTGGTCCTTCTCCAGGAGGTCGCAGGCTCGAAGTCTATCTTCATGTGGAAGATAAGATATGGAGCGCCTGCCATAAGGAAAATTTGAGGTGGATGGTTGATTTGTTGATTCCCCCTCAGTGAAAATTTGAGTTCGCCCGGTTTGTAAGTGACCATTACTTTAAGCTTGGGGTCGAGAGGAATTGGTCTGGGCTCAGGGTCTGGGTCTAGATAGATTGCGACCCGAAGTATTTTCCTCTTTCTCTCTTTGACCTTGTCAATTTGGCGTCGAAAGTGAGCTCAAGTATCCTCTTGCTCACACCTCACTTCGTGCTCACGAATTAGCCACTGATTTCGAGTAAAAGGCAGCTCTGGGCTCGGAGTCTTCAATGAATAAGGAATCGCGAGTAATGACCCCCATCATTTTTCAAAATTCTATGACATCTAGCATGAAAGAAAAAGGGTGAGGGCCAGGCAAACAAGAAATCGAGGATAAAAATTAAGATGGTTCGAGCTTGAATGCTCAAAACCATGGACTAAGCTCGATCAAAAGAACGAGATCAGGCTCGAGAGAACTTGAGTTATTAGAAGAGTCGAGCCTGAGCATGTATTCAACGTAAAGGGAGAAAAGTGGATTTATTTTTAAAAAAATCCTAGATTTTCAGGGAAAAAGTTGACGATTACTCAAAAAGGTGATATTTTTTGGAAACGTGCAATTTAAAAACCCTAATTCCATACCCCTTTTCTTGGTCTACACGACATGTCATCTGAAACCTAAATGAAGAACTATATTTGCATCTTTCACGCAAAATCTGGGTTTGCAACCCATAATACAGGAAGAATCTAAGAGCTACACAGTATCGACTTAAACATTCTATTGTCTAACTAGTAGATGTGCCCACAGTGTAACAACAATACAAACATGCAAGCAGAAATGTCGAAAATAGAATATATACACAAACATATGGGGTCAAGAATAAATACTTACACAATGAAGCTGATGGATACAGAGAAATTGATGATCGAAGGAGTGGTTACAAAAATGATCTCACAAATTCGAACAAGCCAGCGTTGTTTTGTCTTCTCGGTTTGGAAAACTTGCAAAAACTAAGCAAATTTTGAGTTCTGGTTTTTTCTTTTCTTTTCTGTGAAAACTCAAGACGTGAAAATGAAATGAGGAAGATGATGGGCATATTTATAGGCCCCAAAGGATGTCAAGCGTCGAGTTGATCTGGACTGTTGGCTAAATTCGATATTTGATCGAACGGTCACGAACAAATGAAAAGACGGCGGCATAAAACTGGTAGACGGATGGACGTGCGCATGGTGGAAAAGACACTCAAGTACTATGACCATTCAATGCCTGTCTGATGCATGTCCACACTTGAGTGTAATAAATAATACAGTTTCCAAGAAGGGCAGTTTAAAAGTTTCTTTCTCATAGGATTCGAACTAATACTTTTGAGGGGGCAAAATGTTACACCCAGATTTCGAGCATGAGATTGTGGTTCCAAAATCTAGGCTTGTCAGGTGTAAGCTCAAAATATACATGGTCGTCATATGATCCTTCAGTTGAGCTGCTTTGTTGTAAATAACGACCTCGAAAAGCTCAAGGATGTGTAGCCTCGAATATTCTCTGAGCTGGCAATGGCCATGGTTTGACCCTTGTATATATTTTTCCCTGATACATCTCTTGTCTTCAGACGAGATGGCTCGAGCTTGGGAAGTATGAGCTCGAATGAGATGACTTCATCAATAGTTACTTGTCCCGAGCATATGCAAAGTTAGGCGACGAGCTCGTGATTGACTGCTAGTCTCGGAGATTTGATGAATCTCGTACCTGAGTTAATGAAATATATGTGAACATATTTATTGTTGTACAATCCCATTGTTTAAGAGATATTATTTAATCTGTTATCCGATCCCACTTTTCATAGCACGTTTTCGTGTATGTAGGAAATCATGCATTAATGGAATTATATTAATTGATTCACATAATATCTTCCTGAGATATGTGGGAATGAATTCTGCAAACCTTCCCTATAAATAGAGAAGGAAGCACCATTTGTAAAGGACCTGAATTCTGATTTCTGGAGAGAAATTTCTGGGCAACTTTTCTCTGAAAAGTTTCCAGAAAACTCTCAAGTTCTAATAACATAGATTCGTGGACTAGGCAGATTTAACTGCTGAACCACGTAAAAAACCTCTTGTGTTCATCTTTGCTTATTTCCTCCTATATTTTCTTGCTTAATCGCTCTCCTATTTAAGTTCACGAAAAATGGTGTCAACAGCTGTCGAAGCACGAGCTTGGAGGGGATATCCAGCTCGCGGTAATTCTAGTATATTGCATACCCTCGGGTCCCCAGAAATTCGGGATCCTTTTATACGTTTATTTATGACCAGGTTGTCATATTTATTATCTGAGACAGTGGCAACCTGTTATTCTATTATCAAATCATATCCCAATATAAATGGGAATTATTTGTATTAAATGTAATTATTATGTAAATGAATGATTGACTCGTGTGGTTACCCAAACATGTCCATGGAATTCCCTTATAAATACTGGGAATAGAGAGAGAAACAACAATAATATTGACTCGTGGACTAGGTGGAATTTAACCACTGAACCACGTAAAAATTCTGTGTTCTTGAGTGAATTCATATTATTTTTCATTACGGTTTATTATTAAGCATTAATCTGGCCTATTATTTCTTATACACTGTTGGCGAAAAACTGCGTCAACAATTTTTAACTACCCAAACTAATGCAACACTAATTGCATGCTCAGTTATTACGAGGCATAGGTACAATACTTCACTCAAAATGGGTTTTGACAAAATTGGTGGCTCTGTGAGATGTTTCTTAAGAGCCTCAAAGGCTAGTTCACACTCATCTTTCCATTCTAATTTCTTGCCTCTTCTTAAAAGGTTGAAAAATGGCAAACACTTGTCGGTTGATTTCAAGATGAACCTGCTCAAAGCTTCCATTCATCCAGTTAAACTCCGGACATCCTTGTGTTTTTTAGGTGACGACATTTCAATTAGAGCCTTTATTTTTTCTAGGTTTGCCTTGATTTTCCGAGCATTCACTATAAATCTTAGGAACTTTCCCGAAGATACTCTTAAGGAGTAATATTGTGGGTTTAACAACATATTGTCTTTTCTAAGTATAGTGAAACATTCTGTGAGGTCGGCAACATGGTTAGTGGTGTGTTTGGATTTGACCAACATGTCATCCACATACACCTTCATGTTCTTTCCTGTTTGCTCGGGGAACATATGGTTTACCAATCTTTGGTATGCTGCTCCAGCATTTTTTTAACCCAAAGGGCATTACGTTGTAGAAGTATAGTCCTTTATCCGTCACAAAACTTGTGTGTTCTTAGTCGGGAGCATGCATGGCTATCTGGTTATATCCAGAATATGCATCCACAAAACACATGACATCATGTCCCAAGGTTGCATCAATGAGCTGGTTAATTCAAGGCAATGGAACAGGCCTTTGGACACGCTTTATTTTTATTTGAATAGTCAATGCAAGTTCCCCATTTCCTGTTTGGTTTGGGAAATAACACTAGATTGGCTATCCAATCTGGATAATAAGCTTCTCTTTTAAAGCTATTGGCTTTTAACCTGTCCACCACCTCCTTTAAAGCTTGTTTCCTCTCATCATCGAGCAGTCTTCTCTTCTATTACTTTGGAGGAAAGGTCTTCTCTATGTTTAGAGCATGATAGATTATATTGGGACTAATTACAATCATGTCCGCGTGGGACCAAGCAAAAACATCTTGATTTTTATGCAAAAATCAAGTTAATTGTTATTTCGCTTCTTTGGCGAGATTTTTCCCAATTTTTACAACCCTTGTCTGGTCCTTACTATCGAGCTGGACATATTCAAGCTTTTCAATCGGTCCGAGTTCAACTCGGTTTTCCCCCATTCTAGGGTCAATCTCATTTTCAATCTTGAAGACCCTCTCTTCCATTTTTTTTCAATTATGACCAATGCTTGGGCATTGGGATGACCCTTTCTTCTCATGGAAGTGTTGTAACACTCTCGAGCTACCAACTGGTCTCCCTTCAACGTCCCAATTCCACATGGTCTTGGGAATTTTACCGCCAAATGTCGCACTGATGTTGCTGACCCCAGCCCGATCAGGGCTGGTCTCCCAACCACATTGTAGGCAGATGGTGTGTCTACAACTATAAACTCGAACAACTTAGTTACCGAGACCGAATATTCCCCTAGTGTCACGGGGAGTTCAATGGCTGTTGTGCTTGCAATCCCTTCTCCTAAAAATTCGTACAGGGTAGTTGCATAAGCCTTTAGGTATCGAACTGATAAACCCATTTTTTCTAGTATAATTTTATACAAGATATTCACCGAGCTCCCATTATCAATTAGTACCTGGTGAACCCTTTTATTGGCGAGTTGGATGGTGATAACTAAAGGGTCATTATGCAGGAACTGTACATGAGAGGTGTAACGCCCTGCATTTTGGGTACCTTTAAACAACTCAGGTCGGGATTTTTTTCCCTAAGTTAAGAATATTATTTTAAATAATATTATATTTGTTTGTAATTTATTTCCATGAGTTATTGCTAGCCAAATTATGAATTTGTGATTAAAAGTCAAGATAAGACTTTCGGTCTTGGAACGACACAAAAACCCTAATCGGGTAAAAATCTCAGAAAATACAATGAAAAACTATGGGAAATATATTTTGGGCATAAAATACGTTCATAAAAAATAAAGTTCGGTCAAAAATAATAAACGGAAGTGTAAATGGAAATTTTAGGGCGTTTTGTTTTAAAATGCTTAATTTTACCGAATTGGGGAATTTTATTCCATGAATGGACCTTAGGTTAAATTTTATTGTGTGATTAATTAAATTAAATGTGAGAGACATTTAATTTAATTATTATGTGTTAAGTTTTATTTTTTTTGAAAAAAAATAACTTTATATGAGTGAAAAAGGTTATAGAATGTCATTTTGGATTTTTCTTCTTAGGAAATATTTATTAACTTTTATGAAAAAAATTAATAATAACATAAATAAAATAAATAGTGGCTGGCCATGTGAAGGAAATGAATTGGGTGGACCAAATTGTTTTAGTTTTAATCCTCATTTAAATTAAGGTTAATGGCATCAAGTGGTCATAGTAAAAACACTCAAGTGTTTTAGATATTTTAGAGTAGTCGAAACTCTTCCAACCCCCCCCCCCCCCCCCCCCAAAATACCGATCCCCCCTCTCACAAATCACTCTCATCTTGTTAAAAAATTCTCTCTCAAGTTTTCTCTCCATTTTCAACTATCAAGAACACTAAGAAAGCTTGGAAGCTTAAGCTTTGGTCTAGGAAGAGTTTCCCTAAGGTGAAGTTTCAAAAACTTGACTTTTCTAAAGTTTATAACCATAGATCTTTTAATAGCTAATTATATATGTTGTTGGGGGAGTTGTTTAAGGTTTTGAAAGAGTTTTGAAGGATTCATAGCTAGTAGAAACATCAAAACCTAAAGCAAGAACAACAAGAGGTAAAAAGTTTATTTTTTATGGTTGTTATTGTAAGGTTTTTATTTTTAAGCATTATTTTGTATATTTAATGCCTAAAGTTTCTTATTGGTGATGTAATAAGGCTATGGTAGTTACTTTATAAGTTTTATGATGCTTGTGTGTTGATTTTTGAAAATAGGGACCAAAATCCCTAAGGGTTTTGTTGAAAACCCTAAAACAAAAATACAAGTTTTGAGTTGTGACTTCCAAGGGGTCAAGCATCCACTGTATATTTATATTGTAAAATTAAATTGTAATGTGATATTTTTGAGATGGAGCACATAAAATTAAGCTTTTGAAACACTCAAAATCGCTTAGACATGAGTGAGTTGTGATATTTCAAAGTTTAGGTAAAAAACTGTTTTTTTCGTATTCTAAATTCGGGACAAAGTTTGGACAGCCACTGTATAGGTCAAATGAACCCAATTTTTTCTAAATTTTGTTGGACATATTCTTTGCCAAACCTAGTATTCCACTGTAAAATTTGGTAACAAAAAAATGAACTGTCTGAGAGATATTAAGTGCCAAAGTTTGGAAAAAATAAGGACTTGAAAATAAGATCATTTTTACCTCAATGTTTGGAAACTATTTTCACCAATAAAAAATGCTCATTTTGACCTAATATTTATCAAATACCTAAATGGCATACCAAATATAGAATTGAGAAATTTTTGTAGCAATTGGATAAGTAAATTTCAAGTTATGACCTAACAAAGTATGTAGTTAAAAATGTGAAAAATAGGATTTTCACACTTAGTGTAAAAATGAGATTTTGGAACTTAAGATAAAAAAATACATTTGTGTTTATTGCAAGATAAAAACTTGGTAAGTCTTAAAAACATTTTGACCTAAAATACCACTTGATTTTAAGTGAGAATTATTTTATTAAAGAATTTTTATTCTTCTAAAAATAAAATATTTAATTTATTTATAAGTTGATAAATTAAAAGAGGGTTTAAAAACCCTATATTATGAGAAAATTATTAAGTAAATTATTTTCTAGTAAGTAAACTTGATTAATTGACTTCGAAAAATTAACTAGTCAAGATAAGAAATTATTAGCGATTTTCCTAATTAAGTTAAAATTATGCTATCTTCTTAAAACAATTTTTTTTTAGATTAAAACCTTAAGAAAAGTAAAAGGAAAATTAAGAGATTACTTTCTTGAAAAATAATTAAGGAATTTAATTAGTATTTTCTGGATATAATTAGTATTTAACTGCCTGTTGAAAGTACGGGTTAATAGAGGTACTTTTAAAGAACAAGATTTTTAGCAGATTGTGAGAAAATACTATTGTGATACCCGAGCCTAGGTATCAAGACCATAGGATAGGTCTCCCCGAGACTTGGGTTTAGTCTCAAATATTTTTTAGTACGAATTTCTTGAATGGGTTTAAAACCACAAAAGGATCTTTAATCCTTACAAGTGATTTTTAAAATGATCAAACTGCCCAAAATAATAATAATGAATTATGAACTGTCATAATTAATCCGAGTGTACTATATGGATAATTACAGTATTGGATAAGCATAACTGGACTATACATTGGAGGGTGAAATCCTACACAGAGCTAAGGACTCCATGTAAGTCAACTTCTATTGTGTGGCTACAACATGAAATGACTATTATATTGTATGTTAATATAGAGACACATGCACATATATACACTGTTGTAGAAAGTTTGCATAGAGACGTTAGTCTAGTGGGTGTTGATTTAGAAAATATGACCGGTAGATATCCGTCATATTCTAGACAGCTGATCCCCGTCACACTGCTTGATTTCATTATGTCCGGTTCATTACCACGACGAGTGGCCAAGAGGTGAAAATTATTAGTTTAAACCTAGGGGCTCCAAAATGAATGGGACCTAGGGGCCCTCATGCTTACTTAATCAGTGAACGGTTAGAACCTGAGCAAGTGCTCTGATAAGTTATTCTTGGATAGTAGCCGTAAATATTTGCCATTTAGTGAGAGTTCCTAGAGATACTAGGGGTTGCCAAGTTTGAGTGAGGTTGAACACCCTAGAGGAAACTGCTCACCAGCACCATTGATTAACATAGAAGTCTCTGTAAACCCGTGTAACTTCGATAACACTCTTGAATAGTAGCAATGCCCTAGGTAACATGATGGTTACCCTTGTGAGGGATTTACTCTTGGATAAGTACTGATGCCCTAGGTAACTTGATGGTTACCCTTGTGAGGGATTTACTCTTGGATAAGTAGCGCTACCCTAGGTAACTCGATAATTACTCTTGATGGGGATATTTATTGGCTAGATCTTAGTGCTGAGACTCAGTTCTCTCTTACAGATTAGCAATTATGCTGGAGGGCGTGATACGCCCGAATTGTTGGAAATTGTCAAGCGTTGGTCTCAAATTATATTGTGATATATTATATCATCTTGTTCTAGGATTTTCTGAGTGCAGGGATTTATTTGTATATGAAATAGTTTGCCATTGTTTATCAGGCATAACAATAAGTTTACCAGGACGCTTTTGCGTTCTTGAAATTAAGCATTTTTGCTTACCTAGTTGTTTCCTGTTGTAGGTAAGAACAAGGGCAAGGCAGAGCAGTGAGCGCTGGAGTCTAAATTGTGAATGTACATGTGGACCGACCTTTTGGGAAGCCATTTTGTTTTTGAAAATGTTGTGTTATTTTCATAAACTAGGCTCACTTTACTCTTCATAAACTATGTTTCTATTAAATATTAAGTATGGCCATAAGACTTTTAAAAAGTTATTTTTTATACGGGTTTTTGAGACATTTTTTAAATGAAAATGTTTATATTTCTGCATTATCGAGTCTGGAAAATCTGGGACGTTACAAGAGGCATCCTCCTTCGTGAAGGTTATTGGCTGAGATTCGACCCATTATTGTTTAGGAGATCGGGACTCTGGTTTTTATGAGGAACCATCCTTAGTTTTTAGTTCCTGCACATATCTCTTCAGGGAATTCTTGCGTGATCTGGCTATATGGGGCCCTCCATAGAAGGTTATTACATCTAGTTATCTTCCCAAGCTGGGGGTGCCGCAAGCTGAGGTGAAGCTGCAGACTAAGTTAGTGCCACTGTAACGCCCTACAACCCTAGAGTCGTTACCATGTGGTTTTAAAATGTGTATTTGACTCGCTAATCGAGGTGTTAGATCCAAAAGTGTAATTAAATTAAAACAAAGACTCATTTAATAAAACTTTCATATAACAGATTTGAACTTTCATTAAGATCGTAAAAGAGTTACATTGGGATCCCAAAATATTGTTTAAGACATATTTACAATTCAAAAGTCACTGTACAGTCAACCTAGGCGAAAAAATCAGACATTATACTGTGCTCCTCAAAAGAACCCCAACCGTGGCGGCCAGGTAGGCAAAACATGTACGCACCGCTCCATGCCCTCTAACTAATGGTTGATCAACCTTTTCCTTGCTCTTACTTGCACCATAGAGCACCCGTGAGCCAAGGCCCAACAAGAAAACTTCACCAACACAACATATAATAATTTATTTCAATAAATGCATAACTAATCAAACACAACAGATCATCCACAAGTTTCCATTAAAATTCACAACAACGGCCTAAGCCGGTCAAGGTGTGTTACCAAGCACCAAGTTCACAGTCCTAACCGAGCAGGTGAGTACAACACCCTTAGGTGGCTCTGCCATGGCGGTCTGCATTCAACATTCTTATTGTCAATCCCAGCCCTTGCCGATCTTGTCCCTTGCCGATCTTGTCCCTTGCCGATTCTGGCCCTTGCTGCTTAGTCACAAACACATATATGACATAATAGTTGCAAACATTTACACATAACACTAAGCACAGATAATCGGGCCATGCCTTGCTCTACATGCACAGACAGTTTTCTTACCTCTAGTCCCGAGCAGATAGCATATGGCCATCCCGAGCACGATCACTATCCCTGAGCCCTAGCAGTTAACCTAGTCACAAAACATTAACAGTAACCATCAATCACTTAGACTTATTTAAGAGTTTCAAGGTATATTTCTAGCCTTCGAGATCTCGAATTCTACTAAAACAGGTAGTAGAACCCTTCCCGAGCCTTTAGGTTTGAGTTCCCATGCTTGAAAACCTTAATTGGCCAATGTTCTCTATTTGAGCCTCGACGCCCCTAGCAAGCATCGTGAACCTCTACAAGTCAGAGGGCCAGAGCCCTCATTTCCATAGACACATGTCGCGTTGCCACCCACCCAGTGCCGCGACACTAAGGTGGTTTACAAAACCCCCCAGGCTTCTGAGTTCATGTGGGTTGCGGTGCTCCAAGAATAGTACCGCAGCACGACCCCGCGAACTCAGAATTCCCAGCACTTTTCCTGCGCTTCCTCCGAGCCAAAATCATCAAAATTCACTCCAAATGTAAACCAAAACAACAATTGAACCCCAATACCTCAATACTACACCTAAGGCAACACAATCATAGCAATAACTAAACTAAAACTCCATTACAGCTCAAAATTCACCCCTTGAGTTCAAAACTCAAGAGCAGCAAAATAAACAAATCAACAACAGAACTGAAGCTTACCTCCTTGAGAATCATGACCCCTGAACTAAACCTCAATCAATCCCAGCTCTAACCTTGAATTTCCTAAGCCAAACTCCGTCAAAATGCCTCAAACCCCAACTAAGTCTCAAGGGAGGGAGAGAAACGTGACAGAGAGAGATACAATGAATAGTCTAGGTGTTTCTTCCCTTTTCTACCTGATTTCTAAACCTCCTAAGGCCCCTAGAACATTTAGGTAGTCCAAGGCTAAGGAAATGACCTTAATGCCCCTTATCCAAGACTCCCTCCTTCAAAGCCCTCAAGTGTAAAACGGTCATTAGCCGCATTTCCTGCTAATCCTCAAATTGCACTATAAATCCTCGACTAATCCCAACATACTCAATTAATCACCAAATAACTACCCATTACCCGATAAATCCCGAATGCTCACTAGGTTTCCCAAAATACCTCTAGGCTCACCCCGAGCCGAGTATTTAACCCCATTATGACTACTTTGCTAATCCGCTGACTAGGATCGCCTCAAACCACACATCTCAAATGTATCCCCATAACACTGGGGTCTCACACATAACACATGCATAATACAAATATACCCTCAACGGGTCAAAAATTACAAAAATGCCCCAATTTACAAAAATTGGCCCACATACATATTTAATACACATAAACATGCATAATTATTCACATTACCATATAAATTTTTATAATGCATAATCACACATATATTCAATTAAGTCCACATATAAATATGATTATGCCCTCCTAGCACAGTAATCAAGGCACTCAACCTTAATAACAAATTCAGGACGTTATAGCCACCCTCTGGTTTTGCGGGGCCTGTCCTTGGTTATTGGCCCTATTTCAAATGTACCGCCTAAGGTAACCTCTCAAGATCAGACCTTTAATCTCATCCTTCTATTGACTGCATTCTTTTGTCATATGACCAATATCCCTATGAAACTGACAGTATTTATTCTAATCTCATTTAGCACGTTGATTGAGTATAGGTTCAAGTTGTCGGAATGGGACCTGATTCTCATTCACCACATAAATATTCTCCTGAGTCTTTGTCAGCTCGGTATAAACAGTGTATACGGAGATGTACTTGTCTCATTTTTTCTTTTTATTGCCTTCCGCATCAGGAGTATTTCCCTCATTCTTGTTCCTTTTGGAAGAGTTATCATTTGAATGTTGTATAGCAGTTGGGGCTGCCGAGCTTGCAACGGGGTTCATATTCAACGTTGTAGTTATTTGGGCCAGAGGTGGCAACTATAATGCTACCCTGACTTCCACTAAATTGGTGATTTTTTCTCGCTTTCTGAACTCCATTATGGTTCGAACTGGCTTTCGCTGCAGGTCGTCCCAAAGTGCACTTCCTGGCAAGATTCCAACTCAAATAGCCATCAGGTGGCTGTTGTCATCGACATCCCAAGCTCTGGCAGCCTCGATAATGAATCTTCCAATATATGTTTTGAGAGGTTCCCCTAGCTGTTGGTTAATATTTGTCAGGGATGAAGCCTCAGGCTTAATACTTTTTGCAACTCGAAATTGCTTTCTGAAATTTTTGACAACTGCTTCCATGACGAGATGGAATGCCTATGAAACTTATTGAACCACCTTTTTCCTACTCCTGTTAAATTTGTTGGGAAAAACATGCATCTAAGCTCATGACCAACATTACTAGCTCTCATTACATTGTTAATGGTGCTTAAATGACTGTCTGGATCAGTACTTCCATCATACGGAGCCACATGTGGTATTTTAAAAACATTTGGAAAGGGTGTGCTCAAAATATGGGGAGCGAACAATTTAACCTCCTTGTCCGAATCATATGTTTTTCTTTGTTTTCCCTTCTCGAAGGAGCCTGAATTGTTCTTCGAGCATGTTAATCCTTTCTTGAAACATGTATACTAGAGGCAGTGCCTGTACCCCGGAGAGCTGGTTATTGTTCACAGGAACTCCAACTCCTTGTTGATGTGATTAGTTGTAATTATTCCCATACATCAACCCATTACACCAGTTGTAGAAGCTCTCCTTGCTGAGCATTTAAATGAGCCCTCAAGTCTGGGTTTTGCTGATTGTACTGCAGTCAGTTTTGGTTTAAATGGTCTTAGAGATCAGGACCATTATTTGGATGATTCTCGTAGTATCTTTGCTCGGTGTTATATAAACTCACTGACCTACTAACTTCTTGGATGTTAGTATAATAACTAATTTTGGCGAAACTACCTATTCTTTCTTGCTGCTACTGCTGAGCATAGTTTCGAGGTGGGTTGTCCACATGTACCCTGATCCCCGTGGCTCAGAACTTGGATAGTTGACTTCCCGACTGTTGGGGCTATCTCATCTGCTTTTCCCTTGGGTTTGCTCCTATGGGGACCTCATAATTATCCTGTTTTCCATGTATGGTTCTGGGATTTCAATCTCCACTTGCGCTCCTTGTGCTTCGTGCTAGCCTCTGAGGAATCCATTTGCCAGCTCAAGCACTACCTGGGACGTGCTGCGGTATCTCCCGAACTGGTGATGGGTGTCTGATGAGTGAGGTGGGATGCCTAATAGAGATGATGGCAGTCTCTCGTTATTTTGGTCCAGCCTTGTAGGCTCTGGGTTATTGCTCCGAGCTACTTGTGGGGCAGCTCGGTTATTCCCAGAGTTTGCAGGGGGCTCCCTTGCCAGGTTAGAGTTAGCCCGCAAGGGATTTTGAGATGAAAACCTCAGCTGACTAACTCCATGATTTGCCGCAACTCCTCCTATCTGGGCCTATCAAGGCCTTTGCTTAGCCATTCGAGTCGAGGTACGTCCTCAAGTTTGTCCCCTGGTCCTCCTAGAAGGCTCTTGGGCTTCATCCACCCTTCTTTCCATTTCTTTGTTCAATCGAGTGGCCTTAGCTAGCATCTCTCTCAACCGTTGATTCTCCAACTCTACCATCGGGACATACCTCTCAGGATTGTAATAATCCTGATAAGGTGGTCTTGAACTTTGGTGAGGATAACATAGTCTTGTAGACGCACTACCTTCATTTGGAGTTTGATCATCATTCACGGGTCGTTTGTATGCCAATCGAGGATGCTCCTCAGTCCGTGGTGTATTTTCTTCTAAGATTCTAGGTATTGTTCAACCACTTCCATATCCATGGATGTTACCAGTGGGTGCAACCATTTATATGATTAATCAGAGCTTTAATGGGAGGTTTATAAGAATCGCACAATGCTCTCAATCAAAGCACCAAACTGTTGACGACGTTTTTCATCAACTAAAAACAAGAGCAATTAAACTAAATGAATAATTAAGAGAGAAAAGAAGAATAGAGATCTTTTACGTGGTTCAGTAGTTAAATCTACCTAGTCCACGAGTCACTTTTATTAATGTATGTGCGTAAAAGATTTGAAAGCAATTTGACTTTCTAAGTACAAGAATTGAACGTGACAAATACAAATGACTAATCAAGTGTTTATAGACAGGGTTTAAATATTCTTCCCCACATTTTTAGGAAAGTTATAACAATATACATTTGAATTTGAAATATATTGAATCCCTAAAGAATCAGGTTGACTAAACTAATACATAAACAAATTCGTAAAGGTAGGCTTAAATTACTCAAACGTTGGTATCTTTTGAAAATACGCTTTTAAGCCTACACCATAATTTTCGAGATGACATCTGGAATATTGCTTGAGCCAATAGTTATTCGTCTTCCAAGATCAGCATCTGGTCATGGTCTAACACTTTCGAGCTAACCCTCCATTTCAAGCCAAAATGGTTAATGTGGCATTAGCCCTACTAACTTATATATCTGATCTTAACTTGATTATTTCCCAAGCCTACATTTCGAGATAATTTAATTCGTCTCGAAATTTGGGCTATAACAAGTTGGTGAGGATTTTAGAGATTATTATCATTGGACTTTAGATTTCATTGTATTAAATTTTAATTGAATTAGTACTTTAGAAAATTTCTCAAATAGATAAATATATAATATGCTGAATTTTGTCTTCAATTAATTTATGACATTATTGTGTTTATAATAAATCTACACAATTTTATGGAAGAAATATATCTTTTCTTTTTAGATTTATTTCCAATTATTTTAATTATTCTTTAATAAATTAAAAGATACATTTGTAGTTAATCTGAACATTGAAATAATTTAATTTGAAATTTAGTTTTTTTTTTAAAAAAAAAAACTAGGTGGGTTAAATGGGTTAACCTACTCAAACCGCCATAAACATTGGACGGGTTTAACACTAATTTTTTATTAATTAGACTGGTTAGGTTTGTCATTTGCCAACTCGATTTTGAGATTGGACGGGTAAAAAATACTTCCAAACCAACTAACCCAACCAACGAACACCCCTACTCCCAAGTATCAAGTTGAAAACTAGTTAAGGAATAAGCCATAACTTATAAAAGCTATATAGCACAATTGAAATGAAAGCACATTCCTAGTCTCCAATTCCTAACGTTGCCAACTAATTTACCTTATTCTAATTAATATTGTTGGTGATACCACTATCTCACTTTTCCAACAATTTGCTGAATAGCATTTGCAAACTGGGACAATAATTGCAAACTGGAACATGAGTTTGTCACACTCAAGTTAATAGACTTTTTCTTAAATAGGTTTTCTCTTAAAGAATAAAGTTGTCAAACTTTAATTGTACAAGGCAGTAAAGCCTTTGAGAATTAAGGTTAGAGAAGTTATCTGTGGTAAAATTATAAGCTTGTTATACGTAGAGAAACACACTTACTAAAACTTGGTTTGCACATTAATGTGAATGTGAATGTACGAGTGCCACCAGGTTCAAAAGCATATATTCTAGTAGCTCAAATACCTCAATGTCATCTCATCTGCTGAACCAACTTTCCTATTTTATTGCTAGCAATATATGTATATATGTATTGTTATGGTTGGTGGGTTGATGCCTTAAAAGCATGTGTAAAGACATTATATTTTAGAATTAAATAAAATTACATTTTTCTTATAATTGAATGTTTGAATTATTACTGAATAATTATTATAAATATAAAAAAAAATTCGTATTAATTAATGAGAGTATGATCTTGTATGAGTACAGAAGATTAAGATCATATATAATGAATAAAATAGTCAGCAACATATTAAAGTATGGAATTTTTAATGAATGGTTGCTAGTACGATTTACTAAGTATTTTGTATACATGTGATCTACATCCGGATCGTTGATGTAGATAAACATCTTAGTGAATGTACTTTATAATCGAGGGCTTAAAAGATGTAGATAAACATCAATATGACCAAACTGCCCTCAGTTAAGTGTAATTAATTAATTAAATTTTAATTTGAAACCCATATAATTGAGAGTAGTTTGATCATATTGATAAAATTTTACTTATTTAATTTGAGTCCATGGTACCAAATATGTACGATTTCAAATTACAGGGTACCAGATGAGCATTATTGAAAATATAGGGTACCAAATTTGTATTTCGATAAAACACAAGGTACCAAATGAGTATTTACTCTTTATACAATTAGATTATATATGACTAGACTGATGTGAATTAATTTCTTTATAAACATAGGATGATCATATATGTATATCAACTAAATCCTGAGTGATCATGAACTCTTGTTCGTGTCTGTTGGGTCTTTGGATTCACTCGTTAAGGTCTCTTAGAATAATGAGGCTGGTGACTTTTGTTTAGGAGATTCAATAGCATGAATGGTTGGGAACATGATCTTACAAGATTTGGAATCCAAACTTTGCTAAAAGGTTCGAATATTGGTTCCCTTAAGGGTTAATTATGGAACTGAATAGTTATTGAGCTCAAATTTATAATATAATTATAAATTAACTATTCACTAGTATATTAATTGTACTTAAGGAACAAGAGGTAATTAGAAGGGAAAAACAATAATTTGGACCAGCTCTAGTTAACGAACAATAATTGAAGGACGCATGAAGTGATTTATCAATAAACTGCACAAAATAATTCTATTAATATAATTCCATAATAACTAAGAGTTCAATTCCATATTTATAGTTGAGTAAAAATGGAATTAATAAATAAGATTATTTAATTAAAGAGTTTTATTAATAGTCTGATTTATTGGAGCTTAGTATTATAGGCCTATGGTCCTCAAGTCACATCTATACTACAATGTCTAGGGTGTTGGTGGTATTGATAAGACAAATTGAGAAATGACTAAGATTGCAAGGAATTTATTTTCCTAGGCAAAGGTATGATTATGTGTAGCGAACCAATTTTTATTTATTTATTTAAATAGTTTGTGAATTGTTTATTTTATGGAAGTGTGTATGTTATGAATATTTAAATGTTTGTTTTATTTTTATTTAATTTAATTGTTTAATTGAATATGTGTTAATAATTGATTTTATTTCCTTCTTTATTTTGTGTACATGTATGTGAATGTGTGATGAGTGCATGTTGGTGTGTGTGTGAGTGCATGGCATGTAAAGTGTGCATGCAATGAAGATGAGCTTGAACCTAGACTAGAACATGGAAATAGGGGTTTCCTTGTTTAGAAAATGCTATCAATAAAGTGATAGAATTCTAGATAGCATGTATTCATAGTCATAAAAAATGAAACAAAAGAGAAGAGACGTAGAGATAGGGTGGCGTGAGTGAGTGATGAGCAAGGTTGACCACATTTTTTTTTAATTTTTATTTAAAGTGAAAACTAAAAGAAATAAAAATAGGATAGTTTCCTTTAACTAGCATAGTGCTTCGGCCAAGGGGGTTTAAAAGAAAAATGAGAGTGCTTGACTCTCATTTTCTTGGTGGTTGCCGAAATCACATGAGAGAAAAGAGAAGAAAAAAGAAAAGAAAAGTAAAGAGAAAGAGAGAGAGGCTCACCTAAGGAAGAGAGAAGGAAGAACAATGTAATGTTTATTTTTTATTTTTTTTAAGCGTCTTTTTTTCTTCTTGATTCTAAGCCTTGTTATTTTTGGGTGTATGGTGAGACTAGATGGTTGTGTTACTAACTAGTATTCTAAGGAGATCCCACTAGTATTTGTTTCGACACTATTTTCTACAAGAGGCATGAGATAAGGGCTATGTCTTGTTTCCTCTTCTTCTCCACGTTTTTGCAATATAGGTTGCATATTTGATTTTGGTGCTCTTGATTTTGTGTGATGCTTGGTTCAGATATGATGCTATAGGGATCCTACAAATTGAGTCTTTTATTTTGTTTAGCACTTTGTATTCTTATATGAATTTGAAAGTTATGGTGATGTTTGAATCGTGCGAGTTATGATAAAATATATGTTGATATTGATATTTCTTAAATAGTGGTGGTTTTGAAATTACAATAATGATATGTGATGTATAGGGAGCATGTTATAGTTCTTGTTTTGTTTCACTATTCATGCTATGATTTTATGTGGGTTATTGTACTATTTTTCTTTTGGAATCCTAGGGTGTCTAGCAAAGGGATTATTATGATGTTCTCTAATTTTTTTTCTCTCTTGATGTATTCAATAGGCAGCATGGTAGAGGTTGATTTCATTATGAGGTGTATGCATGAAAACGAAAATTTCTTCTACTTGTGAGGCTTTAGGTTTCGGCCAAGTGGTGTATGGATGTTCTAATTATTAGTTTGTGAGTTTTCACATAAGGCATGCTAGGACGTGTTCCGTTAGGTTTCTCTTTTTGAAGCATGAATGTAGAAATGTTGTTTTGCTTGCTTATATGATTTTGGCCTAGGCTATATTGTACGATGGGATATTGTTTCTAAATGTGTAAATGAGATTATAAATCATTATGGACTTGTGTAAGATGCTAGGAAGCATGTTAGATTTATCAATGTATTGTTGGCATATTATTAAGGTGTTATTTGTTATTTCATAATTCCATGTTACATGCTAAATTTTATTTTTAATATATATGATTAGCAAGCATGAGTAAACTAATGGTGATTTTGATGCCATGATGACATTGTATTTATAAATATGATTTTTAAGCAATTTTATGAATAAATGTGAATGTCATGATTTTATGTGATTTGGTGTTCTAGAAAGAGAATTTAAAATTATTAGTATTTTGATTTTTAATTTATTGAAGTCCTTTTTCTTATTTTGTTGTTTGAATAGGAAGCATGTTAGGAGTTGATTCATGACGAAAAGTGATGCATGAAAATGGTTTATATAAGGATTTTGGCTTTATAGGTTCGTCCATCACTATACTTTGGTTGAAAAGTTGTGTAATTATTCTTTTTAGATGTTATTATTTCAAACATAATTATGATTATTTAACAAAGTTGAGAATAAATGTATTGCCATGTTTTGAAAGAAATGATTTGGTGTCCTTTGCCTATAGGGTTCGACTATAATAGTATTTTTATGCATGATGTAACGTCTCAAATCTGCTAATAAGGCTTAGTGTCTTGATTAGCGTGTCGGGAGGGCAATAATTGATTTAATTATGTTATTACATGGATTAAATGATTATATGATTAGAAATGCATGTTTAGGTGAGTTAAATATGCATGCAAGCCAAACGGCAACAAGCATGCTGAATGCAAGCCGCCATGGCATGCCCATCTAGGGTGTTGTACTCACCCGGTCGGTGAAGATCGTGAACCCATTGCCTGGTAAAGCACCTGGGTCGGCATAGCCTTATGTGAATAGTCTATTATCTGTTTAAGTTGTGATTTTACTGGATTGAATTCTCATATGCTATGTATAGAGTTTTCTTGTTGGGCCTTGGCTCACAAGTGCTCTATGGTGCAGGTAAGGGCAAAGGAAAGGTCGACCCAGCATGAGTTGGAGGGCATGGAGCAGCGCGTACATGTTCAGCCTACCTAGCCGCCATGGCCGGGGTTGTTTGAAGGACATGTTGTAGACATTTGATTTTGTCACTTAGGTCAACTGTACCTTAACTTTTGAATTGTAAATACATTTTGAAACAGTATTTTGGGATCCAAGAGTATCGCTTTTATAACTTTAATGGACGTTCAACTCTTTTATACTTAATTTTCATTAAATGAGTCTTTAATCTAATTTAATTGCACTTTTTCGTTCTAAAACCTCGATTAGCGAGCTAATGGCACATTTTAAATCACAGGGTAACGACTCTATGGTAGTAGGGGGTTACAACTTGGTATTAGAGCGTTCCAAGATTTAAGGTTCTTGGAGATTGACCGAGCATGTATGCTCGTTGCCAGAGAGAAGCTCGACTCAAGGTTGGTCAGTATTAAGTGAATTATATGTTTGATTGCTTGTCTGAGTTGCCATGTTTGCCTGACTAATATAGATAGAGCATGATGAATTTACATACGTATAGATGATAGCAGGGCATGACCCCTCTGATTGCTATATGTCTATGTGATGTGTGCATTATGTTGACTTGCTGTTGTATTTGACTGATTGGATTGGGAGGTGGTTTTTGGATGTTGTTATCATGCCTGATGTGCAGCGTCATTGGTTGCAGGCATACTGAAGTTATGTCTCGATGATCAATTAGACTCTGCGACAATATGGCCAAAGATGACAACCAGGATCTGAACCCCCCACCTGCCCCACAGAACTGGCAACAGATGTTTGCCGAAATGCAAGCTAGACTTCAACGAACTGAAGATGAACTTCGAGAATTGAGGAACCAGGCTCCTCCTTGGGATGTGGGGTTATAGATTCCACAGGCTGTGGAACCAGTGCCAGCCCAGCCTGTGATGGAGAACATGTTGGAGCCTTTGTATGAAAGGTTCAGAAAGCAGCACCCTCCCATCTTTGAGGGTGGTCCAGACCCACTGCAAGCAGAGCAATGGATGAGCATGACTTCTTCTATCCTAGATTTCATGAGGGTGGAAGAGAACGAGAGGGTGGCTTGTGGCGGCTACATGTTGAGGAAGACGCCCGCATCTAGTGGGAAGTTGCTCCCAAAGGAGGGATGTGACCGTTATGACTTGGGATGAATTAAGAGATGCCTTCAATGAGAAATATTACAGTGTTGTAGTCAATGACAAATATGATTCTGGGGATGGACTGGTTATCAAAGCACAGGGCGAAGATAGGTGACCTTTGAACCAGAAGGGGAGGAACCCTTTATGTTTGTGGGGACAGTGAGTGGGCCACAAATACCTATGATCTCTGCACTAAAGGCTAGAGACCTAATGCATGAAGGTTGCATAGGATTCCTAGCAAACATAGTGGATACCTCTAGAATCGTTTCAGTTGGACCAGATGAGACTAGACTAGTGTTGCGAGTTTCTTGATGTATTCCCAGCAGACCTGCCAGGGTTGCCACCACACCGAGAGATCGAGTTCGTCATAGAGTTAGCGCCAAGGGCGAAGAAAGTATCAAGGACACCTTATAGGATGGCTCCATCAGAGTTGAAGGAATTAAAGATTCAGTTGCAGGAGTTACTGGATCTAGGATTCATCAGACCTAGTTTTTTGCCATGGGGTGCTCCAGTGTTGTTTGTCAAGAAGAATGATGGATCCTTAAGAATTTGCGTAGACTACAAAGAGTTGAATAAGTTAACTATTATGAATAAATATCCATTGCCCAGGATTGACAAATTGTTTAACCAGCTACAGGGGAAGACGATGTTTTCTAAGATTGACCTTCGGTCTGGCTACCATCAGTTGAGGATTAAGGAGGTGGACATACCTAAGACCGCGTTTGGTACGAGGTATGGACATTATGAATTCCTGGTTATGTTCTTTGGATTAACCAATTCCCCAGCAGCCTTCATGGACTTGATGAATAGGGACTTCAGGGATTACCTGGATAAGTTCGTGATCGTATTCATTAATGATATACTGGTGTACTCCCAATCAGAGATAGAACATGAGCAGCATCTTCGTTTGGTACTATAGTGGTTGAGAGAGCATAAGCTATATGTTAAGTTCAATAAATTTGAGTTCTGGTTGCCCCAAATAACATTTCTAGGCCACATCGTGAGTAAGGAGGGGATTATGGTGGACCCAGCCAAGATTGAGGCAGTGAGAGATTGGCTGAGGCCGAGCAATGTACCAGAGGTTAAGAGCTTTTTGGGAATAGAGGGGTACTATCGGTGGTTCGTTGAGGGATTCTCCAGAATAGACCCCCCCCCCCCCCCTTACTGAGCTGACGCGTAAGAAGACCAAGTATGTCATGACAAATAGATGTGAGAACAGTTTCAAGGAGCTAAAGCGGCGACTGATCACTGTTCCGGTACTGAGTCTTCACATGAGTTGTTCTTTTTATGATTTTATGCAAATAATTTGAAGTGATATTCATGCCTATTGTTGGTTTTGGCCTATATGTACTTAATGGGTCTTGTGTTTTCGTGAGATGATTATCACATATTAGTTATGATATGTATTCATAAAATCTTGGCATGATTTATAAGATAATATGTTGGAATTATAGTAGCTTATTTTGCTTATGTGCTTCGGCCTACATGCATTAGAGTTAGGGTTGTGGGATTTTATTATTTTGGTTCATGAATTACAACTCTTGAGGACACTAATGTTTTGACCATAAGTTGTTATGTATATTGGTATTTTTCCCATGATATTATGTGTGGCATGATAGCATGATTCTGTGTATGAGTTATGTTTGATTCTAGAAAAGTTGTGTAACTTGTTATGAGATAAATGCCTCATGTGTGTGGCCCATGCACACGTGGAATATTCTTTGACGAGTTCATGTATGTTTTACATGATATTAAGACAAGTGTTTTGACTATTATTCTAGGCTCGTTGTGAAGTATTCCTGCTCTTGTTTGCCTTGACTTGAGGTAAGGAAGTTAGTTAGACTTCTATGTAATATTGTTTTGAATGTTTGAAAACAGGTACCTTAAGTGGTAAGTTGATACAAATATTATGATTGTTCTGTTTTGAATGACTGTATGAAAGAAAACAAAGTTGTTAGTGGTATGTACGTGACACAACAAATGTGTTACTAAGTGTTGTACCCCAAAAATACGAGCTGAAATACTCAGCACGGGGTACAGCTGGCAGACAAATGTATGAAGAAAGTGTGCAAATAAAACATCTAGCTAACTCTGGAGTGAGCAACTCGAGTCAAACTTGACATCTTACGACAACCAGATAGTTTCCAGATCCCCTCTAATGCCAATCACTTAGTTCGAGATGCGAGAGAACCAGATCGCGTACATGAAATTCTAAGCGTGACCCATATCAGTTCAGATTAGTTCTTCGATCCCCAGCTCGAAGGAATTGTTCAGCTCGCGGAAGCTTGATCATGACACACATTGAAGGATCCCAAAAAACTCGGAGATTCCTTATACACTTATTAATGCTCAGATATTATTCTGTATTTATTACCTGATATTGGAGGCATAGAATCAATAGGCATTAATATATTTATGTAAATGGGATGTTACCCAAAAATGTATATTACCATATTTATGCACGGTTACCTAAAAATGTCCAGGCAAAATTCCCTATAAATATAGGGGAGAATGGACAGAAAGGGGGATGAACATCTTGTATACCCAAACTCTGGTGAAATTGTGGCAAACAAACTCACGCTGAGAACAAAATAGATCAATAAGAGTGACTCGTGGACTAGGTGGATTTTAACCACTAAACCACGTAAAAGTGTGTGAGTACTCTTGATACTTTCTATTTTTCCAATTACGGTTTGGCAAAAGCCTAATATCTATATTTTTGGATTCCTTAATCCATTGTTGGTGAAAAACCCCGTCAACAAATTAGTGCTTTCGTTGAGAGCATATTAGGGTTAATTTCCCACACAAGTTTCACCTAACAGTCACCATGGTGGTCACCCAACCTATGCGTGATAACAAGACGGAGCAACTTGATGATCAAGAGGCTCACCTTGCAGCCATCCCCACTAGAAAAGGCTCATTTGCACAACGTTGTCATTGAAAATAACATGTGGACCAAGATAATGCTAGGAGCTCAGCCTCATGCCCAACAAATCCCCATCCTGGGTATCTGACAGCCATCGAGATGGAAATGCCCAGTTAAGGAACCATCTTGCCCAAGCTAACAACCAGATTAAGGAGATCTTGGCTCGATTACCCCTTCTTGCAACTGATGTTAACATTAGAAGGAGGCAAAGTGGGTCCCATAGGTCCCACAGGAATAATCGACCCAATCTGTGAGAACTGCAACTCCGAGCTCCATACCGTCTGAGCAGATACCTTCTGACCCAATCTCCCTCTTAAACTCAAGAGTTACTGTTCCTTCCTTACAATCCATCACTGTGCTCATACTTGACTAACCCTTCCATATTCAAAATCCTTACATTGTAATTGTCTTCAAAAATACTTCAAGTAACAGCTGATATGCTCACCATTCTTAACATGCTTCTGATCAAATTCCTTCATACCTAATCTCTTCCCTTCCTGTATTATGACCTTGAGTACCCTTGAAAAATGAAGTTAATACCTTCTGAAACCTTACCTATGACCTTGCTGCTTCAGTCGTAATATCATCAATGAAGTAGTTGCTCATATTCTGATTCTAGCAGAGGAGTAGTTCAACACATCACTAGTGAACCTGAATGCAACCCATCCATGTCGTTTCTCTATTCTCTGCTTGTCGGACTTATCCATGTTATTGAAGTATAAAACGATTAGGAACCTTTACTATTAATCCATCACACCCCACTCAGTACAAGAAATAATTCATGAAATGTCTCTTTCTGTGATCCTTATCTAGTAATAACCAGATCGATGATCAACTCCTAAAGACATTATCCTATCTTGTAACGGGGCATTTAAACTCTTCATCCCTAGCAGGCGATATCCACGAGTCCCATGATACAATGCTCTGTCCAATCCATCCTTAAGTCAAACACTTCTTCAAGTGAACCAATAATTCCTTAAGCCATACTAGTATCATTCTTACTGACCAATTTAATTTTCCTTCAGTCTAATACTTCGAGAGATGTCTTCGACAGTCCAGGGTTGTCCCTTATGTATCACATTACCTTTCCCTCAAGCCCATAACAAAGCTCTCATTTGACAAGTTCAACTACTTCCCTTTTCTCAACAAGACTAGTGTCTCAAGCCCTTTGTATAACAACTTTGTGGTATGCACTTCATAACTAAATATTTCCTGGTGACACGCAACTCTGAACTCTTCAAGCTTGTTATCTAACCAAAAACAAAGACTATCAAACCCACTAGTCACTTTTGAGTAACTAGCCTTGAGCTCTGAATGTACAAGGCATCCCAGTCTTCTCTTCTCTACTCCTAGGAAATCCACCCTAGCGTACAAAATCATCCCATATAAAGAACGTACCCCTACCTGGAATCTTTCCAGGTAGTGTCTTCCTCTTCTAATGCATACTAAATAACATCATTAGGCCTCATCCATATCTTGATGGCCAACCTGTAACCTGGACCCCCTTCCTGTCAAAACCAGGAGCCATAGAACCATCAAAGGTTCTTCTTTTCCGGTATCCGAGTATCCATTCTTACTAAATCTCACTAACAAGAATATCATCACCCTACATGTTAAATAACATGACCTTGAACCTTCAACTCATTTAAGAGTTTAGTCCATAAATAGATCATCATCTCCGGGCTACATCAATCTGTAACATAATCAAAGTGGATTGACCAACCCACCACACTCATTGACATACATTGTCGCTATCTTACCACTTTCGGCATCCTTCTGCCACAAATACTTAATATAACTATTCTGCCGCAATTTTTTCTCCTCATGTTATCAAGAATGGGATTAGCTATACCCATTTACTAACCAACTCCTGAACATACCCAAACCTTCCTCAAAACTAGAGGATACTGCTTCCAAAGCCTTCCATACAATAATCCCTATATGCTTCCCCCAGTAAACCTGCTGCAAAAACTCAGGGGCAGATGAAGGATTCCACCCTATCTATTATCTGCAACCCTTACTAAAACAAAACCAGATTCGATTAACCATTCTGAGCAAATACAATCTGAATTAATCTGCCTTCACCAACTAAACCCCCTCAGCCCTAACGTTTATACCCAAACCGTCCCAAGGGCAAATCCAATTAGCAATAATAATCAAGCACACATAAAGCATACCAAGCACCAATATTATGCATAAATTATCAAATTTCTTTATTACTAGATGCACTCATACTTACTATGCTTCCCATACCAATAAACATGTATAGCATATAAGTTCAATCTAAACATATAATCACCTGCAATCCTTATACCAATCATTATCCAAGTATTCATCCACATGCAAGAACAATGCTAATCAGCATGCCTTAATATCATCATGCAATAGTCAAGGGCCAGGCCCTATCAGTATCTCATGCTCCCTATCAATCACACCAATTAATACACTCATATTTCATTCAAGCACTTAAGCATACAATTTCATGTATTCCATTACAAACCCTTGAGTCGAGCTTGTCTTTAGCGATGAGTGTACAAGTCCAGCTAGTCTTCAGGAATCCATAAACCTAGACGGCTCTGTTTAGAATAGTGCAAGACTTGCTAATCAAGTCATTTAAACAAATTGTGAATCAAAAGTCATCAACTGATTAGGAATAAAAGACTTTGGTCATAACTAAGTTATTTTCGTTAAAAATGGAAGTTTAATACATAGACTCTCAAAACAGGGTTTGGATTACTTATTTACAAAAAAAATCCAGTAGTTATAAACAACTCAAGCCACTCTAATGGAAAAATACTCATTTTAGGTTTCCGTCCCTGTATAATCCCTCGACCGCGGTGGTCGAGCAGCTGACAATGTACACCTCGCCCCCAGAGCTCTCCAACTCATGGTTGAATCTACATACCCCTGCCCTTACCTGCACCACATAGCACCCGTGAGCCGAGGCCCAGCAAGAAAACATAATATTTATAGCATGACTAATTTCAATAACCAGGTATTTCACAACTCATAACCAAGTAATCAGCAATTCACAACATTCACCTATTCAGTGAATACAATCGACAAACTAATAGTTTGTCATCCAGATAGTCAACATATCATATTTATCAGATTACAACAAAAATCATGATCATAATCAACAATTCATTTCAATCATTACGCAATATTTAGGGTCGGCACCCTTAGGCCGCTCCCTCTATTTAACCCATTGTCTTCGACTCACTTAGGCCGCCCCCAGTGTAATACCCATTGACTCTGGCCAGCTTAACCGAGCTCAGTGATTAATAAGCTGTCCTCGACTACCAGTGTCCGAGCCGTGCCTTGTGCGCAAATATTATTTACGGCACCCTTAGGCCATTTATCTTATGTCCCATGGAATAATACCATCTATGACATCATACAAATATAGGGAGCTCATAGTCCCATCACAATCACATAATAATGCATACAAATATAGGGAACACTTAGTCCCAACCTAACCACATAATCGAGTGCAGTTTTCTTACCTCTTGTTCAAGCGAGAAACACTTTACGAATGACCCTCGAGAGCGATCGATCTTTTAATCCCTTAGTGGTCACCTATTCATAACCAAATATGGAATCCAATTAATGAGAATACCAATAAATGAGTCTTAACCTAAACCTCACTCTCGAGACCCCGAATTGTACCCAAACGGTGAGTAGATTCGATCCCGAGCTTTAAGGATTGAAACTCCAAGCCAAAAACACCCAAAATATGCATCTAAGAAAATAGGGTAGCGCTACCCCCCCTAGTGCCCCAGCGCTACAACCAGGGACATTTTTCCCTGGCTAGCGCTGTAGCGCTACCCTCTGGCGCTATAGCGCTAGGAGCAGGTAGACATGGCCCTGGTTCTTCTTCCTTCGAGTTCTCCATTTTCAACCTGTTTCAAAAACTTCCAAACACCATTTAAACCCCCAAATGAACCCAAATACCATATATACTAGTCCTAGGCATCATAACCTACCCAACCTTTGCCAAAAACCCCATTGGATTCTCTACCTTCAAACCCAAAATCCCAACCAAACTCAGTAACAAAACAGAGCAGAAAACCAAAGTTCTAGTTGTTGGAATCTTACCTCAAGCTCGGTATGAACTCCTCTTCAATGATGGAACAATACCCTAGATCCTCAACACTTGATTCCCCAGCTTAATTCCTCAAAAGAAGCTTCAAAATTGAAGAAGAAAAATGAAGAAAATGACAGTCGGTTGAAGAAGCAAGAGGTGCTCTGTTTTATCCTACAATTTTCCAGCCTAAGTATTGATATATATCCTTAAAGGTAAAATGACCTAAATGTCCTCAAGCTTAATTAAAATCTTTAACAGCCACCAAGGGCAAAATCGTCCTTTCGCACCTATCTCGTTAATCATAATTAGCACGCTCCAATTCCCGTTATTCTCAAATACCAATAATTCATATCTCGTTACCCCTTAACTCCCGGCAACGTTCTAATTGTAACGACCCAAAATAGCTAATAAGGCTTAAGGGCCTTGATTAGCGTGCCAGGAGGGCATGATGGGATTTATGTGTGATTATTTTATGAATTAAATGCATGGTTATGATTTAAAGCATGTTATATGACTATTTGTTTATCTGAGATGCATGACTATGTAAGTTAGTGTGCATGTAGGCCCGGATCGTGTTAGAAGGGCATAATTGTAATTTGGCCATGATTGGGCGTAACTGTATTGATATGTGTTGATTGTTGAGGCCACAGTGGTATGTGGATGTATCTGTGCTTTGTGACTCGAGGCGATCCCAGTGGGCAGGCTAGCGGAAAGTGATGACAAGAATTTATACCCGGCTCGGGGCGAGCCTGGGGGTACGAACAGGAATTCAGAGAAATAGATTGAGATTTATTTTGATGATGGGGGATAATTATTTGGTGATTTATCAGGTAGTGGGAAGCAACGGGAAAATATTAGAGACACTTGAGGATTAGCGGGAATTGGGTGAATGACTAAAATGGCCCTACTTGAACAAAAGGATTTAGAATTTATAGGGAGGGCGTTTTGTTCATTTGGCTTTTGGAGATAGGTTTTTATAAGGCTTTATAGAGAGAGGGAATGCTGAAAGAAAAAGAAAAGAAAGAAGAAGGAAAGAAAGAAAAGAGAGAAAACAGGGGGGGTTTTCTCAAGGAACGGTTTGTGCGTTCTTGCACCGTTCCTTTCCGTTTTTCTTGGGGAAAAGCTTTGAGGGAGAGCAAGGATAGGCTGAGCATCAAGGATCTTGGGTTAGACTTGAAGATTTGGCAAGAACACATCAATGTTTGAGGTAAGTTTTAGAGATTTTCGGTTTTAAGGGTTTTGATGGTTTGAGCTGTGTTTTGAGCTGGATTGATGGGAATCTCAGGGGATTTCTGGGCAAGCTTTGAGGGAGAGCAAGCTAAGGAGGCCTAGGGTTGAATCAAGGTCGAAATTTGCAGCAATGGTATGATTTCTAAGACTTTAACATTGTGGTTTGCTTGAATTTCTGGTTTAGGGTTGTTCATGGTAGATTTTGAGATTTGGGATAAATGATCTTGGGATTTAAGGATTTGGGATGCTTGGGATGAATGGAGAGTGTTCATAAGCTTGATTTTGAGTTTGGTAAAGATTTGGGGAAGTTTGGTTTGAGATTGGGTGAAAGAAATCGCAGAAATGGGATTTTGGGATTTCTGGGCTGCAACTAGCGCTACAGTGCTAGTCAGTGGGCGCTATAGCGCTAGTCCCTGTTTCTGGAGGGGTGTTCTGCTTGTAGTGCTACAGCGCCCTCTTTAGAGCGCTGTAGCGCTGAACTGTTCACAGAGGGGAATTTTTGAGTTTTGATGATGGATTTTGACCTAGGGTTCGGGGCTTGTTTCCGCCACTTTGTTTTGGGGATTTGGGACTTCCCGGGGGCTCGGGATTGGTCCCGAGACTAGGTATTCGGACTTGGGGTTCGGTGTTGACTTTGGCCTATGTTTGTGCCTAGGTGTGCGCTAAGGCTCGGGAGGGATCGTGCTCAAGGAGTCAGGTGATCTAAGCTATTGATTGGAAAGGTAAGAAAACTATAACACCCGAGGTTAGGGCATGGCCCCAGATTGTATTACGTGCAAATGTTTAAACCTTAAATGAATCATGATGTGTGTGAATGATTATTTCGAATGTACTATATGTGTGATTATGATGAAATGAGCGGCAAGGGCCGAGTACGGCGTAAGCCGGGGCGGCCGTGGGCCGAAAGTAACACCTAGCACATGGGATGCTATAGTCAGGGCGGGGCCCGGTGGATACATGTGTTATGCTATATTCAGGGTGGGACCCAAGGGATACATGAGTTATCCTCGCGGTGAGAACCGATACCCCAGGCTTCGGTAAGGCTCTGGGGCGGCTTGGCCGTGTTTGCTTAGTCTAATGATTGACTTGTTTATTTATGGATTATCTGTTATGATAACTGTATACATTGCATATGTTATGTTCTGCATGAGGTTTCTTGCTGGGCTTCGGCTCACGGGTGCTCTGTGTTGCAGGTAAGGGCAATGACTGAATCAACCAACCATGAGTACGGAGAGCGTGAAGCGGCGTGTACATGTTCGGTCTGCCCGACTGCTTTGGTTGGGGGTTTATTCGAAAATGGCTGTAATAATCTATGATTTTATGATTTCTTAACTGTAACCTTATTTCAAAAATGTAATTAGTTTTCAAACCTTATTTTGGGATCCCAAATGTTTAATAATAGAATTTTTAATGAAACGACGCATTTTCAAAGATTACAGCCTTAACTTTTAATTAGTCACACTTTTGTTTCAAAACCTCGGTTAGCGAGTTCATTGCACACTGTTTTGTCTTAAAAACTCACTTAGTAACGGCTCTAAGGAAGTAGGGCGTTACACTAATCACCAAATTATCCCGGGACTCACCCCGAGCCCTGAACTTAACCCCGTTATGACCAAACCGCTAACCAATTCTCAACGATCGTCTCATGTCCAAAAGCTCGAACAAATCCACGTTATAATGTGGCCTCAACAATAACTGCCAATAAACAAATAATTATACAATTATGCCCTCAATGGCACAATTACCAAAATGCACCCATAACAAAATATATACCCATATGCATGCATTCACCATCATATAATAATATGATCCACATAAACACGCATATAATCATATAATAGCACAAATAATCAATTATGGCCCTCCCGGCCTCCTAATCAAGGTCCTAAACCTTATTAGGAAATTTAGGGTCGTTACATAATCAGCTCCTGAATGACCTAGACGCTAAGGATCCAAACCTTAAGCGGCTGGCCCTGATGGAAGAGATGATGAAGAAACTTCTATCTGGAAAAGGAGTCAATGATTATGATTCTGATGAGGAGCTCGAGCCTTTTGCTCCTAACATTGCAGCAACTCTGTATCATGTTGGCTTCAGGATGCCGACCATGCCCATATATGATGGAAACATTGACTCGTCCATTCACCTCAGGGCCTTCAACACGTTAATGATGGCCCAAAACATCGGGTTTGACCTAAGATGTATCTTGTTCACAACAAAACTGACTAGACTGGCCAAGTAATGGTTCAACAAGTACAAGAAACATTCAATATCCTTGTGGATGAAACTTTCTTCTGAGTTTAAGAGGCAGTTTTGAGCTGTGAAGGATGCTCGTGTTGAAGCTGATTCATTGGCCAACATCAAACAACAGCCCCGTGAGTCCCTGAAGGCATATCTGAACCAGTTTGCCAATGCAGCAGCACGAGCTAGGGATGTTGATGACAACTCCAAGCTATGGCTATGAGGACAGGGATCACAGTACGAGGTCATTTATGGAAAGAGATCTAGCAGAAATGAGTTAAGAGTGCATATGAATTCCTGGCTCGAGCTAAGGAATGGATAAATCTAGAGGACACACAATCTACTATCACAAGAACCAGGTAGAACCTTGTTCAGTCCACTGGAGCGATAACGGATGCTGCAGCTACGGCTCAGCCCGCTACCCAGAATAACCAACTGGGGGGTAATAAGCAGAAGGGGAATGGTGAGGGAGACCAGAATGGCACTAAAAAGAATAATCCCATTGAAAAGAAAAAGTCCATCTACACAACCTATATTTACCTAATAGATAGACGAAGCGTATCTTCTTGGCAAACTCTAATCTCCTTCTATGGAAGAAACCATAACCCTTGAGGCACGAGAGGGCGAAGAGAGACCCAGCCAAAATTTTCCTATATCACAACGATATCGGTGACAACACTAATGATTGGCATCAGCTAAAAGATGAGATTGAGTCTCTCATTCAGGCTGGACCGTTAGCCCAATATGCCAAAAATAGAGTAGCTCCCAATCAGCCTGCGAGGCAAAACATTCAACCAGCTCAGGAAAATCTGGCCAATCAATCCCATGCTAAAAAAGATCATGGAAATTAGATCGCCCCTCCTCCAATAGAAGGGAGGGACATAGCCGCTATTTCCAGAGGACCTCATTTGGCGGGCACGAGTAATGGGGCCCAGAAGAGGTACATACAGGAGCTGAAAATCTACAATGATAATGAGTTCGTTGCGGAGCAAAGATTGTCAAAACAACAGCCGTTTGAGAAACAACCAATCATTTTCATGGAAGAGGACACTAGCCACGTCCAGTTCCCACATAATCATTCGTTGGTGATAACCGTTCATCTCGCCAATTGAAGATTACAAAGAATACTAATTGATAATGGGAGCTCTCTAAATGTGCTATTCAGGTCCACCCTAGAAAATATGGGACTATCTGTAGATTATCTTAAGGTGACCTCGATGACCCTATACAAATTTTTGGGAGAAAGAATAACAACCATTGGGACTATCTTGCTTGTAGTGATGCTCGGAGATGATATGCGAGTTATGGCTAAAATTCTCGAGTTCGTTGTAATTGATTGCTGTTGGGATGACCTGCGCTGATGACTTTTAAAGCTATCACCTCAATTCGACATTTAGCAATGAAGTTCCCCTCGACCTCAGGTATATGTACTATAAGAGGAGATAAGCTCACTGCCAGAGAATGCTATAACATTTCTATGAAAGGAATATTACAACCCGGGCAGCAAGCGATGGTCATCATTAAGGGAAATGAGGAGCCTTGGGTAATGGAAATTCCCCATGGGGTGGAAGAACCTCAGGAAGGAGATAACGAGGTCGCCCAACAGGATGACATTGATTCGAGATTAGGCGAGGATAGGCCTGAGCTCCAAGCATTGGAGGATCTCGAGGAAATCAGTATCGACCCAAAGGTACCTTCAAGAGTCGTAAAGGTTGGAAATACTCTTGGAACTGAAAGGAAAAATGAGCAAGTCAAGTTTTTAAGAAATAACATGGACGTCTTCGCTTGGTCACATGAAGACATCATGGGAATCAATTCAAATGTTATGATGCATACTTTGAATCTAGACAGGAATGTGCCTACAATGGTACAGAGACGAAGGCTTTTGGGGAAGGAACGATCAAAAGCTTTAGAAGAAGAAGTAGCTCGATTACGTAAGTGTGGGTTCATAAGGGAAGCAAAATATCCGACCTGGATTGCTAACCTTATTTTATTCCCAAAGCCCAATTGAAAGTGGAGAAATTTCATTGACTTTTCTGACCTCAATAAGGCTTGTGCTAAGAATTATTTTCCACTACCTCAAATTGATCAGTTGGTGGACGAAACAGACGGTCATGAGCTCATGTCTTTCATGGACGCATATTCTGGATATAACCAGACCGCAATGAACCCTACATACCAAGAGCACACTAGCTTCATGACTGAGCATAAGGTATACTGCTACAAGGTTATGCCATTTGGGGTGAAGAATGCTGGTGCAAAGTATCAACAGCCAGTTAACAAAATGTTCGTTAACCAGATCAGGGTCACTCCTAACATTCTTCTACTATGTGAGTGAGAGACTCCTCGGAGCAGAGTCTCAATATCCACTCATGGAGAAGCTAACTTTTTTCTTATTGATAGCTTCTCGGATACTCAGTCCCTACTTCCAGGCACATCCCATCAAAGTGCTCACCAACCAGCCTCTTAGGCAAGTCCTCCAAAAGTTTGAGTCCTCTAGGAGAATCCTTAAATAGGCAGTCGAACTTAGTCAGTTTGATATTACTTACCACTCGAGGACTACCATAAAGAGGCAAGCGTTTGTGGACTTCATCATGGAGTGCACTTGAATGCATGAAAGGTCCGAGGAGGCCCAACCTATTGGGTCCATATAGAAGTTGCATGTGGACAGGTCATCCAATGAGAACAAGATCGGAGCAGGATTAATCTTGGTGTCCTATGAGGGGCATAGAGTTCACAGTACCCTGAGATTCGGCTTCGATGCCTCAAATAAAAAAGTTGAGTATGAGGCCCTTATAGCCGAACTGAGAGTTACCTTGGAGCTTAAAGATGAGGGACCTGAAATATACAATAATTCTTAGCAGGTTGTGTACCAAGTCCTCAGAGAGTACCAAGCTCGAGGAACCAAGAGGGCTGCTTACTTGGCCAGGACCCAAGAAATGTTACACAACTTCAAGAGATTTACCATCCGATAAGTCCCACGGGGACAAAACTCCAACATTGATGCTCTAGCAAAGTTAGCTACCACCAAGGATATGGAGATGATCGATGTGGTCCCAATTGACTACTTGGCCTCTCCAAGAACCGTAGCACCCGAGGAAGTGGAAATGGTAAAGTAGGACAAGAAAATGGCTCGAAAGCTACTTTATCAGGCTCCTCGATACGTGATCATGGACAAAAAAAATTATAGGCGAGGATATTCACTAGCACTACTCAGGTGTGTGTCTAAGAAGGAACCCAAATTCCATCCTCCGAGAAATGCGTGAAATGTTCTGCGGTGACCACACTGGGGGGCAAAGCCTCGCCAAGAATATTCTGCAACAAGGGTACTTCTTTCCCACGATGAACAAAGATTTGATGGATTATGTCAATAAATGTGACAATTTCCAACTATACGCTAACATCCCCCAAGCTCCTCCAAATGAGCTTACTTAGATAACAAGTCGTTGGCCATTCACAATCTGGGGCATTGACTTAATAGATTCCTTGCCCATGGAAAAGGGAGGAGTAAAGTATGCGATTGTGGCAATTGACTACTTCATGAAGTGGGTTCAGGCCGAACCTCTAGCTACAATCACCTCCAAGAAGGCACTGGACTTCTTCATCAAGAACATTGTTTGCCGCTACAGACTCCCGAGGAAGATTGTCTCCGACAATGGCCTAAAATTTGACAGTGATCCGTTCACTGAATTTTGTGAAAGGCATGGAGTCATCAAGAGTTCCTCCTCTATAGTCCATCCTCACACAAACAGACGAGTGGAAGCGGTCAATAAGACACTTGAGGCCACTTTGAAGAAAATGTTGGAACAGGCGAAAGGCGCTTGGCTCGAGGAGCTGCATATAGTACTATGGAGTTACCGTACCATTGCTAGAACCTCCACCAGCCATTCTCCATTCTCCATGGCCTATGGGTATGAAGCCATGATCCCACTTAAGGCTGTCATCTCCACACAGCGAAGAATGACGTATGACCCGACCACCAGTCATACTTTACTTTAAGAATCATTCGACCTTGTTGAAGAGCTCTGAGAAGCTTCACAGCTTTGAGTAGCATCCTACCAACAAAAGGTGGCCAAGTATTTCAATTCTAAAGTGAAGGACAAGAAGTTCGAGGTCAGGAACTTGGTGTGAAAAGTTTTCGTAGTAACCCAAGATCCAAGTATTGGATTGTTGTTCCCTAGTTGGGAAGGTCCATACTAAGTCGACAGCACCTTTTGTTCTAGGACATACATGTTGGCCCGACTAAACACGGAGCTGATACCTCATGCTTGGAATGCCGAGCATCTTCACCAGTATTACAACGCATATGTATCCTTCGAGCACTTAATGAAAATCATGGATGAAATTCAGAGAATTTGCTTGTATTTTTAATTTTTTTTTTTTTTAAGTTTTCCTATTTGAGGATGTACTCGCTTGCTCACCTAGAGAAGTGAACGTAGACCAATCTTCGATCACTTGGTGGCATAAGTGGGATAGTCACCCTACGAGGATAGTCACTCGCGGAGTTTGAGGAGCTTGTATGGAGCGCCTTAGAGTACACCTAGTGTCATAAAGCTTGCGAGAGTTCCTGAGAAGCACAACCTAGGGAACTCAGTTTGAGGAGCCTGTATGGAGCGCCTTTGAGTAAACCTAGTGTTGTAAAGCTTGAAAGAGTTCTTGAGATGCATGACCTAGGGAACTAAGTGGGAGGAGCCTATATGGGGTGCCTTAGAGTAAACCTAGTTTCGTAAATCTTGCAAGAGTTCCCAAGTAGCATGACCTAGGAAACTCAGTTTGAGGAGCCTATATGGGGCACTATAGTGTCGTAAATCTTGCGAGATTTCCCGAGAAGAATGACCTAGGGAACTCAGTTTGAGGAACCTATATGGAAAGCCTTAGAGTAAACCTAGTGTCACAAAGCTTATGAGAATAAATGAACCTAAATCGCCTAAGATTGAGAACTCAATTTACTTCCCGAGGACCAAGCGCCCATGAAGCAATACTGAGTTCCTAAGAACAAAAACTATAAAGGGCTTTCAAGCTCCAAGTCGCCTAGACTTGGGCACGAGTCCCAAGTTGCCTAAACATGGGCAAGCAAGCCCCGAGTAACCTAGACATAGGCACAAGTCCTGAGTTTCCTAAACTTGGGAAAGGAAGCCCTGAGCCACGTAAATTTGGGTACGAGTCCCAAGTTTCCTAAAGTTGGGCAAGCAAGATCCGAGTCGCCTAGATTGCGGGATGAGATCCAAGTCGCCTAGACTTAGGCCCACATATATTAGATAATATAGGATAAATCAAATCGATTTTTTCATGATGCTACATTACGTAAAGAATTTGAGAAAAGCTTGTACATTTATTCAGTCCAATCTGCAGTATTACTAAACACGGTATGTAAAATGTGTAAGTAAAAGGAAAATAGGGCAAGTAAATAGAGCAAAAAAGTCAATCAAATAGAGTATTTACAATGTTAATTGGGGGCTCGAGTATTAAATTTGTTTATACCCCAATAGAGAGTGGCTCACATGCCTATTTACAAATAAAAAAAATACAAGGGGACTATCACGACCCTCCAAACATACAAGACCAAATCATGCAGAAATTTAAAACTTTTTACTTTTAACTCATTGTACCAAAAATCCATATAAAGAAAAAGTTTTAAAAGATCGTGTGCGCACACTTTTAGTTTAGTAAATAGAAATACAACCACTCTTCCACAGAGTTATAACAAAACAATTATCCCAAAAGAAATTACAGTAACTAGCTTTTTCTTTTCAAAATGGTGATCCATCAAAAACCTCCCCAGGTCGGGCCACATGTACATATCCACAAGTAGACTCCGGCGCTCATTTCTCAACTTTTCTTTTGCACTTACCTACAACATGAAATATCTAGGTAAGCGAAAAAGCTTAGTAAGAATAGCCTTGTACACAAATATACTAAACCCAGTAACGGGTTGCCCTAAAGTAGTTACCGCTACCGGTCATTAGGGTATTTGATAAATTCCAACCCTATCATACAATTCTGAATAACAGTCCTAACGGAAATTAAGCACATTGGTTTTTCCCAACAACCAATGTTCATACATATCAAAACCACTTGCATTCAGAAAATCCCAGACATTCAAGATATATAACCATATCCAAAATAAATACTCTGGTTGTTTCTAACAACCAAGTTCACCCATAGCACGATAACCTGCACTCAGAAAATTCCCATAACATACAATATATCACTCATATCGTAATATCCTGCACTCAGAAGATTCTCAGAATATTCAAATATATTTAACACACATCATGACTAAGCAATTAAATTATCAACAAGGGACCCGGGCCTCAACCCAGTTCCATCATTAATGTCCTGGCTCCCACTCGAACTTTATTACCATTGTTTTGGCTCCAACCCAGACTATATTACCTTTGTCCTAGCTTCAACCCGCACTATATACTTACCATGTCCTAGCTCCAACCTAGACTATTTTACCATTGTCCTTGCTTCAACCCAGACTATATTCTTACCATGTCCTGGCTCCAACCCGGACTATATACTTACCATGTCCTGGCTCCAACCCGGACTATTTAATGTTAGGGTTCTGGCTCCAACCCGAACCTGCTTACCATTTAGCCACAAAAGGCCAAACCATTGCAAGAGTAGGCATTAAGCATACCCTGGTCTTAGTGACCCAAACAAAACTAGTGTAATCTACTACTGGAAGCACACACTAGTATATTCATGTTGTAGCCAAGAAAGAGAAAGGCTAACTTACTTGGAGTCCTTAGCTCTCTCCTGGATCTTTAACACCGCTATTCATTTTTCCCTTCGCAGTTACTGTAATTAATACAATGTACTCGGATTAAACTATGGCATACTCGTATAGCTAATATTTTATGATAGCTACATTCAATAAAGTTCTCTTAGAGACTCTATACTAAAATTTCTCTTATACACTTTACAGTGCATAAGACCAGATTCTTCTTTAGTCAATTTACGGTTTCCTAAGAAAAATAATCCTTACCACAGCATGCTCTCCGTGTTGTGCATTTTAATATTCTATCTCTAGATGACTCTCTCAATCATATTATGCGTATTTTGGTTACTTATGAAAGGAGTTTTAAACAACTCTTAATCTTAGAAAACTACCCACTTTTTACTCAAGTACAGAGTTTATTGTTTTCAATTTCTTACCCAAAAATATCGCGTTTTGACCTCTTACAATTTATTATCCATTAATGATAATACATTTCAATTTACGGTTTTATAAAACCTAACTCCCATTTTTACCATCTTTAATCCATAACCTAGGATCTCTATTACGTCATTTTCTAAAAGAAAGAGCAATTGGACCCCGTGTTTAGAAAATGGTAAAAATGAATTCGCGTAACCTTAAGCTAATTTGGGGTTTGTTAGATATCCAAAACTTAGCTATTTTTTAAAACAACTTCATTTCCAATTTCGAACCTAACTTTTTCACTATTCATTTTAACGTGACAAAAATCCCGCTTGTAAGCTCATATTCTATGTTAGGTTCTCTAACCACAACCCTTTAAAATACTGTTTACATATTATGTGTCCTAATGACAGGAACTAGGCAAAATTTCACGTCAAAATTTAATTTAGGTTAGGAGACCTATCCTCCCAAAACTCATTTTTTGTTAAGGTTCGAAATTACTATTTTTCCTTGTTTTTAGGGAAAATTAAACAAATTACTACTATTAAACCGTGAATATTTTAATCTAAAATATTACCAGGACCTTGATACATATCTTAAAAAATTTCTCACCAAGTTTCATAATTTTGAGGATGCCAAAACCCATTAAACCATTTAAAGAAATCGGGGCAGTGCCTGCTTCCCATGGGTGTTTCTCAGATTTTTAGGATTCTTTGAAAAATTATTTCTCTTACACCATATCCCAGTTCTTTATGAATTTTACCAAAATCTTTAATCATATCTAATTTAGTTTCTCTAAAAATATCATAATTTGTAGGATAGGGGAACCCATTAAAAAATGTAAGACAATCTGGGCAGTGTTTGCTGCCCAGAAATTTTGTTTTCAGAATATTAGAGAAAACTTTGAAAAACCATTACTATTTAACCATTTTTCATTTTCCCCTAAAAAATTTATGTGATCCTTATACATATTTAAAATAATAGTTTACCAAATTTCATGGATTTTAGCTCAGTAAAACGAGTTCAATATTCAAAACAATCTGGGCAGTGCATGCTGCCCAGAAATTTTCCAGATAGCATCAAGATGCCAAAGAGTTCGTAACTTAGGTTTGAAAACACCTTTTTTCGATTTTCCAAAGCCTAAACTCAAGTACTCGTCTATAAATATGCAACCATACAAATTATTTCCAAAAATAAAGGTATTAGGGTTCAATCTAACCCATTGGAAGTCAGACAATGAAAACTTGGCAGCAAGCATTTTTACACATTCTAGCAAAAATAAACACAACTAGCAAAACCCTAGCCACATGCATGCATGCAAATCATCAAATAAAGAAATTTAACCCTCAAGCATAAAATAAACTCCAAAGACCAATAAAATAGTCTATACAACCAGATCTACTAATATAAACAAAAATACTCAAGAGCCAACCAAAAATTCTACCTTTGATGGTTCTAGCTTGGAGATCAGGTTTCCTTATCTTTTCAAACTTACTCCTTGTGTTCTATACACTCAAACCGAGCCCCAATAGTTACACATGCAGATTTTTAAGAGACTATTAGGGTAGAAGATTTTAGATGAGTGGAAAAACATAAAAACTATAGAACCCTTACCTTCATTTTCACTAGATCACCAAAAAGCTTCAAACTTTGAGATTCTATTAGAACCACCTCTCTTGAACCCTAGAATACAAGATCCATGCCATTCTTGTCCATTAGATCTCATGCATGCATATCCACCCCTTAGGGTTTCAGATTTGAAGAAGAAGGGAAACAAAGTGACAAGGTTTCAGACTTACTTATACAATAGTCTTCCTTAAGCTTCTCTTTCCTTCAATGGAGAGTGAGTCTCTAAGCTTCAGGAGGGGAAGGAAATGCAGCCATGGAGGCTTTGGGAAGCTCTCGGTTTTGGGAGGGTTGAGGGAAGTGAATAGTTTTTCTTTTGTGAACAAAAAATAAGGAAAATAATGTGGAAGAGCACTAATCATTAAGGTAGTCTCTTGACCTTCCCTAGGCTAGGTTCCTAGACACTTGAGTACACTAGGGCATAGCCTGGCCGCCCATCACACCCTCTCTCCTCCTTTGGAAAAAACTTTTATGCCCTTGCCTATTTTTTCCTCACTTCTAATGCACTTAAGGGCCCTTTGGAAATTTCACTCGCTAAATTTAACCAAATTTTTACCCTATAGTTTTTAAATATCTCCAAACTAAATTAAATAAAATAAATGTGACCAAAAATAAAATTTTGTCACATAACACATAATTTTGGTAATTTACTCAAATTGACCAAAATGCCCTTAGAGGCTTGGGCAAGAATTTCCATTCTTAAGCCCGGTAGATGGGAATTAAATCCTCAATCAATTTTTCTTAAATTTATTGGCTCAACTATACAGTCCCAGTTGCCAAATATTTTTATGCCATAGTATTTCTCATTTTACCTAATCCGATATTTTACCGTTATTAGGGTTTGCCCCTCGGTCCAAGACCAATTTTCTTTGCATAGGCCTAAACCCTTTGTCAAATTAGCACAATGGTTATAAAATTCATGAAATAACATAATTTCGCATAATATTATTTATCGAAATAATATTTCACATAATTCTTCACTGGCTCCAATCGGCTACTAACGGGTGTTCAGAACAAGGGATGTTATAGGGAATGCCTATTTTGGCCATGGAGGAATCTCTTAAATGAGATCAATGATAGAGTCGGCCTCGAGAGCCAAGCCAACTTCCCTGGCTCTAGCTTCAGCGGCAGTCATTTCCCAGAAGCGCTCCTCAAAGATTAGCCGAGTAGCAACGGCCTTCTCGATAAAATCGAGGTCCATGTCCCTATTATGGAGCCACACTATATAGAAGGAATACTCACTGATGGTATCAACTACCTTCTTGGGAACCTCTACCTCCTGATGGAGAGACTCCACCGTCCTCGTGGCCTGAGAAGCCTTGACCTTAGCCTACTGGGTGCGCTCTTCATTGGCTTATGCCTTGTCAATCGCATTAGTGGCTTCACCACAGGCTCAGGATGCGACCTCCGCAATCTGAGAAGTTTCCCCCATAGCCTTCGCAGCTTCTCGCTAAGCCTGGGCAGTCTCCTCCTTGGACGCTCGAGCCTCCTCCTGAGCTTTCAAGGCCTTATCCTTGGATTCCTCGGCCACCTTGGTTGCTTCCTCCTTGAGTTCCCGAGAACGGGCATGCTCCACCTCCAATGTCCCCTTCAAGCGAGCCAGCACCTCTAGAGGAAAACTTACCTTGTTTTTCAAGGCGACCAATTTCTCTTGGGACATCCAGAGCTCATAGGACTTCTCCATCATGATGTCCCCGAGCTGTTGGGCCACCAAAGTCGACTGAAAGGGTAACCAATCAAGTCATTTTATATAAATAATCAATACACAACAAAGATAGACTATCGAGAAAGAACGTACCCAACTATGGCGTACCTACGTGTGGAGACGAGGGTGGCCTCATTGTCATCACCCAATTGGGCAAAGCTATGAGCAGTCAGCTCACATATGGTTGAGTTGACCCCCTAGAGAAGATCCACTGCCAGTGGAGCAACAACATCATCGAGCTTCTCGGTGAGGAGGCTCTCCAACTAAGCCTGGCCTATTGCAGGCTCCACAAGCCTCTCTGTGGGAGGTTTAAGCTGACAGAGAGCATCATCTGTCTAATGCAAGGCCTTGTTTCCCTCCTCCATGCGAGCCTTGAAGTTCTCCAGCATCGCTTGGAAATGCTCAAGGAACGCCCCCTCGTATTTCTCTGGGCACATCAGGAGGCAGAGGTTGTTCTCAGCTACTAGGTTCTCTGCCACCTCAAGGATTCTAGTAGCTTCAGGGATTTCAACAACCCCAAAGACTCCTCTTGTAGTATCGGTAAGGGAAGGTGATGAAGACACTTTGAGGCTGGGTGTGTCCTCCACTCAAGACACCTCACCTTAGGTCGATGAGGTTGGTTGCCTCTTCAGGGGCGAAGAAGGTTCCACCCCCTCGCGGGTTCATTTGGACCCTCCAGCCACAGATCCGATGGGTCCCTCACCGACTCGTCTGGTAGCATGGGCAATGTCTGCCAAACCCATGTGACCTATAGGGATAAACAACAAGTGTTAGCACTTATGAAGATAAAGGGAAAACAATTATTATAATAAAAATAGCAGTAATGTCAAGAGCATGTGGGCTTCTCAGGAAGCCCCACCACTAGACGCCTCCTCCGGGTGAAGCATCAAGTGCACAAACTCCCTTATGAGCCTCCCCATCTCCTAAGTGGTATTAGTCTAATACTGGCAAAACCACTGCGCGTGGAAGGACGTCACATCATCCAAAGTCACAAACACCCAAGGAGGTAGCCACCTCTTTGGGTGGTGGAGATAGGGAACTATAAAGTCCTGGTACTCCTCCTGAGTCCAACGATAATCCAAGGTGAATCAGAACCTAAGAAGCGATTGAGAAGCCCAAACGTGCTCAGGACTTACCCCATCTCCCACATAATTATGGGGGATTTACCTTGGCCTTGGGAGGAGGATTCGATGCCTGCTTGAAGCTCCTCCTCGAGCTCCTGGTCCAACCGAGTCTCCTGAGCTGCTCAAGCTGAGAGCGTTCACCATGCGCTCCTCATTTAACAACTAATTATCCTAACTGCGAGCCAGTCCATCGATGTAGTGGATGTGGGCAATAGCCACTGCTCGGGTCTTTGTGGAGTTCTTGTACTTAGTCAGGTCTAAGTTACTGATATGTTGTTCCCTCTTGAGAAGCCCCATAGCAACTAGGTTCTCCTTCATTATTAGCTGGCTCAACTCCAACTCCAAAAGGCACTCATCGCTTCCAGGCGATCTTGGAATGTCTGGATGTGGAGGGTACAGCGGAAGGGACCTAACAAAAGGAAAACCACTAAGTAACAAAGAATTTTACCAACCCCGGAGAACAAATACTTAGAAGGTGATAAGGAACTTACCAACCCTAGAGAATTCCAGTATAAGAGTTGGGTTGGTCCATAGTGGAAAACTATTAGTGAAGAAGAAATGGTCTTTGTGGTCACTCGCATGGCTCTCATTGATGTGAGGAGCCTTGTACATCATATTGGCATAATTCATCAGGGTGTAGAACCCATCGAGATCAGGACCCTTCTTCTTTGGGCAAGCCCGGAAGCTATAGAGATATAAGAACTCTGCTAGAGAAGTCCAGGCCAATTCCTCCTCCAGGATAGGACATACAAACGCGCGAGGTCCCTGTAGTTGTTTGGGGATAGTTGGAACGGAGCAGTCCTCATAAACTTTAGAAAGTTAATGAAGTATTGATGGAGAGGTAGGGTTGCTCCCGCCTAGTAGTGTGTTTGGCTCTAGGCCCCGAGACCATAGCATCTGCGGTGTGATCTCTCTGTCTCCTAGCATAGATGGAAGAGATGGTCGGCCCCAATCCTATAATGTCTCCTAATGCTGGACAATGCATCAAGATGTTTTAACATGCTCAGAATTTGCTCTGCCTCAAATCTCGAAGCCTCATACTGTTGTGTAGGGTGGGGGACCGGAGCTTTGTTCGCTTCCTCCTCTGACAGAAACTGGTCACTCCATTTTGGCCTCTCTACCACCGGAGCAACCTCCCTTACTACAAGTGCCCTTGCTTCCTCCTGTTGTCGATCACCTTCTCGGGCCACCATTGTCAGAACTTTGTCAAAAGCATTGAAACCGTGCTGATGTAGGTCACAAAGCTCCTCGAACATCTAAAACAAAATACAGCAATTAGCGCTTTGACCCAAGGAAAAATGGCCAAAACGAGAGTACTCTAAGATAGCTTCTCGGGGACAAGGAAGGGGAGAATTTTCTAGGGAAAAGGGATGCCTCCCAAAGCACCAAAATGGCCCCCGGAGACACCACTGGAAGCTCAAGAACACTGCCGGAATCTGGGAATTTCCTAGAAACCGATTTGGTGTCAAAAGACGCAAAACGGCCACTTATAGTTGCTCTCGACACCAACAAGGGCTCGAACAAAGCAAACAGAGTTAAAATGACCTCTAATACTAAAGCTAACTTAATACCCTAAACAAGAACTCAAATATTCAGAAACCCAAAGATTCACAACAACAAGTAAATGCAAAACAAAGTCAATGGAGAGAACTTACTCGAGATATAATGTTGGTAGGTACTCAGACGAGTTTGAACGTGCAAGTATTGCATTCGATTTACTCAAAAATACTAGTATTTCCTCCAACCTGCCAAAATCAAAGACGAAGAGCGTTTGGGATTGAGAAGTGGGTTCTATGAATGAGAGTTCTTAGGCTTTGGATTGAAAACTTTTTAATTACAAAAGTGAGGGGAATGGAGGGAAAGCTTCGAATATATACCAACAGGCGTGGGCAAAAAGTAACTCAAACCCAGTCATTGATCACCTAGAGGGTAGGTACTCGAGCACAATTCAACGGTCACACTTATAAAGGCACAGATCATACTCAAAAATGTGAATGGACCTCTTAGGTATGGAATAGACACCTTGGGCACGGAAAAGACCCATCATAAAATGGCATCAATTGATGGACCCACCAATATGGAGCCGACACGTGGCATCACTTTTATTGAAATTTCAGGTCTCGAGGACACCCGACCATCTTGGCCAGAGTACATCCCCAAAAATTAACTCCTCTCAATTAAAGTCTCCACTACCCGAGGACGGGTGAAGACTTGGGTGGAAAATTTTGTCCGTGTTTTCACCAAGTGACATGTGGCACACATTAAGAGGAACTAGGATTCCAAGAAAGCTTATTAAGTCCCCTGGAGCTTGCTTTAGGCTCCACGGGATGTAAGCCCAACTGTGACACCCCAATTTCCTTGAGGCAGTAATTGAATCATATAATAAATAAATTTGAAGTAAAATGCCTTTTATCATAAAGAAATCGAACATAAACGACAACCCAAATGTTTAAAAAGAAAAAGAAACTCTAGAGTTTCATAGTTATCGTTAAATAAAAGCAAAATTTTGAATCCTATAATAAATCTTAAAGCATCATTTAAACTTATAATAATTCATGTCTAAAAACTGAAGAATAGACAAATTCCCAAGTAGGCCTGGCCCGTAACGGTGGTTAAATCCTTGACATGTACACCCTCTGTCGAAGCACTCCAACTCATTGCCCTGTAACCATTTCCTTGTCTTTATCTACAACATAGAGTACCTGTGATCCAAGGCCCAACAAGAAGAGTTGTGTAGGACACAACCCCATTAAACTTATCCCGAAACATACATCAATACTTTAAATAAAATACAACAATAAATAAATAAATCATAAATATGAATATCAAGCAAAAAGGTCATAGCCTAGGTAAAATGGCCATAGTGTAGTAAGAATGTAATAACACAAGCATGCATTTTTCCAACATATCATAAGCATGCAGGATTATATAGTAGACATGCATTTATGAACGTAACCATATCATGCAAAATATCACACATACATGTAACACACATAAGCAACATTGAATATAAACTACCTAAATCATAATCATGCACTAACATAAGTAAATAAATCATGAAAATTCTACCATTCAAAGTATGTCAAGTGTACACCCTACGTGTAGGTGTCCACTCTTCTTACCTCGATAGCAGCAGCAATCCACAAATTAACACGCTCCTTCAAGTATCCTTAGCGAGCCCCTAATCATACAACATCATAATCCATAATCAACAACTTAAAATTTCAAAAAAAAAATAGATACCTTAACTTCCTATGACCCAACTGACCATAAAAACAAGCTCCCAGAAGTCCCAAAATCTTACATTAGGATCCCCATAAATTATAGACCAAAACTCAAGGTTTATAGCAACATGTGCACCTTTCTATGACAGGTCAGTTGAACGGTTTCTCAAAATTTAAAAACCTAGAAATCGCAGGCTGGTCAACTGATTCATAGCAACTGTTCGACTGGTTGAGCAAAATTAAACCTACAAGAAATCGCAGGTCAGTCGACCGATCCCTACTAGCCGGTCGACCAGTTGAACCCAGAAATGTCAAACTCGCAAATTTTGACCTTGAACCCCTACCAAATCAAACCTAACATATTCCTAACATCAATAACCCATAATAAATCGACGCTAACCATCTAGTAGACATCAAAATCCTATTTAACCCAATTGATTTACCTTTTTTACTTTCAAACCCTAGATCTATAATCAGACTTGAACAGTAAAGTGTTAAAGAACTTACCAAACAACATCAAAGCCACAATACTCCTAATCCTTACTTCTTGATGGTTATTCCTAGCCTGTCAACAGTGATCAACGTTCTCCTTCAAATCCTTAAGCTTCCAAGATTCAGATCAAAGATGATAGATCTCTTTGATCTGTTAGGCTAAAGTATTCGTAAACTTCTTCGTCTGTCAACCGTATGAAGTCTAAACCTAATTTCCCTTATTTATTTAATTTATGATAATAAATGTATAAAGCCTATTTACAATGCTATCCCCAAACCTTTAATTTTCAGCGTGATTTTCTAAGCCCATAATTGTCCTTTTACTTAAGCTAATAGTTTTGTTTTTCCTTAATTACACTTTCTACCAGAAAAAGCTCATATTTCTTTATTAACCCCCATATCTTAACTGCTATCACTTATTAGCCCTAACACTTGAAGAAACATATGTGTGGATTGACTAACAATTTCATAAAATAAAACATACATAATTATACATATCATAGTTCATATAATTAAACACATAAAAACATACAAATTACCATAATACCCAAACCCAAGCCAGATTACCAAAATACTTCTTACTAATGAAAGCGAATTTACAACTATCCCCTCCTAAAGAAAAATTTCATCCTCAAAATTTACCTGAACAACTCTGGATATTACTCCATCATTTCTTATTCCAACTCCCACGTAGCCTCTTTAACAGAGTCACTCTTCCAAAGAACCTTGACTAAACCGATCATCTTATTCCATAACAGTTTTTCCTTCTTATCCAGAATCTTTATTGGATTTTCTTTGTAAGAAAGGTCTTCTTGCATATCTAACATCTCATAACTAATAATATGAGATGGGTCTGAGATGTACGCTTTATCCCGTGCGGTGCTACTCCAATAGTTGACTAATAACTATTCTTATACGAGAACTCTATCAATGGAAGGTATTTGCTCCATGACCCATTGAAATCCAATACACAGGCACAAAGCATATCTTACAAAATCTGAATTGTCCTTTTTGTCTGTCCATCAATCTGTGGATGAAAAGCAGTATTAAACTTCAGCCTGCTACCCATTGCTTTCTGCAATCCTTCCCAAAACATGCATGTAAATTTCAGATCCCTATCCGAAACTATTTAGTTTGGTACCCCATGAAGTCTAACTATTTCTTGCACATAAAGCTCTGCATATTGCTCTGTTGTTTACATTGTTTTGACAGGTATAAAATGATTCGACTTCGTGAATCTGTAAATGATCACCCAAATTGAATCATGTTGCTTTTGGGTCCTAGGTAACCCTACTACAAAGTCCATAGCAGTCTATTCCCATTTCCATTTTGGGATATTTAACAGTTGTAACAAACTAGATGGTCTTTTGTGCTCTGTTGTTACAATCTGGCACGTAAGGCACTTAGCTACATACTCCACTACGTCTTTCTTCATTCCAGGCCACTAGTATAGTATTTTCAGGTCTAGGTACATTTTTTGTAGTCCTTGGATGTAATGAATAGAGAGTAGTATGTGTCTCATCAAGAATCTCCTTTTTAACTTCTGGATATGTAGGCACACATATTTGTTCTTTCTACCTCATTGTCCCATTGCCACTTAGGGTAAAATATTTGTTGCTTCCATCTTGAATCCCTTGTTTATACTTTTGTATTTGTGGGTCCTTATCCTATCCATCTTTAATCCTTTACAATAGAGTTAAATGTAGAGTCGGGTTTGCTAGTCCCCCCATGATCAACTCTATACCCTCTCGTTCTATCTCTTCCATCAACATAGCAAAGACATCTCTTATAGCCACTACTTGCCCTTATTCGCCTTCCCCACACAATATTTCACAATCATAATCTTTTACCAGCTCCAACCACCTTCGTTGCCTTATATTTAACTCCATTTAGGTGAAGAAGTATTACAGGCTCTTGTGGTCTGTATAAGTTTCTCATTTTTCCCCATAGAGATAATGTTGCCATATCTTAAGTGCGAACACTACTACTGCCAATTCTAAGTCATGTGTACGATACCACTGCTCATACTCTTTCAGCTGCCTAGACGCATATGCGATCACCTTCTCCGCTTCCATCAATACACAACCCAGTCCTTGTTTCGACGCATCACAATATACGACAAACTTTTCATTATTCGTTGGCAGACTTAATACAGGTGCCACTATAAGCCTATTTTTCAACTCCTGAAATCTTTGTTCACATTCCTTAGTCCAAACAAACTTTATGCCCTTCGTAGTCAATTATGTCAATGGTGTGACAATATTCGAAAACCCTTCTACAAATTTCCTGTATTACCTTGTCAACCTAAGAAAATTTCTCACCTCTGAAGCATTCTTTGGTTGTGCCCAGTCCTTTACGGCTTTGTCCCAAGAATTCCACCTGTGTTAACCAAAACTCACACTTCTTGCATTTCGCGTACAGTTGATGCTCCCTCAACCTTTGCAGAGTCAACCGTAGATGTTCTTCATGTTCCTCCTCAGTTCGTGAATAGAATAGAATGGCATCTATGAATACTATCACAAACTTATCTAAATAGTCTTTGAATACACTATTCATGAGATCCATAAATGTCGCATGGGCATTGGTAAGTCCAAAGGACATCACCAAGAATTCATAGTGGTCGTATCTCGTATAGAATGTTGTCTTTGGAATATCCTCCTCCTTAACCCTTAACTGGTGGTATCCCCGCCTCAAGTATATTTTTGAGAGCACCACCTTTCCTTGAAGTTGATCAAAGAGATCGCCTATCCTTGGTAAATGGTACTTGTTCTTGATTATGACCTTGTTGAGCTCCCTATAATCAATTCACATTTGCACTTCTCGTCCTTCTTCTTTACAAAAAGTAGTGGTGCTCCCCATGGTGTGTAACGTGGCCTAATGAACCCTAGGTCAAGTAATTCCTACAGCAGAACTTTCAACTCCTTCAATCTTGCTGGTGCCATTCTAGAGGGTTCTTTTGAGATTGGTGTTGCGTCTAGTGCTAGCTCAATCGTAAACTCAATCTCTTGATTTGGTGGCAATCCTGGTAAATCCTCCGGAAAGACATCTAAGTAATCTCGTACTATCCTTATGTCTTCAGGTCTCTACGTTCAATTTTTTGCAGTGTTGACCACACTTGCCGAGAATCCCATACATCCATGTTGTAACATCTGCCCAGCTTCTAACACTAAAATGATTGGAATTCATAATCCAGTTGTTGTTCCCATAAATGTGAAAGGCTCCTCCCCATCAGTCTTAAACACTAACATTTTCTTCTTACAATCGATGGTAGCGTTATACTTAGTCAACCAGTCCATTTTGAGGATGACATCAAAATGAGTCATACTAAGCTCAATCAAATCTATGTATAGCTCCCTACCATCTATCCTCAAAAGCAAAGCTTTAATCCACTTCCTAGATATTACCACCTCCTCGATTGGTAACATGGTCCCAAATCCCTTAGCATGAATTTCATAAGGTCTATTAAATATGTCCACTATTCTCTTAGCAACAAATGAATGTGTAGCACTAAAATCAATTAAAACATCACAATCAATTTGAGCAAGAGAGATCTGACCTAAGACCACAGAAGTACTTTCTTCTGCCTGTGGCTTGGTTAGAGTGAAAACACGTGCTGGAACCAACTTGTCATCCTTTTTAGGTTGTTCCTTAGCACCTTCTTGAATCTTCTATGGGCAGTTCCTATTGATGTTCCCTTCCTTACCATGGTCATAACATGCATTTACTCAACATTCTCCTTGGTGGCACTTCTTACATTTTTCACACTCTGGGTACCATACTCATTCCTTGTTCACTGTGCGGTTGTTCCCCTTATTATTTTTCAACCGTTTATCCTAACTGGATTGCCCTACATTATCACTTATTTTTCTCTTCTGGTCATTAGAGTTATAATTTTGGGAGGTGTTCTTTCTTGCCTTTCTCTTAGTAGCACCTTCCTTCCAAATCATGTCTTCCATGCCATAAGAGGCCTTTCCAGTTCCTAAGCATATCTATCGTTACCTCCTATTGACAAAATATCCACATCCCTAGCTATCATAGGTTTCAACCATTGAACTAATCGATCAACTCTTGCTGCATTAGTTGGCACTAGAATCATTGCAAACATGGAGAGTCTGTCAAACTACAACGCATATTCAGTCACTGTCATGTTTCCCTGGGTCAAAGTGGAAAACTCATCCACTTTTGTAGCCCGTACCACAACATTATAATACTTGTCATTAAATACTTGCTAAAATTATGTCCAAGTCATTGAAGCGACATCACTTGACTGTGAGATCTATTCCCACCAGATCCTTGCATCTTCTCTTAGCATAGGAGTTGCACAAGCCACCTCATAGTTCCCGTCAAATTGCATAAAGTCCAAAATTGATCCCATCATGCTCATCCATTGTTCAACCTTTAATGGGTGCTCCCCTCAAACACTGGAGGATATTGCTTCTTGAATCTTTTATACAGTGGCTCCAAATGATTTCCAGCTTCAGGAATAGCTACAACCAGTGCTAACAGTTGTTGAATGTCTCTGATTACTGCTGTTGGCTAAGCTTGTTGCTGCCTCAGCTACCTCAGTTCTCTTAACTTCTCTGCCTGCCTTCTTATGTCCTCTTGCATATCAATAAACTGCGCCTCAAACCTCTAGTAGGCATTTTGGGGATCTTCACTACGCTTATTTTCTCCATCAGCTGGTAACGAGTTACCATTTTTTTTTTGCCCATGTGTTAGGCCTCGCAGCAGGTGGATTTTTGAGGTTGCAGTAAACCCCAACGTTCCTTAGTACTGATCTCCTAGGCGGCATGATTTCAGTTGGTTCCTGAAACCAACAACGTATCTTAGTGCAACTTTTCTAAATCAGGAACCATAACATACTTTTAATCCATCAAACAACTAATCTCCATTTATTCATAAAACCAAAATATCTTGATACATCCATTATCCACAAAATTCAAAAACCAATACAATGAAATAATCAAACTAAACGAAACTACATGACATAAAACATCTAAATCCACATGATATGTATGGGATAAGAATTCTTGAGCTTATCCATAAACTCCACAGTGATTCCTTAATCAAGTGATTCATTAGCCATCTCAAATTCCTGCTACATTACGCATGCCATAAATTTGCGGTTGTACTTAGTGCCCTTCGGACTCCTTTCATGTACTTTGTTTCCACACAGTTTCCAGATCCTCCTGCAAAAAATCGTGCTCCTAAGTACATCATACTTTTTCTTACTGCTTCATAATCATCTTTCCCAAATCACACCTTGGATACGTTGGTTCACTGTCATGAAATTGTTGGTTCTTATCTTCATTGCTATCTTCCTTCGTTGCACCTTGCCTAAACGACCCTAAGGAACTCTAAGCATACAAGATATACTGCTCTATACATGCAGGTAAAGCACTAAAACACATAAGCAATTAATCAAATAATAAAAATAAAAACTTACAGCATAATAAGTCAGGCTTGTCTTCAGCGATGAGAGTACATGTGAAGACAGTATGCAGGAAACAGAACCTTTGCTCTTATACCAAATTCTAACGCACCAATTTCCTTGAGGCGTTAATGACCCATATAATAGATAAAGTTGAAATAAATTTGATGTAAAAAGCCTTTTATTATAAAGAAATCGAACATAAACGACAACCCAAATGTTTAAAAAGAAAAAGAAACTCTGGAGTTTCATATTTATCGTTAAATAAAAGAAACCCTTTGAATCAGATAATAAAACTTAAAGCATAAACTTACAATAACTCGTGACTTGAAAATTGAACAATAGAAAAATTCACAAGTATGCCTGACCCCTAACGGTCGTAAAATCCTTCACATGTACGCCCTCCACCGAAGTACTCCAACTCATTTCCCAATAACCACTTCCTAGTCTTTACCTGCAACACAGAGTACCTATGGGCCAAGATGTAATGCCCTGGTTAGTCAAGACCATTCCACTGTGCATTTTAAATAATGTTCAACTCGATAAACAAGTCATTTGGCCATAAACGTGCAACTAAATGTGATTAAAGGTTGAGCGTTAAAAATTTCGGTCAAAATGAATAGTTATTTTTTTAAAATGCTAAGTTGTACATGGGATTCCATAATAAACATTTACAAAGTTGTTTGCAGTTCCAAAAGGGGTAATTGCAATTCAAAAGTTACAACCCGCTGACCTAAGTGGCAAAAATAGGGTTTAACCTTAGTTCCTCTGAGAAACCTAGGTTGTGGTGGTCAAACGACTGCATATGTACACGTCACCACTGAAGCTCTCCAACTCATGGCTGGTCCAGCTTCCCTTTCCCTTTACCTGCACCATATAGCACCCGTGAGCCAAGGCTCAGCAAGAAAACTTAAACATGCTCATAAGAAGTTAATAATACGCTACTAAACCATAATAAGCATGCCTAGCATTAATAATCCTACTCATGCATGCATACCATTCAAATAAATGATAACCACATCATATGGGGCCAGCTGCCCTAATTAAATGATTAATGAATCATACCGAGGCCTGTTGCCCAAAATTATATGATTAATAAATCACATTGGGGGCCCAGCCCTAGAATATGGGACTAATAAATCACCCTGGGGCCCATTGCCCTATCCTCTGAATAACCAGCCTTGGAGCTGGCCCAGCATACCTGGCGCTTTAGTTTTTCACGACCATTGGGTCGGACAAGCGTATGATGCACTCTTGATTAGATCTAACCATATCGACCAGTGCTCAATGCACTATTGCCGCCCTGGACTTATAAGTCAATGCTTTTCGACCAGTGTTATTGCCGCCCTTGACTTATAAGTCAATGCTTTTATCGATCAGATAATGCAAACAGGCATTCATTATTTAACAAATATTCATATAGAAAGCATTCAACATGCTTAATCAAATAATCACAGGAATAATCAAAATCATGCACCTTAACAGGGGCTCAAGCCCTAATCAAGTTTATATTCAACATTCAGGCCAAGTCCTAATCATGTACATCACGTAATGGGTGCAGTTTTCTTACCTCAGGTCCAAGTGTAATGTAAGATAAGAACGACCCTCGAGCGCGATCCTTATTCTTAGCCCCTAGCGATAACCTCAGCTGTGAATTTAATCCCATTAGTTGCAGCTAATAAATCCTAAACCTCAAGCTTTCAATTCCCAAGCCTTAGCTTATATGTTTCTCTAACTTCCTCCAAAATCAAACCAAGATCGCGAGAGAGGAAGAAAAATCGAGAGAGAGAACAGGAGAGAGTTGAAGGAATTAGTGACCTAAGTCACTACTTTTTGCCTAAAAGATCCAAATGCCCCTAGGGCCAAATCTCTCTCTCAAAGCCCCTCAAGGGCAGTGTTGTCATTTGCCACATACCCCGTTAATCATAATTAACGCCTTATAATTCCGTTACTTCCAATATTCTCAATTAATTACCAAATAATTTTCCATTACCCAATCAATCCCGATAATGTACTAAGTTACCAAATTATTCCTAGGCTCACCCCAAGCTTGGCGTATAACCTCGTTTTGACTAAACCGCTAGCTTTCTCCCTAGGATCACCTCGTGCCTGGTAACCCAAATAAACTAAAATAATAATGTGGTCTCTCACATATATGCACATATATACAATTATGCCCTCAACGAGAAAAAATTACTAAAATGCCATTCTAATAAGAAACGGCCGACATAGATGCCAATTCAGTCATACAATAATATAACTCACATACTTCATATAATCATGCATTAAATCAGTTATTTCCCTCTTGGCCCCCTAATCAAGGCACTAGGCCTTATTAGGTAATTTGGGATGTTACAACTATTCCCTCCTTACAGGAATTTCGTCCTCAAAATTTTACCTGAACAGCTCAAGATGCTGATTCTGCATATCTGACTCCAGCTCCCAAGTCGCTTCCTCAACCTTGTTGTTCCTCCACAATACCTTAACCAAATGTATAGTCTTGTTTCTCAGGACCTTGTCCTTCCTGTCTAGTATCTGGACTGGTTGTTCCTCATAAGAGAGATTTGCCTGAAGCTCTAGATCCTCATAACTCAACACATGAGTCACGTCTGACACATATTTCTGAAGTGTCAAAACATGGAATGCATTGTGTACGGCCGAAAATGCTAGAGGTAAGGCCAATCTATAGGCCACCTGACCAATCCTTTCCATGATCTCAAATGGTCCTACAAATCTAGGGCTCAACTTGCCCTTCTTCCTAAATATCCTCACCCCTTTCCATGGTGAGACTCTAAGGAAGACATAGTCTCCCACATGGAACTCCATGTTCCTACATTTGGGATCAGCATAATTTTTATGCCTGCTTTGAGAAGCGAGCATCCGAGCTCTAATCTTCTCAATAGCCTCATTGGTCCTCTGGACTCCCTCAGGACCCAAGTATTTCCTTTCTCCTGTCTCATTCCAATGAACGAGAGATCTGCATTTCCTACCGTACAGCATCTCATAAAGAGCCACTCCAATAGTTGACTGATAGTTGTTATTGTATGAAAACTCTATTAAAGGAAAATACTTACTCCAGGACCCATCAAAGTCCAGCACACATGCTCGCAGCATGTCCTCTAATATATGTATCGTCCTCTCAGGTTGTCCATATGTCTGAGGATGATAAACAATACTGAATTTCAGTTGCATACCCATGGCCTTCTGCAAAACTTCCCCAAGACTTGGAAGTAAATATGGGGTCTCGATCTGACACGATCGACCTTGGAGTCCCATGAAGGCGCACTATCTCTCTCACATAGAGAAATGCATACTGGTCAACTATATATGCCATCCTCATTGGTAAAAAGTGAGCTGATTTGGTGTATTGATCCATGATAACCCACACCAAATCATGATGACCCACCATCCTGGGTAACCCAACCACAAAATCCATTGTGATATCCTCCCATTTCCACTCTGGGATGTCCAAAGGCTGTAATAACTCTGCTGGTCTCTGATGCTCAGCCTTAACCTGTTGACATGCCAAGCACTTAGCCACATATTTTGTCACATCCCTCTTCATCCCAGGCCACCAATATAGCGATCTCAAATCCTGATACATCGTCATGGTGCCTGGATGCAAAGAGTGAGGGGAAAGTGAGATTCATCCAGAATCTCCCGTCTAATAAAAGTGTCCATCGGAACACAGATCCGACCCTTATACCTCAACAAGCCTATATTTGACATTGTATAGTCCCTAGACACTCCAGCTAGGGCGTCCCCTCTAATATTTGTCAGTTGTGGATCACCCAATTAACCTTCCTTTATTCTCTCCAATAGTGTAGAATGTAGCGTAATGTTGGCCAACTGGCCCACCAGCAACTCTATTCCAGCTCTGGTCATATCCTCTACCAACTCCTTGGATATATGTATAACATTATATATGTAACGTCCAGAATTGATTATTAAGGTTGAGTGCCATGATTACTGTGCCTGGGTGGCATAATTGGAATTATATGTGGAATTAACCGAATAAATGTGTGACTACGTGGTACACATGATTTATATGGTAATGTAAATATATGAGCATGCTTATGTGTACTAAATAACCATGTGGGCCCGTTCATGTCAATACGAGCATACTTGTAATTTTGGCCCGTTGAGGGCATAAATGTGATTATATGTGTTAAATGATTGAGGAGCACATTATTATGTGGATATATTTGGGGTATTCGGCTCTAGGCGATCCTAGTGAGCGGATTAGCAGAATAGTCACAACGGGATCCAATACCCGGATCGGGGCGGGCCTAGGGGTATTTCGGGGACTTAGTGTGTATTTAGAATTTATTGTTTAATGTGAAATTATTTGGTGATTAATTGGGCATGTTGGAATTAATTGGGAATATATAAGACAATTTGAGGATTAGCGGGGCATGTGCCTAATGACGTTTTTGTCCTCGGAGGCATTAGAAGATAAGGGTGTACTAAGGAGCATTATGGTCTTTTTATCAAGAGGATAGACTTACCTCTGGGTTAGCTTAGGCAGTGGTAGCTATTAGAAACTCAAGGAAACAAGGCCAGAACATTCTCTCCTCTTCCAACCGACCCTCTCCCTTTCTCTCTCAACCTTGGTGAATTTTTGAGGAAGCTAAAGGGGAATTGGTGGCTAAAAGCTTGAGGAATTGAAGACTTGAGACCTATAATTTGGTTAGCTGCAGCTAGGAGGAGTAATTCACAGCTGAGGTGAGTTTCAATTGCTATTTTAGTGGTGTTTTGTTTTTTGTTTTATGGTTGTTCTTAGCTTTAAGGTTCAAGGTTATGAATTTGAGTTTGGATGAAAGTTTGAGTGTGTTGAGTTGGGGTTTTGTTGCTAGTATCATATTGGTGTTATGTTGGGGATTGAATTATAGTTCTAGGAATTATTTGGGAAGTTTTTGCTAGGTTCGTAGGGTCAAGTCACGGCCCTGTTCTTGAGGCGCCGTGACCCAAGTGAACCCAGGCCAGGTGGGGGCTTCTTCTTTGGAGGCGCGTCGCGACTCTCTAAAGTAAGTCACAACCCACGTGCTGGTTCCATTCAAGGGGCTCTCTTACCTGGGAGGCACACTGCGGCCCTTAGGGGCAAGTCGCGGCCCGCCTGGTTATTTTTTGGCCACTTTAGGTTTTAATGATGGGAACTTTAACCTAAGTGCTCGGGACGAATTCTACTACCCGGTTTAGTAGAATTTGATGTCCCGGAGGCTAGTATGTTATTTTGAATTTTGTAATCGATTTACGTTTTAATGGTTATTTATTAATACATTGTGACTAGGTTATACCACTAAGGGCTCAGGGATAGGGATTGTGCTCGGGGCTGCCATACGCTAGCTTCTCGGAACATGAGGTAAGAAAACTGCACCTGGGTTGTGAATGGGGCTTAAAGCCCTGTTGATGAATATGTTATGAATGTGAACATATCTGTATCTGAGAATATTTAGATAGGCATGCTTGTGTATGCTACCTTTGACTATTTGTTGTGCATTGTTCATTTGTGATTATATTTGTTTAAAGGCTGGCCTAAGGGTGTCGAGGGCCGATAGTAAACGTGCGGAATGTAGCCCGGCCTAAGGGTGTCGGGGTCGGCTATAAGACCAGAGGACTCGGCCTAAGGGTGCCGGGACTGGACATTGTACAATAAACAGAAGTTTGGTTTACACATAACTATTTCTATTGATTGATGAGTTTGGTTTACGCATTTGACTTAGCTGAATGTTACTGTTATTATGAAGGGAAATTTCCTTTAAAAAATCCCGATAAAATGCTCAAATGGCACATTTCGATGTCTCGTAGGAAAGGAAATCTGATCTATGACAAACAAAATGACTGGGAAAATGAAAGGGGTGGTTGTTTGTAACCTATTAGTGATTGAATTTAATGATTTATGTTTACTATTTTTATATTGTTGCCTAGTTGTTCATGCTAATTTGAGTTTTCTTGTTGAGCCTTGGCTCACAGGTGCTACGTGGTGTAGATAAGGGAAAGGGATAGCCGGACCAGCCTTGAATTGGAGAGCTTCAGGGGCAGTGTGTACATATGCAGCCTACCCGATCATCATGGTCGGGATAGCCTGGGAGGAACTAGGGTCGAATCATGTTTTCCGCTTGGGACGACTAAGTTGTATTCTATTTTTCCTTCATAAGTCTGTAATTGATTTTTGGGATCCCATGTTTAAACTTAATATTTTTAATGAAAAATAATCATTTTTTTGACAAAACCTTTTGATATCTAACCTCGACTTAGTCTTTAATTACACATTTAAGTCCAAATGACTTGCTTATCGAGTTAAGCACTATTTTAAACACACAGTGTAACAGTCTTGGCTATCCAGGGCGTTACAACTTGGTATCAGAGTGGTCTAGGTTTAAGGGTTCCTGAAGGCTGGCTGGGAGTGTACACTCATCACTAAAGATAAGCTCGACTCACAATTAGGTATCTAATGACATGATTGTGTGGTTAATTGTTTAAATTGAACCTATGTGCCTTATCTACATGCTAGTATAGAGAGCGTGATGTCTATGAGTGTATTTGGTGGAAATAGAATTTAATAATTAATGTGTGAACATTGTAGATTTGTGTGTTGATATGCATATTATGTGTGTGGCTATTATGATTGCTTGGCCCTATTCGTGGGATAGTTCTGGATATGAATGTCAGGACTGAGAGGTTAAGTCATTGAGTGCCAACAGCTTCAAGAATTATGTATCCAAGGCAGTCAACTGGACCTGGTATTGTTAGTATGGGGGTTGCGAATGATAGTCTGGGTCTGAACCCTCCATCTGCCCCTGGAATTTGTAGTAGATGTTTGCTGGTATGCAAGCAAGACTGCTAGATCAGGATGAGTAGATTAGCTGGTTGAAACAGTGGGTTCTGTCGGGGAAGCACTGCTTCTTATATCTTGACAACAATGGCACTAGTGTTGGTTCAACCTGAGGGTGGAAACAGATGAGAATTATCGTATGAAAGACTCCAGAAACATTATCCTCTATTTTTCAAGGAAGGTTTGGATCTTCCCAGAGCTGAACAGTGGATGGGCATGATTAGCCCCGTCCTTGACTATATAGGAGCGACAGGGAATGACAGAGTGGCTTCCTCCACGTATATGTTGCAAGAAGATGCTCGGATGTGGTAGGAGGTAGTATCCCAGACTCAAAATGTTGTCATGATGGGTTGGGAGGAATTCAGACAATTGTGCGATGAAAGATATTATTGTGACGCAGTTCAAACTACGAAGACCAATGAGTTTATGAACTCAGTCCAGGATGGTAAGACAGTGACAAGGTATGTCAGTGAATTTGATGGGTTGGTTAGATCCGCTTTTGATTTGGTACCAACGGATGTGGTCTGGAAGGATCGATTCATTTGAGGTTTGAAACTTAGGATGGCCCAGAGCGTTAGGATCGCTCCAGTGCATAAGACTTCTTGCTATGCTTGGGCAGTAGAGAGGGCCTTGTTATAGAAAGTGCAAGCGATAAGATATGGAGTGAGAGTGTCGTAGGGCAGAAAGCTCAAGCAATGGTATCATCATTTGCAAGATCAGGTAGGAGCGGATGCCCAGTAACCAGAAAAGAAGGACTCCTGGTAGTTTTACTACTCCTGGTCCTGACAGGATGGGTTATAGGTTATAGGATGGCCGATAGGGTGGCAATGAGGCCTGGTGAAGTTATCTAGTATGCGTCAGGTGCGGGAGACGTCATCTGGGAGGATGCCAAGTGAAGGCATGTTTTCTATGTGGAATGATTAGGCACGTCAGGAAGGATTGCCCGAAATTAAAGTTGGAAGTACCAAGGAGTATAGATTACTCGACCCCAGTTCGAGTGTCCGCCTTGATTCAGTCAGAGCCCAAGGCTAGTCCTTCGAAAGCGAATGGTTGGCTCTCTAGTTCTTGTTCCTTATTTTATATTGAGCTGAATGAGTTCAGTGCTACATATCTCCTAGAAGAGACATAGACATGGGGCACATGCTTCATGATTGCCATGCCATGGGGTTTGAGATATTAGTGTCTGCCGGGAAAATTAGGTAACTTCCAGGAAAAAGGATATAGAATTATGGGTAGAATATTGACGGTATAATCAATTGAGTTTGTCATATGAGGATTTTGATATGAACCTAAGTATGGATTAATCTACCAAATAAGTGGCAACCATGGATTGCAAGAGATGATGGTGACTTCTAGATTTAAAAGGAAAGGGCCTGGTTACGTCTACAGGATGCCTAGATATTTTCGTAGGTACCACTTGGAATATATCAATTGGATTGGATGAACACTGGATTGGCCAGTAAGGTTTTAGATGGATGCACAAGGAATCATTGGGATTGCTATTACGTTAAGGAATTGAGTATGTTACGAAATTAATATAGGGATGGAATCGGTATCGAGGACATCATGAAGAACGACATTAGCTCAGCAGAAAGAATTAAATGTTCAATTGATGAAATATATGATTTGAGGGTTGATTGGATGAGGTATTTTATCATGGGACACGTCAACACCGTTTGCCAAGAATGAAGGATTTTATTGCCTGATTGCAAGGTAGGACAATGCTCTCAAGAATTGACCCTCATTCTGGTTATTACTAGCTAAGGATAAAGGAAAGAGACATTTCAAGAATTACTTCTTGCACCAAGTAGGATGTAGTGGGTTTTTAGTGAAGGATCTTAACTGACCAATGCTTCAATGGCACATGTAAGTTCGACAAGTAGAGAATACAGGAATGACATGGAAAATCCATATTTAGAATGATTATGGATGTTTCGTTCTACTCAAGACTAAGGAAGCAGGGTCACAGGTAAGGTTCCAGAAGGAGCAAGCTCTGATTTCTCCAAGAGTATTCAAGGTCACGTTATGGGAAGTAATGGGATCATGTATGAAGTAATTCAGATAGAAACTGCAAGGAAATTTCTAAAGGAATGCCTGAGGGGTGAGAAGCACAGTGAGACCGGTAAGACACGTAGTCTACTACTTGAAGTATCTTCGAAGACAGTCATACCCTAGATTAAGGTAATGTAAGAACCTAAAGTTTGTCTGAATGGATAGTTTCATATCTGATTTTCAGAAGATATAATAAAAATTGGTTAGCATGCCCTGATATTAGAATATGTATGTGGTGGACTGATACAAGAGGATGGCATGATGGACACTGCCCTTGCTTAAAACATGAAACTTTAGTGCAGTGCATCGAAGACAATGATGCGCCCGAGTATTGACTGAAAAGGATGGTTGTTCGTGCTTCACGGTAGATAAAGGAATAAGAACACAAATGTTATACATGGAGCATTAAGTTGACCATAATGTCAGATAGCCATAGTTAGGGTGCGGTGATGGCACCTATGGAATAGAAGTGCATGCACTAGTATATAAAGTTAGAGAGTTTTGTCACCCATAGGAGAATGACCATGAGACAAAGGCGCTGGTGGGAATTAATGGATAATTTACATTGGAAATCCCTTATTTCATAGAGAAAATTAACGTGGAGGCTGACATCTTGAGTTGGAAAGGTCTGTGCCAATTGGATAAGTCACCCCAGGTTACAATAAAGTCGGACAAGGTAACGACCAAGATTGGTAAAGAATCTGCAGTTGATAGCTAGCAAATATACTTCTATGAATAATGAAATACAGAAAGAAGATCTTGTAGGAATGGTTAAGAATCCTACTATTTTGGTATGAATGGGTTAAGATATGAAGATTAGATGAGTGATCTGATGGAACCTGGCATTGAGATGGAGATTCTTGATGAATCTCATACTACCTCCTCATGATTGTTGTATCCAGGAAATTTGAATGGGTGTTAAGATCTAAAATTTGTATATTAGAAGGCAAAATGGTATAGTTGTGGACCATAAGGGTGGATTACATTAGACTACAGGTAAAATGATTGGAAACCCAAAGTTGTGACACAACAGATTGAGTTAATACACCTCAGTTCGTGTGAACGGGTGTCACAATAATGTGTATGGGCAAAGGGAGAACGTATGTCCCCGTGGGACAACGAAGTCGATGGTGTCGAACTGAGACCCTTTATTTCCCCAAGTCCTGGAAGAGGGTTGTAGAGGGTAATGAGTATAAGATTGGAACTTAGAGTTATTGATTACCTTCAGATAGACTGACAATCTAAAGGAATGACTCGGACTTTATGGATTTTACCTCGAATGTGTATGTTTTGAGGTATTGGGATAAGAATGGTCCCTTGATTATATTGTCATGGTGCTAGAAGCCATTCAGTGGCTAGGGTGACTCTAAATAAGATACAGTGAGATAGGGAGCGAGAAGTACTCATTCCAAGTAATGAAGTGAGAGACAGGAGGTATTATGGTTCAGAATTGGTCCGGGGGACCAATGAAGTTATTAGGATTGTTAGGGCAGAGGTGACTGCCTATTTGAAAGGACATAAGAGTTCACAAATTTCAAGTATGGGAACACGGAGTTCCATGATGGGAGACTGTGTATTTCTCCGAGTATTGTGGACTAGAAAGGATAAGCTATTTTGGAAAAAAAATAAGATTTTGACTCTCGATTTAATAGACCTTTCAGATCCTACTAAGGACTAGGCCAGGGGCCTACAGATTAGCCCTACCCCAGTATGGGTGGTGGCTCATAAGGTGTTACTGGTGTCAATTTCAAGGAAGGAAGTGTTAAGTATTACCACTGATGGGGTGAGGAGACCCTAGGATTTCATTGGTATTTACTGCTAAAAAAAATCTAATGGAATTTGTGATAATAAGATAAAGTCTAACAGAATAAGACTATCACTCTTGTGAGAGTGTTACATAGAAATAGCAAGGTAAAGAACAAGATTCTAAGGATATTATCGGATTCGCGAGATTGGAGTCCCGAGACATTTGAATAAATTCGAGGATGAAAATAAGGAGGGGATAGTTGTAACGTCCCGAATTGGTTATTAAGGCTGAGTGCCATGATTATTGTGCCTCAAGGGCATAATTGGAATTATATGTGGAATTAACCGAATAAATGTGTGACTATGTGGCATACATGATTAATATGGTAATGTAAATATATGAGCATGTTTATGTGTACTAAATATGCATGTGGGCCTGTTCTTGTCAATATGGGCATGCCCCGTTAAGGGCATAAATGTGATTATATGTGTTAAATGATTGAGGACCACATTTTTACGCGGATATATTTGTCGTATTCAGCTCGAGGCGATCCTAGTGAGAGAATTAGCGAAATTGTAAAGACCCAAACTCGCTAATAGGGCTTAAGGACCTTGATTAGTGTGCCGGGAGGGCATAAATGGGATTTGAGTGAATAGTATTTATTTGAATGAGATATTATGTGATTAATAGTGCTTAAATGATATTATATGATAATTGGTGATATTATGTGATAATATGAAATATACATGTTGTATATGTGAGAACCACATTATTATGTGGATAATTCTGCAGCCGGGGACTCGAGGCGATCCTAGGGCTAGATAGCGGGAAAAGTCACAACGGGACATTATAATTGACTTTGGACAAGTCAAGGAGTGTTTTAGGTATCGGGTAGTGATTTAGACTATCGGGTGATGAAAATAAATAGTTGGATATATATTTGAGGTTAGGATGTCTAGGCGGTATTATTGGGGGATTTTACCGTTTTGCCCTCGGGGATGTTTCCGGTACCTCGAGCTTTGGGATTAGTCTGATAACTTAAGGATAGACTTAAGGAATATGTTAGAAAACAGTAGACACAAGTTTAAACCGACCTTTCTCTCCTTCTCTCTCTTCTCTCTCTTAGCAAAGGCAAAACCCTGATTTTCAAGGGGGAAATTGACTGAAACTTGGGGGAATTGAAGGGCTGAACCAGAGGATTAGCTCAAGGAACTAATCAAGGGTTGAATTAGAGCCAAGGTAAGCATTAATTTTTGTTTCTAAGGTTAGAAATTTAAGGGAAAATGGCTGAGTTTTTAATAGTTGTGGTTTGGACATTCAAGGTGGAGTTGAGGCTTAAAACTCTGAAGATAGGCCAAGGGATCCTTGGAGAAACGATTCTACAGCTGAGGTAAGGTTTAATTTAAAGTTTGATGGTTGAATTTGAGAGTTTTCATGGCTGGTTTTGAGTTTTGTGGGTTTGAAATCTCAGAAATTGGAATAGAGATTTTGGTGAGTGTTAGACTGGATTTTTGGTTGGATTGTGTTGTTTAAATCATTCTAATGATGTTGTTATTAATTGGTTTTGAGTTGGGGGCTTTGGGATGGCTTAAGGTGAGGTTTATAGATTGGAAATGGTGAATTTTTCTGGGTTCGAAGGGTCGGACCGCGGCATGGTTCTTTGTGAGCCGCGGCCCTTCGAGGCTGTTGCATGCTGAGGAAGGACGGTGGGCCGCGGCATGGTCCAAACAATGCCGTGGCCTTGACCTGTTTTTGTGCCTTAGATGGTTCTGTTTGGGGGCCATGCCGCGGCATGGGTGGCCTATGCCGGGGCGCTTAAGGGATTTTGGGATTTTGAGATTTTAGGCTTGGGAATTTAACCTAGGGTGCTCGGGATTGAATCTTTTACCATATTTGGTGAAGTTCAATGTTTCGTGGACTAGAAATTGGTTTGGAAACTCATTTAAGATTGTTAATGGTATCTTTCATCATGGTTGTGACTAGGTGCTAAGCTAGGGCTCGGGGATCGGATCACGCTCAAGGAGTATCGCCCGTAGCTAATTCATCTAGAAGCTAAAGGTAAGAAAACTACACCCGGTTGAATATTTGAACGGGACTAAGGGCTCCCTGATATATATGATTGAAAGAATGGTATTATGCCATGTAAATTGTAAACCAACGGCCTAAGCGTGCCTCGGTTAACTTGTGCAATTGGCACGGCTCGGACACTGGTATCCGAGGACAGCTTATTATGCACTGAGCTCGGTTTAAGCGGGCCGAAGTCAGTGGGTTAAACAGAGGGTGCGACCTAAGGTGTCGACCCTAGTATTTGTGTTAATTGATTATTATATTTGGCTATGAATGTGATTAATGAGATTGTTGAATAATCTGAGTATAGATGAGGTTACTTGTACCTTGAAGTGTGCTTATACGCTGTGGATTGAATATCTGATCATGCTTATTGGAATGTCTGTTTGATAATATTGTTTATGTTGTGTATGATGTTTTCTTACTGAGCCTTGGCTCACGGGTGCTGCATGGTGCAGGTAAAGGCAAAGGCAAGATCGATCAGCCCTGATTGGAGAGCTCTGCAGGGTGAATGTACATGTCCGGCCACTCAACCGCCACGGTTGAGGAGGTTACACGGACAGGAGGACCGGAATCACCTGTTTTGCCTTAGTAGGTCCAACATTGTCTTGACTTTTGTTTTTTTGTAAATCTGTTTGTAAACACTAAATGGTTTCAGGGATCCCTGCTGTAAATGGTTTATACTTTATGAAATGTATCTTTTGAGGCCAAAATATCTTTTAACCCTAGAACACCTCAATTAATGACACGTTTGATTAAAATGACTTGTTTAGCGAGTCTTGCACCTTTATAATCACACAGTGTAGCAGTCTTGGCTATCCAGGGCGTTACAGAAATAGTCACAACGGGGTCCATTACCCATCTAGGGGCGGACCTAGGGGTATTTCGGGTACTTAGTGTGTATTTAGAATTTATTGGTTAATGTGCAATTATTTGGTGATTAATTGAGCATGTTGGGATTAATTGGGAATATATAGGACAATTTGAGGATTAGCTAGGGATGTGCCTAATGACATTTTTTCCATCGAAGGCATTAGAAGATAAGGGTATACTAAGGGGAATTATAGTCTTTTTTTCAAGAGGATAGACTTACCTCTAGGTTAGCTTAAGCAGTGGTAGCTGTTGGAAACTCAAGGAAACAAGGCCAGAACATTCTCTCCTCTTCCAACCGACCCTCTCCCTTTCTCTCTCAATCTTGGTGAATTATTGAGGACGCTAAGGGGAATTGGTGGCTAAAAGCTTGGGGAATTGAAGACTTCAGGCCTAGAATTTGGTTAGCTGCAACTAGGAGGTGTAATTCACAGCTGGCATGAGTTTCAATTGTTGTTTTAGTGGTGTTTCATTTTTGGTTTTATGGTTGATCTTAGCATTAAGGTTCAAGGTTATAAATTTTAGTTTGGATGGAAATTTAAGTGTGTTGGGCTGGGGTTTTGTTACTGGTATCATATTGGTGTTATGATGAGGATTGAATTATAGTTCTTGGAATTATTTGGGAAGTTTTTGGTTGGTTTTTGGCTGAGGAAAAACAGGGAAATCCTGGGTTCGTAGGGTCAAGTCGTGGCCATGTTCTTGGGGCGCCGCTACCCAAGTGAACCCAGGCCAGGTGGGGGCTTCTTCCTTGGAGGCGTGCCGCGACTCTCTAAGGCAAGTCACAGCCACGTCCTGGTTCCAGTCAGGGGGCTCTCTGACCTGGGAGGCACGTCGCAGCGCTTAGGGGCATGTCGTGGCCTGCCTTGTTATTTTTGGGCCACTTCATGTTTCAATGATGGGAACTTTAACCTAAATGCTTGGGACAAATTCTTCTACTCGGTTTAGTAGAATTCGAGGTCCCGGAGGCTAGTATGTTATTTTGAAGTTTTAAATCGGTTTAGGTTTTAATGGTTATTTATTAATAGATTGTGACTAGGTTATACCGCTAAGAGATCAGGGATAGGGAATGTGCTCGGGGCTGCCATACACTAGCTTCTCGAGACTTGAGGTAAGAAAAGTGCACCCGGGTTGTGAACGGGACTTAAGCCCCCGTTAATGAATATGTTAAGAATTTGAACATATCTGTATCTGAGAATATCTGGATATGCATGCTTGTGTACGCTACCTTTAACTATTTGTTGTACACTGTGCTTTTGTGATTATATTTGTTTACAGGCTGGCCTAAGGGTGCTGGGGGCTGATAACAAACGTGTGGAACGTAGCCCGGCCTAAAGGTGACGGGGTCAGCTATAAGACCTGAGGACTCGACCTAATACAATAAACAGAAGTTTGATTTACACTTAACTATTTCTATTGATTGATGAGTTTGGTTTATGCATTTGACTGAGCTAAATGTTACTGTTAGAATGGTTGTTTATAACCTGTTAGTGTTTGAATTTAATGATTTATGTTTACTATTTTTATATTTTTTCCTAGTTGTGCATGCTGATTTAAGTTTTCTTGCTGGGCCTTGGCTCACGGGTGCTACGTGGTGGAGGTAAGGGAAAGGGATAGCCGGACCAGCCATGAGTTGGAGAGCTTCAAGGGCAGTGTGTACATATGCAGCCTACCCGATCATCACGGTCGGGATAACCTGGGAGGAACTAAGGTTGAATCATGCTTGCCACTTAGGACGGCTAAGTTGTATCCTATTTTTCCTTCATAAGTATGTAACTAATTTTTGGGATCCCGTGTTTAAACTTAATATTTTTAATGAAAAATAATCATTTTGTTAACCAAACCTTTTGATATCTAACCTCAATTTAGTTTTTATTACACCTTTAAGTCCAAATGACTCGCTTAGCGCATTAAGCACTATTTTAAACACACAGTTTAACAGTCTTAGCTATCCAGGGCGTTACAGTATATATGTCACGGATCCTTCCAGCTTAAGGCATCTACCACCACGTTGGCCTTTCCTGGGAGATATAGAATTTCACAATCATAATCCTTCACAACCTCCAGCCAATGCCTCTGTCTCATGTTCAGGTCTTTCTGTGTGAAAAAGTACTTCAGGCTCTTATGGTTAGTGTATATCTCACACTTCTCCCCATAAAGACAATGCCTCCATACCTTTAATTCAAAGACCATTGTTGCCAACTCTAGATCATGAGTCGGGTATCTCTGTTCATACTCTTTCAAGTGACGCGATGCATAGGCAATCACCTTCCCCGAGTGCATAAGAACACAACCCAAACCGTGTTTTGAGGCATCACATGATATCACGAAGTTCTCCTAATCTATCGGAAGACTCAAAACTAGAGTTGTAATCAATCGCTACTTCAGTTCCTAGAAGCTCTTCTCACACTTATCTGACCACGCAAACTTCTGATTTGTGCATGTCAGTTCAGTCAATGAAGTAGCAATCCTTGAGAACCCTTCCACAAAATTCTTGTAATACCCCGCCAATCCAAGGAAGCTCCTAATCTCTAAGGCATTCCTTGGCCTTGGCCAATCTCTAACTGCCTCAATCTTAGCTGGGTCTACCTTGATCCCATCTCTACTGACAATATGACCATGGAAAGTCACTTGTGGTAACTAGAACTCACACTTCTTGAATTTTGTAAACAGTCTATGTTCCCTCACCCTCTATAGAACCAACCTTCGATGTTGTTCATGTTTTGACTCTGATTGAGAATAGAATTCTTACCCATAATGCCCATATCTGGTGCGAAAAGAATTCTTCGGTATATCTCCCTCCTTGATCCTCAGCTGGTGATAACCAGATCAAAGATCTATCTTTGAGAATATCATCTTACCATGTAACTAATCAAACAGATCATCTATCATTGGCAGAGGATACTTGTTCTTAATTGTTAACTTGTTCAATTCCATGTAGTCAATGCACATCCTCAGAGAACCATCCTTCTTCTTTACGAACAGGACTGGTGCACCCCATGGTGAGAAACTAGGTCTAATAAAACCCAAGTCTAACAACTCCTGCAATTGTACCTTTAGTTCTTTTAACTCTGTTGGGGCCATTCTGTACGGTGCCCTAGACATTGGCTCTGTCCCTGGTGCCAATTCAACAACAAACTCTATCTCTCTTGGTGTGGCGGAAACCTTGACAAATCCTCTAGAAACACATCCAGAAACTCACATACTAATCTAGTCTCCTCTGGTCCCACTAGCACGACCTTAGTGGTATCTACCACACTCGCTAAGAATCCTATGCAACCACCTTGCAATAGATATCTAGCCCTCAATACACATATCAAAGGTAGGGGTGAACATTTGACCGAAAAACCTGCAAACCCGCCCGACCCGCAACCCGAAAACCCATTTTTTGGGAAAACTCGTCGATTTCAGGTTAAATCCGACCCGAACCCGACAAAAGTCGGGTCGGGTTCGGGTTTTAAATTTTTTAAACTCGGGTTCGGGTTCAAACCTGAAATCCAAAAAAACGGTATTTTTTAAAAAAAGTGTAAAAAAATGGTAGCTTTATAAATTTTGGCTTTTCGGCCCAAAACCCAATAGTCCCAGCCCAACCAGAAATCAAACCCAAAATTTGAAAAAAAAAATGGTATTTTTGCAAAATTTGGCTTTTCAGCCCAAAACCCAATAGGCCCAGCCCAACCCGAAACCCGACCCGAACAAACCCAAAACCTCACAAAAATTCAAATTTTTCGGATCGGTTTTGGTACCATTTTTCTCCACCCAAAACCCGAACCCAATGCATCTGAAACCCAAAAATTCGACCCGTGTGCACCCCTAATCAAGGGTACACAGGGTCCATGCATAGTGCCAACAAATACCAAAGGGTTCGCGCCCTCAGGGTCAAAGGTTACCATCTTCCTTCTACACTCTATGGTTGCCATTTACTTCACTAATCAGTACATACCCAGAATCATATCAAAGTGGGTCATAACCAACTCTATCAAATCAACTAACAACTCTTTGCCCTCCACTGTCACTGGCAATGATCTGACCCATCTCCTGGATACAACTAACTCCCCAGTGGGCAATAAGGTCCCAAACCCCACAACATAATAATCACATGGTCTACATAGTCTATCAATAATTCTACTAGCAACAAAAGAATTTGTAGCACCAGAATCAATCAAAACAGTAGAAGGGGATCCAGCACTAAGAAGTCGACCTGTGACTACTGAGGGAAAAGCCAATGGAATTATGATAAGGAGATAAGGTCTTATGGAATAAGATTGTTACTCTGATGGGAGTGTTATTGAAGGATAAAAGGTAAAGGACTAGACTCTGTGATTACAGCTAGATTCACGGGATTTGTATCCCAAAGTGTTTGAACAAATTTCAAGGATGGAATTTCTGTAATGAGGGGATAGTTGTAACATCCCAAAAATGCTAATAGGTTTTAGCATCTTGATTAGCGTGCCAAGAGGACATAATTGGATATATGTGTGATTAATTGATTAAATGCGTGAATATGTGGCATTCATGATATATATATATGAAGATATGAATATATATTTAGATGCATGTTTATGAGTATTAAATATGCATGTGGGCTCATTCTTAATAACAAGGGCATACTTGTAATATTTGCTCGTTGTGGGCATAAATGTGATTATATGTGAGTAAATGATTGAGACCACATTATCATGTGGATATATTTGCATTATATGGCACGAGGCAATCCTAGTGAGCGAATTAGCAGAATAGTCACAGCGGGGTTTAATACCCGGCTCGGGGCGAGCCGAGGGGTATTTTGGGAAGCTTAGTGTATATTTGGGGCTCATCGAGTAATGGGTAAATATTTGGTAATTAGTTGGATATGTTGGGATTAATCAGGAATTTATAGGACTGTTGGAGAATTAGTGGGAAATGGGAAACAAAGACTGTTTTTACCTTGAGGGGATTTGATGGGAGATTGTTAAGCATGGGTATAGTGGTCATTTGGCTAGGGGATAAGCTTAATCACTTAGAAACTTTTAGAAACCAGAACACTCTGTTTTCCTCACCACTCCCAACTGACCCTCTCTTCTTCTCTCTTAATTTGGTGGAACTTTGAGGAAGCTAAGGGGAATTGGTGGCTAAAAGCTTTGGGAAGTGAAGACTTGAGGCCTAAAACTTGGTTAGCTGCAGCTAGGGCGAGTAGTTCATAGCCAAGGTGAGTTTTGATTGTTGTTTCAATGGTGCTTTGTTTTGGTTTTATAGTTGTTCTTAGTTTTAAGGTCTAAGATTGTGAATTTGAATTTTCATGGAAGTTTGAGTGTGTTGAGCTGGGTTTAGTGATGGATTTAATTATTGAATTGAAGCTTGTGGTTGGGATTTGGTTGAGGTGCAGCTTAGGAGTCGTGATTATCAGATGAGGTGAGCTTGAATCTGGTTTTAATTGTGTTTTATTAGGCTTAAGGGTGCTCTTGAGTTTTCCTCTCAAAGATTGGAATTTTGAGGTTATGCTGAGGTTTTAGCTTAGCTATTAATGGTTATGTGTGGGTTATGTTGTGTTGTTATGGAAATGGAATTTAATTCTGAGCTTGGTTGTAGTTTAGGAACTGATTTTATGGGTGTTAGTTTGGAGAAAACGCAAAAAAGGAACTGGGTTTTCTGGGTTCACAAGGCGTGCCGCAGCCCTGTTCATGGGCGTCACGGCCCGCGTGGCCCAAAGAGCCTGGGGAGGCCTCTGTTTTGGAGGCGCGTCGTGACCCTCTAGGTCAGGTCGCGGCACGCATGCTTGTGAGGTTGGAGGGTTGGCTCCTTTGTCTTGGAGGCGCGCCATGACCTTCAGGGCCAGGTCGTGGCCCATCTAGGCAGCCCTTTCTAGAATTTGTCTTAGGGCTCAGGGAGGCTCGGGAATTAAAACTTAAGCACTCAAGACGATTTATACTACCTAGTTTAGTAGAAATCGAGGTCTCGAAGAATAGTATTTGAATCCAAAGTTTATAAATGGCTTAGGATCTTATGGTTATTCATTATCGCATTATGACTAGGTTTTCCACAAGGGCTCAGGACTAGGGATCGTGCTCGGGATTATTGTATGCTGGCTGCTGGGAACCTGAGGTGTAACGACCCAAATTTGCTAATAAGGCTTAAGGGCCTTGATTAGTGTGTCGGGAGGGCATAATTGGATTATATGTGATTTAATGATTAAAAGCATGTTATATGATTATTTGAATATCTGAGATGCATGACCATGTGTATTAGTATGCATATAGGCCCTGATTAGGTTAGAAGGGCATGATCGTAATTTTGGCCCGTTGAGGGCATAACTGCATATATTTGTGAAAAATTGTTGATACCACATTATTAAGTGGATATATTTGTAATATGTGACTCAAGACGATCCTAGTGAGCGATTTAGCAAAAAAGTCACAGCGGGGATTTATACCCGACTCGGGTCGAGCCTAGGGGTATTTCTAGGAATTTAGAGAATATATTGGAGTCTATTTTGATAATGAGGAATATAATTGGTGATTAGTTAGGTGTCGGGAAGTAAGCGGTAAATATTAGAGACACTCGAGGAATTAGCGGGAATTGGGTGTAATGACCAAAATGCCCCTAGGTTGAGTTAAAGGCTTAGAGATAATGGTAGGGTATTATGGTCAATTGGCTTATAAAGGATAGGAGTTAAGTGATGTTTTGGCTTTATGCCTTAGTGGATCGTGTAGAAAGAGCTGGAAATCTGAAGGAAAGAAAGGGAGGAAAAGAAAGAAAAGAAGGAAAGGAAAGAAAGGAAAAATAGGGTAATTTTTCAAGAACTGTAACGACCCAAATTCGCTAATAAGGCTTAAGGGCCTTGATTAGTGTGTCGGGAGGGCATAAATGGGATTTGAATGAATAGTACTTATTTAAATGTGATATTAAGTGATTAATAGTGTTTAAATGACATTATATGACAATTGGTGATATTATGTGATAATATGAAATAGCATGTTGTGTATGTGAGAACCACATTATTATGTTGATAATTCTGCAGCCGGTGAGTCGAGGCGATCCTAGGGCTAGATAGCGGGAAAAGTCACAACGGGGTATTATAATTGACTTTGGGCAAGTCAAGGAGTATTTTAGGTATCGGGTAGTGAATCGAACTATCGGGTGATGAAAATAAATGATTGGAGATATATTTGAGGTTAGGATGTCTAGGCGGGATTATTGGGGGATTTTACCGTTTTGGCCTCGGGGACGTTTCTGGCACCCTGGGCTTTGGGATTAGTCTAATAATCTAATGATATACTTGGAAGACTTAGAAAATATTAGACAGAAAAGTGTAAACCGACCCTATCTCTCCTTCTCTCTCTTCTCTCTCTTAGCAAAGGAAAACTACTGAAATTTGAGAGAGAACTGCTGAAATTAAGCTGTGTCTTTGGGAATTGAAGGGAATAATCTAGAGGATTAGCTCAGGAATTGATCAAGGTTTGAGATAGAGCTAAGGTAAGCTTTGAATTTTCGTTTTTGAGGTTAGGAACTTAAAGAAAATGGCTGAGTTTTAAATATCTGTGGTTTTGGTATTTAAGGTGGGATTGAGGCTTGAAACTTTGAAGATAGGTCAGGGGACTCTTGGAGAATCGATTCTACAGTTGAGGTAAGGTTTAATTTAAAGTTTGATGGTTGAATTTGAGAGTTTTCATGGCTGGTTTTGAGTTCTGTGGGTTTGAAATTTCAGAAGTTGGAATTGGGGTTTTGGTGAGTCTTAGGCTGGATTTTTGGTTGGATTGTGTTGTTTAAATCATTCTAATGTTGTTATTATTAATTGGTTTTGGAGTTGGGGGCTTTGGGATGGCATAAGGTGAGGTTTAGAGATTGAAAATGGTGGTTTTTTCTGGGTTCGAAGGGTCGGGCCGCGGCATGGTTCTTGGTGGGCCGCGGCCCTTCGAAGTTGTTGTTTGCTGAGGAAGAAGGGCGGGCCGCGGCATGGCCCAAGCAATGACGCGGCCCTTATCTATTTTTGGGCCTTAGTAGGTTCTGTTTGGGGGCCATGCCGCGGCATGGGTGGCCTATGCTGCGGCGCTTAAGGGATTTTGGGATTTTGAGATTTTAGGCTTGGGAATTTAACCTAGGGTGCTCGGGGTTAAGTCTTTTACCATAGTTGGTGAAGTTCAATGTTCCGAGTACTAGAACTTGGTTTGGAAACTCATTTAAGGTCGTTAATGGTTTCTTTCATCATGGTTGTGACTAGGTGTTAAGCTAGGGCTCGAGGATCGGATCGCGCTCAAGGAGTATCGCCCGTAACTAATTCATCTGAAAGCTAAAGGTAAGAAAACTACACCCGGTTGAATATTTGAATGGGACTAAGGGCTCCCTGATATATATGATTGAAAGAATGGTATTAAGCCATGTAAATTGTAAACCAACGGCCTAAGCGTGCCGCGGTTAACTTGTGCAATTGGCACGGCTCGAACACTGGTATCCGAGGACAGCTTATTATGCACTGAGCTCGGTTTAAGCTGGGCCGGAGTCAGTGGGTTAAGCAGAGGGTGTGACCTAAGGTGTCGACCCTAGTATTTGTGCTAATTGATTATTATACCTGACTATGAATGTGATTAATGAGGTTGTTGAATAATCTGAGTATAGATAAGGTTATTTGTACCTTGAAGTGTGCTTATATGCTGTAGCCTGAATATCTGAACATGCTTATTGGAATGTCTGTTTGATAATGTTGTTTATACTGTGTATGTTGTTTTCTTGCTGGGCCTTGGCTCACGGGTGCTGCGTGGTGCAGGTAAAGGCAAGGGCAAGATCGATCAACCTTGATTGGGGAGCTCTGCAGGGTGAATGTACATATCAAGCCGCTCAACCGCCACGGTTGAGGAGGTTACAGGGACGAGAGGACCAGAACCTTGTATTTTTCCTTAGTATGGCTGATGTTTACTCTTAACTGTTGCATTTTGTAAACCAACTTTTAAACACTATTGATTTTGGGGATCCCCTCTGTAAACTGTTTATAACCTATAAAATGTTTCTTTTGAGGCCAAAATGTCTTTTAGCCCTAGAACTCTTTAGTTAATGGCACATTTTGATTAAACGACTTGATTAGCAAGTCTCACATCTTCATAAATACACAGTGTAGCGGTCCTGGCTATCCAGGGCGTTACAACTTGGTATCAGAGCGTCCTAGGTTTAAGGGTTCCTGAAGACAGGCTGGACATGTACATTCACTGCTAGAGACAAGCTCAGATCAGGGTTCGGTAATGTGTATATGTGCCTATGTGCTTATGTGTTTGTGTTGAGCAATGAATGCTGTTATTTACTGGATTATTAGGAAGCATGAGATACTGATAGGGCCTGGCCCTTGACTGTTGTGTGAGAATATTGAGGCATGTTTATTAACATTGTCGTGCATGTATGAATGCCTGTTTTATAGCTATTGTGTAGTGAGATTTGAGGCATGCTTATTAGCAGCCAGTGCATGAGATATGAATGCTTATATGTGGACTGTTTGTAATTGATGATATTCTATTGGTGGATTCTGGAGATGTTTTTACCCTGTCATCATGGTCTGATAGCCGAGTCGTTATTTGCATATTGACTTGGATAGCTATGCGTCCAAGAAAATCTTCGCGACTAGCCGGCACTAGGTCCGGGACCAGGGGTGATGACCAGGGCCAGACTCCTCCGCCAGTGCCTGAGAACTGGCAGTAGTTAATGGCTGAGATGCAGGCTCGATTACAGAGTCAAGACGAGCAGATCTGTATTCTACAATAGCAGGCTCCATCAGGGAGTGCTGCCCCTGCTTTACCACCTGCAGTGGTACCAGTTGTGCAGTCAGGGGAGATTGGTAACAAATGGGAGCCGTTATATGAATGGTTCAGGAAGAAACAACCTCCAATCTTTGAGGGTGGACTAGATCCATTGAAAGTCGAGCAGTGGCTAACTATGATTACAGTAATTCTGGATTTTATGAGGATTGAGGGGCATGATAGAGTGGCCTGTGCCACTTATATGTTGAGGGAGGATGCCGGTATCTAGTGGGAGGTGGCATCGCAGACTAGGGAGGTGACTACATTGAGTTGGGAAGGTTTAAAAGACTTATTCAGTCAGAAGTATTATAATGTTGCTGTCAGAGTGGCGAAGGTTAATGAGTTTGTAAGTTTGGTTCAGGGCAGTATGACCGTTACTGAGTATGCCCTGAAATTTGATAGGCTTGCGAAGTTTGCTCCAGATCTTGTGCCTACTGATGCAGCTAGGCAGGATAGGTTTGTTAGAGGGCTGAATGTTATGATAGCCCGAGATGTTAGAATTACAACGGTACCTGGAGGAACAACCTATGCCCAGGCCGTTGAGAGGACTCTTATCGCTGAGGAAGAGGAGAATAAGATATGGAGGGATAGTGCACCAAGAAGGGAGGGCCGCAGGGCGGTGCCTCCATATTCTGGGTTTGGTAGGGGCGGAGGCCCCAGTGACTTCAAGAGGAAGACTCTTGACACTTCAACCGCTCCTGGTTCTGATAGCAGGGGTCAGGGTGGTCATGGTGGCCATCAGGGTGGCGGCGAGGCATGGCAGACCTATCCAGAGTGCCCGAGATGTAGAAGACGCCATCTGGGTGAGTGTCGGGCCAAGGCTTGCTTTGTGTGCGAAGTTGTAGGGCATCTCAGGAAAGACTGCCCAACGGTGAAGAAAGGTGAAGCGGGAAAAGTGGATAGCTTAACTCAAGCTCGAGTATTCACCTTGACTCAGGCAGAGGCTGAGGCTAGTCCCTCAGTAGTGACAGGTCAGCTTTCTAGCGCTGGCACTCCTTTTAATGTTTTGATAGATTCTGGTGCTACACATTCTTTTGTTTCTGGTAGAGTGATTGATAGATTGTGTAGACCTAGTGAATATCGGACTGCAGGGTTTGGGACTTTGTTTCCTACAGGGGAACTGGTAGTATCTAGGAGATGGATTAGGGCACTGCCAATGGTGGTTGATGGTAGGGAACTTTCGGTGGATCTGATTGAGTTAGATGTGGAGGATTTTGATATGATTTTAGGGATGGATTGGTTGGCCAGATATGGAGCTACGATTGATTGCAGGAAGAAGATGGTTACTTTTGAGCCTGAGGGCGAGGACCCTTTTGTTTTTGTGGGTGCGGTGTCTGTACCCCGCGTACCTATGATTTCAGCATTGAGAGCCAGGGACTTGTTGCAGGGAGGATGCATAGGTTTTCTGGCTAATGTAGTGGATACCGCTAAAGTCATGCCGGCAGGGCCGGGAGAGACCAGATTGGTATGTGAGTTTATGGATGTCTTCCCTGAGGATCTGCCAGGGTTTCCGCCACGTAGGGAGATTCAGTTTGAGATTGAGTTAGCACCAGGGACAGAACCAGTATCTAGGGCACCGTACAGAATGGCACCAGCGGAACTGAAAGAGTTGAAGATACAGTTGCAAGAACTTCTAGATTTGGGATTCATCAGGCCTAGTTACTCTCCATGGGGTGCTCCAGTGTTGTTCGTTAAGAAGAAGGATGGGACTTTGAGGATGTGTATTGATTATAGAGAATTGAACAAGTTAACAATTAAGAACAAGTACCCTCTACCAAGGATTGATGACTTGTTCGATCAGCTGCAAGGTAAGATGGTGTTCTCAAAGATTGATCTTCGATCTGGTTATCCCCAGCAGAGGATCAAGGATGAGGATATACCGAAGACAGCCTTCCGGACGCGATATGGGCACTATGAGTTCCTGGTCATGTCTTTTGGTCTGACCAATGCCCCAGCGGCTTTCATGGACTTAATGAACAGGGTGTTCAAGGATTTCTTGGATCAGTTCATCATTGTCTTCATTGATGACATTTTGGTATACTCCAGTTCAGAGGCAGAGCATGAGCAGCATCTCCGACAGGTTTAACAGCGGTTGAGGGAGCATCCGCTGTACGCCAAGTTTAAGAAGTGTGAGTTTTGGCTACCAGAGGTGACCTTCCTTGGACATACAGTCGGGGCAGAAGGGATTAAGGTGGATCCGTCCAAGGTGGAAGCAGTTAAGGATTGGCCGAGGCCGAGGAATGCCTCGGAGGTGCGGAGTTTCCTTGGGTTGGCTGGTTACTACAGGCGGTTTGTAGAGGGGTTCTCGAAGATTTCTTCACTGATGACAGAGTTGACAAGGAAAAATCAGATGTTCGTCTGGTCAGAGAAGTGTGAGAACAGCTTTCAGGAGTTGAAGCGACGACTTATTTCTGCGCCTGTGTTGAGTCTTCCTTTGGAGGAAGGAAAGTTTGTGGTCTATTGTGACGCATCAAGGATGGGTTTAGGTTGTGTGTTGATGCAGAATGAGAAAGTTATAGCCTACGCGTCTCGACAGCTGAAGGAGTATGAGCAGAGGTATCCGACTCATGATTTGGAGTTAGCAGCAGTGGTATTCGCACTGAAGGTGTGGCGTCATTATCTGTATGGAGAAAAGTGCGAGATATACACTGACCATAAGAGTCTGAAGTATTTCTTTACCCAGAAGGATCTGAATATGAGGCAGAGACGTTGGTTGGAGTTGGTTAAGGATTATGACTGTGATATCCTTTACCATCTTGGGAAAGCCAACGTGGTGGCGGATGCATTGAGCCGAAGGGGTCCAGGGCAGTTGTACACTTCCACCCAAATCTCGAGAGAGTTGGCTGATGAGATGGCCAGGGCAAGGATAGAACTGGTAGTGGGCCAGTTAGCCAATATCACTTTGCAGTCGACCCTGTTAGAGCAGATCAAGGATGGTCAGTTAGTAGATGTGCAGTTGCGGGGAGGTAGACAACATGCCTTAGCAGGGACAGCTAGGGATTATTCTGTTTCTGAGACAGGTAGTCTTCGGTATCAGGGGCGTATCTGTGTTCCGGCTGACGAGGGGATCAGACGAGAGATACTGGATGAGTCACACACTACACCATAATCACTTCATCCGGGTACCACGAAGATGTATCAGGATCTACGGACATTATATTGGTGGCCCGGGATGAAGAAGGATGTAGTTGAGTATGTGTCTAGATGTTTGACATGTCAGCAGGTTAAGGCTGAGCATCAGCGACCAGCGGGATTGCTTCAGCCTTTCGGTATCCTAGAGTGGAAGTGGGAGGATATTACGATGGATTTTGTGGGAGGATTACCCAGGACAGTTGGACTTCATGACTCGGTGTGGGTGATAGTGGACCGATACACTAAGTCAGCTCATTTACTACCGGTGAGGTCGACCTATACAATGGAACAGTATGCTGAATTGTATGTGAGGGAGATAGTTCGTCTCCATGGGTTCCAAAGTCTATTGTATCTGACCGAGACCCTATCTTTACCTCCATGTTTTGGGGAGCTTTGCAGAGAGCTATGGGGACTCAGCTGAAGTTTAGCACAGCCTTTCATCCTCAGACTGATGGACAGTCTGAGAGGACGATTCAGGTATTGGAGGACATGCTTAGGGCATGTGTGATTGACTTCGAGGGTTTATGGAGTAAGTACCTCCCATTGATCGAGTTTTCGTATAATAACAGTTATCAGTCCACAATTGGAGTGGCTCTCTATGAGATGTTATATGGAAGGAAGTGTAGATCGCCCATTCACTAGGATGAGATGGGTGAGAGAAAGTATTTAGGGCCAGATATGGTTCAGAAGACTAATAAGGCCGTAGAGAAGATTCGAGCTAGAATGCCTGCCTCACAGAGTAGACAAAAAAGCTACGCTGATCCTAAGCGTAGGAACGTGGAGTTCCAGGTTGGGGACCACGTGTCTCTGCGAGTTTCACCATTGAGGGGTGTGAGGAGATTTGGAGTGAAGGGCAAGCTGAGCCCTCGGTTTGTTGTACCTTTTGAGATCCTAGAGAGGATTTGACATGTGGCTTATAGGCTGGCCTTGCCACCGTCGCTATCAGGAGTTCATAATGTGTTCCACGTCTCCATGTTGCGGAAGTATGTTTCTGATACGACAAATGTACTGAGGTACGAGGACTTGGAGTTACAGACAGATTTTTCCTATGAGGAGCGACCAGTTCAGATTTTGGATCGGAAGGACAAAGTCTACGGAAAGACGATTCCACTAGTGAAAGTAAAATGGAGGAATAGCAAGGTCGAGGAAGCGATCTGGGAGTTAGAGACAGCGATGCGGGATCAATATCCCGAGCTATTCAGGTAAATTTCGAGGACGAAATTCTCATTAGGAGGGGATAGTTGTAACGACCCAAATTCGCTAATAAGGCTTAAGGGCCTTGATTAGTGTGCCAGGAGGGCATAAATGGGATTTTAGTGAATAGTACTTATTTGAATGTGATATTAAGTGATTAATAGTGTTTAAATGACATTATATGAAAATTGGTGATATTATGTGATAATATGAAATAGCATGTTGTGTATGTGAGAACCACATTATTATGTTGATAATTCTGCAGCCGGTGAGTCGAGGCGATCCTAGGGCTAGATAGCGGGAAAAGTCACAACGGGGTATTATAATTGACTTTGGGCAAGTCAAGGAGTATTTTAGGTATCGGGTAGTGAATCGGACTATCGGGTGATGAAAATAAATAATTGAAGATATATTTGAGGTTAAGATGTCTAGGCGGGATTATTGGGGGATTTTACCGTTTTGGCCTCGGGGACGTTTCTGGCACCCTGAGCTTTGGGATTAGTCTAATAATCTAAGGATATACTTGGAAGACTTAGAAAATATTAGACAGGAAAGTGTAAACCGACCCTATCTCTCCTTCTCTCTCTTCTCTCTCTTAGCAAAGGAAAACTACTGAAATTTGAGAGGGAACTGCTGAAATTAAGCTGTCTTTGGGAATTGAAGGGAATAATCTGGAGGATTAGCTCAGGAATTGATCAAGGTCTGAGATAGAGCTAAGGTAAGCTTTGAATTTTCGTTTTTGAGGTTAGGAACTTAAAGAAAATGGCTGAGTTTTAAATATCTGTGGTTTTGGTATTTAAGGTGGGATTGAGGCTTGAAACTTTGAAGATATGTCAGGGGACTCTTGGAGAATCGATTCTACAGTTGAGGTAAGGTTTAATTTAAAGTTTGATGGTTGAATTTGAGAGTTTTCATGGCTGGTTTTGAGTTCTGTGGGTTTGAAATTTCAGAAGTTGGAATTGGGGTTTTGGTGAGTCTTAGGCTGGATTTTTGGTTGGATTGTGTTGTTTAAATCATTCTAATGTTGTTATTATTAATTGGTTTTGGAGTTGGGGGCTTTGGGATGGCTTAAGGTGAGGTTTAGAGATTGAAAATGGTGGTTTTTTCTGGGTTCGAAGGGTCGAACCGCGGCATGGTTCTTAGTGAGTCGCGGCCCTTCGAAGTTGTTGTTTGCTGAGGAAGAAGGGCGGGCCGCGGCATGGCCCAAGCAATGCCGCGGCCCTTATCTATTTTTGGGCCTTAGTAGGTTCTGTTTGGGGGCCATGGCGCGGCATGGGTGGCTTATGCTGTGGCGCTTAAGGGATTTTGGGATTTTGAGATTTTAGGCTTGGGAATTTAACCTAGGGTGCTCGGGGTTAAGTCTTTTACCATATTTGGTGAAGTTCAATGTTCCGAGTACTAGAACTTGGTTTGGAAACTCGTTTAAGGTCGTTAATGGTGTCTTTCATCATGGTTCTGACTAGGTGTTAAGCTAGGGCTCGAGGATCGAATCGCGCTCAAGGAGTATCGCCCGTAACTAATTCATCTGAAAGCTAAAGGTAAGAAAACTACACCCGGTTGAATATTTGAATGGGACTAAGGGCTCCCTGATATATATGATTGAAAGAATGGTATTAAGCCATGTAAATTGTAAACCAACGGCCTAAGCGTGCCGCGGTTAACTTGTGCAATTGGCATGGCTCGGACACTGGTATCCGAGGACAGCTTATTATGCACTGAGCTCGGTTTAAGCTGGGCCGGAGTCAGTGGGTTAAGCAGAGGGTGTGACCTAAGGTGTCGACCCTAGTATTTGTGCTAATTGATTATTATACCTGACTATGAATGTGATTAATGAGGTTGTTGAATAATATGAGTATAGATAAGGTTATTTGTACCTTGAAGTGTGCTTATATGCTGTAGCCTGAATATCTGAACATGCTTATTGGAATGTCTGTTTGATAATGTTGTTTATACTGTGTATGTTGTTTTCTTGCTGGGCCTTGGCTCACGGGTGCTGCGTGGTGCAGGTAAAGGCAAGGGCAAGATCGATCAACCTTAATTGGAGAGCTCTGCAGGGTGAATGTACATATCAAGCCGCTCAACCGCCACGGTTGAGGAGGTTACAGGGACGAGAGGACCAGAACCTTGTATTTTTCCTTAGTATGGCTGATGTTTACTCTTAACTGTTGAATTTTGTAAACCAACTTTTAAACACTGTTGATTTTGGGGATCCCCTCTGTAAACTGTTTATAACCTATAAAATGTTTCTTTTGAGGCCAAAATGTCTTTTAGCCCTAGAACTCTTTAGTTAATGGCACATTTTGATTAAACGACTTGATTAGCAAGTCTCACATCTTTATAAATACACAGTGTAGCGGTCCTGGCTATCCAGGGCGTTACAAGAACGGTTTGAGTCTTCTCCACCAATTTCTTCTGGAGATTTGAGACTAGAATCCAAAGGAGCTTAAGGCTGAGATTGTATACTTGTGGTATTGATCAGGTTGGGGAAACTAGCTCAGGTTGCTCATCAATTGAGGTAAGATTTTGAGGTTAATATTCAGTTCTTGGTATGGGTGTTGAATTGGTTTTTCTAAGCAAAATTCTGTGGGAATTCTAGGGAGTTAAGGCTGAAGCTTTGAGGAGGTGAAGGCTAAGCTAGTGTGGAGAATAACCTAGGTTGGACTCATCCATCAAAGGTAAGGAATTCTAGTTCAAGTTATGTTGTTTCAGTTGTTGTTTTTGTTGAGTTTCTGAGCTTTAGGTCCACCTGTGGTGAATTCCTTGATTTGGGGTGCATGTGATTGAATTTTTTGTGGTTGGGACTTATGGGATGAGTTGAGGATGTTGGGAGGCTTGCTTTGAAGTTTGGTTGAGGTTTGATTGAGTTTTGAGTAGGTTTGGCTCGGGAAAATTCGAAGGAGAAAATGTTGTGCAGGGCTGTGCTGTGACTAGCGCTACAGCGCTAGTCACTGGGCGTTGTAGTGCTAGGCTATGTTGTCTGGGGCATTTTAGGCTCTGTTTGTAGCGCTGTAGCGCTCCCCTTAGAGCGTTGTAGCGCTACCCTGTTTCTAGAAAAGGGTTTTGGGGTTATTTTCAAAGGTTTTTGCCCGGGGGTTCAGGGTTTGATTCCACCACCCCATTTGGTGGAATTAGGGCTTCCCGAGGGCTCAGGATTGGTCCCGAGGCTAGGTTTTGGACTTGAGGTTTGGTGATGATTCTGATCTATGGCTGTGACTAGGTGTACGCTAGGGCTCGGATGGGATCATGCTTGAGGATCAAATTGAACAAAGTTAGCGAATCTAAAGGTAAGAAAACTACACCCGGTTATGCGTTTATGATGGGACTAAGAGCTCCCTATATCTGTATGATGTCATTGATGGTATTATGCCATGGGATATGTGATAAACGGCCTAAGGGTGCCGTAAATAATACTTGCGCATAGGGCGCGGCTCAGCCACTGGTAGCTGAGGACAGCTTAATATTTACTGAGCTCGATTTAAGCGGGCTGGAGTCAGTGGGATAAATAGAGGGTGCGGCCTAAGGGTGTTAACCCTAGTTATCATGTGTGAATTGATTATTGATATGGAATGATATACTTGGTATGCTGATTACTTGATTACCATGATTGCTTAGACCGTTGAGTACATGCTTATGCGGTATGAGTTATATGAATGTCTATTGAATGATTATGCTTTGTAATTGTGTTTTCCTGCTGGGCCTTGGCTCACGGGTGCTACGTGGTGCAGGTAAAGGCAAAGGGAAGTTGGGCCAACCTTGAGGTGGAGAGTTGCGGGGCTGAATGTACATAGTCAGCTGTTCGGCTGCCACGGCCGAGGAGTGGAACAGTACAAGAAATGCTTAACTGTATGTTTTGCCTTAGAGTGGCTAATCACTATATTTAAATCTTGAATCTTTTGTAAATAGTCTTTAACTTATTTCTTTTGGGATCCCATGTAAAAAAAAAGTTTATTTATAAGAAATGCAGCTTTTGAGACCAAAATATTTTAACCCTAGTTCAACTATAGTTTCAGTAACACATTTTGAATTAAATGACTTGATTAGCAAGTCTTGCACCTTTATAAACACACCGTGTAACGGTCTTGGCTATCCAGGGCATTACATGAGGTAAGAAAACTGCACCCATTTGGTTGTCATTGGGACTGAGATTCCATGTAATTGAATATATGCATTTTATGGGTTGTACATTTGTTATGTGGAATATGTAAGTACGGCCTAAGGGTGTCAGGGCTGGTGATAAGCGTATTAGATGCAGCTTGGCCAAAGTGAGCCAGGGTTAGCTAAATAATTAGAGGACTCGGCCTAAGTGAGTCGGGGTCAGCTAAATAACCAGAGGACTCGGCCTAAGTGAGTTAGGGTCAGCTAAATAAACATAGGGCTTGGCCTAAGGGTGCCAATACCTAAACATTTGTATTACTGATTGAGATGTATACTTTAGAATACATGTTTACTGTTGCTTAGCTTAATGCTTGTGCTCTATTGAATTATTGAATTAATTGGATTAAAGTTGATTGAATGCTACTGCTGCTATATGTGCTTGTTGTTTATGGCTTTCTTGCTGGGGCCTTGGCTCACGGGTGCTACGTGGTGCAAGTAAGGGAGTTGATAGCTGGACCAGCCATGAGTTAGAGAGCTTCAGGGGCGGTGTGTACATATGCAGCCTGCTCGATCACCACGGTCGGGATAGCTTGGGAGGAACTAGGGTTAAACCTTGTTTTGCCGCTTAGAACGACTAAATTGTATTTGTTTTCCTTTTACAAGTCTCTAAACTGAATTTTGGGATCCCGTGTACAAACTTAATATTTTAATGAAAAATAATCATTTTGTTGACCAAATCTTTTATTGTTTGGCCTTAGCTTAGTTTTTAATTACACGTTTAAGTTCAAATGACTTGCTTAGAAGGTTAAGCACTATTTTAAACACACAGCGTAACGGTCTTGGTTATCTAGAGCGTTACAACTTTGTATCAGAGCGGTCTAGGTTTAAGGGTTCCTGAAGACTGGATGGGTGTGTACACTCGCCACTAAAGATATTCTCCACTCACTGTTAGGTACTTAATGATGTGATTATGTGGTTAATTGTTTAAATTGAACTATATTCCTTATCAACGTGTTAGTATAGAGAAAGCATGATGTGTATGAGTATATTTGGTAGTAATGGAATTTGATAATTAATGCATGAGTGATATAGATTTGTGTTTTGATATGTATATTGTGTGTGTGATTATTGTGATTGTTTGGACCTGCTCGTGGGATGATTCTGGATATGAATATCAGGGCTGAGGGGTTAAGTCAGTGATTACGGACTGATTCAGAATGTACGTACTCAAGATAGTTATTAGACCTGGTATTGCTAGAATGGGGGTTGTAGATGATAGTTAGGGTTGGAACCCTCCATCTGCCCTTGGAATTCACAACAGATGTTTACTGATATGCGAGTAAGGCTACTAGATCAGGATAAGTGAATTAGATGGTTGAGACAGTGGGTTTCGTCGAGGAAATTCTGCTTCGTATGTCTTGACAGTAAGGGCACCAATGTTGGTTCAACCTGAGGATGGAAAGAAATAAGAGTTATCGTATGAATGACGTTAGAAGCATTATCCTCTAGTTTATGAGGAATGTTTGGGGTTTGCTGAGGAAATGATCATTGGATGGGCGTGATTAACTTCGTCCTTGATGATATGAGAATGGTAGGCCATGATAGAGTAGTTGTGCCATGCTTATGCGGCAGGAGGATGCCCTGATGTGGAGGGAAGTAGTACCCCAGACCCGGAATGTTGTCATGATGGGTGGAGAGGAATTTAGACAATGATTCGATAAAAGAGACTCCTGTGATGTAGTTTTACCTGCGAAGACTAATGAATTTATGAACTTGGTTCAGAATGGTAAGATAACAATAGAGTATATCAATGAATTTGGTGAGTTGGCTAGATCCGCTTCTAGTTTAATGAGGACTAAACTCTAGGATGGCCCAGAGCATCAGGGTCGGTCCAGTGCATGAGATTTTCGTCTATGCTCGGGCAGTAAGGAAGGCCTTGTTATTAAAGACATAATAGATGAGATTTGGAGTGTGAATGTCGTAGGGCAAGAAGCCCAGGTAATGGTATTCCCATTTGCGGGATTAAGTAAGGGCAGATGCTTAGTAACCAGAAAAGAAGGACACCTGATAGTTCTACTACTCCTAGTGTTGACAGGAAGGGTTATAATTTACAGGTTAGCCACTAGGGCGGCGATGAGGCCTGGTAAAGTTATTTAGTATGTGTTAGATGCGGGCGATGTCATCTGGGAGGTCGCTAAGTGAAAGCATGTTTTCTACATGGAATAGTTAAGCATGTTAGGGCAGATTGCTCGAGATTAGAGAAGGGAGGACTGGTCTGCCTCGTTACAGTCAGAGCTTAATGATAGTCTCTCGGAGGCGACCGATTGACTAGTTAGTCCTCGTTCTTTGTTATATAATGAGCTGGAAGAATTCGGTGTTGTGTATCTCCCAAAAAAGATTCATATATGAAGTACATGCCTCAAGGTTGTTATACAATGAGGCTTAAGATATTAGTACCTCCTGGGGAAGAGTTGGTAACTTTCAAGATAAGAATTGGAATACAAGTGGTAAAAGTGATTGAGATCGTCATATGAGAGTTTTGATATGAGCCTGAGTAGGAGCTAATCGATTAAATTAGGGACAACCATTGATTGCAGGAGATGGTAATGATGCCTTGATTTGGAAAGGAAGGACCCGGTTGGATCTACGGGATGCCTAGACATTGGCGTAGATATCACCTGGAATATATTAGTTAGACAGAATGGAAACTAGATTAGCCAGTAAGGTTTCAGATGGGTGCATAGAGAATTGTTGGGTACGTTACGGGCTTTGGGTATGGATAGACTAGGTATCAGGGACATTATGAGGAATGATATTAACTTAGCAGAAGGAATTAATGGTCAGTTGAAGAAGTATTTGATTTAAGGATAGATCAGACGGAACATCGCATCATGGAATACATCGGCATCGCTTGTCAAGGATGAAGAGTTCAACTGCCCAGTGAAAGATAGTACAATGTTCTTAGGAACTGATCTTCGATCTGGTTATTACCAGCTGAGGATCAAGGAAAAAGATATTCTAGGAATTACTTCTTGCACCAAGTAGGATGTGATGGATTATCAGTAAAGGTTCTTAACTGACCAATGCTTCAATGACACAGGTAAGTTCGACAAGCAGAGAATACAAAAATGACATGGATGAGTCATATCCAGATTTGGTTAGGAATGTGTTGGTCTACTCACAGTTAGAAGCAAAATGTGAATGACTACTAGTTGGTTGTGATAGGATTGATGAAGCAGGGTTTCAGGTAAGGCTCCAGAAAGTGTAAGCTTCGATTTCTCCAAAGGTATTCAAGATCACGTTATAGGAAGTGATGGGATCATGTATGAAGGAATTTAGTCAGAAGTCACAAAGAAATTACTGAAGAACACCTGAGGAGTGAGAAGTTCAGTGAGACCAGTAGGACACGTCAGTCACTACTTGAAGCATCTTCGAGGACAGTTACACCCAGGATTAGGATGACACAAGAACCTAAAGTTGGACTGAATGGATAGTTTTGTATCAGATTTTCAGAAGATAGAATAAGGATTGGTTAGCACCCTACGGTATTAGAATATGTATGCAATGGATGGATACGGAAGGGCAACGTGAAGGATGTTGTCTTTGCTTAAGACATGAAACTATAAGGCAGTGCATCAAAGACTAAGACCCACCCAGCTATAGACTAAAAGGATGTTTGTTCGTACTTCACGGTAGAAGAAAGAATAAGAACATGAATGTTATACATGGAGCATTAATTTAACGGAATGCTAGATAACCATGGTTAAGATGCGGTGTTGGCACCCACGGAATAGAAGTGAATGTATTAACGCAAAGGATTTGAGCGTTTGGTCATCTGTAGAAGAATAACCTTGAGACCAAGACCTAGTGGAAATTAATGGATGATTCATATTTGAAACCCTTGATTGCATAAGGGAAAATTAGTATGGAAGTTGACCTCCTAAGTTAGAAAGATATGTGCTAGTTGGATAAGAAGCTATGGATTACAGTAAAGTCAGACGAAGTGTCGATCAAGATTGATATAGTATCTACAGTTGATAGTGGACAGATATTTCTCAAAGGACAATGAAATTCAGAGAGAAGATCTTGAAGGAATGGTTCAGGATCCTACCATTGTAGTATGAATGAATTAAGCTATGAAGAACGAATGAGTGATCCAATGGAACCTGGTGTTGAGATGGAGATTCTAGATGAATATTGTACTACCTCCTTATGAATATTGTAACCATAAAGTTTAAATGGATGTTAGGATTTAAAATTCGTATATTGGAAGGTAAAAAGGTATAGTAGTGGACCGTAGGAGTGGACCACATTAGACTGCAAGTAAGAAGATTGGACATGAAAGGTTGTGACTCAATAGATTGAGTTAATACACCTCAGTTCGTGTGAACGGGTATCATACTAATGCGTATGGGTGAAGGGAAACGGTATGTCTCCATGGGACACCAAGGTCGATGGTGTCAGACTAAGATCCTTTATTTCCCAAGTTTTTTAAAGGATGTTGAAGACAAAAGAGTATAAGATTGAGACTTAGAATTATTGGGTACCTTCAGATAAACTGACAATCTAAAGGAGTGACTCAGATTTTGAGAATTATACATCGAATGGGCAAGTGTTTAGGGCATTGAGATAAGTACGGTCCCTTGATTGAATAGTCATAGTGGTGAATGTTGGTCAATGGCTATGGTGACTCTACATAAGATATTGTAAGGTAGAAAGCAAGAAGTACTTGTTCCAAGTAATGAAATGAAAGACAGAGAATACTGCGGTTCAATATTGGTTTGGAGAAACCAATGAAGTCATTAGGGTTGTTAGGGCAGAAGTGTCTGCCCATCTGAAAGGACATAAGAGTTCGCAAATTTCAAGTATGGGAACACGAAGTTCCAGGACGGGAGACTTTGTATTTCTCTGAATATTGTAGACAAGGAAAGGATAAGATATTTCGGGAAAGAACGAGGAGTTTTGACTCCCGATTTAATAAGATTTCTAAGATCTTACCAAGGACTAGACTAGGGGCCTACAAATTAGTCTTACCCTAGTATGGGTGGTGACTTTTGAATGCTACAGGTGCCAATGTCAAGTAAAGAAATGTATGATATCACCACTGATGAGGTGAGGAGACCCAAGGATGAAAGAAATGTATGATATCACCACTGATGAGGTGAGGAGACCCAAGGATATCAGCGGGAGTTATTGCACAAGGAAAAGCTAATGGAATTATGATAAAGAGATAAGGTCTTATGGAATAAGATTGTCACTCTGATGGGAGTGTTATTGAAGGATAAAAGGTAAAGGACTAGACTCTGTGATTACAGCCAGATTCACGGGATTTGTATCCCAAAGTGTTTGAATAAATTTCGAGGACAAAATTTCAGTAAGGAGGGGATAGTTGTAACGTCCCAAAAATGCTAAAAGGGTTTAGCGCCTTGATTAGCGTGTCGGGAGGGCATAATTGGATATATGTGTGATTAATTGATTAAATGCATGACTATGTGGCATGCATGATATATATATATATGAAGATATGAATATATATTTAGATGCATGTTTATGAGTATTAAATATGCATGTGGGCTCATTCTTAATAACAAGGGCATACTTGTAATATTTGCTCGTTGTGGGCATAAATGTGATTATATGTGAGTAAATGATTGAGACCACATTATCATGTGGATATATTTGCATTATATGGCACGAGGCAATCCTAGTGAGCGAATTAGCAGAATAGTCACAGCGGGGTTTAATACCCGGCTCGGGGCGAGCCGAGGGGTATTTTGGGAAGCTTAGTGTATATTTGGGGCTCATCGAGTAATGGGTAAATATTTGGTAATTAGTTGGATATGTTGGGATTAATCAGGAATTTATAGGACAATTGGAGAACTAGTGGGCAATGGGAAAGAAAGATTGTTTTGACCTTGAGGGGCTTTAATGGGAGATTGTTAAGCAGGGGTATAGTGGTCATTTGGCAAAGAGATAGGCTTAATAACTTAGAAACTTTTAGAAACCAGAACACTCTGTTTTCCTGTAGAGTCCAAGAACTTTACTTAGCTATTTAGATAGTAGTAGTAATAGTAATAACTAGTAGTAGTTATAATATGTTTATTACTGTGGATTTTTGTTCAAGCCGGGATTTAGTTGGAAAATCCTAGCAATAGTTATGGATTTTATAAGCTTAACCTATAGTTTAAGAATATTAATTATAACATAAGGTTTGATTAATATTGCTGGTTATTAATATGATAATTATTATAACCTAAGGTTTAGATAAAGCCAATAGGATTATGACACTTGTCATATGCATGGTTATTAAGGAATTATTATTTTAATGATAAAATAAGGGAAATATAAGACTTAGTCTTCACCAGAATTTGTTAGGATCATGACATTTGTCACAATTTTATTTTTTTGTGGATTAGGTTGTTATTTAGATAATTAAATAGATTTTTCGTAACTTTAGGGTACTGTAACTTCCGACCTATTTTTGACCTAGTTATGTTATGAATTTCGAAAACTAGAATCTCTAGAAAGTTTTAGATAATTGAATTAGGTTTCTAATGGTATAAAGATAGTCTAAATCGGAGTCCTGCGGCTCCAGATATGTTAATTTTACTGTAGGTGAGTTTCGAGTTACGAGATTTAGGGAGTTAGAAGTTAGGATTCTATTTGTTTTTATTATTTTTGTTTTAAAAATCAAGGTTTGACTCTTTAAACCTCTCTCTGAACAATTTGACCAAGTCCTAAGCCTTTGGCTAAAGAATACTCAAATATTTTCAATTAAATTCATTATTTTTATTCAAAACCAAAAAGAAGATTTTTATTCCTAGAACTCTATAAATAGGACCTAGCACCAAGCATTTTCATTCATTCTTCAAGCATTGATCAGAGCCTTCCAGATGCTAGTGAGACTATAGAGTGATAAACACTTGGGTTGGGGTTATAAGCTTTATCATTCTAAGCTTATTAGACACTTGGGAAGTAAGGTTCATAGTGTGTATTTTGGTTTCGAGGTGTAGTTCGGTCATAGCAATTTCAAAGGTATTCCTATTCTTAGTTCCTTTTCTGTATTGTTTCATTAGTTCTTATAGTTTTTCTCTACTCCATTCCTAACTCAGTCTTCTCTATTCTTGGTTAGGCATCTAAGTTCTTCGAACTTGAGGTTTCTTGTCGGTAAGATATTCTCGGTGGTTTTTAGTTCATTCATCTCTTTCTTTTAGAATACTCACCTCTATATTAATGGTTTTTAGGAGTGTTCCAAAATCCCGACCTTGTTCTCATCATCCCAATGTTTTGGTAAGGAAAATAGGATAGTTCTTATGTGATATGTGCTATGTTTATATAAAAGTGTTATAATTATGATATAGTATGATTGTATGTGTTATGATATATGTATGTTTGGGGCTTATGGTTGTTATATAGCAAACCCTGTCACATTTATGTTTTGGGGCTTATAGTTGCTATATAGCAAACCCCTATAGTTATATGTTTTTGGGGCTTATAGTTGCTTAACTAGCAAACCTCATTGTAGTTTGAGGCTTATAGTTGCTTAGTTAGCAAACCCCAATAGTCACCATGTACATGGGTTAGAATTATGATATATGTGTTATAGTATATGATATATGTTCATAGTTTATGTGTATGATTATGTTTCATGCTTGTAGTAGATTTTCCTTGCTGGGCATTAGGCTCATTCCTTTATGTTTTATATGTACAGGAAAATAGTTTTGGCGGCAGGAAGGTTCTTGGCAGCTTGGGAATGTGTATTGAGGGAGAATGGAAATCAGTGGACTGCGCGAATGATTCGAGGATGAAGTTGTTTAAGTCTTTTAAATTATGATTTTTATGTATTTCCGCACTTAATATTGTAACCATTTTATTTAAGATTTAAGTTATGCTCTATTTTATTTTCAAAACAATGGGATCCCATATCCTACTATGAATTTTATGTATTTTAACTGTTTACAATTTTAATAAAGTTATGGTTATTTCATATGTATGTTTTCTTAAGATTAGTGCATGTGTATAGTAGTTATTAATGGTCCAAAGTCTAGAATAGTTGGGTCATTAATTTTCCTCACCACTCCCAACCGACCCTCTCTTCTTCTCTCTCAATTTGGTGGAACTTTGAGGAAGCTAAGGGGAATTGGTGGCTAAAAGCTTTGGGAAGTGAAGACTTGAGGCCTAAAACTTGGTTAGCTACAGCTAGGGGGACTAGTTCATAGCCAAGGTGAGTTTTGATTGTTGTTTCAATGGTGCTTTGTTTTGGTTTTATAGTTGTTCTTAGTTTTAAGGTTTAAGATTGTGAATTCAACTTTGGATGGAGGTTTGAGTGCATTGATCTGGGTTTAGTGATAGATTTAATTGATGAATTGAAGCTTGTGGTTGGGCTTTGGTTGAGGTGCAACTCAGGGGTAGTGATTATTAGATGAGGTGAGCTTGAATCTAGTTTTAATTGGGTTTTATTAGGCTTAAGGGTACTCTTGAGTGTTGCACTCAAAGATTAGAATTTTGAGGTTATGACGAGATCTCTACTCCTAGAACCTTTGCTTATGAGGTTTTAGCTTAGCTATTAATGGTTATGTGTTGGTTATGTTGTGTTGTTATGGAATTGGAATTTAATTTTGAGCTTGGATGCAGTTTAGGAACTAATTTTATGGGTGTTAGTTTGGAGAAAACGTAGAAAAGTAACGGGGTTTTCTGGGTTCGCGAGGCGCGCTACGGCCCTGTTCATGGTCGTCGCGACCCGCATGGCCCCAAGAGCCTAGGGAGGCCTCTGCCTTTGAGGCGCGCCGCGACCCTTTGGGTCAGGTTGCGGCCTGCATGCTTGTTAGGTTGGAGGGTTGGCGCCTCTATCTCTGAGGCACACAACGACCCTCAGGGCTAGGTCGTGACCCGTGTAGGCAGCCCTTTCTAGAATTTGTCTTAGGGCTCAGGGAGGCTCGGGAATTAAAACTTATGCACTCGGGACGATTTCTACTACATGGTTTAGTAGAAATCGAGGTCCCAGAGGCTTGTATTTGAATCCAACGTTTTTTAATGGTTTAGGATCTTATGGTTATCCATTATTGCATTGTGATTAGGTTATGCCGCAAGGGCTCAGGACTAGGGATCATGCTCGGGATTGCTATATAATGGCTGCTCGGGACCTGGGAAGAAATCTGTACCCATATAGTTGTCATTAGGATTGAGATTTCTTGTAATTGAATATATGCATTTTGCGGGTTGTATATCTGTTAAGTGGACTATGGAAGTACGGCCTATGGGTGCCGAGGCTGATGATAAGCGTATTAGATGCAGCTCGACCAAAGTGATTCAGGGTCAGCTAAATAATCAAAGGACTCGGCCTAAGTGAGCCGAGGTCAGCTAAATAACCAGAGGACTCGGCCTAAGTGAGCCGGGGTCGGCTAAATAAACAGAGGGCTCAGCCTAAGGGTGCCGACACCTAAATATTTGTATTACTGATTGAGATGTATGCTTGAGAATACATGTTTACTGTTGTTTAGCCTAATGCTTGTACTCTATTGAATTATTCAATTAATTGGATTAAAGTTGATTGAATGCTATTGCTGCTATATGTGCTTGTTTTTTATGGTTTTCTAGCTGGGCCTTGGCTCGCGGGTGCTATGTGGTGCAAGTAAGGGAGTTGATAGCAGGACCAGCCATGAGTTGGAGAGCTTTAGGGGTGGTGTGTACATATGCAACCTGCTCGATCACCACGGTCGGGATAGCTTGGGAGGAACTAGGGTTAAATCCTGTTTTGCCGCTTAGGATGGCTAAATTGTATCTGTTTACCTTTTACAAGTCTGTAAACTGATTTTTGGGATCTCGTGTACAAACTTAATATTTTAATGAAAAATAATCATTTTGTTGGCCAAATCTTTTATTGTTTGACCTTAGCTTAGCTTTTAATTACACGTTTAAGTTCAAACGACTTGCTTAGCAGGTTAAGCACTATTTTAAACACATAGTGTAACGCTCTTGGTTATCCAGGGCGTTACAAGAACGTTCTGATATTCATAATCAATAGTGATGCTAATAAGCATTTCTTTAACATTTAACAATGCTTATAAGCGTTACTAGCATTTATAACCAAATAACAATGCTAATAAACATTTTCTGACATACATGTATCTATGACAGTGCTAATGAGTGTGAACTGGCCGACATGTCCATGTAATAATGCTAATAAGCATTTACTTTGCATTCGCAAGCAATGTCAGTGCTAATAAGCACATCCTTTTATATCATGCAGCAGTCAAGGGCCAAGCCTTATAAGGATATCTCATGCTACCTAATAAGGCAGGAAGATATGGCATTTATATCTTATTTAAGCAGTTGAGCACATAACCTCATAAATAGTTACCAAACCTTGAGTCGAGCTTGTCTTTAGAGTTGAGTGTACGTGCCCAACCTGTCTTCAGGAACCCTTAACCTTAGCACGCTCTGACACCAAGTTGTAACACCTTGGTTAGCCAAGACCGTTACACTGTGTATTTTAAATATTGTTAAACTCGCTAAATGAGACATTTGGCCATAAACATGAAATTAAATGTGATTAACGGTCCATGGTTAAAAATTTCAATCAAAAGGAATAGTTATTTCGTTAAATTGTTAAGTTGTACACGGGATCCCATAATAAATGTTTAGAACGTTGTTTACAGTTCCAAAAAGGGTAATTACAATTCAAAAGTTACAACGCGCAGACCTAAGCTGCAAAAATAGGGTTTAACCCTAGTTCCTCTAAGGAACCTTGGTCGTGGTGGTCAAGCGGCCGCATATATTGTAACGCCCTGGATAGCCAAGACTGCTACACTATGTATTTATAAAGGTGCAGGACTTGCTAATCAACTCATTTAGTGAAAAACGTGATACAGAAACCACTATTGAACTAGGGTTAAAAGGTTTTGGTCTCAAAAGGGTACATTTCATATAACTAAACATTTTTTTTACACATGGGATCCCAAAAAGGAACAGCGTTCAAAAGTCAGTTTGCAAAATTTCCAAAGTTTAAACAATCATTAGCCACTCTAAGGGCAAAACAGATGTATCTGATTCTCCTGTTCCTGTCTCCCTCTCAACGGTGGCGGCTGAGCAGCTGATTATGTACATTCTGCTCTCAATGCTCTCCGAATCAGAGCTGATCAAGCTTGCCCTTGCCTTTACCTACACCACGAAGCACCCCTGAGCCAAGGCCCAGCAAGAAAACATATCATATTATATAACAAGCAATAATAACATTTGGATAACCCTTTAAGCATGTTCATACACTTAACATACCACAGTAATCACAAAGCATGAAGATTCAACCAAAGAATCAGCTAATCATGACTCAGCTATACAGCATAACAATCGATCAATCAATAATAACAAACAAATCACATAATAATCAGGGTCGACACCTTAGGTTGCACCCTCTGTTTACCCCACTGACTCCGACCCGCTTAAACCGAGCTCAGTGTATAATAAGTTGTCCTCAGCTACCAGTGGCCGAGCCACGCCCTGTGTGCTAGTGTAAACTTCAGCACTCTTAGGTCGTTGGTTTACTATTTACATGGCATAATACCATCCTTTCAAAGCATACAAAATAGGGAACCCTTAGTCCCATTATAAATCCACAACAGGGTGCAGTTTTCTTACCTTTAGTTCCCAAGTGTACTGGCTACGAGCGATGCCTCTTAAGCACGATCCAATTCCTAAGCCCTAGCTTAGTACCTAGTCACAACCAAGATAAGGGATACCATCAATGATCGTAAAAGGGCTTCTAGATAAAGTTCTAGTCTCCGGAACATTGAATTCCACCAAACACAGTAGTAGATCCAATCCCATGCACCCTAGGTAAAATTCCCATGCTTAAAGTCCCAAAATCCCTAAAGGGCCATGGCTCAAGCCACCCATGCCACCGCATAGCCCCCAAACAGAACCCATCTAGGCTCAGAACCAGACACAGGCCGCGGCCCTACTCAGACCATGTCGCGGCCCGCCCTCCATCCCCAGCATCCATCAGCTTCAGAGGGTCGCGGCTCACCAAGAACTATGCCGCGGCCCGACCCCTTCGAACCCAGAAAAACCACCATTTTTTACTCCTAAACCTCACTCAAAACCATCCAAAACTATCCCAATTCCACAACTCAATTATCCCAAAACTTCTCACATGATTCCTGCAACACAACCCAACTGAAACCTAGTCTAAAAACTCATTAAAAACTCACTTCAATCTCTGAAACTCACCTACTTAAAAACATCAAAACCAGTCATGCAAACTCAAAATTTAAACTCTAAATTACGAATTGAAGCTTACCTTCTTTGATGAACCAACTTCCTTAACAATCTCTGAGCTAAAACCCAAGCTTTCAAGCCTCAATTCTGCCCTTCAACACCAAAGCTCATAAACACTTCAAAACCCAGCTATAACATAGAATTTTAATCACCATGCTTCAAGCTTATATCTTACCTTAGTTCTTGACTGAGTCCCTAGCTGAACACTGGACTAATCCTTCCAAACTCCAGCCCAATCCACTGAATTTCCCAGCTAAAATCCTCAAGTTCTAGTAGTTTTTCTTTGAGAGAGAAAGGGAGAAAGAGGGAGGGTCGATTCCCTATGTTCTACTGTGTCCTGAGTTTTTTACTTAGTCTATCCTTAGATAATTAAGTTAATCCCAAGGCTTGGGGTACCGGAAATGTCCCCGAGGGAAAAATGGTAAAATTCCCCAGTATTCCCACCTAGACTTCCTAACCTCAAATATATCTCCAATTATTTATTTCCATCACCCGATAACCTAAATAACCATCCAATACTTAAAGTACTCCTTGACTTACCCAAAGTCAAGTATTAAGCCCCGTTGTGACTTTCCCGCTAACTAGCTCCCTAGAAACGCCTCAAGTCGCTTGCTGCAGATTTACCCACATAATAATGTGGTTCTCACAATTATAGAATATAATCACATTTATATTCATATAAACACACTAGCATGTTGTGTTCACGGTGGACCTGCTCGACAGAATAGAACTCGAATTCAGATAGTTCACCTTTAACCTTAGCTAGATAAGTTGTTATTTTGATTCCTCGAGCTTGGTACTCCCCTAACACTTTATTAACCATGAGATAAGAATCGCTAAAGCATTGAATTGCTCTTACTATCAGCTCCTTTGCTATCTCCGACCAAAAATACCTCGTACTCTACTTCGTTGTTGGTGGCGTCAAAAACAAATCTGAGAGTCGTATGGAAGTGATGTCCTTCAGGCGAAATTAAAATTATTCCAGCTACGGACCCATTCTCATTTGACGATCCGTCAATGAAGAGTTTCCACAACTTTTGTACAGGTTCTCTTATTGGTTCATCCTGGAACCCCCGTACATTTAGCCACGAAGTCAGCGAGCGCTTGGCCTTTGATTGTTGTTCGTGGTTTGTATAGTATCTCGAATTGACTAATTTCGATGGCCCACTTTAACAAACATCCTAATGTCTCAGACTTTTGCAAGACATGCCTTAAAGGTTGATGAGTTAAGATGTGTATAGTGTGGGACTGAAAATATGGCCTGAGTTTTCTTGAAGCTAGGATCAAACAAAATGTGAGTTTTTCAATTAGAGGATATCTGGATTCAGCCCCCAGGAGCCTCTTGCTCACATAATACACCGGTTTCTATGCTCGATTTTCCTCTAGAACTAATACAACACTGACCGCGTTTTCTGTTACAGCTAGGTTTAAGTATAGACCTTCCCCAACAGTTGGCTTTGATACACACGGGGCTCAGCTAGATGAGTCTTCAGATCCTGAAATGCCTGTTTGCATTCTTTTATCCATTCAAACTGTCTATTTCCCCTAAGCAAGTTGTAGAAGGAAATACATTTTTTTGTGACATTGATACAAATCAGTTCAAGACAACGACCTTTCCGGTTAAGCTCTATACATCTTTACGCGATCTTGGTGAAGGCATCTCTAATAGAGAATTGATCTTTTCTGGGTTTTCCTCGATCTCCCTTCGCATTGACTATGAAGCCTAAGAACTTTCCCGATGACACCCCAAAGGTACATTTCTAGGGTTTTAGGTTCATGTTGTATTTTCTCAGCACGCCAAAACATTCCTCCTGATTGGATACATGGTTACTAGTAGTCTTTGATTTGAAGAGCATATCATCGACATACACCTCCATGTTTCTCCCGATCTAGTTAACGAACATCTTTTTTACCAGCCTTTGATAAGTTGCACCAGCATTCTTCAGCTTGAATGGCATAACTTTGTAACAACATACGTTATGCTCGGTCATGAAGCTAGTGTCCTTTTGGTCCACAGGGTTCATCGCGGTCTAGTTATATCCAGAATACGCATCCATGAAGGACATGAGCTCATGACCAGCTGTTGCGTCTACTAATTGATCAATTCTAGGCAATGGGAAACAATCCTTGGGACATGATTTATTAAGGTCGAAGAAATCAATGTAGGTTCTCCACTTTCCACTAGGCTTCAAGACCAAAATGGGGTTGGCTATTCAGGTCAGATATTTCTCCTCCCTGATGAACCTGCACTTTAATAAATGAGCTACATCTTCCTCTATAGCTCATCTTCACTCTTTTCCTAATAGCCTACGTTTCTACGCCTACACAAGTATGTTTTTGTACAAATTTAATGTGTGCATCATCACGCTCAGACTGATTCCTACCATGTCCTCATGCGACCAGGAAAAGACGTCAAGATTTCTTCTCAAAAACTTGACCAACTCCTTTCTTTTGGATCTGAGATTTTTCCCAACCTTTACCACTTTTGAAGGTACTTCTAGGTCGAGGATGATTTCCTTCTTGCTTCTCTAAAGCCTGGAGCTCATATCTCTCTATGCCTAATCTCAGATCAATTTCTTAGGGTTGGGGCTACCTCATTTCTGACTTCCCGAGGTTCCTCATTCTCCTCGATTATTACCATGGATTGCTGCCTGGGTTGGGATTTTCCCTTCATGGCAATGCTATAGCATTCCCTACTAGTGAATGGATCTCCCATCATGATGAATAACTCCGAGAACGATGGAAATTTCATGGTCAGATGGAGAACTGAAGTTATAGCTTCGAACACCATCAACGCAAGTCTCCCCAAAATTGCATTGTAGGTGGTCGGACTATCAATTACTACAAAATCGAGCATCTTGGTGACAACTCATGTCTCCTCGTCCAATGTGACTACAAGCTCGATTGTTCCTATGGCTATCATTCCCACTCCCAAAAATCCATAGAAGATCATTGAGGTCGCTTTAAGATTGGCTACAGATAGCCCCATATTTTCAAGGGTGGACTTTAATAACATCTTTATGAAGCTCCCATTGTCGATCAATATCCTTCGTACTCTTCGATTAGTAAGCTGGATGGTTATCACCAGTGAGTCATTATGCGGGAATTGGACGTGGCTAGTGTCCTCTTCCATAAAAAATGATTGGTTGTTTCTCCAACTGATGTTTCTTTGATATCCTCTACTCTAGTACAAATTTGGCACTATTATACGTCTTCAGCTCTGGATATACCTTTTTTGGGCTCCACTGCTCGTTCCTGCCAAATGGGGCCCTCCATTAATAGTGGCTATTTCCCCTCCTTCAACAGGAGGAGGGATAATCTAATTTCCTTGAGCTGGTTGAGGGTTGGCCTAGCTTTCCTGAGCTGGTTGTGGGTTTTGCCTCGCCAGTTAACTAGGAGCTACCCTGTTTTGAGCATATTGTGCTAACGGTCCAGCCCAAATGAGAGTCTGGATCTCATCTTTCATTTGATGACAATCATTAGTGTTGTGACCAATGTCATTATGATACCAGCATAACTTAGTTGGGTCTCTCTTTGCCCTTTGATGCTTTATGGGCTCAGGCTTCTTCCATGGAAGGCGGGTAGAGTTACCTAAATAAATATGTTCTTGTGTATTCATTAAATCTGTATAGGCGGTGTAGATGGAGGTATATTTATCCCCATGCCTATTTTTCTTAGACCCGTTTTAGTGTACCTCACCATTCCCTTTCCATTTATTACCCCCGACTGGTTATTCTGGGTAGCGAGCTGAGTCACAGTTACAGCATCTGTTACCACTCCAGCAGACTGAACGGGGGTCTGGCTGGTTCCAACAATAGCATATTCTACCTCTTTCAAATTTATCCATTCTTGAGCTCGAGCCAAGAACTCATCTACACTCTTCACTCCTTTTCTCTAGAGTTCTTTGCACAACTCTCATCCTACGGTAATTCCCGTTCTTATACCCATGAGCTTAGAGCTATCATCAGCGTCTCTAGCTCGGGCCGCTGCATTTGTGAATCGGTTAAGATATGCCTTCAGGGATTCACTGGGTTGTTGCTTGATGTTAGCCAATGAATCGGCCTCTACTCGGGTCTCTTTTGCAACTTGAAACTGTCTTTTGAACTCGGAAGATAGTTTTTTCCAGAAGGTGATTGAATGTTTTTATATTTATTGAACCACAATTTGGCCGGTCCAGTCAACGTTGTGGGGGAAAAATATACCTTAGGTCTAAATTTATATTGTGGGCCATCATCATCGTGTTGAAGATCCCTAGGTGATTGGACGAACCAGTGGTTCCATTATATGTGGGCATGGTCGGCATCCTGAAGCTGGCAGGATACAGAGTTGTAGCAATATGGGGAGTGAAAGGCTCGACCTCCTTATCAGAATCACAATCATCAATGTATTTTCTAAACATGAGTCTTTTCATCTACTCGTCCATTAAGGCAAGCTACTCGAGGGTTGAATCCTTGGTCTCTAGGTTATTTTGGAACTAGTTATCAGCTCCCACCCTGTTGTATGTGTTAGAAGAGTTATTATCCTTCCAAGCTTGAGCCCGTTTAGGCAGTACATTCCCATTGTCACGTACAACATATGGATATCCCCTGGCCTGAGTATAACTCAAATCATCATGGTGAGTTGGGTGTCCTCTTTGTGACTTCAGATGATCACGCAGGTCGAAATGCAGGTCGGAGCGAAGACTTTGTGCAGAGCTTAAATGATTACTTAGGTCGCTCTCATGTCTGCCTCCACGCTAGCTTTCTGTCCAATAGTTCCCATTCACGAAGCTTACAACTCGTGGCTAGGATCAAGGCCCTGAATTATTGGCACGAGATCGCGTGATATAAGCGTCTTCTGAGGGGGGGAAGATTTCTCCTGCTATGCCCTCAGGCTTAATATTCCTCTGTGGGCGAGGTGGCCTTAGATGTCGAATCAGCGATGGAGGATGCCTTATTGGTGAAGTTATCCTTGTTCCATCGAGAAGCACTAGATTAGGTCGCCCTTGTTCTACTCCAATTTCTCTGGTTTGAGGCAATGCAGATTTGTTTCTCTGTGCTGGAGCTGCTGGCTGAGGCACTGATGGATTTTTTGGGACGTTTCTTCTCCTTGAATCAGTTTTAGCTCGCCCTGTCTAGCCAGGCTGATTCCTGGGAGTGTGATTTGAATTATTATCCCTGCGAGGGTTGGCAGGTTGATCATTTTGTGGAATCCGTTCAGAAGGAATGAAACTCGGGGTCGTCGTTCGGACAAAATGGCTGACATTAGGTCAATGATTCCTATGGGGATTAGCAGATTGAGCATTTCAAGGAGTCCGTTCAGAAGGTACAGAACTTGGAGTTGAAGTTTTGACAGAGCGGCTGATATTGAGTCGATTATTCCTGTGGGGCCCACTTTGCCTCCTTCTAACAATAGCATCGGTTGTAGGAGAGGCTAATCGAGCTAAAATCTCCTCAATCTGCTTGTTGGCCTAGGAAAGATGTTTCCTTAACTGGGCATTTTCTATCTCGATGGCTGTCAGGTATCCAGGATGGGGATTTGGTGGGCATGTGGGTGAGCTCCCAGCATCATCTAGGTCCACATGTTGTTTTCCAGGGCGACGTTGCGTGGATGTACCTTCTCCAGTTGGGATGCCGCATGGTGACCCTCCTAATCATCAGGTTGCTCTATTTTGTTGTCGCACATGGAACAGGTGACCACCATAGTGATTGTTGGGTTGAAATTTGTATGGGAATTCAAGCCTAATCTACTCTCAACGAAAGCACCAATCTATTGATGCAGTTTTTCAGCAACAAGGGATTTAGTAATCCGACAATAGAGAGATTAGGCTTTTCGTAAACCGAATGTATAAGAAATGGCAAAAAAACAAGAGTGCAAAATGCTCACACGATTTTACGTGGTTCAGGGGTTAAAATCCACCCAGTCCATGAGTCACACTTATTGATTTGTTTAGTACTCTTGAAGAAATTGTTGATGACAATTTCAGCAAAGTTTTTGCATACAGAAAGTCGATCTCTTTAACTATCCATTCCCCTTGTATTTATTGGAGATTCTCATGGACATTTTTTGGGTAACCATACATTAATATGGTAATTGAAAATTTTGTGTAACTTCCCATTTACATAAATATATGATTGTTTATTAAATTTATATTTGTTATATTAGGTAATAAATGCATAATAAAATCTGGGCCTTTATGAGGCGTATAAAGAATCTCTGAATCTTTTGACATCTTTCACCGTGCGCCATGACCAGGCTTCTGCGAGCTAAATGCTTTGTTCAAGCTGGGTGTCATATGACTAATATGAATTGACAGGGTCAGGTTTAGAGTTTCGTAAAGGCGATCTGGGCGATGTGTATCTCGAACTAAGTTGTTAGCACAAAAAGTAATCTGGAGACTATCTAGTTGTCGTAAGCTATCAAGTTGACTCGAGCTACTCATTCCAGAGTTAGGAAGATGCTCTATATGTAATCTTTCTTCATACGCTTGTCTGGTAGCTGTACCCCGTGCTAAGTAATTCAACTTGTATTTTTGGGGTACATCAACCATAATCAACATTGAATATAAACTACCTAAATCATAAGCATGCACTAACATATTCATACATCAACAATAAGTAAATAAATCATGAAAATTATACAACTCAGAGTATGTCAAGTGTACACCATGTGTGTAGGTATCCACTCTTCTTACCTCGATAGCAGCAGCAATCCACACACTAACACTGTAACGTCCTGAATTCGCTAATAAAGCCTTAATTAGCGTGTCAGGAGGGCAATAATTGACTTAATTGTATTACTACATGATTAATTGTGATATATGTGTATCAATATGTGATTACTTGAATTACATGATTATGACTAGATATGGATGTTTAGGTGAATTAAATATGCATGTGGGCCTGTTCGTGTTGTTAAGGGCATATTTGTAATTTTGACCCGTTGAGGGCATGGATGTGATTATGTGTGTGTGTGTTATGACTGAGACCACAGTATTGTGGAAATATATTTGTGATGTGTGATCTGAGACAGTTGGTACCCCTAAGGGGGCTCTCTGACTTGGTTGGTACCCCAACACTAACCTTGGGCCCCCCAACACTATGTAGGGGAAGCCCTAGGGGGGCCTCTCTGACTTGGTTGGTGCCGCAGCACTACCCTTGGTGCCCCAACACTAGACTAGTCTCAGCAAAACCCATTTTTAGAGCTTGGGAAGGCTTGGGGGCTCGGGGGATGGTTCCACCATCCCGCTGGGTGGGATTGGAAGTCCCGAGAGCACAGGATTGGTCTCGGAGTTTTTTTGGGGGGACTAAATCTTAATGAGGTTGTTATTTATGGTTGTGACTAGGTTACCACTAGGGCTCGGGACAAGATCGTGCTCGAGGGTCTTTTATATTTAACTCGTGCTTGGACCAAAGGTAAGAAAATTGTTCATGCTCGTAGAGCAGAGCATGGCCCGATTATTTTTGTTCAATGTTGTGTGTGAATATTTTTAGTTGTTATGCTATGTTTGCATTATTATGATAGATCAGTGAAGGCCGGGGTCAGCGAAGGTCGGGGTCGGCGAAGGTCGGCATTGAATAAGGTCGAGGTCGGTGAAGGTCGTGAGCGGCGATAAGAATGCTAAATGCAGGCTGAACAGCAACAAGCATGTTGAATGCAGGTCTCCATGGCATAGCCATCTAGGGTGTTATGCTCACTCATTCAGTGAAGACCGCGAACCCAGTGCCTGGTAAAGCACCTGCGTTGGCATAGGTCGTTATGTGAATAGTATGTTATGTGTTTAAAGTTGTGCATTTACCAGATTGAATTGTCATATGCTATGTGTAGATTTTTCTTGCTGGGCCTTGGCTCACTAGTGCTCTATGGTGCAGGTAAGGGCAAAGGAAAGGCCGACCAAGCATGAGTTGGAGGGCATGGAGCTGAGCGTACATGTTTGGCCTACCTAGCCGCCACGGCTAGGGTTGTTTTGAGAGACATGTTATAGACATTTGACTTTGTCGCTTAGGTGGACTGTACCTTAACTTTTAAATGGTAAATACATTTTGAAACAGTATTTGAGATCCCAATGTATCACTTTTATAACTTTAATGTATGTCCAAACCTTTATACATAATTTTCATTAAATTAATCTTTATCCTGATTTAATCACACATTTTAGTCAAAAACCTCGATTACTGAGCTAATGGAAAATTTTTAAATCACATGGTAATGGATCTAAGGTAGTAGGGCATTACGACTTGGTATCAGAGCATGCCAAGGTTTATGGTTCCTGGAGATTGACCAAACATGTACGCTCTCTGCCAGAGACAAGCTCGACTTAGGGTTATTCAGGATTACCAGGTAACGGGTAGTCATTTAGCGGTTATTTGGGTATGCTGGGATTAATTGAGGATCTATAGGAATACTCTAGGAATTAGTGGGAATGTGGAAAATGATGGGATTGCCCTTGGAGGCATTAAATGGCTAAGGATAACCTAGGGACATTTTGGACATTTTACAGCTGAGGATAGACTTAGACTTGGGTTAGGATTCTATAACTAATCAGAAAACACAACTCTCTCTCATCATTCTCTCTCTCTCTCTCTCTCTCTCTCTCTCTCTCTCTCTCTCTCTCTCTCTCTCTCTCTCTCTCTCACTAGGCTTGGAACTTTGGTGAAATCTTTGGAGAAATTGGCTCAGAATTGAGAAAGCTTGAAGCTTGGAGTGATTGGTTTTAGCTCAAGGTCGAATTCCCTAATTGAGGAAAGGTTCTATTCTAAATTCTATTGATTTTCTACTGTGATTTAGGGTGTTCTTGAGGTGTTCTTAAGCTTCAAAGCTCAAGATTGGATTTTTGATTTTAATGGGATTTTGATCTAGGGTAAGTTTGGGTTTTGTTGATGGTGGTGTGTTAGTGAAGTTTTTAGGCTAAATTTTAAGTTTGGGGCGTGTTTAGATTGGATTTTGGGGGTTTGAATTCAAAGATTACGCAGGTGGGAAAACCTATAATTCTATGTTCATAGGGAGCATCCCAGCGCTCGAAGTGGGCACCCCAGCACTATACAGGGGAACCCCTAAGGGGGTTCTCTTACTTGGTTGGCGCCCCGGCACTATGTAGGGGAAGCCCTAGGGGGGCTCTCCGACTTGGTTGGCATCCTAGCGCTACCCTTAGCGCCCTAGCGCTAGACCAGTCTCAACAAAACCTATTTTTAGAGATTGGGTAGGCTTGGAGGCTCGGGGGATGGTTCTACCACCCCGTTAAGTGGGATTGGAAGTCTCAAGAGCACAGGATTGGTCCCGAAGTTTGTTTTTTTGGATTGAATCTTAATGAGATTATTATTTATGGTTGTGACTGTTGGGGTTTTATGCCCTAATTAAAACCCAAATTCTTTGTAATCTCATTTTATTATCAATAAAAGAATAGAAATCATTTTTGACTTGGTTAATCACTTTGCTCACATGTTTTATTTTCATGATTATTTGTTTAATATAAACTTCTATTAAATCCCGAGCATATAGCTAATCTTATTTATAGTGACGTAATCACTGTGGAATATAAATATGATTATATGTTCAAAATAAGTTAGTCCTAAGATTAGTCAGTGCACAGGATTTACACTGACTTTCCAATCTACGATATGATCTACTTACACATTACAGTGTTATGTTCTTTCCAGAACATTAGCAAAGTAGATAAGATCGAATGTATTTGTTACATCGGACTGGACCGATATTGACAGTTGATAAGATAAGTAAAGATACCATTTTTATCTATTCTAGTCATATCATATAGTTGACCATAGGTCAATTCAATCTCAACTCTGAGTGGTTAGTATTCTAACTAATTGTATTACTTGAGTTCTTTGACTTGTTCGTTACCAGCTTACCCTGCGGACTAGCCCATACTTACATCTTGGGAACTCGGTAGTATAATTGAGTGGGAGTGTTAATCATAGATATGAACATCTATAGCTTCTGATGAAGAAGTGAAACGATGGTTTCCTTTTAGTTTGGTTCAAGGTGTTAAATGATAGAGATCTCATTTCAGTAATTAAATTAGTTTACTGAAATATCATTTACAAGGAACTAAGTGTTTTAGGATAAAATACAATGAGGGGTAAAACGGTATTTTAGTCCTATCTCATTGTAGACCGTCTATAGAGGATTGAGTGACAATTATGGTTGTAACAATGAATAATTAATAGCGTATCTATATTTGTTATAGAGCGTTCTATGAATTCAAGAGTCCAATTCCGAGTCTATAGTGGAGTCACGAGGAATTAATAAGTTAATAAATTTATTTGTTAGATTTATGATAACTTATTGGAGCTTGATTTCATAGGCCCATGGTCCCCATTGTACCTTGGATAAAATCATCTATATAGTCTCAATTAATTGATTTAATCATCAATTAGAATTATCAAAGTTGACCAGGTCAATTTTGGATAGTTTCACAGAGTTGTGTAATTTTGAGAAGAAAAGAGAAATTATGGCAGATTTATTAATTAAGATAAATTGGTATCTAAATTGATAAATAAGTTTAAATCAAGGTTCAAATTATAAATAATTAATTTTATAAAGGATTTAAATAATTATTTAATTAATTAAATCAATAGAAAATAATACAGGCCTTGATTTTAAGTCCAATGGGCTTATAATCAAATGGGAAATTTCACGGGCCTATAGCCCATGATAATTTTGACCTAGGGCTTCAAAATGGCTATTATTTTATTGATTTTTTAATTAAATTAAATGGCCTAATTGAGTCTATAAAAGAAGTACTTAGAGAGAAGATTTCAGAGACGACAGATAAGTCACAAGTCAAATTTTTTGTTAGTTTTAGATTCTCTCTAAACACAAGTCTTTTTCTAAGCCTCTTTGTTATTTTCTCTTCTTCTCTCTATATCTATCTTATGTGTTGAGAATTTCCCACACTAGTCTAGGTGGTTCTAAGGATACATTAGAAGATTGTGAAGAAAATAGAAGATCGGTTCAGTTTCTTGATAATACTCTGCGACAGAGGGGATACAAGAGTTAGAGAAACTAAAGGAATGACTCTTTAATTCTGCTGCGTATACTGTAAGTATTCTATTCTTTGTTTATTTTGAATTCAATTTTAGAAACATGTTTTAGGCTATCTCGTATTAATTTGTTTAATATTGGATATACATGAAAATAAATAAAGATCTTGTATAAGCTAATCCAACAATTGGCCTCAGAGCCTTTGGTAATCTTTATTTTCCTGCATGAACATGTTTAAAATTGGATTATTTGATATGTTTGAATAATTGGATGGTTTTTCATGTTTTTATGAACATATTGATTTTATGTGAATTTTAGCAATTTTTAGGTTATTTTGTTGTGTTTACTATTCTATTAATTTTTATATATGCTTTATTTTGTTTAAAACATGTTAAAAGTTAATTAGAAAATGGTTTTGGTTTGAAAAATTGCTCAAAAAAATTTGGCCTGGCTCCCATGCGCGCGCCCACGCACACCAGCACGATGAACAGTGCCCGTGAACAGTACCACGGGTACTATTCATCCTTTTTTTTCAAATTTTTTTTTAAATTAAAATTTGTAGAAATAAATTATTTATAATCAAAACCAAAAATATCTTTTCTGTTTTATCATTTATTTATTTTTTTTAAAATAAGATATTTTTGTTTGTTGAGATTTAAATAATTAGATATTTTCTACAAAATTCAAATTCAAATTTAAAAATAGACTAACAACTTAATTTTAAATATTTTAATATATTAAAATATTAGAATTATGATATCAGATATTTAAGATATTTTCATTTAAATTCTTGATATTTTTATTAAATCTTTATTTGAAAATATAAATATATTTTTATTCTATAGTTATTTTAATATTTAAATTATTTGAAATTTGAACATTGTTAGTTAGATATTTTTATGGATATTTGAATTTGCTTAACTATTTGAGATATTTTACGGTTGTTATAACTATTTTTATTTTATTATTTTTAAATGGTTAAAATATTAGATAATAGTTGTGACAACACAAGATATTTTTGGAAAATAGTTTAGATATTGATTTTAAAATTTAAAATTAATTAAATTTTGAAAAATATCATTTTTTTCAGCCAATTAATAAAATATTTTTTTTTAATGGGATTTAAATTAACTTTGGTTAATTGTTGATAAATCCTATTTAAATTAAATCAATATTTTTTTTATCAAATTAACCTTAAAACCAAGTTGATTGTTGATAAATGAAATTTAAATTAATTATTGTTAATTGTTAATAAATTTCATTTAAATTGACTTATTTTTTGTAAAAATTTAATTAATTTGAATTTTTTTTTTTTTGAAAAATTCTAGATAATTAATTATGGTATTTTTGCAAATGAAATAAATTGTGTTATTTTTGCATAAATTCATAGAATTGCTCATATAGTAACATGATTAGGCCCATCCAATTATAACATGTCTGTTTGCACTATATGTGATATTTTTGTAATTGGGCTTAGATGCATATAGTGGCCCATATATTTGTTAGATATATGGTATTTTGCCAAATAAAATATTCATAAAATGATAGGTTTTATTTGGGCTCATTAGAAAATGTAAAGTTTAAATTCCTCTCTTGTGGGTGATTCCACTTATGAAGGCCCATTTGCTTTGCATGACTATAGTGGGCATAATCAATTAATAACAATTAATAAAACGAATGTTTAAATTCTTGTCTTTTGGACCTTGTATGGAAGATAGGGGGCATTTGTAGTGGGAACGACATACTGGACCCAGCCCTCCTCCATACAAGCAAAATTGTTAAGGCTCATTTACCTGAGTTGGACTTAATTGTATAGGTTCATTATATTAGTTAAACCTAAATATTGATTAGCAACAAATTAATTCTAAATTAATTGAATTTGTTTCAATGTGACACTTTAGAATTAATAAGAAATTATAGGACTTTGGTTTTAAAAATTTTAATCTGTTTAATTTTTTTTGGGAAAACCATAGTCATTAATTTTCTAAAAATAAATAATAAAAATACTATTTTTAATTTTATAATGAGCTTATTTTAAAAAATTTATTCAATCTCCACCGTTGGTTTAACATAGTCAATAGCTTAATGGGGCCTTGAGGTGCTTTGATTCGTCCCCCTACGGAAGGTGTTCATTAGTTATTTTGACAAGATTAGATTTCGAAAGATAGATAATTATAGGTCAAATTCTACTCGACTCACTCCTACGGTGACTACTAGGACTAAATCTATGATTATTGAAACTGTGGGTCTAGCTCATAAAATAAGAGATTTTGTTTTCTTATTTTGATCGAATAGTAGGTTGTTAATAGTGGTGTCCATTATTAAATGAGTTTACAACTCTATTTAACTAGTGGTATTTTTGACTCTCGCCAACCGGGACAAGGATATCATAGATTAGTTAAAAACCTAAAGAAATAGAGATATGATTATTTTGGTATTTTTTCTCATATCTTACATATTTTTTGTATATGTTGTGCTATTTCTTGAAATTTGTGTGAATAGAAGTTTTATGGAGCAAATGTGATTGATTTCTATTTTATTGATAATTTGTAGTTTTAAGATAAGTAGTGTCTGTGTCTACTCCCATCCTTTCTCAACTTTCGATGGAGAAACTCACTGGAGAAAACTTCCTTAATTGGAAGCAGAATATCAACATAGAGTTGATTGGTGACAACTCTGAATTCGTCATGATTGAGGAATCCCCAGAACGAGCACCGTGTCCGCACGTTAGTGATGGCACCGTCAATGCTCGTGATGGTACCGTAAATGCTTGGATAGCACCGTCTCTGCACGTTCGTGATGGCACCATAAATTCTCGGATGGCACCGTGTCTGTACGTTCGTGCTCAACTCAACTATGGTCTGACGCAGCTCATGAACGAGCTTCAAATTATTGAACCTGTCATGGGTGGACCTAGTAAAGGGGGTGAAAATAAGACTACTGGTGTTGCTACTCATCTAGCTAAGGTTGAAGCTAACCAAGCTTCATCTTCAAAAGCTGGAAACAAGAGGAAAGGTGGACAAAACAACAACCCCAAGCCTGCAAAGACGAGTGCACAACCACGTGCACAGACGCCTAAGGGGAAGAACATGAAAAACAAGAAAGGTAAAGATAAATGTTTTCACTGCAAAAATAAGGGACATTGGAAACAAGATTGCCCCAAGTTTCTAGTAGATAAAAACAAAACTTCTTGAATCGTGGGAGGAAGTGAACGAAGGTGGCTTAAAGCTTAGAGTTGGGAACGGAGCGTTCGTTGCGATCCAAGCTAGAGGAAGAGCTCGTCTGAAGTTCAGAAATAATTTTTTAATTTTAAAAGATGTATTTTTTATTCCGGATTTTAGTAAAAATTTAATTTCAGTTTCCATGTTGCAATTAGAACGATTTGTTATGACTTTCACAAGTTTTAATATATCTATTTCTTTCAATGGATCGCAATTGTTTATTGCATGTTTGGAAAACAGGCTTTATATTCTGTGACCTAACGAACCCCTCGCTCTTAACAAGACCGATAAACGTCAAAAGACCGATTATAATAATATGACGTACTTATGGCACTTGAGACTAGGTCACATTGGCTATGATAGGATTCAAAGACTTACAAAGGACGGACCTTTGAGGGAACTCACCTTAGGTGAATTACCTTTCTGTGAATCTTGTCTAGAAGGCAAACTGACCCAGCGTCCATTCTCTGCAAAGGGTGATAGGGCCAAAGAACCACTTGGTCTTGTGCATTCAAATGTTTGTGGACCTTTGAATATACAAGCCAGGGGTGGTTTTGAGTATTTCGTCACTTTCATTGACGATTACTCTAGATACTCATGTCTTTACCTAATGCATAGGAAATCAGAAACATTTTCAAAGTTTCAGGAATTCCTAGCAATGGCTCAGAACCAATTAGGTAAAAGGTTAAAGATCTTGCGATCTGATAGGGTTGGAGAATATTTGGATATGCATTTCCAAGATCATTTAACTGAACTTGGGATTTTATCACAACTTACTGCCCCAGGTACTCCGCAACAAAATGGTGTAGCGAAACGCCAAAACAGAACTTTATTGGAAATGGTTAGATGCATGCTTAGTTACTCAACTCTACCAACTTCGTTCTGGGGACATGCAATTGAAACCATGAATGACATTCTCAATGTCGTGCCGTCAAAATCAATCCCCAAAACACCTTTAGAACGCTGGAATGGTCGTGAACCTAGTTTATGCCATTATAGAATTTGGGGGTGTCCCGCTCACGTCCTGAGGAAAAAGGAGGGAAAGCTAGAACCGCGAGCTGAAGTTTGCATGTTTGTTGGCTATCCTAAAGGTACTCGGGGTGGACTTTTCTATAGTCATTCAGAAAAGAAAGTGTTTACTTCTACAAATACTACTTTTCTGGAAAATGACTATGTCCAGAACTTTAAACCTCGCAGCAAAGTAGTTTTAGAGGAGATGGTTAAAGAATTGACTCCAACCAATGTTCCATAGTCATCAACGCAAGTTGATGATGAAATTCCCACTCTTCATGTACAACCGACGCAAGTCGATTTAAATGAAGAAAGTACCACTATTCCTGAGCAAACAGTCACAGAACCTCGTCGTAGTGGGAGGGTTTCTAGGAACCCAGTTCGCTATGGTTTGGATGGTGAAACCAATATGGTTGTTGGTGACACTAGTGATGATGATTCATCATCTTTCAAATAGGCAATGGCTAGCCCTGAAAAGGAACTATGGCTCGAAGCCATGAAACAGGAAATGGAGTCCATGTACTCAAATTCTGTCTGGGATCTTGTGGAAGCACCTAGTGACTTTAGGGTCATTGGGTGCAAGCGAATCTACAAGAAGAAACGAGGCATTGATGGAAATATCGAGACTTATAAAGCTCGACTAATGGCAAAGGGTTATACCCAAAGAGAAGGCGTGGACTTTGAGAAAACTTTTAGTCCGGTAGCCATGCTCAAATCCATTCGCATCCTCCTATCCATAGCAGCCACTCTCGACTATGAGATCTGGCAAATGGACGTCAAGACATCTTTTCTTAATGGAAAGCTTGACGAAGTCATTTATATGGATCAGCCAGAAGGATTTAAAGTATCTGGACAAGAAGGAAAAGTTTGCAAGTTGAATAGGTCCATCTATGGACTTAAGCAAGCTTCTCGTTCCTGGAATCTTAGATTTGATGAAATAATCAAAACCTATGGCTTTGAACAAAATATTGATGAGCCATGTGTTTACCAACTGAAGGCAAATCAAATAGTGGTATTCCTGGTTTTTTATGTAGATGATATCTTACTCATTGGAAACAATGTTAAGAAATTATCAGATGTGAAGAATTGGTTGAGCACTCAATTCCAGATGAAGGATTTGGGTGAAGCAAGTTATGTTCTAGTATCCATATCATCAGGGATAGAAAGAACAGACTCTTATCTCTATCTCAAGCAGGTTACATAGATAAAGTGCTTGAACGTTTCTCAATGACAAATTCTAAGAAAGGGCGTCTACCGTCCCGCCATGGAATTCATCTTTCAAAGAAGCAGTCTCCCCAGACTCCTGAAGAGGAAGATGCAATGAGAAAAGTTCCTTACGCATCTGTAGTTGGAAGTCTGATGTATGCCATGTTGTGCACTAGACCAGACATCTGCTATGCAGTGGGAGTAGTGAGCAGGTATCAGTCAAACCCAGGATCGGAACATTGGATAGCAGTTAAGCATATCCTAAAGTATTTGAGACGGACAAGGGATTATATGTTAGTCTACAAGGGTGGTGTTTTGAACCCTGTAGGCTACACCAATTCAGATTTTCAAACTGATGTCGATGACAGAAAGTCTACTTCTGGAATGGTGTTTACTCTTGGGGTGGAGCTGTGATTTGGAGAAGCGTAAAGTAGTCTGCAATCTCAGATTCCACCATGGAGGCTGAGTACATAGCTGCGTCAAAAGCAGCTAAGGAAATAGCCTGGCTAAAGAAGTTCTATTCTGATCTTGGTGTTATTCCAGAAATGGATAAACCGCTTGTGTTGTTTTGTGACAATACAGGAGCGATAGCCAACTCGAAAGAACCTCGAAGTCACAAGAGGAGTAAGCATATAGAAAGGAAGTATCACATTATTCGAGAATATGTGGGCAGGGGAGATGTGAAGGTTATGAAGATTGCAACTGAAGACAATCTTGCGGATCCGTTTACAAAGACATTACCAGAAGCTACATTTGATAAGCATATCAAGGAGATGGGATTAAAAAAATTAAGGCATTAGTTTCAATTAGTGCAAGTGAGAGTTTGTTGGGGTTTTATGCCCTAATTAAAACCCAAATTCTTTGTAATCTAATTTTATTATCAATAAAAGAATAGAAATCATTTTTGACTTGGTTAATCACTTTGCTCACATGTTTTTTTTTCATGATTATTTGTTTAATATAAACTTCTATTAAATCCCGAGCATATAGCTAATCTTATTTATAGTGATGTAATCACAGTGGAATATAAATATGATTATATGTTCAAAATAAGTTAGTCCTAAGATTAGTCAGTGCACAGGATTTACACTGACTTGCCAATCTACGATATGATCTACTTACACATTACAGTGTTATGTTCTTTCCAGAACATTAGCAAAGTAGATAAGATCGGATGTATTTGTTACATCGAACTGGACCGATATTGACAGTTGATAAGATAAGAAAACATACCATTATTATCTATTCTAGTCATATCATATAGTTGACCATAGGTCAATTCAATCTCAATTCTGAGTGGTTAGTATTCTAACTAATTGTATTATTTGAGTTCTTTGACTTGTTCATTACCAGCTTACCTGATAGACCCAAAATGGGTATGTTTTAAAAATTTATACTCGCAAGCGCACGAATCATATTTATAGAATAGTGTTCGTGTAAGCACGAGGTCGAACCCAAAGGAGTTGACTTAAATCAAAAGAGAAATAAATTTCTAACCTAGTTCCAAAGATTAATGTGTTTTGTTTTAAAATAAAGAAAGAAAATACTAAAAAAAATTAAAATAAATAAACTAAAAAGATTTGTTTTTAATAGTTATTTATAAAATTATTAAGATTTTAGAATCCACAAAATATAAATAATAATATTTATTAATATGTTGACTTCCCAATTTTTAGTGATAATTGAAATCAATCTAATTACCTTTTCCAAAACATTATACTTCCTTTAAGCTCTCTTTAATTCAAAAATATAGATTTTCCTTCACTTCAATAGTATAACTTCAAAGCATTAGTTGTGAATCAATTTAATGAAACTACAAAAAAAAAAATCAAATAATGTTATTTCTAAAGCAAACTATAGTATTTTTGTTCTAAGCATTGGATGTGAACAACTTAATGACACTTCTTAATCAAAGAATACTATATTTTTGCATAATTAAGAACCAAGTAAAATATGTTCTAACAATCTAAAATACATGATATTATAGATGAAAGAAATATTTAGAAGAAGAAAAATCATAAACTTTATTGCTCATTTTGGGAGGTCAACATAAAATAAACACTATATAGTTATATCTTGGTTCATCCTCCACCTTAATAATTTTAAGTGGATTAGAAACCCATAACTATCAAAAACAAAATAAAAATTACAACATAAATAGGAAAATTTGGAGGAGGAACCTCCAAATTATTCCTCTAAAAATACATAAAAACTAATCTAAGAAAAGAAAAAGATTGAGAGAATAGAGAGATGGAAGAAGTGGTGTAAGAGAAGGTGTGCTTGAAATGGTGAAATGAGACTCCTATTTATAGATAAATTCTTTGGTAAAGGATAACACTCCTATTGGTCTAAAAAAAAAAGCACATGGATTCATTCTCAAAATTGCCATCTTTTCCTATAGTTACAAATCCAATGGTGGAGAAAGAAGCACATGGATTGATGACATGGCATTGTCAAGAATTGGATTGGGCCTTTCATTTTGGGCTTGATTTCTTCATTTCTTTATACCAACATTTTATCAACATTTCATTTGCTCCCAACAAATACACCTACATAAAGAAATTAAACACGCATAAATTAGTAACAACATAATTAAACAAAATAAATACAAAAAACAAATAAAAATACATAAAATCAAAATAAAACTAATAAATTCAAAATTACTTAAAAAATTGATAAATTAATTAAAAACTCAAAAACTAAGCAACAATTGGCTTATAAAATGTGGTAAAATAACTCTATTTTGTAGAGTTATCATTACCCTACGAACTAGCCCATACTTACATCTTGGGAACTCGATAGTATAACTGAGTGGGAGTGTTAATCATAGATATGAACATCTATAGCTTCTGATGAAGAAGTGAAACGATGGTTTCCTTTTAGTTTGGTTCAAGGTGTTAAATGATAGAGATCTCATTTCAGTAATTAAATTAGTTTACTGAAATATCATTTACAAGGAACTAAGTGTTTTAAGGATAAAATACAATGAGGGGTAAAATGGTATTTTAGTCTTATCTCATTGTAGACCATCTATAGAGGATTGAGTGACAATTATGGTTGTAACAATGGATAATTAATAGCGTATCTATATTTGTTATAGAGCGTTCTATAAATTCAAGAGTGCAATTCCGAGTCTATAGTGGAGTCACGAGGAATTAATAAGTTAGTAAATTTATTTGTTAGATTTATGATAACTTATTGGAGCTTGATTTCATAGGCCCATGGTCCCCATTGTACCTTGGATAAAATCATCTAGATAGTCTCAATTAATTGATTTAATCATCAATTAGAATTATCAAAGTTGACCAGGTCAATTTTTGATAGTTTCACAGAGTTGTGTAATTTTGAGAAGAAAAGAGAAATTATGGCAGATTTATTAATTAAGATAAATTGGTATCTAAATTGATAAATAAGTTTAAATCAAGGTTCAAATTATAAATAATTAATTTTATAAAGGATTTAAATAATTATTTAATCAATTAAATCAATAGAAAATAATACAGGCCTTGATTTTAAGTCCAATGGGCTTATAATCAAATGGGAAATTTCACGGGCCTATAGCCCATGATAACTTCGACCTAGGGCTTCAAAATGGCTATTATTTTATTGATTTTTTAATTAAATTAAATGACCTAATTGAGTCTATAAAAGGAGTGCTTAGAGAGAAGATTTCAGAGACGACAGATAAGTCACAAGTCAGATTTTCTGATAGTTTTAGATTCTCTCTAAACACAAGTCTTTTTCTAAGCCTCTTTGTTATTTTCTCTTCTTCTCTCTATATCTATCTCATGTGTTGAGAATCGCCCACACTAGTCTAGGTGGTTCTAAGGATACATTGGAAGATTGTGAAGAAAATAAAAGATCGATTCAGTTTCTTGATAATACTCTGCGACAGAGAGGATACAAGAGTTAGAGAAACTGAAGGAATGACTCTTTAATTCCGCTGTGTATACTGTAAGTATTCTATTCTTTGTTTCTTTTGAATTCAATTTTAGAAACATGTTTTAGGCTATCTCGTATTAATTTGTTTAATATTAGATATACATGAAAATAAATAAAGATCTTGTATAAGCTAATCCTACAGTGACAAGGTTACCGCTAGGGCTCGGGACAGGATAGTGCTCGAGGGTCATTTATATTTAACTCGTGCTTGGACCAAAGGTAAGAAAATTGTTCTTTCCCGTAGAGCAAGGCATGGCCTGATTATTTGTGTTTGATGTTGTGTGTGAATATTTGTAGTTGTTATGCTATGTTTGCATGATTGTGATTGATCGGCGAAGGACAGGGTCATCGAAGGCCAAGATTGGCGAAGGCTGGGAATAGCGATAAGCATGCTAAATGCAGGTCGAACGACAACAAGCATGTTGAATGCAGGCCACCATGGCATGGCCATCTAGGGTGTTGTGCTCACCTGTTCGGTGAAGACCGCGAACCCAGTGCCTGGTAAACCACCTGAGCCGGCATAGGCCATTATGTGAATAGTTTGTTATCTATTTAAAGTTGTGCATTTACTGGATTGAATTGGCATATGCTATGTGTGGAGTTTTCTTGTTGGGCCTTGGCTCACAGGTGCTCTATGGTGCAAGTAAGGGCAAAGGAAAGGCCAACCAAGTATGAGTTGGAGGGAACGGAGTGACGCGTACATATTCGGCCTACCTGGCCGCCACAGCCGGGGTTGTTTTGAGGGACATGTTATAGACATTTGACTTTGTCGCTTAGGTCGATTGTGCCTTAACTTTTCAATTGTAAATACATTTCACAACAGTATTTGGGATCCCAATGTATCACTTTTATAACTATAATGGATGTCCAAACCTTTTTATACTTAATTTTCATTAAATGAGTCTTTATCCCAATTTAATCACACTTTTCAGTCAAAAACCTCGATTAGCGAGCTAATGGCACATTTTTAAATCACATGGTAACAGCTCTAAGGTAGTAGGGCATTACAATCATGTTCCTTCAAGTATCCTTAGCGAGCCCCTAATGATACAACATCGTAATTCATGATCAACAACTTAACATTTCAAAAAAATAGATACCTTAACTTCCTAGGACCTAATTGACCCTAAAAACAAGTTCCCATAAGTCTCAAAGTCTTACATTAGGATCCCCAACTTATAGAACAATATTCAACGTTTATAAAAACATTTGCACCTCTCTGTGATAGGTCGGTCGGCCGGTTGCTCAAATTTAAACCCCACAGTAATCGTAGGTCGGTCGACCGGTTCATAGCAATCGGTCGATCGGTTGAGAAAAATTAAGCCTGTGAGAAATCGCAAGTCCATCAACCGATCCCTACCATTCGGTCGACCTGTTGAACCCATAAATGCCCAACTTGCAATTTTGACCTTGAACCCCTACCAAATCAAACCTAACATGTTCCTAACATCAATAACCCATAATAAATCATCTTTAGCTATCCAGTAGACATCAAAATCATATTTAACCCAATTGATTAACCTTTTATAATTTCAAACCCTAGATCTACAATCAGGCTTAAATAGTAAAGTGTTAAGGAACTTACCAAACAAAATCACATCCACAATACTCCTAATCATTGCATCTTGATGGTTACTCCTGGCCCGTCAACAAAGATCAACGTTCTCCTCCAAATCCTTAAGCTTCCAAGATTCATATCAAAGATGAGAGGTCTCTTTGTTTTGTTAGCCTAAAGTATTCATAAACTGTTTCGTCTGTCAATCATACGAAGTATAAACCTAATTTCCCTTATTTATTTTATTTCTGATAATAAATGTATAAAGCCTATTTACAATGCTATCCTCAAGCCTTTAATTTTCTAACGTGATTTCCTAAGCCCATAATTGTCCTTTTACTTAAGCTAATAGTTTTGTTTTTCCTTAACTACACATTCTACCACAAAAGTTCACATTTCTACTTTAACCCCCATATCTCAACTACTATCACTTATTAACCCCTAACAATTGAAGAAACATATGTGTGGACTAACTAACAATTTCATAAAATAAAACATACATAATTAATCACTACAAGAAAAGCACTCTAAGCGACGAATTAATTTTTTTTCAATTTATTGAAAATATAGGTTTATAGCGATGACATGTCGTCGCTTTAGTGGTCAACGATTAGATAGCTAACCCCTCTAATTTTTTGACAACCTACTGCGACAACATTTCATTGCAGTAGGATGCCAGGAAATTGGAGGGAACATAAGGCGGGCAAATGACAAATCCCTCCAAAAAATCTGACTCTATAGTGACAACTTGTCTTCGTTGTAGGGTAATGGAAAAAACTAGAGGAAAAACTGGACTAGCCCTCCAAAATTTCCCGTTGTCGCTATAATCATGAAAAAAAAATGGAGGGAAAGTTGACCGCCAAGAATTAGCTGTCAAATTTTTGTTGTCTGTAGGTCCAGATATGTTAACTGAAACGGTCTGTGTATTGTACCGCAACGGCTTACTTATAGTCTAGAGCGACGACATGTCTTCGCTATAGAACCATTAGATATAACCCCCAGCTCGAGCCCTTCTTCTCCATTTTTCTGAAATTTTCTTAGAAAACAGAGAAGGAAAACCTATGGGAATCGCCGCACTTTGTCGCTCCAAGGGTGTCCCAGCCCAATTTTTTCCCATTTCTCCCAAGTTTCGGTAATCTAAAGCCTTTTCCTTCCTATTATACCCTTTAAAATGTTTTTTTTTAATATATGTGTGTATTTTGTATTTAGTAGAAATGGGATTTTGAATTTTTTTTTTTCTTTTCAAATTATAGTAGTGGATCATCATCCCGAGCCTTTGCCCTTGGATAATGTAGAGTCCCATAATATTTACTTAACTAGCTAGATAGTAGTAGTAGTAGTAGTAATAGTTAGTGTTAGTTTGTAGTATGTTAGATTCCGTGGAATTTGGTTCAAGTCGGGACTTAGTTGGAAACTCATAGCAATAGTTATGAATTTTATAAGTTTAACCTATAATTTGAGAATATTAATTATAACATAAGGTTTTATTAATATTGTTGGTCCTAGGTGTATTATTTATTATAACCTAAGGTTTAGATAGAGCCAATAAGAATATGATATTTGTCATAAGCATGATTATTAGGGAATTAGAGTTTGTTATTTTATGGTTAGTTAAGAAATTTGTGGATTAGGTTGTTATTTAGATAATTAAATAGATTTTCCCGTAACTTTAGGGTACTGTAACTTCCGAACTATTTTTGACCTAGTTATATTATGAATTTCAAAAAATAGTATTACTAGAAAGTTGTAGATAATTGAATTAGCTTTCTAATGTTATAAAGATGGTCTAAATCGGACTCCTACAGCTCCAGTTATGTTGATTTTACTACAGGTGAGTGTAGAGTACGAGATTTAGGAAGTTAGAAGTTAGGATTCTATTTTCTTTTTTTTTTAATTTTTAAAACAAGCTTTGACTCCTTAGACCTACCTGATGGACCAAAAATGGGTATGTTTTAAATATTTATATCGCAAGCGCAAAAATCGTTCATATAGAATAGTGATCGTGTAAGCAAGGATGTCGAACCCAAAGGAGTTGTCTAAAATCGAAAAGAAAACTATTTTAAACCAAAATTAATAAATTCTAACCTAGTTCCAAAGATTGATGAGAATTTGTGACAATAAAATATAATAAGAGACAATAATAAAGAAATTTAAGACAATAAATAAAAATAAATTAATATTAGAAATCAAGATGGTAAAAGAAAGATTATTAAGATAATAGAATCCACAAAATATAAGTTCAATAATGTTTATAAGTACATTGATTTCCAAGTTTTAGTAATAGTAGAAATTAATCAAACCATCACTTATTCAAATTAGATATTCTATTTAAGCACAAGTTTTATTAAAATATAGGATTTATCTTCACTTTTAAAATTATAATTTCAAAGTATTTAATGTGAATCAACCTAATGAAACAAAACAAAATCAAATAACATTATTTATAAGGAAAAACATAATATTTTTGTTCTAAGCATTGGATGTGTGTAATTTAATGACACATCTTACACAAAGAATATTATGTTTTTGCACTAATGAAGAACAAAGTGTAAATATGTGCTAACAATAAAAAATACATGATATTTAAGATGAAAGAAGATATTTGAAAAAGAAAAATCCATAAACTTTGTTGCACAAATGGGAAATCAACATATAAAATAAATACTATCTAGTTACATATTGTTTCATCATCACCTTAATAATCTTAAAAAGATTATAAACTCATAACTAGAGTAGAAATTACAAACATAAATAGGAAAATTTGGAGGAGAAACGCCCAAATTTTTCCTCTAAAAACTCATAGAAAAATGACCAAAAAGATGAAGAGAATAGAGAGATCTTGAAAGTGTGGAACATGTGTAGTGTAACCTCTCCAAAATCAAGCACTAAACTCCCTTATTTATAGCCAAAAAAAGTGTATTAAAATAATCAATTTAAATTAATTAAATTAATAATAATATGGCAAATAGGGGTAAATTATAGGGTGTAATGATGATGTTTTGGGGTAAAATGTGTAGAAAAGTTGGGTAAAAAGTTGGTATTTTTGGCAAAGGGGACAAGTAGACAAAATGTATTTGTTGGGCTCAAAAAATGGGAAGAAAAAAGGTGAAGGTGGCTGTGAGTGTGGGTGTTGGGCGGCTGAAGGCTGAAGGCTGCTGGATGGAGGCTTCGGCTTGGGAGCAACCTTGAGGAGGCACGGCTGGGGAAAGGAGGAGCTGAACGTGTGGTGTGGCTGTTGTGGTGCCAGGTTCGTGGGGTGCAAGGGAAGGAGGCAGTGCTCGGCTGGGATTGGGGCTCTGTGGGCCGCTGGCAGGAGACTTGTTGGGGACGAGCCTGGTTTGTTGAAGGAGCCAGGCTAGCCTGAGTGAGTTGGGCCGGATCTGGGCGAATTGGGCTGTTTTATGGCATTTTAAAAATGCCATATTTCCTTTCTTTCATTCCCTTATTTTTCAAAAGTCCAAAAATACAACATATCTCCTATAAAAAAAACATAAATTAAATTAAAACTAAATATTTTCAATAATCAAATATACAACATAAGTTCCACGAAAATATTCATTAAAACTTAATTTATATTTAACATTTAAGTTCAATAATACAACATTTTTTACCTCAAATTAAACAGCACTAATTCAAATAATTAACTACAACAAAATAACTATAAAAACACACAAAAATATATAAAATCATGATAAGACTAATAAATTCAAAATTACTTAAAAACTTAATAAATTAATTAAAAACTTAAGAATTAAGCAACATTTAGCATATAAAAAGTGGTAAAATAACTCTATTTTGTAGAGTTATCCCTACCTCTGAACGATTTGACCGAGTCCTAAGCCTTTGACTGACGAATATTCAAATATTTTCAATTAAATTCATTATTTTTTATTCAAAGCCAAAAAGAAGATTTTTATTCCTAGAACTCTATAAATAGGACTTAGAACCCAACCTTTCTCCTCACTCTTCAGCTGTGATCACAGAGTGATAAACACTTGGGTTGGGAAAAAGCTTTGTCATTCTTAAGCTTTACAAAATACTTGGGAAGTGAGGTTTAGTGTATTTCAGTATTGGAGTTAGACCAATCCATAAGGTCAACTAAGGTACTCTTATTCTTTAAGTTCAGTTCTTTAAAACTCTTTAGTTTTCTTTAGTTCCTTTTATTCAGATCCTAACTTTCGTTATTGGTTCTTGAAACTTAAGTTCTTTCTTGGTAAGTTTCTTCTTGATGGTTTAGTTTCCACAATCATTCTTTATTCTTTAGAAATACTCACCATTTGTATTGTTAGTTTTAGGAGTGTTCCAAATCTCGTCCTTGTTCTCATATCCCGGTGTTGGTAAGGAAAATAGGATAGATTTTATGTGCTTATATGTTATGTTATGTTATGTTATGTTATATGTTTATGCTATGATATGTATATGTATGATGTGTTTTAGTTCTTGGGTATATGTTTTGTTTAGATAACAAGCATATAATTTGTTTAGATAACAAATAACTTGTTTAGATAACAAGTCCCAATAGTATATTCCTTGGGCATATGATTTGTTTAGATAACAAGCCCCATAAATTTATATGACTTGTTTAGATAACTAGCCCTGTAGAATTATAGGCATATGATTGCCTAGCTAGCAAGCCCCAAGATGTATGATGGTCATTGTAATAGATGTTTTTGTAGCCATATGTTTTATAGTGTATGCTTATGATATATGATATATGTTTTAGATAGTCTTATGTTCTTTTATAGTATTTGTTATAGTCTTATGCTTATGTTTACGATGTATGTTTTGTTTTTAGTAGATTTTTCTTGCTGGGTATTAGGCTCATTCCTTTATTTTAGTGTGATGCAGGAAAATGATTATGGAGGCGGAAGGATTCTTGGTAGCATGACATGTGTGTTGAGGATGAATGGAGTGGATGGGCTGCGTGTCGATCGAGGATGACGTTTATTTTAGTCTTTTGAAATATGTCTCTTTTGTAATTCCGCATTCAGTTTTTGAACTTGTTTTTAAAGCTATGTTTTATGTTTTGTAAACAATGGGATCTCATACCATATCACATTTTATTTTAGATTTTTAATAAAGACATGTTATTTCTTATATTTTGGGTTTTCAATAAAGGCATGTTATTTCTTATGTTTGTATCGAAATAGTAGCTATGTCTAGTAGTTTTCCAAGGTCTTAGAAATAGTTGAGTCATTACAAATAACCCCCCAGCTCGAGCCTTGGGTATTGTTTTTATTTTTTTTTTTATTTTTTTTTTTTTGTGATTGATTAATGGTTAAATTATGTTTTTTAATTATGTAATTGGTTATTTTAGATAGTGTTGAATTTTTTTTCATTTCATATTTGTATATTTGTTAATTTAATTATATTTGTTTTTTTCAAAGATGGATTGTAAATATATTTATTTTATGTTAATTTAATTAAATATTATGTTATAAAAAATGTATGATAGGTTAGATATTAGATGATATAATTTTTTGGGGTTGTATATGTATATGTCACTACAACAATTTTGGCATTCAATGACTCCCTACAATATCTTACACCATTGGTGTAAGACATTAAAAATTAGGAGGGATTTTAAATGTCTTATGTTGGGAGACATTGAAATTTTTTATTAAATGCTAAAATTGTAAGACATTAAAAGTGTAGGAAGACGTTGAAAATTTGGGTTCTAAACACGTGTCCAGGGGGGACATCCAACGTCTCCCACTGGGAGACATTGGAAGTCCTCCCTAGCTATACCCTCGACTTTCTTCTCTTCCAGAGGCGCGAGACACGGCAAAGGTGTGTGCAAAGGCGAATTGGGGATTTTTTGCGATTTTTAAGGTTCAAAACCTACAAAAATCTCTCCATTTTCAAGTTTTGAGGTAAATTTTCTTGAAAAAAAATTATAGGTTTTATATTAAGATGATATTTATATGTGATTTTGTGTTAGTTTTTTATGATTATGAGTTTTTTCATTAGATTCTTTAGGATTTTCTTGTAGAATATAGGAGGTGGTGGGAACTTGATATTTTGACTCAAAATTTCTATTTCAAGCACACATTTGAGGTAAGTTCTCAAAATTATAAGTATAAATCATTGTTAAAATGACATTTAGTGATATTTTTCTTTATTTGTTGTGATTATTTGGAGATTTTGAGTGAGTTTCTAAGAAAATAGCTTTCTTGACAATGTAGAAAATAATTTTAATTTTAATTTTACATATCACATTGTGTATAGATTTGATTCAAGTATATGTTTATGATTTTTTTTATTTTTATTATAATTTAATTTGAAAATTATTAATTGTTAAAGTGGATTTCTAAGTGAAGTAATTTTGCTAGCTTGGATTATTAATTGCAAGAGGTACATATATATTCTCTTACTTCTACTTTTAATATTATTAAACAAATATTAGAGGAGTTTGAATATCTTAAATATTCATCCATACTTAAGTAGGTTCTGAGATTAAAATTGTGTGTTGCGGTGATAACGGAAGGTTGAGAACTTTGTGTGTTCTAGTAAAGTAGGTTCTGAGAAATTTGGTTGTGTGCTACAGAGCTAGAAGGAAGAAACTTATTGTATGTTGTTTGAAATGTTTGTTTTGCTATTCACATGCAGATGGTTAGGTCACTATTATAGGGGAAATGTTGCCCGATTTTTTACTGAGTGTCAATTTAATAATGAATTACTCATACTTTTAAATAATTAGTATCCACACCAACCGAACAATGTGGCATGTGGATACTACATAATGAGGATGTTGAAGGAATTGATTAAACATGTGAGTCCAGGACATTACTTGAGAACAATATTACTAATTAAAATTTACAAATTATTTTTGAAACCATATATATAAATGTAATCAAATAATTAATTAATATATTTTACTTTATATTTTTTACAGCTAACAAGTACGTCATATATAGAGGCACAAATTGATGAGTTGCGACAAGAATGGGTGACAGATGTGTTACCGATAATCCAAAGTTACCGACCTCGTTGTTAGGTTTTCTTACTTTTTACCACTTTCTTCATATATAGTGCAATATTTGTTAATTTTGCATATGTGTTAACAAATATTGCTTATCTTGTAAAACAATCTAAATTTTCATTAATGAAGATTTGCAATTTTATTTTATTAATTATATCAATTTAAATTTATTAATTATATCAAATTCATTTTAATTCATTATTAAATCAATTTTATTTTAATTAATTATTAAATCAAATTAAATTAATATTAATTATAATTTAATTTAATTTATTTTTAAAAAATGGGAGACTTTTCAATGTCTCTCTCACGTCTCCCATTGGGAGAGGTGAGAGACATCCCACGTCTCCTAGTGGGAGACATTGAAAGTCCACTTTTTTGGACACCTTTCAACCTTTCCCATTGGGAGACGTGGGATGTCTCTCACCTCTCTCTTAGTGGGAGACGTGAGATGTGCACTTACAATGGCTTCACCTACGATGTCTCCCCCAACAGGAGACATTGTAGACTTTTAATGTCTCCCAAATAAAGTCATAAAATCATTATATTGTTGTAGTGTGTTGTACCCCAAAATAAGTGTGGACTCAATCATTCAGCTAGAGGTACAGCTGTCAGATAAACACATGGAAAAAGCAGGCGAGTAGAACATCTAGCTAACGTTGATTTGAGCAACTCGAGTTAGGACTTGGCACTGCGACATGTAGGTAATCTCTAGATCGCCTCTCAGGACAATAATCCAGTTCGAGACATGTAATGCCCATATCTCCTTTAGGATGCTCTGAACATAATCCGAACTAAAGTTCGTTCACCCTTCGATCTCCAGCTCGATGAAGATGTTTAGCTCGTGGAAACTTGGTCATGACGCATAGTAAAGGATCCCGAAAGACTTGGAGGTCCCTTATACGCTCATTAATGTCCAGGCTGTATTGCACATTTATTGCCCGAGATAACGAGAGTAATCTCCATAGTCAATCGTATCCCTATGTAAATGAGATTTATCGTGATTGATTGTTTACCATATTTATGCACACGGTTACCCAAACCTGTCCATGAATATCCACTATTAATATCAGGGATAATAGACAGGAAAAGGGACGGCTTTTCATAATACAGGAACTCTGCAGAAATTGTAAGAGATTAATAATATTGTCTCGTGGACTAGGTGAATTTTAACCTGAACCACGTAAAATTGTGAGTGAGAAATTGTTCATATAATTCATTACGGTTTAAAAAAGAGCACTAATATCTTTGTTATTGGATTTCTTAATTTACCGTTGGCGAAAAATCGCGTCAACAGTATATGTTTATTATATATATATATGTGTGTGTGTATAAATGTGAATATGTTTATATGTATATAAATGTGAATATGTTAGACTTTAATATGAATTGTAATTTTGAATTGTATGCCAGGTTAGATAAATCTAATTAGATGTTTATAATATGATTTATGTTGTTTATATGAGATTTAAATATTTTCTTTCAATTATATGTATGTTCTGGGATTGGTTTTGTAGTTTTTACGTAGATTTTAATTTTTGGGATAGGTTAGATTACAGTCAATATGTTGCCGAAATTTTAGTAGATGTAGAAAATCAAAATTTTAAAGTTAGTGTTATACCCTATTTTTTAATTAATTTTAAAGAAATTAATAAAAAATTATAAAGTTTTAAAATATGTAGTTAATTAAGTTAACTTTACTCTTAAAATTAAGTGGAATTAAAATAATAATTTTACAAGTATAAAACTATATTGTTTTTCATAATTAAAATAACAATTTTATAATTATTAAATAAATTAATAATAATCATTAATGGTGAATTCGTAATTTTATAATTAAATATTTGTTTATGTAATGAAATTTTATAATATATTCATGAATTTTTATAATTTATTCATAAAATTCAATAAAATATCATAATTTGCATTAAAAAAAAATAGTGCTGTGTTGATAAAAAAAATTATTACCAAATAAATGTAGTTTCTATTATTTTCACATTGTGATTATTTATTTTTCACTTAAAGCAGTTGTGACAATTGATAAAAGTTGGATAACCAATAGATTGCCTAACTCTGATGAGTTTTGGAATGGTCTTCAAGCATTTATACAAATAGCCACGAATCATGTGAATTCTTCGAGAGAAGTGAGGTGCCCATGAAATCAGTGTGCAAATACGCTGAGTCAGAAACTAGATGTGGTGGAGGCTCACATACGCAGATATGGGTTTATACAACGATTTGTAAATTGGACTTACCATGGTAAAGTTGATATTCCTCCAGTAGTGGACGACATGGCTCCAATAATAGATGAGATAATTGACATCATCAATGATGTTATTGGTGAACAAGACACTAACTAAGAAGGCATAAATGAATGAATTTCATATGGTCACTACTACAAAAAAAAGGCTTTAATGCGAGCCCTAAAAAAGTTTTTAGGACTTGCAGGGTGCGAATCCTCTATTTGAGAACCTTAAAAAGTGAGGTTTTTTAGGACTCCCAATAATGTTTTTAGGGATGTCATTGCGAGTCCTGGAAAGTTTTATTTAATAATTTTTAAAAAATTAATTGGTAGCCAAAGCTCCCACCGGAGCTCCGACAATGACGGCAGTGCCACCACCTCATGGTGGTGGTTCGGCCTGATCCTTTAGTGGGTTTTGAAGCCCAAAGCACAAAGAATGCAGTGGTGGTGGTCATTTGGCTTGGGGTGGCTCGAGGTGGTCGGAAAATGCCCAAAAAGTTTTCGGAAATCCACATAGTCGGCGAACTTTGGAGGCTCCGTCGAGAGGGATATGGGGCGCGTGAGGCTAGGGGCTCGTGGATCTGGGTGTTTCAGGGGCCGGGTAACACGATGGGGCGACGCGTGTAGGCGGGGAGTGGCAAGAGAATCGCTGTTTGTGGCTGGGTAACAAGCTTGCGAGAGAGAGAGAGAGAGATGGGGGAAGAGAGAGAAAGAGAGAATGGGCAGAGTGTTTTTTCTCTTTTCTGATTTAATATATAATAAAACTTTAGTTAAAAAAAATGGTTCAAACTTTTAGGACACACATAAGTTTTTAGGGCTCGCACTGCGTGTCCTAATAGAAATTCTTTAAGGACCCTCAATGAGTGTCCTAAAAAGTCCAGGAACTTTGGTTAAAAAAAAATCAAACTTTTAGGACACATATCAGTTTTTAGGGCTCGCACCGCATGTCCTAAAAGAAATTCTTTAAGGATTCTCAATTAGTGTCCTAAAAAGTCCATGAGATGTTTTTAGAGCTCGCACCTAGGTGAGTGCCCCAGTTTAGTGTCCTAAAAGCATGTGTTTTGTAGTAGTGGGTGGTGTTTATTAAGTATTACATTATATACTAATTGTACTTTTTCTAAATTGCAGGATGTCTTGCGGCAAGAATTCAGTCGCAAACACAAACACAATCCTCATCTTTAGCAGGAAGTGCAACTATCAATGAGACCAAGTCGTCACGAAGGTACTTGGTGGACGTCGTGGACACCAACGAGGTGTTGGATGCAAGTTGAAGGACAGTAGTTCTCTTGCCACCAGGGCCACTGGGGCCTCCTCCTAGTCAGAGGCATCACCATTTACATTGTCCACAGTCGGCCCTACAATGGTATCAGCTGAGGTTTCCCAGTCAATGGTTTGACAGTTCAGTCAAGCCATCATGACCCAGAACAACAACTTTCTCCAAATACAACAATTAATGCAAGCTTCCAACCCAAACACTCATGTCCCGCAATTTCAAATTGTTAACTTAGACATGAATATGATCCAGGCCATGATGGCAAACTTTCCAGTCTCGGGCCAAATTCCACCACAACAGCCACCACAGTAGCCCGACAATGATGAGGACCTGACTTTGATTTAGATGACATTTAGTTTGGTTATGCTTTTGAACTTATTACTATTTTATTCTATTTTTAAAAAATTTGGTACTAATTTTGTACTAAGTTGAACTAAGATATTTTTATTTTAATTTTTTATTAATACAATTTCTGTTAAATATTTATAATCATTTATTAATATTAAAATCATTTCTGTTAAATATTTGAAATTATTTACTATTATTATGAAAATTATTTTAAATAAATAATTTTTTTTAAAAAATTAATTTTTGGATTTATTTTTTTTTTTTTTAAAAAAAACTTTACAGTGACGACAAGTGGTCGTAGTAGAGTGACTGCAGAATACAAAACCTTCATATTTCGTGCACCTACTACGACCACAAGTCGTCACAGTAGGGTGGAGTACTCACTTCCCCTACAATGACGACTTGTGGTCATAGTAGCCTATACGCTGCATGAAAACCTCCATAAGAGCTTGATATTTTCAAGTTCTTAACATCTTAAATACAAATAACTCGTGGATTAGAGTTCATTTACAACATGAACCACGTAAAAATCTGTGTCTCATTCTCTAATTCTTTAAGTCTTAAGTTTATTAGTTATTAGCGAAAAAGCTACTCAACAATAGTTTTTAAAATATGAGAGTTTTTCGCAAGAAACCCTATCATTTGTTTTACAGAAATAGTAAATGGAAGATTAATAACTAAATTTGTCGTAAAATATAATTATTTATTTTTTTGCCTTGTGTGAGGGATCTCACATCTCATACCAAAGTGAGGGACTTCCTAAACACCCTTTTTAATTTAAAACAAAATACTTTACAACAAACGAAATAACTTTTTAACAATTCTTGTTAAAAAAAATTATTTATTTATTTATTCATTTTACAATTTTGGTATAAAGTATAGCTTTAGGGCTATATTTTTTGTAACAAAAAAACCATATTTTTGAAAGAAAAAAGACTTTCTGAACCATAAATAAAGTTACATGAACATTAAAAAAAAAAAGTCATTTTAAAAAAATATATATATATCTTTTAGAAACAAGAAGCAGATTTTAAGAAAGTGAAGAGATAAGCAAATAGCAATACATTTACAGTTCAGAGTCTACAAAAAAGCCGTTATTAAATAAATGAAGAAATAAAGGCACCTCCTTGGTTAGGGCGAAAGGCCTTTATTAACTCAAAAGATACATTACAGCTACTGATCTCAACTTGTAGAGAGCTAAAAAAACCCAACATAATAAATAATTCAGGGTAAGAAAGAAGCCAATGATGAAACGTCAAACTAAGGGTATTACTACTATAGAGTAATTGTTTAAGGAGCAAAACTTCATACATATTACATCCACAAGAAACACAAGACAAATTGTATTAATATAGAATAGATGCTAAAGATGAGAAAGGATTCTACGACAATTAGTTTCTCAATCAACAAAAATTTCTGCTAGTGAGATGTAAATTTTAAACCTAACATCTAACTCTATCAGGAAGAGTAGAGGACATAAATAGCCAAACGTCAAAGGATGAGTGATAATCAAAATAATTTTCATCTCAAGCTACCACTCTCACATTTTAGCATCTTGCAACCCATTTCTGGCGGGGAGAGTCCTACATTTAAAGATAATCACCATCGCAAAAAAAAAAGTGACTGTTGGAGCAGGTTGAACTTTTGGGCAGTTGCTACACAGGAGATGATCTCATTATGTTATTGCCATAAGTTTTCTTGTGGCACTGTTTCAGTCTCAGCTTTAGAAGAGATACCTCCAACAGGTTCTAATGGACAACACATTAATTCTGTTCAGGAAGACAAAACACGTTTCATTGTACAAAACAGAAGGCTGTTTAATACATCAGAATTCTTTCGCTTTCCATACTTTTGACTAAACAACAAAAATTCCTTTTAATTTATTTTGTTTTCATCAATTTTTTTATGTCAACAGCCAAATTTATGTATTGTAGCTTTAATAGGTAAGGCTTAATGAAAAGATAAGAAACGCATAAAGAGCATAACTTCGTTGACTTGTTCAGATTACACTATTAAATCGATCGCTGATGCGGGCTGTTTAAAACCCAGTTATATGAACTAAAGATATAAGATTTCACCTTTCATGCTCCCACGAGTAATGAGACGGCTAAGAAAACTACAAAACCCTGTCAAAATACGGCTCTCCTGCTCTGCATATAGCTCTGTGCATTGGTTGTCACTAGATGATTTCCGAATCATGTTTACACACTGTGTTGTCTCTCCATTAGGCAATCCAGCTGCCATGAACATTGTGTCCTTTTCATCACACATCAAAGCTAGTGTTCCAGGGGACATTGGTTCATCATTTTGCATATCACAGTTATCTGATCTAAAATCACTTGTTACATCTTTATCTGCTTGCTTCCCTTCCAATAAGTGTTCATGGCCAGCAGGTTGAACATCATTCTCTTCTCTACAATCTTCGCTCCTTAGAGTGGATGAAGCAATTAAAGTTTTACTTCCGCTTTCAGTTGGTCTATTTTCTGTCATTGTTAAATTACACAGATTAAAAGAATAAAATTGTCATGATTATTATTTCCAAAACAAGTAAACCATACAAAATAATTATCTAGCAACTATCAGAAGGGGAAAATATTAAAATAAAAAAATAAAGAGAAAGGAAAGGAAAAACCGTGCTAAAAAGTAAAGTATCTGTTTATACGTAAAACCTGCAAAGGTCCTTGCAGCTTCTCCTGAAGCCACAACCAAAAGTGTGCAGAGATCCTTCACATCCTGTTCTTGGAGGACATCCGCTAACGGAGATCTTCAATCAAGAACAGTGAAGATCATTAACTCATGAGGGAAAATAGTATAGTTTCAATAACAAAGATAAGAAAATTGCAAACACCTGTATGCCAACTTTGAAGATCCTGATGTATTGCGACGAACAGGGACAGGTGCAACAGAAGAGGGTACAGAAGTTGTAGGATGATTTGCCTGGTTTAATATAGAGGGAAAACAAATAACATCTGTTCATTACCAATAATAAGAAAGATACAAATTAAATATATATAATTAAAAAAAAAGCAATGAAAATCTAACAATAATTTAAGAAATTAAATTTTTTGAGATATCCTAAACCTCCTTCATTGTCAAAAAAGTTCATTGTAAGCAAAGCATAGCTCTTTCTCAAATGAAATTTCAATTTATTTGACTTATTTGTAAATCAAATTATCTAAGAAATATATACCAGTTGACCTCTTCCATTCATGTGAATGGATTGATCTTTGCCTATGACACCAAAAAACAGTTCGTCGCCTTTTCTTTTTCTGGATATTAGAGGGGTCCCATAACCGGAGGACCCAATGGCCCCATTAATTGCTGCATTAGCTGCTTGTTGCCTGTAGACTGCAGAATGGTTTTCATGAAACAATGCTCTTCTTTCTTCACTTCCATCAAAATTCTTGCAATCTGAGCATTTACAGTTTTCAGAGCAAAGAATATTGGCTTGGAAACACTCGCAGTACTTCTTGAGACACCCTGATTTCCGGCAGTTACATCCTTTGTTGTGTTTTCCAGCAGGTTGGTTGTCCCCTACTTCTTCCTGTAACCAAGTTCAGAAGGAAAGAGTTACAAAATTAATCCAAAACGTAAATGCTATTCCAGTCTATGTTGCATTGCATACAATGACACATTGGTTTATTTGACTAATGATAACAAATTTAGTTTGGCTGACACGTGGAGTTTTACGTTACCTTACAAAAATACTAAAATGCTCTGAATATGATAAAACAAGACTTATAATAGTAAAATACAATAAACTAGCTTCTTTATGGAATTTCTTAATTCCTAAAGGGAACGTGTTTTTGGAAATAAAAAAGCATAAGAAAAAAAAATGAAGACAGGTGAGGTTACAGACCTTGCCATCCTTAGATTCACGTGGACTACTGTAAATCTTTGGTTTGAATGCATTTGGATTGCGCTCTAAAACTGATCCTATTGCTTCCTTTCTAGCGGCATCATTGTCCATATTATTATGGCAATTAACACAGTTGCAGCCATCACAATAAATTCCAGCAGCAAAGCATTCACAGTACCTAATAAATAAAGCAACTTAGTTTGTTAGTACTGTAGAAGACTGCAATGGGAAAGGTTCCCACAAGCACACGGCATTAAGTAAAACTGAATTATGAAATAGGGAGAAAAAAAAGACATCCACATTTTTTCCCAAAATTCTAGCAAGTGAAAGTGGATATGATCAGTTAACCATTAATTCAACTAACGTATTGCAAGATTTAAGAATAAATATATGAAGATTTCATCAATCCCAGTCAATTTTGGTATAATGGTTACAATTAAAATGCAACCCTACCATGTATCAAGCGTATGTAAAAATTATTATGGCTTGCTTGAATTCTTCATCTTTCCCCCTAATTTTCGATTACATAAGGCTGTATCACAAAAGGAAGAACAGTAAAAGCTTAAACGGGAAGAAGATTGAGGGGAAGGGTGTGTGTGAAAATTGAGGGGAAGAGAGGAGATATGACCATAAAGATCACTCTTCAGATTATGCAACATGATATTTCAAGAGAGGCAAAACCCAGATGTGTGTGTGTACTCATTTGAAAATTGAGCTCTGCTACCCCATCTTAGAGCAGATCGACACATTTAAGTTAAGATTATATAAATGCATCAAAAGCAATTCTGAAACGAAAAGGTTGAGTTACTTGTAATCTTTCAGCAGAAGCAGGGGGGGCTCAAATATTGTAATGCTTAAGTTATTTTCTTATAAGGAGTAAAATTGTCATCCTTGTACAAAGCATCTAGCTTGAATCAATGAAGAACTAGGATGAAGCTTGCCAAATTCCGAAAAGCATGTAAAAATTTCAGCCAAAACAATAAAAAAAGTGACATTTTTCCTGCAGCAAAAGTCAATGTACTTACATTTTCAGGCATTTAGAGTTTTTACATTTGCATTGCTTTTGTTTCTTTGGAGTTCCATCTTTTGCTTCAATCCAAGGGCGTGACTTAGGAGACTCTTGTTTACTGGAGGTATATATATAAGCATACACGTTAAGAAAATGTAAGATTAATAACCAAAAGATGCAATATTGGCCAATGAATGGAACTATACGTTTAAAAGGCAAAGAACTATAAATTTTTTTTATAAATACTATTCCAAATCCTCCTCTTTAAGGGTCTCGATGTACAAATACGCTTGTTCCAAGTTCACCAGAAAAACCCATTACTTCATATTCAAATTACACTACTGAACTAATGAGATTAATCTAGGAAAAAAATTCAACTTACACAGACGGAGACGTGGTATGTAATGGCAGCTTGTTAAGCAGGTGAGGAATTCTATGATGCGACGTCGACGCCTGATTGGGCCGGGCATGCAACGGCGATTGAGCTTCTCTCTGCGACTGGGCTTGCGGCGGTGACGGCACCGTCTGTCCCTGTGACTTTAACTGCAACTGCATATGCAATTGTGCTGGTGATGATGATGATGCCGAAGAGGGCTGTGATTGGGTCTGAGGTGGCTGTGACTGTACCAACAACAGAGGCTCCAGCTTCTCCTGAACCACCACATTCGCCAACGGGCGACAGGCCGTCGTGAAATCCAATTGCCTCGCCAATTTCTTGGGTGGGAAATCGGAAATCGTCTCGCTTTGGTCCATAAACAAATCTTTCAACATTAAATTAAAGGTATGCAATTTATGGAATTGGAAAAACAGAATCGGAAATTTGAATTAGCAATAGAATCGATTCCAATTACATAACCAAAAGCAGAAAAGAACAAACAAAAAAAACGATCAGAACTACTATGTCGCCGGGTACCGCCGCCACGCCCGACAAAAAATAGCCGGAATAACAATAATCCGACTACCAAGGTTTGAAAAATGGGAGAAATCGAAAACGATTCTGACGCTGGAACCTGGAACGGAGATTGTGGAGATAAAAATTGAAAACGTGAACTTTCATTCTCTCTTTCTTTTTCTTTTTCTCGTTTGGAGGTTTATTTTCAAATTGAATTTTCTTTTTTTGCAGTATTGAAGGGTTAGATGAAAGAGATAGAAGATCATGCGGACAATATTGAAAAATGGGTTCCACGGTGAAGATTGGATGGGATGATTTTAATTGATCGGTAGCCGTCGGATGACAAGGAGCTTAGGGCTTTATTGAGAAAGTAGAAGGGAGAGTAGAATTTGGCGCTAAATGGGAATCCGAAAAGTGTCGGAAGTTAACGCGTGATTGACACGTGTACGAATGAGGTTAGTTGTGAGCAGACCCTATTGAAAATTGACGGCTTGAATTTGAAAGTTTTTTAAGAAAAGAGATATTTTTAATTTGATCACTCTCCCAATTAGATTTGCCAGAGTAGAAACAAAATGTACAAATTTGATTTGCCAAAGCGCTTAAAGGAGAACAAGAGCTTTTTTTTTTAAATCACTGTATACAACTTTTCCAAATTTTTTTCTACTTTTACGGTTTTTGTTTAGTTTTCATTTTTATATTAAAATATATTTTCATTTTTTCATTTTTCCATTCTCTTCTCTTTGTTTTTCCCTCTCTCTTCTCTACTTCTTCATTGCTCTTGAGAACCCTCCCTCTTTTCTTCTTCATTGCTCTTCAGTTCCTCTTTTCTTCTCTTCTCTTCTTCTCGTTTCTCTTACTCTCTTCCCTTTGTTTCACTTTCTTCTCTTCTTTTCTTCCCGTTTATCTTCTCTCTCTTTTCTTTGTTTCACTTTCTTATCTTTACTTCTTCGTCTCTAGAGTAAGAACTTAGGGTTTTATGGTAAGTTTAATGGTTTTGAGTTTCTTTCATTTCCCATTTTATTTATTTGCCATTTTGTATCTAGAGCACAAACTTGCACCGTTTATTTTTTATTGCTCATTTTCTTAATTTGACATTAAGGATGTCTAAGAGTTAGGGAGCATCACAATGTATGCATTAATTTTGACTTTGGGGGTTCTATTACCCATTTTTTAGAGCATAGTACTAGTTGTTTTGATTTTAAGGGTTTCATGTTTCATTGCATTAGATTTGGTATGCTTTATAATAATTGCAAATGATTCTATTATATGGGTGTTTCACTGCACTTGGTGTTTATGAAATTAATTTTTTTCTACTAGGCTTATTAGGTTGGTTGATTATTATTTATTTTGCTCAGGTTGCTAAATAATTTTAAGGGTTGCTCTATAATTTTAATAGTTTTTATATAGTGTTAATGGTTGTTATATAGTTTTAAAGTTGCTATAAAGGGTTCGAAGCTATGTAGTCTTAAGTGTTGCTACATAGTCTTTAGGGTTGCTTATGAGGTCCATGGGTTGTTTTCTATGTTTTTGTATAATGTTGTTTTAGATTTTCCTAAGTTTCTTAATAGGATGTTTTATATGTTGTTGATTAGTATTATAAGTTGCTTAACAGGTTGTTGTGTAGTCTTAAGGTTGCTATAGAGAGTTGCAATGTAGTTTTATGGGTTGCTAAGGAGTTTCAACGATTTCTTAATGGGTTATTTTATATGTTGCTGCTTAGTATTATGGGTTGTTTTTTGCTTATGAGTTTTGAGGGTTGCTTAACAAGATGTTATATGGGTTGCTAAATGTGACTAAATTTATTTACTTATTTTTGACATGCTATATAGTCTTATGGGTTGCTAAAAAGTTTCGACAGTTTCTTAATGAGTTGCTTTATATGTTGTTGATTAGTATAATGGGTTGTTCATGAGTTTCTAGGATTGCTTAATATGTTGTTATATGAGTTGTTGAACTTATTTACTTGGTTTTGGTAGTTGTTAATTTGGTATGTTCTTTTGTTTTTTTGTTTTTTTTGTAGGGTTTAAAGTTCCTCATTCCTCCCAATAATCATTGTTCATAAAAAATTACTTGCTTGATCAAACATTCATGCATTAAAGGTTTGCATGAACAGTTTTCAAAGAAACAAATTCTGATTTTGTTGATTCGTGTTTTGGGCAGATTCTGGCTATGCCCGAGTTTATAATTCAAAGTCAACTTATCCATAATCTACTGCTTAGAGAATTTCAACATCCTAACCCACTTGAGATTTGGGTTGGCATGAACCTTCATTTTGGTACATGGGAGTTTGCATTGGTCACTAGACTACTTTATTAGGGCTTAAGGGATAAGTTAAAATATGAAAAGTATGATAATGGTATTTGTTCGACATATTTTAAAGATAAAATCGAAAATCACCAGAAATTGCTAAAGAAATGTGTATTCGAGAGTGAGTGAAAGTATCCTTATCGTTATGAGGTAGTTAGCAAGGCATTACTCAAGAAGACAAAGGAAAAGGGTTTATTAAATTTGTTGTTGTTTACCACATTATTGGCGAAACAAATGCTTATTGACTATATAAGAGTTTCACACCCAACTTTATTAAGATTGTTGTTGACTATGTTACTTTTCATATAGTGATTCATATATTTGTTTTTCTAATTTATTGTTAGTGTTTGTTTTAATTTTGTTATAATTTAATGTCTTTCTTTGATAATTTAAAAGCGATTCAAAGAGCAATTCATAAACAACACTTAACGCAACTCTTAAGCAATATATTCAACAACTCACACTCATTTTAAGTAACTTATACAGCAATTGTTATAATTTCTTAAGCAATTATTATGCAACCTAATCAACATATCAAACAACCATTAAGCAACCTATTTAACAAAATCATAATCATTCGAAGCCACCTACATAACAACATTTACACCTACTTAAGCAAGTGATAAGAAACCCTTAAGCAACATATTTAGCAACTCACACTCATTTTAAGTAACTTATACAACAACCTTGACAACTACTTAAGCAACCCTTATGCAACATAATTAACATATCAAACAACCCTTAAGCAACTTATGTAACAAATTATAATCATTCCAAGCAACCTACACAACAACATTTACAAGTACTTTAACAACTGATAAGTAACACATGAATCAACCTATTCAACAACCCTTAAGCAACATATTCAACAACTCACACTCATATTAAGCAACTTGTACAACAATCTTTACAACTATTTAAGAAATCCTTAAGCAACCTATAAAACAACCATTAAGAAACTTATTTATGCAACTAGTTGCATCTCATGTTGTTGAAGTTACGTTTGAGATTGTTGGTGTAGTTGTTGAGGTTGTTGAGGAACCAAATCAATCGCAAAGCAACCTTATAAGCAACCTCATTCAACCTATGAGCTCAGTGATGTTGAACATAATTTGCATATAAGGTTGATGATGTTACTCGTGTGGTTTCTATGTTTACTGGTGTGGTTTTTGTGGTTACATAAGCAGTTGTTGATGTGACTTGTTAGGTTGTTGAGGTTTCATCCAAGTTTGTTGGTGTGGTTGCTAAGGTTGATCCAAATGACATTTTCTTTTATTATTTATTAAACTCACAAATCAACAAAAGCAATCCAAACACAACCAAATCAACCCCAAATATCCAAAGCACCTTATAAGAAATTTCATTCATCCAATGAGTATAATGAGATTGAGATTGTTGAAGCTCGGAATGAATATGAGATTGTTGAGGTTGCTCAAGTTTCTTATGAGGTTGCTCGTGTGGTTTCTAAGATTGCATAAACAGTTGTTGAGGTTGCATTCAAGGTTATTGATGTTGTTGCTGAGATTGATCCAAATGACAATTTTTTTTTTATTGTTTATCAAACTTACAACTCAACTAAAGCAACCAAATCAACCCAAACAACCAAAGTGTCTTATAAGCAATCTAGTTTAGCCTATGAGTTCAATAAGGTTATTGGAGCTCAGGTTGCATATGAGATTATTAAGGTTATTTGTGTGGTGCATATAAGATTGTTGAGGTTACTAGTGTGGTTGTTGATGTGATTCATAAGGTTGCATAAGTGGTTGCTGAGGGTTTTTATGAGGTTGCTAAGGTTGTCGATGTAGTTTATGAGGTTGCATAAGCGATTGCTAAAGTTACTTATGAGGTTGTTGAGGTTGCATTCAATGTTGCTAGTATGGTTGCTGAGGTTGATCAAAATGATATTTTGTATTCTGTTTATTAAACTCACAAATCAATCAACACAACATTCAAAGCAATCAAATCAGCCCCAAACAACCAAATCAACCTTATAAGCAACCTTATTCAACCCATGAGTTCAATGAGGTTGCTAGAGCTTAAGTTGCATATGGTGTTGTCAAGCTTGTCGGTGTGGTACATGTGAGATTGTTGAGATTACTAGTGAGGTTACTGAGGTTGCTAGTGTGATTTATAAGGTTGCTAAGCTTTTTTATGAGGTTGCATCAACAATTGTTGAGGTTTCTTATGAGGTTGCATCGGAGGTTGTTAGTGTGGTTGTTGAGGTTAATCGGAATGACATTTTTTTATTTTGTTTATTAAACTCACAAATCAATCAAAGCAACATTTAAAGTAACCAAATCAATATTATAAAACAACCTCATTCAATCCATCAGTTCAATTAGGTTGCTAAAGCTTAGGTTGCATATGATGTTGCTGAGGTTGTTGGTGTGATTGTTGAGGTTGTTGATGTAGTTTATAAGGTTGCATATGAGGTTGCTAAGGCTAATCCAAATTAGCCATTTTTGAATTGTTTCTCAAATTGGCAAATTATCAACCCAGTCAGCCTCTAAAACAATCAAATCAAATTCACATTCAACAAAAGGAATCTTCGATGAAAAATTTTAAGCGAAAAATATTAAAGTTGTATAGCAACCAAATCAACTTAAGGTAAGAAGAAAAATTTAAAGGAAATCACCCAAATATATTGTGTATATCAATGAAATCAACTATCAATATTTTCCACAAAAAATAAGGCTATGAGGAATGTAATTGTATCACTTTCTCTCTCTTAATTATTCTAAACAAAATCTAATTCTATTTTCTTTTTTGGACGATTTCTTAAAGTTATTCTGTTATGTTCCATATTGATTGCATTTGTTGCATCTGTTTTTCTTTTTTGTTTTTCTCCCTTGCAGTCTTGCATCTTCTTTTCTTTGGTCTCCATATACTTCCTTCTGTAGGGTGTACTTTCACATCTTTGATATTTTTAGGTATTTCCAAAGTCTCTTCATTGCCAATAGGGTATATAATTTCTTTATAGGTTGCAATTGTGGGTTATTTGAAACTGGTAGTCCATGAACTTCAAAGTTGATGTAGTTTGTATTTTGATCCCGTTGGCCACAGTGCTAGAGTACAATTGCAATGCTATCCATTTCCTACAACCAAAATAAACCTCACAAGCAACATATAAACAACTTATTCAAACTTTAAACCAACCCTAATGCAACATACACGCAACATATAAGCAACTTGAAACTCTAATGCAACCACATATAGCAACATAAACTACATATAAACTAATTCTTCAAACACTAACCAACCTATACATGCAACTCATTCAGCAACTTACAATCACTATAAGTGTTGAGTCTAGTTTTTGTCATGTTTAGGTGGTGTTTTAGGTAGTCTTTTATGTCATTTTTCTTTCATTTAGTGCAGGTTTATGCTGTTGTTTGTTTGTGTTTTGTAGTTTTTGTGAATAACAGGAAGATTTGAGTACTTGGAGGGAAAATGTCCAAAAAGATAAGAAATATCCAAGTTTTGATAATATTTTTGACAAAGGATGGATCTCAACATGATTTGGTTGTGTTGGTGATTTTTTGGGCTTAAAAATGCAAGAATTGAGAAATGTCTTAAGGGTCGCGGCATGAGCACTGTAGAGTCGCGGCTAGCCTTTGAAACAGAACCATTGTTTGGGAGGAGAGACTTGAGCCGCGGCATGGCGAAGGAGGGCCGCGGCATAGAAGGGCCAAAACCCAGAAATCAGAGACACGGGCCGCGGCATGGATTTGGGAGAGCTGCGGCCTAGCAGTTCAGATCCGTGAAGATTTAAGACATGGGCCGCGACATGGTACATGTAGAGCTGCGGCCCGCCTCTTCAAAAACTGAAAAGATTAGGTTTTATGAGGAAGAAAAAAACGAGAAAGAGATACACTGATTTTTGGAGAGTTTTGGAGGCTAAGAAGGCTGGGAGAATTCAAATACTGCATGTTTTTCATCTATTTTCTTATGTTATTTTTAAATTTCTTTATGATTAGAATTACAATTATGAACTAATTTGTTGTTTAGGATTTTTAATTGAATCACTTGAATCCTTATTATGAATTAATGTAGTTTCAATTTTCTTCTTCAATCTCTTTTCAATTCCTTATAGCCTATTCTTATTGATTGGTTATTGATTGTCCATCTATAGTCATTATATATATGTTTTTTAATCAAAATATGAGAAGTGCGATTTGAATTTGCTTTGGTTATATTGGACATAATTCTAATTTGGAACGAGAGTATCTAGATTAATTATGTAACTATTTATTGAGTTGTTGAGATTAATGCTATCTTTGTGATTTAATTTACCATAGAAATATAGGAAATTGTCACTTAGGTTGAGTTTATAATTCATAATATGATTATAAGCTGCTTTTGTCAACTCGTTAATTGAATAGGCAGAAAGAAGAAGAATATAGTATTTTGTATTAGGGAGTGATAGGGAGGATAGTTGATGAGATTAAATATCCTTATTATTCTTTCATTGTTTAAATCTAAGGTTTTGCTATTATTCGTTGTTTTATTTAATCATTAATTATTGTTTCTGTATTTTATATTTTATTTTGCTTTGTCTATAAGAATCGAAATTCTAATTGACCAAATAGAAAAATAGATTAATTGACTGGTAATTGAGGATTCAGTCCTTGAGGACGATACTTGGTTTTACCAAGATTATTACTAAATTGCGATACGTGCACTTGCGTAGCATAAAAAAATCCGCAACAATAAGCAACCACAAACAATAACATTTACAGTCACTTATGCAACCCTTACAACAACTATTGTAGCAACCATGTTAATCCATTTGAAACTTTAATGCAACCACGTATGGCAACATAAGCAACCTATTTAGCAACACCAAATCTCAAACTTTAACAACATATTCAACAACACCAAATACTCAAACTTAAGCAACATATTTAGCAACTCACAATCATTATAAGAAACATGTAAAGCAGTCTTGAAGCAACCTATTCAGCAACACCAAATATTAATTATAAAACAACCCTTAATCAACTTATTTAACAAATCACAATCATTTGAAGCAACCTATACAACAACATTTAAAAATACTTAAGAAACTGATAAGCAACAAATGAAACAATTGTTAAGAAACTCATTCAGCAACTCACATTCACTATAAGCAACCACAAACAACAACCTTTACAACCACTTATGCAACCCTTACAACAACCTTTAAAAGATCTTAGAAACCATGTTAAGAATTCATTTAAAACTCTAATGAAACCACATATATCAACATAAGCAACCTATTCAACAATACCAAATACTCAAACTTTAGCAACCTATTCAGCAACACCAAATTCTCAAACTTTAGCAACCTATTCAGCAACTCACAATCATTATAAGCAAAATTTAAAGCAAGCGCTAAGCAACCAATTCAGCAACACCAAATACTAATTATAAATAAATCCTTAATCAACCTATTTAACAAATCATAATCATCTGAAGCAACCAATACAACACATTTAAAAATACATAAGCAACTGATAAGCAACAAATGAAACAACCGTTACGCAACCCATTCAACAACTCACATTTCACTATAAGCAACAACAAACAATAACCTTTACAACCACTTATGCAACCCTAACAACAATCATTGAAACTTTTTAGCAACCTTGTTAAGAATCCATTTAAAACTTTAATGCAACCCCATATAGCAACATAAGCAACCTATTCAACAATACTGAATACGCATACTTTAACAACCTATTTAGCAACACCAAATACTCAAATTTTAGCAACCTATTCAGCAACTCACACTCATTATAAGCAACATGTAAATCAACTGTTAAGTAACCTATTTAATAACTCACAATCATTATAAGGAACCACGAACAATAATCTATTACAACCACTTATGCAACTCTTAAGTAATCTACACAATAACCCAAGAAAAAAACAAAAACAAAGCAAGAAACATAAGAAGACACCAAATTAAGCAACCAATTGAACAAAAAAATAACAAAATCATATTTAACCTTTAACCTTACCACATACCCAAAAGCTACAGAGAAATTTAATGACTGGGTTCGATTTTGCACTCCAAATTCAAAGGGCTTTTTGTTGTTGAAGAACAAACCTCACATTTTCCCTAACATTTCCTGAAAGTAAAGGCATATTGGATATTTTTTATTCAAATTCAATCAAATGAAATTTCTTCTCTAAATTTTTTAGAGATTAGAATCTAACCTAGTATGATGATTTCTTCATTGGATGATTTGGGCGCTCCTCTTGTTTTCTTTAAATCTCCATCGCTGGACTTGGAAGATTGAGAAGAAGATAGGTCACTAAGATTGGGAAGAAAAGATTCATTGATAGCATGGAAGGAGAAGTCGTGATATGCTTGTGCAAACTGTATTCTTGATTAAAAAACTAAAAAGTAATTTATTAATGAATATAATTTTTGGAAACCGTATAAATGCACTAAACCTTAATTATATATATACTTATAAAATATTCCATTTTTTTTAATCGAAATAAAATAATAATATTTATAATTTGAGTGTAACACCCTGGTTACCCCAGAACAGTTACGGTGAACCAGAAATTTGACTCGCTACCCAAGTCCTTTGGTTAAAAAACGTGCATCTAAGTGTTATTAACAGGCTAAGGTGGAAAACCAATCAAAAGGAAAAGATATATTTTATTTAATACATGAAACTGTTCACGGGCCCATCAAAACATTTACAAGTTATTTACAACACAAAATGGTCATTACTGTTTCAAATTTACAACCCGCCAACCTAAGAGACAAAAATAGGGTAAACCCCCTAGTTCATCTAAGAACTCCTTGGCTATGGTGGTCAAGCAGCCGCATATGTACACATCACCACCTAAGCTCTCCATTCAAAGCTGGGTAAGCTTTTCTTTCCCTTTACCTGCACCACATAGCACCCATGAGCCAAAGCCCAACAAGAAAACACAATATAACATGAATATAATATCAATAATGATCATAATAATCATTCAGGACTATCAGTCCAAAGTAGAGGAGTGATAATTGGAAAGTCACTAAGGTGGGTACAACTCCCTTTAGCCATGTGACGATAGGGTCAATGGGGCTTAACAGATAAGTGAACCTTTCACTAGCTTAAACAGGTTAGGTGCATGATGACTAGTCATCAACATAACCTACCTCATGACCATAGAGTCATAACCATGGAATACTGTTCCCTAGCCATGTGACAAGCAGTCACCTAGGCCTTTGGCCCTGGCTCTGAGTAACTAGTCCTAGACTAACCAAGCGCTTATAAGTTTCATCGACCTTAGGGTTGGTCTAGCATTAATGCTTTAGAGTCATTCAACGCTGATATCGATTAGATCTAATCTTCATTTGGCCTTGCGTTCAGGACGCTTATGCTGTTTCTGACTCTTAGGTTAGTGATACGTGACCAGTGCCGTCCCTGACTAATCAGTGCCATACACAAGTAAACAACATTCGCTAGCATTTAATATGGAATCAATGTCCACATTTATCAACCAACATGCCTCAACAACAATCATGCATGTCATATACACATGGTGCAGTTTTCTTACCTCTGGTTCGAGCGAGAAATATAATAAAAAAGACTCCTGAGAACGATCGACCTTTTGGTTCCTTAGCGGTTACCTAATCACAACCAATTATAACCTCCATTAATGAAAATCAACCATAAGAGGCTCTTAACCTAAACCCCACTCTCGGGACCTCGAAACGTGCCCACACGGTGAGTAGATTTGATCCTGAGCCTTAAGTATTGAAACCCCGAGCCAAAAACCCTTAAAACCACTCAAAACGGGATTCTGAAGGAACAGAGTAGTGCTACAGCGCTACTCCCTAGCGCCCCAGTGCTATACTCAGAACCCCAAACCGCCCAAAAAAAAGTCATGTGTAGCGCTATAGTGCCCTCTGATGGGCGTTGTAGCGCTAGCCCCAGAATAGCTCTCCCTTGAAACCTCCTTCTTCGACTCCTTCAATTCTAACTCGATTCCAATGCTTCCAAACCTCATTTTTGGTGTCAAATGAACCCAAAAACCATCCTCACATACCCCAAGCATCACAACCACAAGAACCCTAGCCAAAACTCCCAACAAAACCAATCATCCAACCTAGAAATCTCAACTGAAAACCAAAGCTAAAACAGAGCAAAGCATGGATTTTAATGGTTAGAAACTTACCTCAAGCTCAGATTATGATGCTCTTCAATGGTGGAACACACTCCCAAACTCCCAAGACTTACTTCCCAAGCTTGAATCCACAAGAATGGCTCAAAAATCACAAAGAAAACAGAAGGAGAAAAGGTACGGGAGAAGCTTGAACTTATGCTCTGTTTTCTCTACCTTTCTATAGCCTTCAATGGCTTATATCTATCCTAGGGGTGAAAAGACCAAAATACCCCTTAGTCTAATAAGGGTTTCTAAAGGCTCCCAAGGGAAAAATTGGTATTTCCCACCTATCTCGTTAATCATAATTAACGCTCTCCAATTTCCACTATTCTCAATATTCTCAAACACCAACAATTCATATCCCGTTACCCTTTAATTCCCGGCAACGCTCTAATCATTAAAATCACCCCGAGACTCATCCCGAGCCCCAAACTTAAGCCTGTTATGACTAGACCGTTAATCAATATTCCAAGATCGTCTCATGCCGAATAGCTCGAACCAATCCACATTATAATGTGGTCTCAACAATATGTCACCGACATGCACACAAATATACAATTATGCCCTCAACGGGCCTAATTACCAAAACACCCCTGTAATAAAATGTGGACCCACATGCATGCATTTAACATCATATTATAATATAATTCACATATACATGCACATTATCATTTAATAGCATAATTAAACAATTATGGCCCTCCCGGCCTACTAATCTAGCCATTAAACCACATTAGGGATTTCGGGGCATTACATTGAGGGAGATTACAATCAAAATTTAAAGATGCTATATCACTCTCTATAAATTTTAGGGTTTACCTTTTAGGACCATGTGTTTTGTTTCATTACTTATTTGGACTATGTATTTTGACAAAGGATTTTTTGGACCCTGTATTTTATAAAATTGCTCAAATAAACTCCTGAACCTAATTTTAATGAAAAAAATATATAAATAATTTAAGAAATATATATCTGTTTATAATTACACCTTACCTTATTTAATAATTTTTTTTTAAGTGATTGATTTTAAAATTTTCTTAATAAAATAAAAAATTAAAGTTTTATACAATTATATCCATTTTTGGCACAATGATGTGGCAAGCAATGTGGAAAAATGTGCTTACTAGAATGTACAAAACAAGATTCTTGTGCTTATTGTTAAGGGTGATTTCAAAGCCCTAAGCATGATTTTTTATTTTTAATATTTTCATTGTTATTCTATTATCATGTGCCAAATTGATTATATTCTTTTATGCTTATTTTCATAATTATTATTTTAATCTTGTTTAGAGGGCCCATAAATAGGATTTTGCTTTAAAATACTATCATCTTAGAATTTTTACTCACCTAATCATTTAGAATTCTAGGTTTTGAGTGATAAATTGTAATTGAGATTAATGTCAAAGTTGATTTTTATTATGATGATGAATATGACCTAAGTTAAATGAATTGCATGTTTATGGATTTATTGCTTAGTAATGAGTGCCTATTTTATGCACTCATTTATGTCTCTTTTATCTTGATTTGGTGTGCTTACTTCAAGTTTTTATGTGGATTTGATATATTCTCTTAAGTGTGCAGGAATAAGCTTAATAGATGATTTTGTGGCCAACTTGGAACTTCAAGCTGAATTTTGACCATTATTCATTTATATTATGAAAAAACTCTAAGAAATAGAAGTTATAGATCTTTTTCTCAGATTTCCATATCTTTTGGAATGATTACATTTGGATTTTGGATGAAAACGTTATGCATGTTTTACTGAGCAGAGTTGAAACCGAGAAGTGAAACGAGCTGAAAAAATCAAGTCTACTAGAAACTGACCCGAGAGGCATCATTGCACCTAGACTGCTGCCAATTATATTTTGTGAGCCTTGAGTCAGAGCTTCAGGCGCCATTGCGCCTTGCGCGTAAATTTCAATTTTTAATCAATTTTTTTTAAAAAAAAATTGGGTAATTTCTTGTGGGCTATAAATATAACCTTAAGGTTTCATTAAAGAGACTTTTGGAACGTCTTGGGGGTCGAGAATACATTGGAGAACAAGGAGAAGAAGAATTCAAGCGAAATTGAACATCTAATCTAGTTTTTCTTTGCTTACTTTTCTTTTTGGTTTAATTAGTTATGAACATGAATGTTATTGGTTTAATGTTTGTGATCATGAACTAAACATATTTTCTAGAGTATTGATGGATCTATTTTACGTTATTGAATTAAAGTTTTGATATTATTCCCATGAAGTTTCTCTAATTTGTTCATGCATTCTTTTGTTTAGTGTTATATTTTTAATGCTTGATCACCATTGAATTGAATTGAGATTTAGGATTTTACACTTGAGAGAGGTGATCTTAAATTTGACCTAGAATTGCATGACATAGGAAAAGTGTGACATTGAGAGATTTCATGATTTCTATGAGTTTCATTAAGACAATCATATTGCTTAATGAATTCTTGTTTAACTAATATTGAATAGAGATATCTTGTTGATTAATTAAGAATAATTTAACTTACGCTTGAGAAAGGTAGATGATTTAAATTAGGTTTCTTAAAATTACAAATTAGGGGAATATATTGGGATAATTGATAAACTGAGATTCGTAATTTGAAATAGAAAAATCAATATTCTAGGTTTACATTCTCTGATTTTCAATTCGTTCATCGTTCTTATTTTATTCTTTTTTTTATTTTGTTAAACATTCTTATTTTTTATTTCTCTAATTAAAATCAAAGGCTTAAAAGTTGTTAATTAGCAAAATTAATAAATCATTCCTTGTGGGATCGACATCCTTTTCAATTAAAAGTATACTATAATAACTCTGTACGCTTGTGGTAATAAAATGTATCACTTAGATCAACCTATCTTCATTGAACTTATTGTTTTTATTTTGGTGTTTGCTTTTAGGTTGTTTAGTGAATAGAATTAATTAAGATTGTTTGCTTTAATCAATTATATTGGAAGATTGAGGTAATCACATTTTCGTGTTATCTACGGTTGGTAATTTGGTAGGAAATATAGTTCAATGATGTTATTGATTACTTGAATGATTGTTTAGTGGTGACGAAATACCTCTTAATTACTATAATCATCGTATTTTTCATCCATTGTTTTTGCTATTGCTTTTATTTCTTTTTTACTTTATTGAATCATAAAAGCCCCATTTTGTTAACTTTGAGTTGAATTGAGTAATAAACTGAATTAGTAGTTATAACACCCTACTAATTCAGGACCGTTACACTATGTGTTTTAGAATAGTGCTTGTTTACCCAAAAAAGGTCATTGATGACGTGACAAAGATTACTTACACATGGATTGACACGTGGCGGAATTAAAAGGCAGAGGTGCTGTTCGGCTATCGACCAGAGGCGCGCCTCCTTGTCGGTATTAATTTTTGTCATGACTAGGCTAGTCGTGAAGCCCGATTTATTTCCTTCTTAGGTTGTAATCTAATATTAACTGCATTTGAATATTTCTTCATAATTATCCTTGATACACAGTTATTAAGGATAAGATATGACATGTTATCATATGTAACCCTCCTTGAGCCTATAAATATGCATGAAATAGCTCAAGGAAGGGACTTTTGGATTCATTTAGCTTTTTTTTGCTTAAGATTGAGAGAAAAAGAGCTAAGGTGAGTTGTTACCATCTGATTGTATTACGCCTAAGGTTTGTGAAACTCAAGAACCCTAGTTCTTTGATCACGACTTTAGGATTCTATAATAACAATATCACAAAGTTGATGTAGGTCATTGCCAATCACTGGGGCCGAACCACTATAATTCTCGGTGTTTTTCCTTTCCATTAGATCATCTTTTCAAGTGTCGTTTATATATCCTATCATATACTTGACTCCGTGTCGTTGGCTAATTTGAGGGTCAACATTCTAGTGCTTTCATTGAGAGCTTGTGAAAGAATCCAATGGTGAAAACATCCAAGAAGACAGGACAGGCCGCTGGCGCTGCATCATCCCAACCTCCTCCTCCAAATGTGGCTGAGGACAAACCACACTTGGAGTTTGATGAGGAGGAGTTGGATTCTAAAACCTTGAAGGCAATTCTGGGAGTGTTGCAGGATGAGTTAGCCAATCTGAGAGCCAATCAAGAGAATGCTGCAGAGATAATGGCGTCGCAGCAAAGAGAAATAGAGAGCCAGTGTCAGGAGCTGAGCGGGCGACAGGCTGAGATGGATCATCGGCAGAGGGATGCCATGGCCGCCCTCGAGGTAGCCATCCAACTGGCTAAGAATCAGGCTGCGCCAGCCTCCCAGCCAGACCAGCCACCAAACGGGCTGCCTCAAAGGGGTCCCAATCCTAGCCCTCCACTCCAGCCTGTAAGCCCTCAAAGGCTGGAGCAACCTCCTGTGGCTCAGGATGATGTCCCGCCTGGGGATCCTGAGCAGCAGCCTCCATCTCAGGCTGGTCGAGGCAATCCTTAGTGCCTGAGGAAGGATAGGGTCGGGCAATCGCCCCGCAGCCCTAGACGCCCAGGGGATGAAGAGCCACATCCATCGAGTAGGGGGTAGCGTCCTTCTGCCAATAGGAGGAACTCTGAGACAGGCTCTGCGGTCCGGGGCCCCCCACGGCATAACAATGCACGGGGACCCACCGACCAGCGTAGGCCTCCCCCTGACGCTCGAGAAATGCTAACCCGAGGAGGCAACAAGGTGAATATTCGGTCGCACCATAGTCAGCCACAATTCAGAGATGCCCATGACTACAATGGGGCCGATTCTGGCAGAAGAAATGCTGGTTGGAGAAACGAAGAAAGAGGTGGGGGCAGGAGCCCCCCACCTAGAGAGGACCGACCAGCAGGCCATAACGCTAGGGGCGGCCCAGGCAGTAGAACGTCTTTAGTCGGCTCGGAGCCAGCGAGCAGCGACGAAGAGACAATGATCTGAGGGACGTACTTAACGACCGCTGAGAAAGGCACGATGAGTACATTCCCCCGATGCCAGAAGCCCCAGCAATCCCATAAGTTGTTCAGGCTCAGATCGATGCCCTGAACCAGGCGGTGCAACAGCTGGTCGGGGGGCGAACATCCCACATTGAGTATGATCGGAGGAGAGGCACTCCCTTCATACAGAGGATTGTTGTGGCTGAAACCCCCAGCAAATTCAAAATGCCAACACTACCAAATTTCGATGGGTATGGAGACCCGGTATCTCACGTTAATAAGTTTGAGATACAAATGGATATACAAAAGGTGTCAGAAGATGCCCACTGCCACATCTTCCCAGCAACACTATCTGATACTGCCCAGGAGTGGTTCTTTAAGTTCCCTCCTGCTAGTATAGTATCATGGGAAATGTTCGTAAAGGAGTTTTACAGACAGTTCTATGCGGGTCGCGTGCACCCCACTGAGGCAAACCAACTGGTCGAGATACGCCAAAAAGAGGGAGAGCCTTTGAAAGAATATGTTCAGCGCTTCATGCGAGATGCAGCTGGAGCTAAAACTGTGGGCGATGAAGGTAAGATGATGGCCCTAACTGCTGGGGTTAGACGCCATTCACCCCTCTGGAGCAGCCTCAGAAAGAATGGGGTAAGAAACACCCACGAGTTCTTAGATCGAGCTGATTGGTACATCAAGCTCGAAGACACAATTGCCAATGAAGGGAAATCGCCAACAAAAGACAAGGGGCCCAAGGAAGAACCCACCAAAGCCGCCAATGGGTCAGAAAAACCCAATGGCAACGACAAAGGCAATGGGAACGACAATGGTAGAAATGGTGGGAAGCGGGCGAACAACGAACCCTCGACCTCCGGGAATAAGCACCCCAAAGGTAATCGATATGAACCAAGATTCACCAACTACACTGCCCTTGTTGAAAGCTGAGCTGAGGTATATCAGGCGACCAGCTCAAGCGTGCCCTACAAATGACCCGCATCTATAAGGAAAGATATCTCCAAGAGAGGTACCACAAAGTTCTGTCATTTTCACAACGACTACGGGCACAACACTAACGAATGTAACCAGCTGAAGGACGAAATTGAGTTCCTGGTAAGGCAGGGACATTTAAGAAGATATATGCAAGCCGCAGGAGGTTCTCAGCGAGAGGCTCAAGGTGGCAGCGAGCCGGTGCCTGCATGCCAACGCTGGCCACCTTTACAGCCAGCTCCTATGGCAGGCACCCTACTCACCATCTGCGGAGGCTCACATCTCGCAGAAGATAGTGGGAAGGCGAGGGAACGATATGCTCGAACCCTGCGCCACGACCAGGACATCGAGATGATGAGTGTTGAGGATCAAGCACCAAAAAGGGCTCGAACAGAGGAGAAACTAATAACCTTCTCTGACGACGACGCCCAGCACGTGCGATTCCCACACTCTAATTCGCTGGCCGTAGACGTGCAAATTGCAAACATGATGATGAAAAGGGTGTTGGTCGATACAAGAAGTTTAGTCAACATCCTTTACAAGTCTTCACTAGAAAGGATGAAGTTGTCCGTTAAGGACCTGGAGCCCTGCAATCAAACCATTTATGGTTTCTCCGGAGAAAGGCTCACCCCAGTAGGGTCGATTAGACTCCTGATTACAGCAGGCACTGCACCTACTAATAGGACATTACTCACTACTTTTATAGTAGTTGATTGTCCTTCGACATACAATGCTGTAATTGGGAGACCAATTTTGGTCGACCTACGAGCCGTCACCTCCATATGGCACCTCACTATGAAATTCCCAACGGACACAGGGATAGGATGCGTATTGGGAAACCAAAGGGAAGCGAGGGAGTGCTAGAATGCCTCGATCACCAAGGCGAAGAAGGGTGTATCGAGAGACGCCACTAGAAAGGAGTTGCAGATGGCGACTGATGTTCAGGCCCACTCGGGTGATAATCTCACCAAATAGGGCGTTGCTCAAAGTGAGGATAGGGACTTAGATCCTCGCTTTGGGAATTTTGAAGAAGAAGTGGGGCCCATTGAGGACCTTGAAGAGGTCCAACTCGATGAGGAAAATCCGACCAGAGTTGTGAAAGTCGGTAAAAACTTAGAGACAACAACAAAACAAGCACCGGTGGAGTTTTTAAGGAGGAACCAGGAGGTCTTTGCCTGGTCGCATAAATACATGGTCGGGATAGATCCTGTAGTCATCAGCCATGTCCTAAACATCGACAAGAGTTTTCCACCAGTACAACAAAAAAGAAGGCTGCTCGACAAAGATAGATCAAGGGCCTTGAAAGAGGAAGTGAAGAAGCTGAAGGAGAATGGGTTCATCAGGGTGGAGTTTTATCCATCGTGGGTCTCTAATCCCGTACTAGTGCCCAAGCTGAATGGCAAGTGGCGTACATGCGTGGATTTTACAGACCTAAATAAAAACTGCCCTAAAGATTGTTTCCCACTCCCAAGGATTGACCAGCTGGTCGATGCCACTGCATGGCATGAGATCCTCTCATTCATGGATGCGTACTTCGGGTATAATCAAATTAGTATGCATCCCCCTGATGAAGACCACACTAGCTTTCGGACTGATACATGGCTCTACTGTTACAAAGTGATGCCCTTCAGTTTGAAAAACGCAAGTGCAACTTACCAGAGACTCGCCAACCACATGTTTAAGGAGCTGATCGGCACAAACATGGAGGTCTATGTCAATGACATGCTGGTCAAGTCGAAGAAAGCAGAAGGGCATATGAGGGATTTGTAGGGGTGCTTCAACGTCTTGAATAAATATCGGATGAAGTTAAATCCCCTTAAATGCTCCTTCGGAGTAGGGTCAGGAAAATTCTTGGGATTTATAGTTAACTCAAGAGGAATTGAAGCCAATCTCGAGAAAATTAAAGCCCTGATCGACATGAAGTCGCCAGCGAAGATCAAGGATGTTCAAAGCTTAACCGGAAGAATTGCCGCTCTTAGTAGATTCATTTCAAAATCAACAGATAAGTGTGTCCCATTCTTTAATCTACTTAGAGGCAATACGAAGTTTGAATGGACGGATGAGTGCGAATGGGCCTTTCAAGCACAAAAAACACATATGGCGCAACCACCCATACTGTCAAAACTGGTTGATAAAGAAACTTTGTGCATCTACCTTGCAATCACGGAATACGCTGCTAGTGCTGTTTTAGTAAGAGAAGAAGAAGGCGTGCAAAAGGTTGTTTACTACATAAGCAAAAGGCTGATTGGAGCAGAACAGCGGTACCCGCCCATCGAGAAACTAGCCTATTGCCTAATTTTGGCCTCTAGGAAGCTGCGGCCTTACTTCCAAGCTCATCCAATTACGGTCTTGACTGACCAGCCTCTTCGACAAGTCTTGCAAAAACCAGAGGCTGCGGGTAGATTGCTAAAGTGGGCAGTCGAACTCGGGTAGTTCGACATATCTTACTTGCCGCGAGCAGCGATAAAAGGACAAGCCTTGGCTGACTTCATTGCAAAATTCACTGAACTTACGAGTGGCAAGCAGACTAAAGAGCCTAACGAACCTGAATGTCAAATCTAAGCACGCACGTGGAAATTATTTACAGACGGTTCTTCTAACGAGTCCCACGCTAGGGCAGGAGTGGTATTGATAACGCCAGAAGAGCATCAATTTCACTGTGCAATCAGATTTGACTTCACTGTTTCTAACAATGAGGCCGAGTATGAAGCACTACTCGCTGGATTGCGGTTAGCCAAAGATATGAATATAAAAGTGCTCAACATCTACAGTGATTCTCAGCTGGTGGTGAATCAAATCATAGGAGAGTACCAGGCGCGAGGTTTAAAGATGGTTGCCTATCTGAACAAAACGAAGGATCTATTGGCTCAGTTCGACAAATATAGTCTCCAGCAAGTGCCTCGCGATCATAATTCCAATGCGGACGCATTGGAAAAATTGGCAAGTGCAAAGGATGCTGAGACTCTAAACATAGTGCCAGTCGATCGACTATCTGTACCAAGCATCCAAACAACAGAGACCACTCTGGTGATCCAGATGGCGGACACGTGGATGGCACCATATGTAGAGTATCTAACGAACAGTGTGTTACCAACAGACAGAAGCAAAGCTAGGACCCTTCAGCGGCAAGCTGCTAGGTATATCTTGGTCGATGGAATCCTATATCGAAGGGGATACTCAATGCCACTCCTTAGATGTATTACAAAAGAGAAAGCCAAAGAATTGATGAAAGAGGTGCACGAAGGTTTTTGTGGAGACCACGCTGGGGGGCAGAGTTTGTCAAAAAAGATCCCAAGGTAAGGATATTTCTGGTCAACGATGAATGAAGACTCAATGGAATTCGTGTGAAAGTGTGATAAATGCCAGAGATCTCCAAAATCCCACGAGCAGCCCCCAATGAGCTTAAACAGATGCAATGCCCTTGGCAATTTACAGTTTGGGGGATCGACCTTATCAGATCTTTACCCACGGGAAAAGGCGGTGTCAAATATACTGTGGTTGCCGTCGACTACTTCACCAAATGGGCCGAAGCTGAACCGCTTGCAACCATAACGACCAAGAAGGTGCTGAATTTTGTGATCAAAAACATCATTTGTCGTTATGGATTGCCAATGAAGTTGTCTCAGATAATGGCACCCAGTTTGATAATGATTTATTCACGGACTTCTGCGAGCGACATGGTATTATCAAGAGCTTCTCTTCAGTTGCTCATCCCCAAGAAAATGGACAAGTTGAAGCAGTTAACAAAATGCTGACGGATACATTGAAGAAAAGGCTAGAAGAAGCTAAGGGGCGTGGCCAGAACAATTTCCTGAAGTACTCTGGTCGTACAGAACTTCCCACCGAACAGTAACGGGTCATAATCCATTCTCTTTGGCTTATGGATATGAAGCTATGTTGCCTGTTGAGATAGATCCGCCTTCGCATCACCGAATAACGTACGATCAAGATTCGAACAATCAGCTATTGATGGAATCCATGGACTCAATCGATGAGAAACGTGAACAAGCCTGTAACACCCCAATTTGCTAATAAGGTTTAGGACCTGGATTAGTGTGCCTTGAGGGCAATACGTGAACTAACATGATAATATATGAATTTGAATGAATATGTGATTAGAATGCATGTTTAGGTGGTATAAATATGCATGTGGGCCCCGTTTGTATGTTAGGGGTAAATTGGTAATTTTAGCCCGCTGAGGGCATAAATGTGATAACTGCATTATGTGATTTGTACCACGTGAGTGTGGTGATGTTTATGAGATGCACGTGCTGAGACGGTCCTAGGGAGCTAGTTAACCTAAAAGTGACAACGGGATTTTTGTACCCGACTCGGGAGGAGCCTAGGGGTACTTTGGGAATTCCGTAAGTTGAGTTGAGAATTAGTGGTTAATGGTTACTGGTGATTGAGTAACCTGAGTAACCATTAGTAACTGCTGAGAGTAACAAGTTGTGATGGGAAAATGGTAGAATAGTAATAGATATGAAATGACAAAAAGGGCCTTGGGGTTTAGTTAGGAAAGGATATCTATGAGGGGTAAAATGGACTTTTGGCAAAGGTTTAGATAGACTTCAACTGAGGGAAAAGAGGATTTACGTGTTAACACTTGAGCATGTTTTGTTTATGATGAAAATTGGAAGAAAACTAGAAGAGAAGAGGAAAGGAAGAAGGGGGCTGAAGTTGGGAGACCTAGGAGGAGAATCAAGGTGGTTAAGGCAATCAAGATTGTTCTGAGGTAAGAATTGTCCCTGTTTTACTGAGTTTTAAGTTTGATTTTAGAAAGTAAGAATGAGAATTGAAAGATAGTTATGGCTGGTTTTTCATGGAAAATTCAGTTTGGATAATCAAGGGGGAAGTGGCTTGAAGCTGGGATTGACGTGAATTCAAGCTAAATTCTTGATTGAGGTAAGGGTTTTTACCATGTTTGAATTTCGTATCTGGTATGGTTTGAGATTTTAGAGGCATGGCTTATATTTTTTTCAAGCTCTGGTTTAGGTCTTAGAAGCCATGGTTTGAGTTTCTGAAATCTGAAACTCAAGTGTGGATCTTGGGTGTGATTGTGTAATTAAGCTTGTTTTTTATGTTTATAGGTTGTTAAATGGTTTGTTTGGGGTTTTAAATTGATTTTGGGGCTTAGGTACTTGTTTGGGTTGAATTAGAGTTGTTTTGGCTCGAGAAAAATGCAGGGGAAAACCCAGAAATCTGGGTTCGCGTAGGGGCGCCGCGGCCCTGTTCTTTAGTGCCGCGGTGCAAGCTTACATCAGGATTAGGGAAAAGCTTCTGGGCGTCGCGACCCTTGATGGGAGTGCCGCGGCCCTAGGCTATTTTTGACAGTCAAATTTTGCATTTTTAGGGCTTTTGCCCGGGGGCTCGGGGGATGTTTTTGTTACGTTGTTTTAGGGAATTAGAGGTCCCGAGAGTACGGGATTGGTCCCGGGAAGTGGTTGTGGGATTGGTTAGTATTGAAAGTGTTTTATATATGTTGTGACTAGGATTTCGGAGAGGCTCGGGATAGAGGACCGTACTCGTGACCTTGGTGCATCGGAAAGCTCGGGATACAGGTAAGAAAACTGTAACACCCGTAGAGCAGGGCATGGACCCATAGTGTTGTTGCAGGACATGGCCCTATATTGTAATATTGTTAGGGTATAGTTTTAAATGAATTATTATATGTCTGATTGTTGTTTGAGAATGCTATATGTGGTTATAGCAGAATGAACGGCAAAGGAGCCGGGAACGGCGAAGGGCCGAGAACGGCGAAGGCCGAGAACGGCAGTGGGGCCAGGAATATCATTTCGTACATGGAGTGCTTATGGTTAGGGTGAGACCCCAATGGATACATGAGATATCCTTAACTGTGTGGACCGAGAACCCAGGCTTTGGTAACACTTCTGGGACGGCATGGCCGTATATGTGTTTAAATCTTATGGATTGTCTGATTAACTGTGAGATATCTGCTATAGTGATTGCATGATATGCGTATGTTATGTGCTGTATGAGTTTTCTTGCTGGGCTTCGGCTCACGGGTACTCTGTGTTGCAGGTAAGGGCAAGGAGAAAGTCAACCAGCCATGAGTACGGAGAGCGTGGGGCGGCGAGTACATGTTTGGCCTGTCCGACTGCTTTGGTTGGGGGCATTTTGAGAAATGGCTGTATTAAACTATGTTTTCATAATTAGTCATCTGTAAACTTATTTTGAATTGTAAATATTTTACAAACCTCATTTTGAGATCCCGAATGTTAAACTCTTGAACTTTTAATGAAATAGAGTACTTTTAAAGATTACAGCCTTCACTTTTTGTTTAATCACACTTTTGTTCTAAAAACCTCGTTTAGAGAGTTAATTGCACATTTTAAACCCACTTAGTAACGGCTCTAAGGTGGTAGGGCGTTACAACTTTGTATCAGAGCGAGCCAAGGTTTATTGGTTCTGGAGATTGACTGAACATGTACGCACGCTGCCATTGAAAAGCTCGACTCAGGGTTGATTGGTATGGTTGATTAATATGCTTGAATATGTGCTTGATTGCCTGCTTAGTTTATGAAGAGCATGATGAATGAAATAACATATGCATGATGTTAGGGCATGGCCCGTTGTGTGTTATATGCCATTGTTATGTTATCTGGATTGTGGATTTTGGTTGGTTGTTGAGAATGGGAGGTGGAATTGGATTTTTTTATCATGCCTGATAAGCGGTGTCACTGATTGCAGACATATAGTTGTAATGCCTCGGAAATCGTCTAGACTCCGTGGCAGTCGGGCCGAGGATGACAATCAGGGTCAGGACCCTCCACCTGCCCCACAGAACTGGCTGCAGATAATAGCCGAAATGGAGGCTAGATTGCAGAGAACAGAGGAAGAAATTCATCAGATGAGGCAGCAGGCCCCTCCACAGGTCACAGGGTTACCAAATCAGCAGAATGTAGTGTCAGTGCCGGTTTAGCCTGTGGTTGAGAACAGGTGGGAACCCTTGTACGAAAGATTCAGGAAGCAACAACCTCCTACCTTTGAGGGTGGATCAGACCCACTACGGGCAGAGCAGTGGATGAATATGATTTCCTTGATCTTGGACTTTATGAGGGTCGAAGGAAATGAAAGGGTAGCTTGTGCTAGCTATATGCTTATGGAGGATGCCCGCATCTGGTGGGATGTAGTGAGTCAGCGGAGGAATGTTACAGTTATGACATGGGAGGAATTTAAGAGTATCTTCAATGAGAAATACTACAGCGTAGCAGTTCAAGCAGGGAAGGTTGATGAGTTTATCAACCTGACTCAGAACAGGTTATCAGTTACTGAGTACGCCTTGAGATTTGACAGGCTGGCAAAGTTTGCGCTAGACTTAGTGCCGACGGATGCGGCCAGGAGGGATAGATTCATACGGGGGTTGAATGTGATGATCGCCTGTGATGTGAATATTGCGTTAATTCCAGAGATTACTACTTATGCTCAAGCAGTGGATAAGGCCCTTACTGCAGAAAGGGCTGGGGATTAGATATGGAAGGACAGCGCTGTTAGGCGCGAAGCCAGGAGGACAGTGCCTCCTTTTGTTGGGTCTAGTCGGGGCAGTGGCCCCAGTGAGCAGAAGAGAAGGGTTATAGATTCATTTGCTCCTCCTAGTTCTGATAGGAGGGTACGAGGTTCTATTGGTGGCCGTCAGGGCGGAGGTGACAACTGGAGGAGTTTTCCAGTGTGTCCTCGGTGCAGACGACGACATCAGGGTGAGTGTTGGATTAGGGCATGTTTTATTTGTGGGAGTGCCAACCATCTAAAGAAAGACTGCCCACAAGTTAAGAAAGAAAAGCCAAAGTAGGGAGGCAGTCTCGCTCCTGCCAGGGTATTCGCGTTGACTCAGGCTGAGGCGGAGGCTAGTCCCTCAGTTGTGACAGGTCAGATCTCTAGCGCTGGTTCTTTGTATACTGCATTGATTGATTCAGGGGCTACCCACTCATTTGTTTCTGCTAGGGTGATAGACCAGCTTTGTAGACCTAGTATTGTGTATGCTAGGGGTTTTCAGACTTTGTTGCCTACAAGAGAACTGGTAGTCTCTAGGAGATGGGTTAGAGCATTACCAGTAGAGATAGACGGTAGAGAATTGTTTGTTGATTTAGCTGAATTAGACATGGAGGACTTTGATATGATATTAGGGATGGATTGGTTAACGAGGTATGGAGCAACGATTGATTGCAAGCGACGTATGGTGACTTTTGAACCAGAAGGTGAGATACCTTTTGTGTTTGTGGGGACGGTGAATGGACCACGAGTGCCTATGATTTTGGCACTGAAGGCTAGAGACTTGATGCAGGAAGGTTGCATAGGGTTCCTAGCGAGTGTTGTAGATACCTCTAAGGCGGTGACAGTGGGACCGAATGAAACCAGATTGGTATGTGAGTTTCTAGACTTATTCCCAGCCGATTTGCCGGGGTTGCCGCCACAGCGGGAGATCGAGTTTGTCATAGAGTTGGCGCCGGGGGCAGAGCCAGTGTCTAGGGCACCCTATAGAATGGCTCCGGCAGAGTTAAAAGAGTTAAAGATTCAGTTACAGGAGCTATTGGATTTGGGGTTCATTAGACCGATTCGGTGTTCGGGGCAAGCTGAGTCCCAGGTTTGTTGGCCCCATTGAGGTTCTGGAACGGGTTAGTGAGGTAGCATACAGATTAGCGATGCCTCCAGCTCTATCAGGGGTTCATGATGTGTTTCATGTGTCCATGCTTCGGAAATATGTATCCGATACTACTCATGTGCTGAGTTATGAGAACTTGGAGTTAGATCAGGATTTATCATACGAGGAAAAGCCTGTTTAGATCCTTGATAGGAAGGACAAAGTCTTGCGGAGCAAGACTATCGCCTTGGTTAAAGTGCTGTGGAGAAACAACAAGGTTGAAGAGGCGAGATGGGAGCTTGAGTCTGATATGCGGGAGCGACATCCCGAGTTGTTCAGGTAATTTCGAGGAAGAAATTCTTGTAAGGAGGGGATAATTGTAACACCCCAATTTGCTAATAAGGTTTAGGACCTAGATTAGTGTGCCTGGAGGGCAATACGTGAACTAACATGATAATATATGAATTTGAATGAATATGTGATTAGAATGCATGTTTAGGTGGTATAAATATGCATGTGGGCCCCGTTTGTATGTTAGGGGTAAATTGGTAATTTTAGCCCGCTGAGGGCATAAATGTGATAATTGCACTATGTGATTTGTACCACGTGAGTGTGGTGATGTTTATGTGATGCACGTGCCAAGACGGTCCTAGGGAGCTAGTTAACCTAAAAGTCACAACGGTATTTTTGTACCCGACTCGGGAGGAGGCTAGGGGTACTTTGGGAATTTCGTAAGTTGAGTTGAGTTGAGAATTAGTGGTTAATGGTTACTGGTGATTGAGTAACCTGAGTAACCATTAGTAACTGCTGAGAGTAACAAGTTGTGATGGGAAAATGGTAGAATAGTAATAGAGATGAAATGACAAAAAAGGGCCTTGGGGTTTAGTTAGGAAAGGATATCTATGAGGGGTAAAATGGACTTTTGGCAAACGTTTAGATAGACTTCAGCTGAGGGAAAAGAGGATTTACGTGTTAACACTTGAGCATGTTTTGTTTATGCTGAAAATTGGAAGAAAACTAGAAGAGAAGAGGAAAGGAAGAAGGGGGCTGAAGTTGGGAGACCTAGGAGGAGAATCAAGGTGGTTAAGGCAATCAAGATTGTTCTGAGGTAAGAATTGTCCCTGTTTTACTGAGTGTTAAGTTTGATTTTAGAAAGTAAGAATGAGAATTGAAAGATAGTTAGGGCTGGTTTTTCATGGAAAATTCAGTTTGGATAATCAAGGGGGAAGTGGCTTGAAGCTGGGATTGACGTGAATTCAAGCTAAATTCTTGATTGAGGTAAGGATTTTTTCCATGTTTGAATTTCGTATCTGGTATGGTTTGAGATTTTAGAGGCATGGCTTATATTTTTTTCAAGCTCTGGTTTAGGTCTTAGAAGCCATGGTTTGAGTTTCTGAAATCTGAAACTCAAGTGTGGATCTTGGGCGTGATTGTGTAATTAAGCTTGTTTTTTTATGTTTATAGGTTAAATGGTTTGCTTGGGGTTTTAAATTGATTTTGGGGCTTAGGTACTTGTTTGGGTTGAATTAGAGTTGTTTTGGCTCGGGAAAAATGTAGGGGAAAACCCAGAAATCTGGGTTAGCATAGGGGCGCCGCGGCCCTATTCTTTGGTGCCGCGGCGCAAGCTTGCATCAGGATTAGGGAAAAGCTTCTGGGCGCCGCGGCCCTTGATGGGAGTGCCGTGGCCCTAGACTATTTTTGACAGTCAAATTTTGCATTTTTAGGGCTTTTGCCCGGGGGCTCGGGGGATGTTTCCGTTACGTTGTTTTAGGGAATTAGAGGTCCCTAGAGTACGGGATTGGTCCCGGGAAGTGGTTTTGAGTTTGGTTAGTATTAAAAGTGTTTTATATATGTTGTGACTAGGATTTTGGAGAGGCTCGAGATAGAGGACCATACTCGTGACCTTGGTGCATCGGAAAGCTCGGGATACAGGTAAGAAAACTGTAACACCCATAGTGTTGTTGCAGGGCACGACCCTAGATTGTAATATTGTTAGGGTGTAGTTTTAAATGAATTATTATATGTCTGATTGTTGTTTGAGAATGCTATATGTGGTTATAGCAGAATGAACGGCAAAGGAGCCGGGAACGGCGAAGGGCCGAGAACGGCGAAGGCCGAGAACGGCAGTGGGGTCAGGAATATCATTTAGCACATGGAGTGCTTATGGTTAGGGTGAGACCCCAATGGATACATGGGATATCCTTACAGTGTGGACCGAGAACCCAGGCTTTGGTAACACTTCTGGGACGGCATGGCCGTATATGTGTTTAAATCTTATGGATTGTCTGATTAACTGTGAGATATCTGCTATAGTGATTGCATGATATGCATATCTTATGTGTTGTATGAGTTTTCTTGCTGGGCTTCGGCTCACGGGTGCTCTGTGTTGCAGGTAAGGGTAAGGAGAAAGTCAACCAGCCATGAGTACGGAGAGCGTGGGGCGGCGCGTACATGTTTGGCCTGCTCGACTGCTTTGGTTGGGGGCATTTTGAGAAATGGCTGTATTAAACTATGTTTTCATAATTAGTCATCTGTAAACTTATTTTGAATTGTAAATATTTTACAAACCTCATTTTGAGATCCCGAATGTTAAACTCTTGAACTTTTAATGAAATAGAGTACTTTTAAAGATTACAACCTTCACTTTTTATTTAATCACACTTTTGTTCTAAAAACCTCGTTTAACGAGTTAATTGCACATTTTAAACCCACTTAGTAATGACTCTTAGGTGGTAGGGTGTTACAAAGCCCAACTCCGAGTAGCTGCGTACCAACAGAAGGTCGCCCGGTATTTCAACTCTAAAGTGCGAGAAAGAAAGTTCAATGTTTGAGATCTTGTACTCTGAAGAGTTTTTCTAAACACCCGTGACCAAGCTGCTGGAGTACCCGGACCCAATTAGGAAGGCCCATACCAGATTGAAGAAGTGTTTCACTCAGGCACCTATAAACTTTCACGCTTAAACGAAGATCTTGTTTCTCGCTATTGGAATGGAGAACACCTGCGCAAGTATTACCAATAAACAATTCTTCTTAAAGAATTGGCTTGTATTAATTTTACGTTTTACAAGTTTTGAAAAAGGGTTGGTCATCTTATGTGACCGATTGCTTATAAGTGTAAGATCTTATTGATCACTCATACAAACATGTTTCGTCCATTTATTATGAGAAATATAAGGGACTATGCGCAGCCAGTCATTTCTTGCCAATTATTGTATTTCTTACAAGTATTTGCTCATTACGCGTGTTGTTTTGTTGTATTATAATTTTAATTATATTGCTACGGGCAGTAATGTTCGAACAGGTTCTGGTCAAGGAAAGTGACCAAGGACCTAAAGCTCCTCGATCACTTGGGGGGCATATAAGGTACAAGTAAGCAAAGCATATCATTAAAAGGTATGTAAACACATGAGAAAAATAAGTGAAAGCATGCTAGGGTACTTAGAGTATTTTTCAAAATTTTGTTATTTTGTTAAATCAAACCAAAATGCTATGCTAAGTTCGGTCATGCGAAAAAATATAATAATAAAATAAAAAGATGTTATAATATCAAAAATGAATTACTTTACACTGCGAGCAGAACTGCTCGGATGTAATTGTCTGATTAAAAGGAAAACAGCTGCCCACGCAGCAATAAAAAATTGATGTCTTTACATTACGACCCATAGGTCGTGTACTTGAAAGATGAAAATAATAATAATAATAGACTACAAAGCCGGAGGATCTTGAAGGGGGTCCTGGTCGACGACGTCTGTAGTTTCATTGTCCGCCCCATCCATGCCGGTCGCCAAGGAGATTTCAGGCGAGGCAGGAGCCCTTGCCCTCTCCTCTTCTGCCAGTCGAGCAGCGCAGCGGGCTATCTCGGCTTGCCTTGCGTGCTCGGGAAGGTATCTGAAGTCCGCCCCTTGGTTGTGTTTCTAGAAGTCATAAAAACACTTACTCGTGGTGTTCTTGTACCTTTCCAGATTGCTGGCATTGGCTTTCTCAAGCTCCTCGATCCGGCCCTCCAAAGTTGTAGTCTCCTGTCTGCTTGCGGCCAAATCCTCTTCGAGCTTTTTAGCTGCGCGGTAATTGACGCGGTTAGACTCCTTGAAGTTGTGTCTCTGCTCGATGGCCTTATCCAGAGCACTTTGCTTCTCCTTTAACTCCTCAGCCAATTTGTTCTTCTCCTCGAGCACCGCCGCAACCTGTTCAGCATATTTCGCTTCGGCAGCTTTGAGTTCGTCAACATGTTGTTGCTCCAAGGATTTGGACTGCTCGGTGACAGCACCCGAGCGTAGCCGGCCGACGGTATGGGTTAGAAATGCCTGCGATCAGAGAAAAGATTAGACTGACTATAAAGTATACAAGAAGCCATCTCCACAGGAAAAGATAACTTACACTGGCAAATTCATTTAAAGCGTGGGTTAGGATCTGGTCGACGTCCATTGTCTCAGTCGCAGCCATCGCCTCTCGGCAGCGGTCCTGCTTCACAATTTTCACGACACTGTCTTTGACCGATCTGAAGGCATGTAACGCCCTACTACCTTAGAGCCGTTACTAAGTGAGTTTAAAACAGAAATTGTGCATTTCATTGACTCAAAGTGGTTTCTAAAACCAAAAGTGTGATTAAACCAGAGTTTAAGGCTGTATTCTTTTAAAATGTTTAACTTCATTGAAAACATTAGATATAAAACATCTGGGATCCCAAAATAAGGTTTACAAAACATTTACATCTCAAAAATAGATTTACAACAGGTTTGACTATCAAAAGAATGAGCTAATACAGCCATTTACAAAAAAGCTCCCAACCAAAGCAGTCGGGCAGGCCGAACATGTACGCGCCGCCCCCACGCTCTCCATACTCATGGCCGGTTGACTGACTCCTTGCTTTTACCTGCCACACGGAGCACCCGTGAGCCGAAGCCCAGCAAGAAAACCCAAAAAGCACATAACATATGCAGATAATATCACCGGCATAATTCACTGATAAATAGGAAATCATTAATTAAACAAGCACGGCCATGCCGCCCCAGAGGCCTTACCAAAGCTTGGGGTCTCGGTCATTACCGTAGGATAACTCACGTATCCCTTGGGTCCCACCCTCGCTATAGCATCCCATGTGCTGAGCGTTGCTTCCGGCCCCACTGCCGTACCCGGCCCTTGCCGCTCTCGGCCTTGCCGTTCATTCAATTACAATCACACATATCATACATTATGAAATAACCATTCAAACATACAATAGTTTATCTAAGATTACACATTTGCACACAATACAAGCTAGGGCCGTGCCCTATAATCACACAGTGGGCCCATGCCCTAATCTCGGGTGTTACGGTTTTCTTACCTGTATTCCGTGCTTTCCGATGCACCACGGTCACGAGCACGGTCCACTAGTACGAGCCTCCCCGAAATCCTAGTCACAACACACAAAAGACACTTTTAACAACCTTAAATGAGCTTCCAGGCCAAGTTCTAGTCCTCGGAACGTTGAAATTCACCAAACATGGTAAAAGACTCAACCCCGAGCACCCTAGGTTAAATTCCCAAGCCTAAAATCCTAAAATCCCAAAATCCCTTAAGCGCCGCGGCATAGGCCACCCATGCCGCGGCATGGCCCCCAAACAGAACCCCAAAGGCCTAAAAACAGGTAAGGGCCGCGGCATTGCTTGGGCCATGCCGCGGCCCGCCCTTCTCCATCAGCAAACAACTTCTTCGAAGGGCCGCGGCTCACCAAGAACCATGCCGCGGCTCGACCCTTCGAACCCAGAAAAACCCACCATTTTACTCTCTAATCCTCACCTTAAACCATCCCAAACACATATCTCAACCACAAAACTCCATTCCAAACTTTACATGAACAATCTAACACCCTATAAACACTAGAATCAATTCAAAACATCAACACACCCAAGATCCACTCCTATGATTTCAAATTTCAGCAACTAACCCCAAAACCCCACAATGTTTAGCTTAGGCATTTAAATTCCTTAAATCAAAACAAAAATCCATACTTAGATATGTATAAAACCTTTACCTCAAATGAAGAATCCACACAAGTCCTTGATCCCCTCCTAGACTCCCACTTCTCCTTCTCTTCTTCTTCTTCTTCTTGCTTGCCCTAGCCTTTCTCTCCTCTTCTTTTCCTTCTCTTCTAATTTTATCAAGACACTCAAATGCCCAATACTCCAAACCGTGCCCCCCTATATCCCAGCTGCCTTTTGTCTATTACCCTTGCCAAAAGACCATTTTACCCCTTCTTAATAATCCTTCCTAACTAAGCCTTCAAGGGCACTTAAGTCTTTACACTTCTATTTCAATTCTATCACTTTCCATCTTAAAACTTGTTACCCACCACAGTTACAAATGGTTACCCAAGTTACCCAATAATCAATAACCAACCACTCATTCTCAACTCAACTTATAAGATTCCCAAAGTACCCCTAGGCTTTACCTGAGCCGGGTACAACATCCCGTTGTGACTTTTAAACTTATTGGCTCACTAGGAACGTCTCGATGCGTGCATCCTGATAAAAACACCACCTCACGTGGCACAATTCACATAGTACAATTATCACAGATATGCCCTAACATGGCCAAATTACAATCATGCTCCTTATAAGACAATCAGGTCTACATGCATACTAATTCACATAGTCATGCATCTCAAATAATCAATTAGTCATATAACGTGCATTAAATGATAATCATGCATAAAACTCAATAGAAACACACACCAAATCCCATCATGCCCTCCAGGCACACTACTCCAGGCCCTTAAGCCTTAACACTGAATTTGGGTCGTTACAAGGCACGACTTGTTATGTCGCCCCCGGTGGAAGCAGGACCAGCCTGCTGAGTTTGGTCAGTTGGGGCCGCTGGAGATGGAGTCGACCCAGCAGGAGCAGGGGGTATCTACTGCTCGTGGGGAGAAGGTGGTGGAGTTGCATTGGCTGAGGGTCCGTCCTCCGGGAGGCCTACAGTGCGAGGCTTTTTAGCGTGAGGCATTTTACTGCTTTCCCCAGGATGCCTCTTGCTCACTTTCTTTTTGCTCGAGGGAGCCACAGGAGCATCAGGGGCGATGTATAAGTCGAACACGCACTCGGAGTCCATATCTGAAACAGAAAAAATTGTAAGTGAAATACTCGAGCTATCATTATTGGTCGCTACATTATAAACTCTACTATTCTTATACTCACTCTCTGGCATGAAGAATGATGAATCTAAATTTGGAGCGTACTAAAAATTGCCGTCCCCGTCAAATAAGTGACAGGGAATTGGCAAGCTATCTAAGAGCGAGAGATCAGTACCGTTCTCGTCCGAAGATTCGTTGAGGGGCTCGAGGGGTTCGGTGGCTTTCTTTTTCCCTTTTCCCTTTGGGGCAGGGTGAGCAGCAGCCCACGGGGTGCTGGAAGGTTCCCTGATTGTTACTCCGGTGGCCCTCCTCGGAGGAGTTTGTTCCACGTCCGGGTGCTGCTCGGGAACTTCTACGCCAGTAGCACTCCTCGCTGTTGACTCCCTCATGTCCTGATGAGGGGACAAAAGGCTGACCAACCTAAGGTTAGCCTCTGTGACCAGATGTTTGATGCTTTTCTCCATATCAGTCATACTGGCCAAAAGGGCTGATCTCAACTCCATGTCTGGAGTGGGGTCTGGTCGCAGCCATGGGCCTGAAAAGCATTAAAAGTCTAAGAAAGTGTGGAAGAAACACTAAATAAAGATTAACAGCCAGTGGTACAAAGGTTTTACCTCCTTGAGCAAAGGCCAAATTGTTCGCGATCATGTCGGTCGTAAGGAAATACTCCTAGTAGTACCTCCCCATGTTCGATATGTGAGTAGTGTCGGTCAAGAAGGTGCGCCCAGTCCTCTTGGTGACAAAAGTGAAAGAACCCCGTACCTTCTTGGTTGGGGTTAGATTTGAGGTCGAACAAATAATTAACCTCATAAGGAGTTGGCACGGGCCATTTTTTGTGACTGTAAAGGATGTAGAGTGCTGCAAGCATTCTATACCCATTGGGAGTTATTTGAAAAGGGGCGACTTCGAAATAATTGGCCACCCCTTGGAAGAATGGCCGAAGAGGCAAGGTAGCCCCTACCTCAATATGGTATCTCGACTAGGCGCTGAAGGTGCCTCCGGGCAGGTTCGCCCGTTGGTCTTGGTTGGGTCGAACTAATGTCACCTCCGTGAGTCCATATTTCTTGATGTAGTTGGCGATCATCCTGATCGTCACTCGACTTTCAGAGACAACATACCATTCAACATCTAGTTGAATGGCATTTCGGGGCTGAGCATGAGCTTGGATATTGGGGTCAGGGATATTTTCTGCTTGACCACTGGTCGAGGGAACTTCAGCCCGAGGAGCAGGCTGATTTGAAGGATTGGGAGTTTTCTTTTTCTGGGCCGTAGTTTTTTCTCGAGCCATATTTTGGATAAGGACGGATGGAGTGTTTGAAGTGGCACGAGAAAATGGAATGTCAGGTATTAGCGATGACGGTTGCTCCTCGTTCTTAAGGAGCTAAGCCAATAAGTCGTCGTCGATGGGTCTTTCTCCTCCCCACGGATCTTGCATGAAAGCTGCGAACTGAGAAAGGAAGAGATAAGACGCATAGCTTAAAAGCTTGTGTTGAAAGTTGGAATAATGTTGCTCACGTATACGATCAGCATCATTCTAACAGAAACACTAAGTTCTATACAAGTAGTTTGAAAAACAGATTGAAAAGCGGAAGTAAAAAGTTTTTTGGGAAAAAGCTTTTTCGACTTCGAAGGGGCGGGAAAAACCCAATTTTTCACCTAGCTTAAAAATCGAATTTTTACTTCGATTTTACGCCCTAAATCTACAATCTCGACTACAAAACTTGCTCCTAACTCATACGAAACAATATTTCACTACCCTATTAATCATCTGTCAACATGCAAACAATACCCATATATTTTCGGCCAAGAACATGAAGGAGTTTAGAGATAAAAACACGCATAAGGAAGTTTCGAATAGCAACAAAAAGGACAAGAAAATTTGTGAAACTTACTCAGATAAAGATTGAAGTCCGAAGATGAGAGCTATCGAGCGTCCGAGTATAGATGTCTGAAAGTTTCTGGGCTCTGGGGTGCAAGTTCTTCAGCGTTCTTCAAGAAGACAAAGGCAAGTAAAAGGTAAAAATGGTAACTTGAGGATTATTTATGAAGACCAAGGCACGATAAAAGAGGCAATCATGAGTTACTTTTTTCTAAGTATGGGGAAGTGGAATGGCCGTCGGACACACTTTTAGTAAACTGAAAGGACCTGATTAGACATGATTGGTCATATTTTTCGAGAAGACATGGGCAGTTCTGACAGATTTCGTGGGGCATACGAAAGGTTAGTTTCCTAAGTTTACTTATTGCTGGTCGCAATAAATAAACTTGGGGGGCAAATGTTTACCCAAAAAAGGTCATTGATGACGTGACAAAGATTACTTACACATGGATTGACACGTGGCGAAATTAAAAGGCAGAGGTGCTATTCGGCTATCGACCAGATGCGCGCCTCCTTGTCAGTGTTAATTTTTGTCACGACCAGGCTGGTCGTGAAGCCCGATTTATTTCCTTCTTAGGTTGTAATCTAATATTAACTACATTTGAATATTTCTTCATAATTATCCTTGATACGCGGTTAGTAAGGATAAGATATGACACGTTATCATATGTAACCCTCCTTGAGCCTATAAATATGCATGAAATAGCTCAAGGTAGGGACTTTTGGATTCATTTAGCTTTTTTTGCTTAAGATTGAAAGAAAAAGAGCTAAGGTGAGTTGTTACCATCTGATTGTATTACGCCTAAGGTTTGTGAAACTCAAGAACCCTAGTTCTTTGATCACGACTTTAGGATTCTATAATAACAATATCACAAAGTGGACGTAGGTCATTACCAATCACTGGGGCCGAACCACTATAATTCTTGGTGTTTTTCCTTTCCATTAGATCATTTTTTCAAGTGTCGTTTATATATCCTATCATATACTTGACTCCGTGTCATTGGCTAATTTGATGGTCAACAGTGCTGAACTTGCTAAACGAGTCATTTGGACTTAAAATGTGTAATTAAAACTAACTCAAGGATTTAGGTATTAAAGATTTTGGTCAAAGAAGTAATCTTTTTCCATTAAAAATTTAAGTTTGTACATGGGATCCCAAAAAGAGTTTAACAGTTAATTACAAACACAAAATGAATACAAAAGAGGTCGGCCTAAGCGGAAAAACCAGGGCTCAACCCTAGTTCCTCAGTAATCTCGACCATGGCGGTCGAGCAGGCCGCATTTGTATACAATGCCCTGAAGCCCTCCAACTTATGACGGGTCTAGCTTTTCTTTGCCCTTACATGCACCATAGAGCACCCGTGAGCCGAGGCCCAGCAAGAAAACCTCACAAGGCATAACAATAATAAAAATATTAAAAAATAATAAGCACTTGCTTCACAAATATCAATTATACATGTTCCGCAATTTACAAAGATATTCATTTTAATCATATAACCAATTACACGACCTAGGAGAACGGTCTTGCTGAGCGACCAAGCTGAGTGAGATGCATCCTCAGGCACTCAGCTCATGGTTAATGCCGGGCGAGTGGGAACCGCACCCTTAAACTGAACTCACCTTCATGGCTTGCATTCCACACGCTTTGCCGACCATCCCCAGGCTCAACGCGATGGTCGTCTTGTTGGGATTTTATGACCTAATGAAAACCCAATTTCTTTGTAATCTCATTTATTATCAATAAAAGAATAGAAATCATTTTTTTGACTTGGTCAATCACTTTGCTCACATGTTTTATTTTCATGATTATTTGGTTAATATAAACTTCTATTAAATCTCGAGCATATAGCTAATCGTATTTATAGTGACGTAATCACAGTGGAATATAAATATGATTATATGTTCAAAATAAGTTAGTCCTAAGATTAGTCAATGCACAAGATTTACACTGACTTTCCAATCTACGATATGATCTACTTACACATTGCAGTGTTATGTTCTTTCCAGAACATTACCAAAGTAGATAAGATCAGATGTATTTGTTACATCGGATAGGACCGATATTGACAGTTAATAGGATAAGTAAACATACCGTTATTATCTATTCTAGTCATATCATATAGTTGACCATAGGTCAATTCAATCTCAATTCTGGGTGGTTAGTATTCTAACTGATTGTATTATTTGAGTTCCTTGACTTGTTCATTACCAGCTTACCCTACGGACTAGCCCATACTTACATCTTGGGAACTCGGTAGTATAATTGAGTGGGAGTATTAATCATAGATATGAACATCTATAGCTTTTGATGAAGAAGTGAAACAATGGTTTCCTTTTAGTTTGGTTCAAGGTGCTAAATGATAGAAATCTCATTTCAATAATTAATATTAGTTTACTGAAATATCATTTATAACGAACTAAGTGTTTTAAGGATAAAATACAATGCGGGGTAAAATGGTATTTTAGTCCCATCTCATTGTAGACCGTCTATAGAGGATTGAGTGACAATTATGGTTGTAGCAATGGATAATTAATAACGTATCTATATTGCTTATAGAGCGTTCTACGAATTCAAGAGTGTGATTCCGAGTCTTTAGTGGAATCACGAGGAATTAATAAGTTAGTAAATTTATTTGTTATATTTATGATAACTTATTGGAGATTGATTTCATAGGCCCATGGTCCCCATTGTACCTTGGATAAAATCATTTAGATAATCTCAATTAATTGATTTAATTATCAATTAGAAGTTGACTGTAATGCCCTAATTCCTTAGAGCCGTTACTAAGTGAGTTTAAAACGTGCAATTAACTCGCTAATCGAGGTTTTAGGTTAAAAGTGTGGCTAAACTGTAAATAAAGTCATATAATTTGAAAATGTGGTCATTCATTGGAATTATAAAGCATTATACATTTGGGATCCAAAAATACTCTTTAGAAATATTTACAACTCAAAGATTACGATTAAGGTCGACTAAACAACAAAGTTTAGGTTAATGCATAACATCTCCCAAAAATACCCCTGGTCGTGGCAGCCAGGCAGGCCGAACATGTACATGTCGCTCCACGCTATTCGTACTCATGGTTGGTCGGCCTTTCCCTTGCCCTTACCTGCACCATAGAGTACCCGTGAGCTGAAGCCTAGTAAGAAAACTCAACACAGACAATCAACGTATGCATAGCTATCAATCAGCATATAACAAGGCAGCCAACAGGCTAAACACATAGTGGCCATACCGTCCCAGGCGCTTTACCAGGCCCTGGGTTCACAGTCTACACCGTGAGGATGACTCAAGCATCCGAGAAGGGTCTCACCCTAGCGGCTTGCACTTTACGTGCTCAACTCCGCTCCCGGACCCTTGCTGTACTCGGCCTTGCACTCTACGTACTTAACGCCGTTCTCGGCCCCTTGCTGTACTCGGCTTCCTGTCATTCTCGGCCTTCATCGTTCCCGGCCTTCGTCGTTCATTCACAAATATGCAATACATAGCATATATTCAACAAATATTTAAAAAAAATACAGAATATAAACAATAGGGCTACGCCCTGCTATTCAATCACATAGGGTTGTGCCTTGCAATGCAAACTATAGGGCCACATCCTGCTCTACGGGTACAACAGTTTTCTTACCGGTGTCCCAAGCTTCCCGAGCACCGATATCTTGAGAACAGTCCCCTAGTCCGAGCCTCGCTGAAAACCTAGTCACAATGTATCAACAACATCCATCCATCAAACTCTAATTCATTAAATAACTTTGGGATATAATTCTAGTTTCCAGGACCTTGAATCCTATCAATCCGGGTGATAAAATCCATCCCGAGCCTTAACTTTTCGGTTCTCGAACCAAAAACCTTCTCGGGGTTCAAAAACCTCCTAAGAGCCACGGCCCCATGGCCTTGTGCCACGGCCCACCTCAACTAGAGGCTCAACCTCCCCATTCAGCAGACACTCGCCGTGACCTAACCATAGGGGCGCCATGGCCTGCCCTTCATCTTGGCCCCCCATCTGTTCTAGAGGGTCGCGACTCACCAAGAACAGTGCCGTGGCCCGGCCCCTTCGAACTCAGAAAATCCCCCATTTCAACAACCAAAACCCAACCAATTTAACTCAAAACCAACCCAATAACATAGTTCAATTAGCACAACAATTCTATTATGTTCCTAACAACAATACCCAGCAGAAACTAATCCCAAAACTCACCCAAATAACCAAGAGTAATTCACAATTTAGCTCACATGCACAAACTTATAATTCTAACCAAAACTCAGCAGAATTCAATTTGATCTTTAGGTTTTAATGCTTACATTTGAACCTAAATAAGTCTCTGAATTAATCCCCTGAGTTCCAAGCTACTAGCCTCCCAAACTCAAGCCTTGAATTCCTCCCTTGACCCTAGGGGTGTACATGGTTTGGTTTGGTGCCGTTTAAATTTTTTTTGAAACCAAACCGCTCATGCGGTTTTTTCAAAATGAAAAACCAAACCAAACCATTAAAATTAAAATTAAAAAACCAAACCAAACCATAAATAAACGGTCTGGAGCGGTTTGGTTTGGTTTTAACCATATAACCAAATTATTAAAATTAATTTTTTTTTATTATAAAATAATTAACTAAATTATTGTATTTAAATAATAATAATAATTTTAGCTTTACTTTTAAGACCATAAAAGTCTACAAGAAGCTTATTGTCTTTGTTGTTGTAAGTGTAAGTATTTTGAATCATTTTATAGAAGTGAGAAAAAGAAATGTTTACTTTCTTTTTAGTTTTGGAAACTTGTGCATGTATTAAATACTGCTAAAAACATTTCCTAAACAATTAAATTGTTTGGCTTGGATGGTTTGGTAGATTTTATATTAACTTAAATGTAGGGGTTCAAACCTTTGAACCATCATTTCTAAAAACTATTTTTTTTTAGAAAAAATCACGGTCCGGTACGTTTTAGTTGGTTTTAAAAAATTAGAAACCGTGATCGAACCATTAAAGTTGAGCGGTCCGGTTAAACCAAACCATCAAAAATGGTTTCACCAGTTACGGTTTTTGGCGGTTTGGTGCGATGCGGTTTTGTTCCAAACCACGGTTTGCGGTTTATATGAACACCCTTACTTGACCCCAAAGTAGATCAGCTCTTCTTCTCCTTCTTTTCCTAGCTTCTGTTTTCCTCTAGAGCTTTCAAAATAAAATTCAAGTATATGCCCCAAGTAAGTAACGTGAAGAACTTCCCCTCAGCCAAGACTATCCACCCTTAAGGCCAAATTATCTCTTTGCCCGTTCCTCTAATAAAATTCCCATACTAACCTCAAGGGCAATTATGTCATTTGTCGTGTCCCACTAGTCCCTCAAGTGTTCCTATAAATCCTCGTTTAACCTCGACATGTCCAAATGGTTACTAAATTACTACCCGTTACTCCATAAATTCCAAACACTTATTATACCCAAAATACCCCAAGCTCATCCCGAGCCGAGTATTTGACCCCATTGTGACATTCTAGCCAAGCTGCTCCCTAGGACTGTCTCGGATCGTGCATAACAAATATATCACCACTCACATGTGGTGAAAATCACAATATACACAAATATTGCATTTATGCCCTCAACGGGCTAAAATTACAAGCATGCCCCTAATAACCAAATAGGGCCCACATGCATATTTAATTCACCTAAACATGCATTTCTAATCACATATTCATCAAATTTACATATTAATATAATAAATCACTTATTGCCCTCCAGGCACGCTAATCAAGGCCCTAAGCCTTATTAGCAAATTTGGGACGCTACATTGACCAGGTCAATTTTGGATAGTTTCATAGAGTTATACAATTTAGAGATGAAAAGAGAAATTAGGGCAGATTTATTAATTAAGATAAATTGGTATCTAAATTAATAAATAAGTTTAAATCAAGGTTCAAATTATAAATAATTATTTTGATAGAGGATTTAAATAATTATTTAATTAATTAAATCAATAGAAAATAATACAAACATTGATTTTAAGTCCAACGAGCTTATAATTAAATGGGAAATTTCACGGGCCTAAAGCCCATGATAATTTCGACCTAGGGCTATTAATTGACTACTATTTTATTGATTTTTTTAATTAATTAAATGACCTAATTGAGTTTATAAAAGGAATGCTAAGAGAGAGTTGAAAACATAAGTTTAATCACTGGTTTTGTTATTGTTTTTAGATTCTCTCTCTAAACATAAGTCATTTTCTAAGCCTCATTGTTCTGTTCTTTTCTTCTCTCTGTATCTATCTCATGTGTTGAGAATTGCCCACTCTAGTCTAGGTGATTCTAAGGATACTTTGGAAGATTGTGAAGAAAATTGAAGATCAGTTTAGTTTCTTGGTAATACTCCGCGACCGAAATGATACAAGGGTTAGAGAAACTAAATGAATGACTCTATTATTCCACTGTGTATAATGTAAGTATTCTTATCATTATTTCTCTTTGAATTCAATTTTAGAAACATGTTCTAGGTTGTCTCATATTAATTTGTTTAATATTAGATCTATATGAAAATAAATAAAGATCCTGTATAAGTTTTTCCTAACAACTGGCCTCAGAGCCTTTGGTAATTTTTATGTTCATGCATGAACATGTTAAAAATTGAATTAGATGATGCGTTGATTAATTGGATGGATTTCATGATTTTATGAAGCACATTGAATTTTATGTGATTATTAGCAATTTTTAGGTTATTTTGTTGTGTTTTCTATGCTATTGATTTTTATATATGCTTTATTTTGTGTAAAACATGGTAAAAATTAATTAAAAAATTGTTTTGGTTTGAAAAATTGCACCAAAAAATTTTCTGAATATTTTTGGCCTGGCTGCCCATGCGTGCGCGCACACCGCACGCACACCTGCGCGCACCTACGCGCCCGCCCGCGCGTCCCAGAGTGCACCAACTCCGCTACGCGTGCGCGTCCTCAGCTGCTAGCAGCCACGCGATGAACAGTACCCGTGGTACTGTTCATCCAAATTTTTATTTTTAATTTTTTTAAATTAAAGAAATTAAAATGTGAAAATTGATTATTTATAATCAAAGACAAAAATATCAGATTTGTTTTATCATTTTAAAATTATTTTTTCAAATAAGATATTTTTGTTATTTGAGATTTAAATAATTATATATTTTTACAAAGATTCACTTCAAATTTAAAAATAGACTAATAACTTAATTTTAAATATTTTAATATAATAAAATATTAGAATTAAGATATCAGATATTTAAGATATTTTCTTTGAAATACTTGTTATTTTTATTAAATCTTTATTTGAAAATATAAATATCTGTTTATTCTACAGTTTTTAATATTTAAATTATTTGAAATTTGAAATTTGTTAGTTAGATATTTTCATGGATATTTGAATTTGTTTAACTGATTTGAGATATTTTAGGGTTGTTATAACTATTAATATATATTTTTTTAAATGGTTAAAATATTAACTTATTGTTATAACAACACAAGATATTTTTTGAAAAACAGTTAAGATATTGATTTTAAAATTTAAAATTGGTTACATTTTGAAAAATATAATTTTTTTTTCAACCAATTAATATTTTTTAAATTAACCTAAACCAAGTTGATTGTTGATAAATGAAATTTATATTAACTTTTGTTAATTGTTGATAAATTTAATTTAAATTGACTTATTTTTTGTAAAAAATTAATTAATTTGAATTTTTGATAAATTCTAGATAATTAATTGTGGTATTTTTGCAAGTGAAATAATTTGTGGTATTTTTGCATAAATTCATAGACTTGCTCATATAGTAACATGATTAGGTCCATCCAATTATAATATGTATGTTTGCACTATATGTGGTATTTTTACAATTGCGCTTAGATGCATATAGTTGCCCATATGTTTGCTAGATATATGGATTTTGCCAAATAAAATATTTATAAAATGATAGGTTTTATTTGGACCCTTTAGAAAATGTAAAGTTTAAATTCCTCTCTTGTGGGTGATTCCAATTGTGAAGGCCCATTTGCTTTGCATGACTATAGTGGGCCTATTCAATTAATAATAATTAATAAAACGAAAGTTTAAATTCCTGTCTTTTGGACCTTGTATGGAAGTATGGAGGCCTTTGTAGTGGGAACGATATACTGGACCCAACCCTCCTCCATACAAGCCCAATTGTTAAGGCCAATTTACCTAAGTTTGACTTAATTGTATAGGTTCATTATAATAGTTAAACCTAAATATTGATCAACAACAAATTAATTCTAAATTAATTGAATTTGTTTCAATGTGACACTTTAGAATTAATAGGAAATTATAGGACTTTGGTTTTAAAAATTTAATCTTTTTCAATATTTTGGAGAACCATAGTCATTAATTTTCTAAAAATAAATAATAAAAATAGTATTTTTTTATAATGAGCTTGTTTTAAGAATTATATTTGATCTCCACTGTTGGTTTAACAAGGTCAATAGCTTAATAGGGCCTCGAGACACTTTGATTCGGTCCCCTACGGAAGGTGTTCATTAGTTATTTTGACAAGGTTAGATTTCGAAAGATAGATAATTATAGGTCAAATTCTACTAAACTCACCCCTACAGTGACTACTAGGACTAAATCTATGATTATCGAAACCTTGGGTCTAGCTCATAAAATAAGAGATTTTGTTTTCTTATTTTGATCGAATAGTAGGTTGTTAATAATGGTGTTCATTATTAAATAAGTTTACAACTTTATTTAACTAGTGGTATTTTTTACTCTCGCCAACCGGGACAAGGATATCATAGATTGGTTAAAAACCTAAAGAAATAGAGATATGATTATTTTGGTATTTTTTCTCATATCTTACATATTTTTGGTATATGTTGTGCTATTTCTTGAATTTTGTGTGATTAGAAGTTTTATTGAGAAAAAGTGATTGATTTCTATTTTATTGATAATTGGTAGTTTTAAGTATGGATGTGTCTACTCTCATCCTTTCTCAACTTTTTATGGAGAAACTCACTGGAGAAAACTTCCTTAAATGGAAGCAAAACATCAACATTGTGTTGATTGGTGACAACTCCGAGTTTCTCAAGACTGAGGAATTCCGAGAACAAGCACCGTCTCCGCACGTTCGTGATGGCACTGTCAATGCTCGGATGGCACCTTCTCAACATGTCCGCGATCATCTGATCAAAATGACAAACTACTTTCAGGAAGATGAACTACATGGAGCAACAGTAGATGAGGAAATTCAAGTTGGCTTAATCCTCAACAGTCTCTCTCCAGCTTTCCTAACGTTCACCACCAACTATGTGTTGAATAAACTCAACTATTGTCTGACGCATCTCATGAATGAGCTTCAAACTTTTGAGTCTATCATGGGTGGACCAAGTAAGGGAGGAGAAAAGAAGACAACTACTACTGCTGCTGCTAATCCAGCTAAGGTTGAAGCTAACCAAGCTTCATCTTCGAAAGCTGGAAACAAGAGGAAAGGTGGAAAAAACAACAACCCCAAGCCTGCAAAGACGAGTGCACAACCAAATGCACATACGCCTAAGTTGAAGAACAAGAAAAACAAGAAAGGTAAAGGTAAGTGTTTTAACTGCAAAGAGAAGGGGCATTGGAAACAGGATTGCCCCAAGTTTTTAGCAGCTAAAAACAAAGGTAATGATTATAGTTCATTTATCTTGGAAACATGTGATTTAGAGAATGATAAATTCATTTGGATTATTGATTCTGGATCTACTAACCATGTTTGTAACTCTTTACAGCCTCTTGAATCGTGGGAGGAAGTGGACGAAGGCGGCTTAAAGCTTAGAGTTGGGAACAGAACATTCGTTGCGATCCAAGCTAGAGGAATAGCTCGTCTAAAGTTCAGAAATAAATAATTAATTTTAAATGATTCATTTTTTATTCCAGATTTTAGTAGAAATTTAATTTCAGTTTCCATGTTGCAATTATAATGATTTAATATGACTTTCACAAGTTTTAATATATTTATTTCTTTCAATGGATCACAATTGTGTATTGCATGTTTGGAAAATGGGCTTTATATTCTGCGACCTAACGAACCCCTCGCTCTTAACAATGATTTATTCAAATTAGCTAAACCTAGGACCAATAAACGTCAAAAGATCGATAACGATAATATGACGTATTTATGGCACATGAGACTAGGTCACCTTGGCTATGATAGGATTCAAAGACTTACAAAGGATGAGCCTTTGAGGGAACTCACCTTAGGTGAATTACCTGTCTGTGAATCTTGTCTAGAAGGCAAACTGACCAAACGTCCATTCTCTACAAAGGGTGATAGGGCCAAAGAACAACTTGGACTTATGCATTCAAATGTTTGTGGACCTTTGAATGTACAAGCAAGGGGTGGTTTTGAGTATTTTGTCACTTTCATTGATGATTACTCTAGATACTCATGTATTTACCTAATGCATAGGAATCAGAAACATTTTCAAAGTTTCAGGAATTCCTAGCGATGGCTTAGAACCAATTAGGTAAAATGTTAAAGATCTTGCAATCTGATTGGGGTGGAGAATATTTGGATATGCAGTTCCAAGATCATTTAACTGAACTTGGGATTTTATCATAACTTACTACACCAGGTACTTCGCAACAAAATGGTGTAGCGGAACGCCAAAATAGAACATTATTGGAAATGGTTAGATGCATGCTTAGTTACTCAACTCTACCAACTTCGTTCTGGGGACATGCAATTGAAACTGCGAAAGACATTCTCAATGCCGTGCCGTCTAAATCTATCCCTAAAACACCTTTAGAACACTGGAATGGTTGTGAACCTAGTTTACGCCATTATAGAATATGGGGGTGTCCCGCTCACGTCTTGAGGAAAAAGGAAGGAAAGCTAGAACCGGGAACTGAAGTTTGCATGTTTGTTGGCTATCCTAAAGGTACTCGGGGTGAACTTTTCTATAGTCATTTAGAAAAGAAAGTGTTTACTTCTATGAATACTACTTTTCTGGAAAATGACTATGTCCAAAACTTCAAACCACGCAACAAAGTAGTTTTAGAGGAGATGATTAAAGAATTGACTCCAACCAATATTCCATTGTTATCAACACAAGTTGATGATGAAATTCCCACTCTTCATGTCCAACTTAAATGAAGAAAGTACCACTGTTCCTGAGCATACAGTCATGGAGCCTCGTCGTAGTGGGAAGTTTTCTAGGAACCCAGTTCGCTATGGTATGGATGGTGAAACCAATATGGTTGTTGGTGACACTAGTGATGATGATCCGTTGTCTTTCAAACAGGCAATGGCTAGCCCTGTAAAGGAACTATGGCTCGAAGACATGAAATAGGAAATGGAGTCCATGTACTCAAATTCTGTCTGGGATCTTGTGGAAGCACCTAGTGACTTTAGGGCCATTGGGTGCAAGTGGATCTACAAGAAGAAACAAGGTGTTGATGGAAATATCAAGACTTATAAAGCTCGATTAGTTGCAAAGGGTTATACCGAAAGAGAAGGCGTGGACTATGAGGAAACTTTTAGTCCGATAGCCATGCTCAAGTCCATTCGCATCCTCCTATCCACAACAGCCGCTCTCAACTATGAGATCTAACAAATGGACAAGACAACTTTTCTTAATGGAAAGCATGACGAAGTCATCTATATGGATCAACCAGAAGGATTTATGTAATGTCGAAAAATCCCTAATGCAGTTTAATGGTTGGATTAGTAGGCCGGGAGGGCCATAATTGTTTTATTATGCCATTAAACTATTATATGCATGTTTATGTGAATTATATTATAATATGATATTAAATGCATGCATGTGGGTCCACATTTCATCACAGGGGTATTTTGGTAATTTGGCCCATTGAGGGCGTAATTGTATGTTTGTATGGATGTCGGTGATCTATTGTTGAGGCCACATTATAATGTGGATTTGTTCGAGCTATTTGGAATGAGACGATCGTTGAGTGCAGGTTAGCGGTTTAGTCATAATGGGATTAAGTTCGGGGCTCGGGACGAGTCTCGGGGTATTTTGGTGATTAGAGCGTTGCCGGGAATAAAAAGGTAACGGGATATGAATTATTGGTATTTGAGAATATTGAGAATAATGGGAATTGGAGGGTGTTAATTATGATTAACGAAATAGGTGGAAAAAGATGGTTTTACCCTTGGGAGTCTTTAGAAACCATTAAATGACCTAGGGGCAAAAAGTTCATTTCTCCCTTATGTTATATTTAAGCCATTGAAGGTTGTAGAAGGTTGGAAAACAGAGCATCAAAAGGTTATCTCCCATACCTATTTTCTCTTCCTTTTTCTTTGTGACTTTTGGGTTGTTCTTGAGGATTCAAGCTAGGGAAGTGGATCTTGAGGGCTTGGAATTGTGTTCCACTATTGAAGAGGGTCCTAATATGAGCCTGAGGTAAATTTCTAGCCATTAAAACTCTAGCTTTGCTCTATTTTTGCTATAGTTTTCAGCTTGGTTGAGGGAAATTGATGAGAGTTTTTGGCTAGGGTTCTTGGGGTTGTGATGCCTAGGACATGTGGGGATGGTTTTTGGGTTCATTTGGGACTTAAAATGAGGTTTGGAAGCATTTGATTCAGGTTGGAAATGGAGGAATCGAAGGGGAAAGTTTTAGGGCCATTTCTGGCTAGGTGTAGCGCCATAGCGCCCACTAGGGGGCGCTACAGTGCTACTCTGTGTAGCTTTGGGAGGTTTGGCTCTGGTTAGGGTGCTGGGGCACTAGTGGGGTAGCGCTGGGGCACTACCCTGTTCCATCTGATTCTCGTTTTAGGCAATTTTAAGGGTTTTTGGCTCGGGGTTTCAATCCTTAAGGCTCGGGATCGAATCTACTCACCGTTTGGGTACAATTCGGGGTCCCGGGAGTGAGGTTTAGGTCAAGACCCTATTATTGTTGATTTTCATTAATGTAAGTTATAATTGGTTATGGCTAGGTAACCACTAAGGAATCAAAAGGGCGATCGTTCTCAAGGGTCGTTCTTTTACTATTTCTCGCTTGAACCAGAGGTAAGAAAAATGCACCCCATATGTGACATGCATGGTTATTATTGAGGCATGTTGAGTGTTTAAATGTGGACTTGGATTGCATATTAAATTCTTAGCAATATTGCTTACTCGTGAATGGCACTGACTTACTAGTTAGAATTGGCAATGGTGTCAGAACTAGCTGTGAAGCTATGACTTACTAGTCAAGTTCGACAGTAGTTCTGAACACTGGTCGTATGATACTGACCTAAGAGTTAGGAGCGACATAAGCATCATGAACGCAGAGCTGATGAAAGATTAGATCTAATCGAAATCTGCATTGAATGACTCATCATGAGCATTAATGCTAGATCGACCCCAAGTTCGATGAAAACTAAAAGCGCTTGCCTAGTTCTATGACTAGTTACTCAGAGCTAGGGCCATAAAGCCCAGGTGACCCTATCGTCACATGGCTAAGGGTACGGAACCCATAGTGGTGACTCCATGGTCACTCCCTTGGTTTACATTGGTGACTCGATCATTAGTCACATATCCTGTTAAAGCTAGTGAATCGATCACTCATCTGTAAAGGGTGCAGAACCTACGTTAGTGACTTATACATCTGTCACTCATCAGTTTAGGACTATAAGTCTTGGATGATTGTCATGATCATTGTTTAATATTATATACATGCAGTATTGAGTTTTTTTGCTGGGCTTTGGCTTGTGGGTGCTATGTGGTGTAGGTAAAGGGAAAGAAAAGCTCACCCAACCTTGAGTGGAGAGCTTAGGTGGCAATGTGTACATATGCAGCCGCTTGACCACCACGGCCAAGGAGTTCTCGGAGGAACTAGGGGTTTACCCTATTTTTGCTGCTTAGGTCGGCAGGTTGTAAATTTCAAACTGTAATGACCATTTTGTACTATAAATAACTTGTAAACATTTTTATGGGCCCCTGAACAGTTTTCTGTTTTGAATAAAACATATCCTTTCCTTTTGTTTGGTTTTTACCTTAACCTATTAATAACACCTAGATGCACGTTTATAACCAAATAACTTGATTAGCGAGTTAAGCACGATTCAAAGTTCACAGTAACTGTGTTGGAGTAACCAGGGCGTTACAATTTAAAGTAGCTGGACAAGAATGAAAAGTTTGTAAGTTGAATAGGTCCATTTATGGACTTAAGCAAGCTTCTCGTTCCTAGAATCTTAGGTTTGATGAAATAACCAAAACCTATGGCTTTGAACAAATTATTGATGAGCCTTGTGTTTACCAATTGAAGGCAAATCAAATAGTGGTATTCCTGGTTCTTTATGTAGATGCTATCTTACTCATTGGAAACAATGTTAAGAAATTGTCAGATGTGAAGAATTGGCTGAGCACTCAATTCCAGATGAAGGATTTGGGTGAAGCAAGTTATGTTCTAGGTATCCAGATCATTAGGGATAGAAAGAACAGTGTAATGCTCCGAAATCCTTAATGCGGTTTAGTGGCTGGATTAGTAGGTCGGGAGGGCCATAATTGTTTTATTATGCCATTAAACTATTATATGCATGTTTTTGTGAATTATATTATAATATGATGTTAAATGCATGCATGTGGGTCCACATTTCATGACAGGGGTATTTTGGTAATTTGGCCCGTTGAGGGCATAATTGTATATTTGTATGCATGTCGGTGATATATTGTTGAGGCCACATTATAATGTGGATTTGTTCGAGCTATTCGACATGAGACGATCTTTGATTATTAAGTGGCAGTTTAGTCATAACGGGGTTAAGTTCGAGGCTCGGGGTGAGTCTCGGGATGATTAAATGATTAGAACGTTGCCGGGAGTATAAGGGTAACAGGATATGAATTATTGGTATTTGAGAATATTGAGAATAGCAGGAATTGGAGGGTGTTACTTATGATTAACGAAATAGGTGGAATATGACGATTTTACCTTTGGGAGGCTTTAGAAACTTTTGCTTGACCTAGGGGCATTAAGGTAATTTGACTTGAGATATATATGGTTTTGGTGACCTGTAGAAGAACAGAACAAAAACAGAGCAAGGTTTCACCTCTCCTATACATCATCATCATCCTTCTTCCTTTCAATTTTTGAAAGCCAATTTGAAGAATCAAGCTAGGAAATCAAGGATTTGAGTTCATAGATTTGGTCCATACATTGAAGAGGGTTTAATCTCGAGCTTGAGGTAAGATTCAGCCATGAAATTTATGGTTTTACTCTATTTTTGGTTTGGTTGAAAGCTTGAGAGTTTTGATTATAGAATTGGGTATTTGGTGTGGTTTTAAGTGGTTAAAAGCTTGGGTTTTGTTGTGGGAATGTTGGTTGTGTTGTGGTGATGATTGGTATTGATTTTTGGGATTGATTTGAGGAAGGTTTGGTTGTGTTTGGTTTGAGAAAAAAAAGGGAAAAAAATCTGGGTTCTAGGTTGAACTGCAGCTCTGTTCTTGGGCGCTGCAGCTCAAGCCGTGTGAAGGAGAAGTTGGTGTTGATGGGCTATTAGAGCTGCGGCTCTAATGCTGTCAGAGAAGGTTTTGGGCCCCTATTTTGGGTGGGGCTGCGGCTTAAAAGCTTGGGGCCGCGGCTCAAAATGGATTTTAAGTGATAGAAACTCAAACCTAAGGGCTCAGGATCAAACCTACTACCCAGTTTAGTAGAATGCGACATCCCGGAGGTTAGGACTTGGTCCGGGAACCTTTGATTATTCATTTTATTGATGGAATCCCAAAATTGGTTATGACCAGGTGACCGTCAAGGAACTAAAAGGTTGATCATTCTCAAGGGTTGTTATTTTACTATTTCTTGCTCGAACTAGAGGTAAGAAAACTGCACCCTGTGTATATGACATACATGATTATTGTTGAGGCATGTTGGTTGATAAATGTGGACATTGATTGCATATTAAATGCTAGTGGATATTGTTTACTTGTTTATGGTACTGACTAGTCAGGGATACTGACCTAAGAGTCAGAAATGGCACAAGCGTCTTGAACGCAGGGCCGAATGAAGATTAGATCTAATCGATATCAGCGTTGAAGGACTCTAAGGCATTAATGCTGGACCGATCCTAAGGTCGATGAATCTTATAAGCGCTTGGCTAGTCTAAGACTAGTTACTCAGAGCCAGGGCCAAAGGCCTAGGTGACTGCTTGTCACATGGCTAGGGAACAGTGTTCCATAGTTATGACTCTAGAGTCATGAGGAAGGTTATGTTGGTGACTAGTCATCATGCACCTATCCTGATTAAGCTAGTGAAAGGTTCACTTATCTGTTAAGCCCCGGTGACCCTATCGTCACATGGCTAAAGGAAGCTGTACCCATCTTAGTGACTTTTGCGACTGTCACTTACCTGTTTTGGACCGAAAGCCCTGAATGATTATTATGATCATTGTTGATATTATATCATGCTATATTGTGTTTTCTTGCCGGGCCTTGGCTCATGGGTGCTATGTGGTGCAGGTAAAGGGAAAGAAAAGCTCACCCAGCCTTGAGTGGAGAGCTTAGGTGGTGATGTGTACATATGCGGCCGCTTGACCACCACGGCCAAGGAGCTCTCAGAGGAACTAGGGGGTTTACCCTATTTTTGCCGCTTAGGTCGGCGGGTTTGTAAATTTAAAACAGTAATGACCATTTTGAGTTGTAAATAACTTGTAAACGTTTTGATGGGCCAATGAATAGTTTTATGTACTTAATAAAATATACCCTTTCCTTTTTATTGGTTTTCCACCTTAGCCTGTTAATAACACTTAGAAGCACGTTTTTAACCAAAGGACTCGGGTAGCGAGTCAAATTTTTGGTTCACCGTTCACAACAACTGTCCTGGGGTAACCAGGGCATTACAATCAGACTCTTAGCTTTATCTCAAGCAGCTTACTTTGATAAAGTGCTTGAACGTTTCTCAATGACAAATTCCAAGAAAGGACTCTTGAAGCAGTCTTTCAAAGAAGTAGTCTTTCAAAGAAGCAGTCTCCCCAGACTCTTGAAGAGGAAGATGCAATGAGAAAACTTCCTTAGGCATCTGTAGTTGGAAGTCTGATGTATGCTATGTTGTGTACTAGACCAGATATCTGGTATGCAGTGGGAGTAGTGAACAGGTATCAGTCAAACCCAGGACCAGAACATTGGATAACAATTAACCATATCCTAAAGTATTTAAGGCGGACTAGGGTCTATATGTTAGTCTACAAGGGTGGTGTTCTGAACCCTGTAGGCTACACCGATTCAGATTTTTAAACTGATGTCGATGACAGGAAGTCTACTTCTAGAATGGTGTTTACGCTTGGGGGTGGAGCTGTGATATGGAGAAGCGTAAAGCAGTCTGCAATCACAGTTTCCACCATGGAGGCTGAGTACATAGCTGCGTCAGAAGCAACTAAGGAAATAGTCTGGCTAAAGAAGTTCTATTCGGATCTTGGTGTTATTCCAGAAATGGATAAACCGCTTGTGTTGTTTTGTGACAATACAGGAGCGATAGCGAACTCGAAAGAACCTCGTAGTCACAAGAGGAATAAGCATATAGAAAGGAAGTATCACATTATTCGAGAATATGTGGACAGGGGAGATGTGAAGGTTATGAAGATTGCATCTGAATAAAATCTTGCAGATCCGCTTATAAAGACACTACCAGAAGCTACATTTGATAAGCATATCAAGGAAATGAGATTAGTAGAATTAAGGCATTAATTTCAATTAGTGCAAGTGGGAGTTTGTTGGGGTTTTATGCCCTAATTAAAACCCAATTTCTTTGTGTTGACCCAAGATTTGGCCAACTGACACGGAGTCAAAACGTGATTGATATGAACGAATGTATAGAGAAGAACGTAATGACAAAAGTAAACAAAACACATTAATTTATAGTGGTTCGGCCCCAGGATCTGGTAATGATCTACGTCCACTTAGACTGATATTGATATAAGAATCAGAAGAGTGATCAAAGAACTAGGGTTCAATGAGTTTCACTAACCTCTGAAGAACAACACAAGTTTACTAGGAGAATTACTATAGTTTCGAATGATTCAAAAGCCAAAAGTCCCTTCCTTTGAGCTATCTCTTGTTATTTATAGGCTCAAGGAGGGTTACAAAAGATTGTTACAGATATTCTTTCCTGAATGATCGGATACCCAGAATATTGTATGAGATAAATTCAGGATTCATAAAGATCTTCCCATAAATGTTGCCTTGTACACGGAACCATCGACCAGACTGGTCGCGGGTAAGACGGGCTTACCCTGCTTCTACGGTGTCTTCTGGTCGATGCTCTAGTAGATGCTTCCAGATGTCAGCCACATGTCCAGAGATTACTTGCCACGTCATAAATGCAAATTTATTGGATAACATTTGCCCCCCAAAGTTTATTTACTACGAACAGTAAATAAACTTTTGAACAAACGACTCTTCGGTAACCCCATCTAACGTGTCAGAACCCTTCGTGTGTTCTTGAAAAAAGCAACCCACTTCTGTCTTATCATGCCTTTTCAGCTCCCCAGAAATGATTTCGACAGCCATCCCGTTTCCCCACACTTTGAAAAGGGAAATCTAATGATTACACTTTTTTAATATCATAAACAAACTTATATAAGACCGTCGAAGCCTCTTCTTTCTTTTTACGCACGCCACTGTCTTTGCAGAAAACCCTAAAAACCAGAGCTTTAAACTTCTCTGGAGACTGTTTTCCTGCGCTTCCAAGACTCAGACTGTGGGTTCCTTAATCTCCGAAGACCTTTCTTCCACCTCTACGATCACTCTTCTCGGTAAGTTTTCGAAATCCCATGCTTCTAATTTCTCGTGGTTCATGCTTCTGATGGTGTACTGTTTCTGGTTTAAGGTGCTTGTAGACAAAATGTTTTGTAGGTACAGTAGAGTTACGAGTTAGTTTAAAATCCAGGATCATGCTTTTTAGGACGTAAAACCGAAGTAAAATTTCGATCTTTAAGCCAGTTGAAAAATAAATTTTTCCCGCCCTAAGGGGAGTTGAAAAAGCTTTTCAGAAAAACTTTTTACTTTCACCCTTTGATCCGTTTTTCAAACTGTTCGTGTAGAAAGATTTAGCTTCTTGTTAAAATGCTATTGTATAAAAGCCTAACTTTTATACTCGACCAGCGTTATTCTAAAAACCCTTTTAAAAGTTCCACATCCTCACCTCCCCATTCTTCTGTTTGCAGATTTTAATGCCAGATTTGTGGGGAGGTGAAAGACCCATCGACGACGACCTTCTTGCCCAGCTGCTCGAGGGAGAAGAACAACCAGCTGACCGCGTCCATGAGATTCCTTTCTCGCGATCCTCTTCCAGACCCTAACCTTCCTCTCCAATGGCTCGCTCCAAGTCTTCTGGCAAGAAAAGACTTGAGTCCGGAAGCAACCCAAATTCTCCTGCCCAGCCTTATTCGCAGGCTAGGGCTCCCTCGACCAGTGGTCGAGAAAATCTCATTCCTGACCCTAATATCCAAATTAGGGCTCGCCCTCGTCATCGGAATCCGCCTGATGTCGTGTGGTATACTTCCCCAGCCAGTTCAGTGACCCCTCGAATGGTCGATAACTGCTTCAGAAAATTCCCCCTCACGGGGGTTACTATTATACGCCCTACCGCAGACCAGAGGGCTAACCTCCCAGGAGGTGCGAACAGCGCCTGATCCCGGTATCACATTGAGGCGGGAGCTTACCTCCCTCTTCATCCCTTTTTTGTGGGGGTGGCTAATTATTTTGGTGTCGCCCCCTTCCAAATAACTCCAAACGGATACAGGATGCTGGCCGCACTCCATATCCTGTACAAACTTAACAAATGGCCAGAACCTTCGCCCCACGAGGTCAACTATCTATTTGACCTTAAATCTAACCCACAGCACAACGGGAAGGGCTTCTTCCACATCTACCACCAAGACACCAGCTGGACGTTCTTGAGTGGCACTACCCATATATCCAACGTGGGGCACTACAATAAGGAGTATTTCCTTACTCCAGACATAACCAGCAACAACTTGGCCTTCGCACGAGGAGGTAAGAGCTTGTCTTTGACTGGTCGATACTTTAACTTAAGGTGTCTCCTTTCATTTTTCTCAAACTGTACTCTGTTTTTCAGGCCCTTGGTTACGTCCAACCCCAACACCAGACATGGTGTCGAGGTCCAACACTCTGGCCAGGATGTCTGACGCAACAAAAAGTGTCAAGACCCTGATAACTAAAACAAACTTGTGGCTGTCTGGCCTCCTGGCTCCTCGCCATGAAAATAGAGGGTCCGTGGTGGACGAAGCCACTGCCGAGGGGGTTCCCGAGCAGCAACCCCCCTATGCCTCCTCCTCGGAGGAGGCCAACGGGAGTTACAATCAGGGAACCCACGGGTAGCCCTTCCGCAGAAAGGCCTTCTGCTCCCCAAGGCAAGGGGAAACAAAAGGCCAAAGAGCCTATTGTTGACTTGGGAGAATCCTCCGACGATAATGGTAAAGTTATTTCGCTTTTAAATGGTTTGCCAATTCCCTGTCACTTGTTTGACGGGGATGGTAACTTTACATATGCTCCAAATCTAGGGCCAGACTTCTTCATGCCAGATAATGAGTATATGACTAATAGAGTCAATAGTATAGTGACCAGTAGTTGTAGCTCGGGTATTTACTTTGTTACCTTCTTTCAGTTGTCTAACATACTTTCACCTACCTCCTTTCTTGCTAACTTGCTATGTTTATCTACATGCAGATATGTCAACTCCCAACATCTTTGACATGTACCAGGCCGAGGATGAAGAGGAGGTTCCTCAATTCCAACGGAAGCCTAAGAAGAGAACTGGTGAATCCAGCCGCGGCCCTCCAGCCAAGAAGGGTCGAACAGAAGACCTTCCCCAGGACGTGCCAACTGGGCAAAGTCCTGCGCCAACAGGGCAAACTTCTACCCCTCCTCCAGTTCCTTCGGAGCAGCAAAACGCTCCTGCCCTGCCGAATCCTCCAGCCGCACCTTCCAGAGAGCAGCTTTCTCGTGAAGAAGCTCATGGGGCCAGACTCATGAGATGTGCCATTCGATCTACCAAGGACCGCCTTGATCACATCGGCAAAGGCGACTGTGTTAGGGCCGCAATGGTCCAAGCTGAAGAGCTGCCAGTCGACCAGATCCTGAACAGGGCTCTGAACGAAATCTCCAGCGTAAGTACTTCTTTGTATTTCAAGCTTTAGTCTTTTAGTCCTCATGATAAGTTCCAACTCCCTTTTGCTTTATTCACAGGCCTTGCTGTCTGCCACTACTGCTCGTACTCGAGCCCAGGCTTACCTCGAGCAGGCCGATGCAAAAGCCATCGAGAGGTATCAGGTGAAGGCGGCCGAGGAGCTTTCGGCTGCTGAGGCCAGGCATGCCAAGGAGTTGGAGGCAGTGGTCCGAGAGAGGGATGCGGCGGTGACTAAGCTGTCAGAGGCTGAAGCTGCGAAGGATGCAGCAGTCAAGTTGAGGCAGGAGTACCGAGATTTCAACAAAGCCCATCTTCGTGAAATTAAGCATCTGGGGGAGGTACTCAAGACCAAGGATGAGGCTATTCTCACTCTCGGGGGCAAGGTGAAGCAGTTGGAGCTTGACAACTCCAAAAATCTGGAAAAGTACAAAAGGACGACACTCCGATGTTTCTACAATTTATGGAAACATAATCAGGGTGCTGACTTTAGTTACCTTTCAGAGGAAGTTAGAACTGCGGATTTGGCTCGATGCGCTGCCCAACTGGCCGAAGAGGAGGCAAGAGCTGCAACCCCTGCCACTCCAAGCGTCGTTGGTGTAGAAGAAGAAGCTGTCAAGGACGCGACTAACCAGGATGCTGCCGAGGACCCTCCGGCCCCGAATGCCTCTTGAATTCTTCTCATTTATTTTTCCTTCTTTCCTTTACACGACCCACGGGTCGTGATGTAAAAAAAATATTTTTGTTTTTAAACTTTGCTGCACGAGCAGTAAATCTTTTTTTCTTTTACTTGAACAGTTACATCCAAGAAGCGATGCTTGCGGTGTAAGAGCTTTAATCTTGATGCTATAACATTTTTACTTATTATAACATTTGTCCGAATGACTGAACTTAGCATAGTACTTTGGCATGATTTAACAAAACCTAAATTTTGAAAAATACTCTAAGTACTGTAGCATGCTTTCACTTATTTTGTTCATGTGTTTACATACCTTGAGAGTATGCTTTGCTATCGATGTGCCTTATATGCCCCCCAAGTGATCGAGGAGCTTTTAGGTCCTTGGTCACTTGCCTTGACCATGACCTGTTCGAACATTCCTGTTCGTGTAAAAAATGATACTTGTAATACAGCAAAACAACACACGTAATGAACAAATACTTGTAAATGTAAATTCACAAAGGTTGGCAAGAATGACTGGTTGCGCACAGTCCCTTATAATCTCGTATTAAAAATGGACTAAACATGTCTTTACGAGTGATTCTTTAATAGAACCTTACATATACGAGCAGTTAGCCATACAGCGTGGCTAACCCTCTTTGCAAAACTTGTAAAAAATTGAAAATCTTTACACAAGCCAGTCCTTTAAAAAGGACTGTTCATTGATAATACTTGCGCATGTGTTCTCCATTCCAATAGCGTGGAACGAGATCTCCGTTTAAGCGTGCAAGTTTGTATGTGCCTGGGTGAAGGGCTTCTTCAATCTAGTAAGGTCCTTCCCAATTAGGTCCGAGCACTCCAGCAGTGGGGTCGCGGGTATTTAAGAAAACTCGTCGTAGGACTAAGTCTCCGACATTGAATTTTCTTTCTTTAACTTTGGAGTTAAAGTACCGGGCGACTTTTTGCTGGTAAGCAGCAACTCGGAGTTGAGATTTCTCTCGTATTTCGTCGATTGTGTCTAGTGATTCCATCATTAACTGGCTGTTCTGATCTTGGTCGTAAGTTAAGCGCCGATGTGAGGGGGGATCTAACTCGACAGGAAACATGGCCTCATATCCATAAGCCAAGGAAAATGGGGTATGGCTCGTCATTGTTCGATGGGATGTTCTATACGACCATAGGACTTCTGGCAGCTACTCTGGCCATGTTCCTTTAGCTTCTTCAAGGCTTTTCTTTAGGGTGTCTTTGAGAGTTTTGTTCACGGCTTCGACTTGCCCATTCGCTTGGGGGTGTGCAACTGAAGAAAAGCTTTTAATAACTCCATGCCTTTCACAGAAATCGGTGAATAAGTCGCTGTCAAACTGGGTCCCGTTGTCTGAAACTATCTTTCTGGGCAGACCATACCGGCATACAATGTTCTTGATGACGAAGTCAAGAACCTTCTTGATCGTGATGGTTGCAAGCGGTTCAGCTTCGGCCCATTTGGTGAAGTAATCAACTGCCACAACTGCGTACTTTACTCCGCCTTTCCCTGTGGGCAAGGATCCAATCAAATCTATCCCCCATACTGCGAAAGGCCACGGGCTCTGCATCTGTTTTAGTTCATTTGGAGCTGCTCATGGAATCTTGGAGAACCTTTGACATTTGTCGCATCTTCGTACATACTCCATCGAATCCTCGTTCATTGTTGGCCAGAAGTAACCTTGCCTTAGAATCTTCTTTGCCAAACTTTGCCCCCCAGCATGATCCCCACAGAAGCCTTCGTGCACCTCCTTCATCAGTTCCTTAGCTTTTTCTGGTGTAATGCACCTAAGTAGTGGCATCGAATATCCTCTTCGGTACATAACACCATTGACCAGTATGTATCTAGCGGCTCGCCTTTGCAGAGTTCTGGCTTTGTTTCTATCTGCTGGCAGTGTAGCATTCGTCAGATACTCCAGGTAAGGCGCCATCCATGTATCTTCTAGACGTATCTCCATATTGGCCTCTGCCGCTTCTATGCTCAGTTGATTCAGTCTTTCTACTGGAACTATGTTCAAGGTGTCTGCATCCTTCGCGCTCGCGAGTTTAGCTAAGGCGTCTGCGTTTGAATTTTGGTCTCGCGGAATTTGCTGGAGGGTGTATTTTGTAAACTGGGCCAGCAAATCTTTCGTTTTGTTCAGGTAGGCCATCATCTTTAAGCCTCGCGCTTGATATTCTCCCAGGACTTGATTCACGACTAGCTGTGAATCACTATAGATATCAAGCTTCTTTATGCTCATATCTTTGGCCATTCTTAATCCAGTGAGGAGTGCTTCGTATTCTACTTCATTATTTGACGCGGTGAAGTCGAACCTGATTGCGCAGTGAAATCGATGCCCTTCTGGCGTTATCAATATCACTCCCGCTCCTGTGTGGGATTCGTTGGATGAACCATCCGTGAATAGCTTCCACGAAGGAGTTTTGTCTTGAGGCATGGGTGCTTCAGGCTGTTCACACTGCTCACTGTCTGGGAGTTCGGTGAATTCCGCAACAAGATCAGCCAGGACTTGTCCCTTTATTGCTGCTCGCGGTGCATAAGTTATATCGAACTGCCCTAGTTCGACTGCCCATTTTAACAATCGCCCAGCCGCCTCAGGTTTTTGGAGGACTTGCCGAAGGGGCTGGTCGGTTAGAACTGTGATAGGATGGGCTTGGAAGTAAGGACGCAACTTCCTGGAGGCTAGTATTAAGCAATATGCTAACCTTTCGATTGGTGGATATCTTAATTCTGCACCGATTAGCCTCTTGCTGACATAATAGACTGCTTTCTGTACGCCTTCTTCCTCTCGTACTAGTACCGCACTAGCAGCAACTTCAGTTATCGTCAGATAAATAAACAAAGTCTCTCCTTCGATCGGTTTTGACAAGATGGGAGGTTGCGCCATATGAGCTTTCAAGGCTTGGAATGCTTGCTCACAGTCTCCCGTCCATTCAAACTTCTTATTGCCCCTGAGTAGATTGAAGAAAGGGACACATTTGTCAGTTGATTTGGAGATGAATCTACTCAGGGCAGCAATCCTTCCGGTCAAACTTTGTACGTCCTTGATTTTCTCCGGCGACTTCATGTCGATCAGGGCTTTTATCTTGTCAGGGTTGGCTTCGATTCCTCTTGAATTTACTATAAACCCCAAAAACTTCCCTGATCTGACTCCAAAGGAACATTTGAGGGGATTCAACTTCATCTGGTACTTATTTAACACATTAAAGCACTCTTGTAGATCCCTCACATGTCCTTCTGCCTTCTTAGACTTTACCAGCATGTCATCCACATATACCTCCATGTTTGCACCGATCTGCTCCTTAAACATGTGGTTGACTAGCCGTTGGTAAGTCGCACCTGCGTTTTTCAGTCCGAAGGGCATGACTTTGTAACAGTATAAGCCCGTATCGGTCCGGAAGCTGGTGTGATCCTCGTCAGGGGGATGCATTCTAATTTGGTTGTAGCCTGAATATGCATCCATGAACGAAAGGATCTCATGTCCTGCAGTTGCATCGACCAGCTGGTCGATCCTTGGGAGTGGGAAGCAGTCTTTTGGGCAGGCTTTATTGAGGTCTGTGAATTCCACGCAGGTCCGCCACTTGCCGTTGGGCTTGGGGACCAGCACCGGATTCGAGACCCACGATGGATAGAACGCCACCCTGATAAACCCATTCTCCTTAAGTCTTTCGAATTCTTCCTTTAAGGCTCTTGATCTATCTTTATCGAGCAGCCTTCTCTTTTGTTGCACGGGTGGAAAAGTTTTGTCTATGTTCAAGACATGGCTGATTACCGCAGGATCTATTCCCACCATGTCTTTATGCGACCAGGCGAAAACTTCCTGGTTCCTTCGCAAGAATTCCACCAATGCATGCTTCGTGGTAGGCTCTAAATTTTTCCCAACCTTCACGACTCTGGTTGGGTCTTTTTTGTCGAGTTGGACCTCCTCCAGGTCCTCGACAGGTCCAACATTCTCTTCAAAATCCCCAAAGCGAGGATCAAAATCTCCATCCTCACTTTGGGCAACACCTTATTTGGTGACTTTACCACCTAATTGGGCTTGCGTATCTATTGCCATCTGCAATCGGTCTGGGTTAGTGCTCCTCGACGTTCCACTTTTCGCCTTCATGACTGAGGTGTTATAGCACTCCCTGGCTTCCCTTTGGTTTCCCAAAACGTTTCCTACCCCCGCGTCTGTTGGGAACTTCATGGCTAAGTGCCACATAGAGATAACGGCCCGTAGACCAACCAGTATGGGCCTTCTGATAACGGCGTTGTACGCCGAAGGACAATCGACCACTACAAAGGTGGCGAGTAATGTCCTTGTTGCAGGCGCTGTACCCGTCGTTACTGGAAGTTTGATCATTTCGGCTGGGGCGAGTCCTTCTCCTGAGAAGCCGTATATCGTTTGATTGCAGGGCTCCAAGTCCTTTACGGACAATTTCATGCGTTCCAGTGTTGATTTATACAGGATGTTCACCGAACTTCCTGTATCGACTAGTACTCTTTTTACCATCATGTTGGCCATCTGGATGTCCACGACCAATGGATCGGAATGTGGGAACCGGATGTGCTGGGCATTGTCCTTAGAGAAGGTTATCTCATCTTCCCCTGACCGAGCCTTTTTCGGTGCATGGTCCTCCACAACCATCATCTCGATGTCCTGGTCGTGGCGCAGAGTCCGAGCATATTGTTCTCTGGCCTTTCCGCTACTTCCCACGAGGTGTGGGCCTCCACAGATGGTTAAGAGTGTTCCAGCCACGGGGGCAGGCTGTAATGGTGGCGAGCGTTGGCGTGTGGACGCCTGCTCATTGCCACCTGGAGCTTCTCATTGGGAATTTCCCGAGGCCCGTACATACCTTCTCAAGTGTCCTTGTCTAATAAGGAACTCGATTTCGTCCTTTAACTAGTTGCATTCGTTAGTGTCATGTCCGTAGTCGTTATGGTACCGACAGAACTTGGTTGTGTCTCTTTTCGAAATGTCCTTTCGAATGGGTCCAGGTTTCTTGTAAGGCACACTAGTGCTTGTGGCCTGGTAAACCTCTCCCCGAGACTCAACGAGGGCAGTGTAGTTAGTGAACCTAGGTTCATAACGATTACCCTTGGCTCGTTTGTTGTCGGAGGTGGAAGGCTCGTTATACGGCCGTTTCCCACCATTCTTGCCATTACCGTTGCCATTTCGGTTGCCTTTGCCGTTGCCATTAGGTTTGGAACCATTGGCGGCTTTGGCGGGCTCGGCGGCTTTCTTACCCTTGTTCGAGGGTTTTCCATCATCAGAAATGGCCTCTTCGAGCTTGATGTAACGATCAGCTCGGTCCAAGAACTCCTGGGTTGTTTTAACTCCTTCCTTTCGGAGACTTTTCCAGAGGGGAGAGCAATGTTTTACCCCTGCGGTAATGGCCATCATCTTGCCTTCGTCTCCTACTGTTTTTGCTCCTGCTGCCGCTCGCATAAAGCGCTGGACGTAATCCTTCACTGACTCTCCGTCCTGCTGGCGAATCTCAACTAGCTGGTTTGCTTCGGTTGGGTGCACACGACCCGCATAGAACTGTCCATAGACCTCCCTTACGAACATTTCCCAGGAAACTATGCTTGCAGGTGGGAACTTAAAGAACCACTCCTGCGCTGCTTCAGAAAGTGTCGCAGGGAAAATCCTGCACCGAGCGTCTTCGGACACTTTCTGAATGTCCATCTGAATCTCAAACTTATTCACATGCGAGACTGGGTCCCCATATCCATCAAAGTTTGGGAGCGTAGGCATCTTGAACTTGCTGGGAGTTTCAGCATTAGCTATCCTTTGGACGAAAGGAGTGCCTTTCCTCCTATCATGGTCGATGTAAGAAGTCCTTCCTCCGACCAGCTGTTGCACAGCCTGGTTGAGTGCGTCTATCTGGGCTTGCACTGCGGTAGGAATTTCGGCGGCCTCTGTTGTTGGGGGGATGTTCTCGCCGTGCCTCTCGCGACGATCATTGAGTACATCTCTCAGGTCCTCTTCTCTTCTTCGCTGCTCGCTACCACCGAGCCGGTTGAAGACATTATTTTGTCTGGGCTGCCCCCCAGCATCCTCTCTATTTGGTTGGTCATCCTGAGGTACTTGGCTCCTACTTTTACCTCTTTCTCCATTCCTCCCACCAGCATTTCCCTTGCCTGAGTCATCCTCATTGTACCCGTGGCCATCTCTGAACCTTGACTGGCTATGGTGAGATCGACTGTTCCCTCGATGCCCGTTTCTGGCTGAACCATCCCGAGCGTTAGAGGGTGGTCTGCGCTGGTCGTGGTGTCCCCGTGCACCATCGCGCCGTGGGGGGCCCCGGACCGCAGAGCCTAACTCTGAGTCTCTCTTGTTGCCGAGAGGGTACTGACCTCTGTTCGGTAGGTTCGGCCCATCATCCCCATGGCGTCTAGGGCTGCGAGGCTGATGCTCGGCCCTATTATGCCTCTGTTGCGGGGGATTACCCCGAGCAGCTTGGGATGGTGGCTGCGCCTCAGGATCCTGTGGGACATCGTCATGGGGCACCTGAGGCTGTTCGGGCCTTTGCGGACTCGAAGGCTGAATTGGCGGGCTCGGATTAGGACACCTCTGGGGTGGCCCATTCATCGGTTGGTCAGGCTGCGAAGCAGGTGCAGCCTGATTTCTCGCCAATAGCAAGGCTGCCTCCAGGGCTGCCATGGCTTCGTTCTAGCGGTGATCCACCTCTGCTTGCCTTTCGCTCAATTCCGCGCGCTGCCTTTCAATCTCCTGCTGCTGCCGCGCCATAACTTCAGCGGCAGTCTCCTGACTGGCTCTCAGACTAGCCAGCTCTTCTTGCAACGCGCCCAGAGTACTCTTCAGCGTTGCATCATCCATTTCCTCCTCTTCAAAGTCCAGTTGTGGCTCATCTTCCTCCATGCTTGCAGGAGGAGGAGGAGGAGGCGGGTTTGACGGTGCAGCGGCGGCTGCCTGTCCAGTTTTCTTTCCTGCTTTCGCCATTAGTTTTCTCAACAGCAATAAATCAATCTCTCAATGAAAGCACCAGAATGTTGACCCAAGATTTGGCCAACTGACACGGAGTCAAAACGTGATTGATATGAACGAATGTATAGAGAAGAACGTAATGACAAAAGTAAACAAAACACAGTAATTTATAGTGGTTCGGCCCCAGGATCTGGTAATGACCTACGTCCACTTAGACTGATATTGATATAAGAATCAGAAGAGTGATCAAAGAACTAGGGTTCAATGAGTTTCACTAACCTCTGAAGAACAACACAAGTTTACTAGGAGAATTACTATAGTTTCGAATGATTCAAAAGCCAAAAGTCCCTTCCTTTGAGCTATCTCTTGTTATTTATAGGCTCAAGGAGGGTTACAAAAGATTGTTACAGATATTCTTTCCTGAATGATCGGATACCCAGAATATTGTATGAGATAAATTCGGGATTCATAAAGATCTTCCCATAAATGTTGCCTTGTACACAGAACCATCGACCAGACTGGTTGCGGGTAAGACGGGCTTACCCTGCTTCTACGGTGTCTTCTGGTCGATGCTCTAGCAGACGCTTCCGGATGTCAGCCACGTGTCCAGAGATTACTTGCCACGTCATAAATGCAAATTTATTGGATAACACTTTGTAATCTCATTTATTATCAATAAAAGAATCGAAATCATTTTTTGACTTGGTCAATCACTTTGCTCACATGTTTTTTTTTATAATTATTTGTTTAATATAAACTTATGTTAAATCTCGAGCATATAGCTAATCGTATTTATAGTGACGTAATCACAGTGGAATATAAATATGATTATATGTTCAAAATAAGTTAGTCCTAAGATTAGTCAGTGCACATGATTTACACTGACTTGCCTATCTACGATATGATCTACTTACGCATTGCAGTGTTATGTTCTTTCCAGAACATTAGCAAAGTAGATAAGATCGGATGTATTTGTTACATTGGACAGGATTAATATTGACAATTGATAGGATAAGTAAACATACCGTTATTATCTATTCTAGTCATATCATATAGTTTACCATAGGTTAATTCAATCTCAATTCTGAATGGTTAGTATTCTATCTGATTGTATTGTTTGAGTTCTTTGACTTGTTCGTTACCAGCTTACCCTACAGACTAGCCCATACTTACATCTTGGGAACTTGGTAGTATAATTGAGTGGGAGTATTAATCATAGATATGAACATCTATAGCTTCTGATGAAGAAGTGAAATGATGGTTTCCTTTTCGTTTGGTTCAAGGTGCTAAATGATAGAGATCTCATTTCAGTAATTAATATTAGTTTACTGAAATATCATTTACAAGGAACTAAGTGTTTTAATGATAAAATACAATGCGGGGTAAAACGATATTTTAGTCCCATCTCATTGTAGGATGTCTATAGAGGATTGAATGACAATTATGGTTGTAACAATGGATAATTAATAACGTATCGATATTGCTTATAGAGCGTTCTATGAATTCAAGAGTGCGATTCCGAGTCTTTAGTGGAGTCACGAGGAATTAATAAGTTAGTAAATTTATTTGTTAGATTTATAATAAATTATTGGAGCTTGATTTCATAGGCGTATGGTCCCCACTGTACCTTGGATAAAATCATCTATATAGTGTCAATTAATTGATTTAATTATCAATTAGAATTATCAAAGTTGACTAGGTCAATTTTGGATAGTTTCATAGAGTTATACAATTTAGAGAAGAAAAGAGAAATTATGGTAGATTTATTAATTAAGATAAATTGATATATAAATTAATAAATAAGTTTAAATCAAGGTTCAAATTATAAATAATTAATTTGATAAATGATTTAAATAAATAAATAAATAATTAATTAATTCAATAGAAAATAATACAGGCCTTGATTTTAAGTCTTGCGGGCTTATAATTAAATGGGAAATTTCACGGGCCTAAAACCCGTGACAATTTCGACCTAGGGCTGTTAATTGACTATTATTTTATTGATTTTTTAATTAAATAAATGACCTAATTGAGTCTATAAAAGGAATGCTAAGAGAGGTGAAAACATAAGCCAAAACATAAGTTTAATCACCGGTTTTGTGATAGTTTTAGATTCTCTCTCTAAACATAAGTCCTTTTCTAAGCCTCATTGTTCTTTTATTTTCTTCTCTCTGTATCTATCTCATGTGTTAAGAATTTCCCACTCTAGTCTAGGTGATTCTAAGGATACTTTGGAAGACTGAGAAGAAAATTGAAGATCGGTTCAGTTTCATGGTAATACTCTATGACAGAAAGGATACAAGGGTTAGAGAAACTGATGGAATGACTCTATTGTTCCACTGCGTATAATGTAAGTATTCTTATCATTATTTCTCTTTGAATTCAATTTTAGAAACATGTTCTAGGTTGTCTCATATTAATTTGTTTCATATTAGATCTACATGAAAATAAATAAAGATCCTATATAAGTTTTTCCTAACACGTTTGACCCCATGTTCAACATGTTGGCCGAATATCAGTTATACCATATATTCACAGACAGTTCAAGGCTAATAAGCATACCAACCAATTAGCTCCTTGTGCATATACCGGTTTTCTTACCTTAAGTCCTGAGCAATGAAACGAGGCAACCTTGAGCACGATCTTTTTTTCCTAAGCCTTGCAGTAACCTAGTCACAACCATAAATGATACTCCTGTTAAGAACTAAATCCAAATACTGAATCCGGGACCAACCCCGTGCTTTCGGGACCTCCAATTCCACCAAACGGGGTGGTGGAAACGTCCCCCAAGCCTCCAAGCTCTTCCCAAGCCCTAAAAAAAACACAAGCTAAAATGTTTATTGGGTAGGGGCACCCAAAACAAGGGCAGGGATGCCCAAATCCCCCCTGCATAGAGCAAGGGCACCCAAACCAAGGGCAGGGGCGCCCAACAAGTCAAAAGCTCCCCCAACTCTCCCATGCATAGCGCAGGGGTGCTACTTCGTGAACCCTGAATTCCGGGTTGCATTTTCTGCAACTGTTCTAACCCAAATCGACCTAAGCCCTCAAAACTCATCAAACCAAGTTTCCAGATCAGATTTTTGACCCCAAGTGCCCAAGAACCCACAACTAACCTCAAAATACTCAAAAAACCAGAAATACCAAGAATCACACTTTGAGTTCTTAAAACTCAAGCTTTTCTCCAAGTCTGAAAATCACTACTCCAAAAATGAATCTCAGTTGTACCCAAGCATTAAAACAAGTAATAACCCAATTCTCTACTCAATTACTCTACCAAAACCACCTAGAACAAATGAAACTCACAATCCAAATTACAACTTCAAGAAAAGCTCAAGAACACCAAGAACTCAAGAACAGTTGGAGAATTTCTTACCTTAACTGCCAAATATGAAATTCCAAGGAAGAAGATGGCTCAGCCAGCTTCAATCTTTGCTTCCCCAGCCCTTAATTCTCCCTTTCAAGTCTCCAAATTCCAAGTGAAAGCTAAAGTTTGTTCTTTAGCTCCAAAACCCTTCCAAGAAGGTAACCAAGAGAGAGAGTGTATCACGTGAATGGACCAAAGTGCTCAGCAATTAAACTCAGTTTTGTCTAATACCATGGTCAAAAGACCAATTTTCCCTCACTTCCAATCAAACCACAAGACTAAGCCCAAGTGTAAATTAGTCATTTTTAGCCTAATCCCCCATTAACCTCAAATTACACCACATATTCCCAATTAAATCCATTAAGCTCAAATACCCATCAAATTAATTCCCATTACCCAGTAAACCTCAGTAACTTGCCAAATTAGCAAAATACCCCTAGGCTCACCCTGAGTCGGCTATTTATCTCCATTGTGACTTTACTGCTAAATTTCTCACTAGGATCGCCTCGTGCTGAATATCCCAAACATATCCACATAATAATGCAGTCTTAATCATATAGCATGTATAATTATAGATATACCCTCAACGAGTCAAAAATACAAAAATGCCATTTCCACGTGCATATTTAATACACACAAACATGCATAATTAGTCATATCATAATATAACTCATGTTATTCACATAATCACATAGATATTCAATTAACTCATATAATATTCCAATAATGCCCTCCTGACACCCTAATCAAGCCACTAAGCCAAATTAGGAACTTTGGGACGTTACAATAGTCATTGTGGGCTCGACTCTTACTACTGCTATACTGAAGTAGTTGGTATAATTTGGAATTAATACTTGTAAAATTTGGTACGGTATATGAAACAAATCATCATTAGAGAGAAAAACCAAAGAAGAAACACCAAAACTTGGGTATCATACTGATTCCACAATAGTTCGTAGGGATTTCATTGCCAAAACCACACGTTTGACAACATCGAAGTGCTACTCATCCTTACACTGTCTAACTCGAGTAAGTTCTTAATCCTATCTCTTTTTTTTTTTTCTAGGTTTATGACATTCAAATGAATGATTTCCTGCTTGGGAGAGTACTCTTCTACTCCATAAATACTTTTAAGGATTATTTAATTACTTCAACATTTCTCATTTCCAGCTCGTGCTAAACAATTATGAGATCCTCATGACCCTTAAATTATTTTCCATCTTTCAAGGTGGTTTGAACCAAGTCGACTAGAAATACAACATGTATACTCTAAAGGCATGCCCAACCAACAAGAACATCCCCAAGCAGGATGGATTCTTCTATATTAATAGTTAGGGGAAGCCAAAGAAAGGTGACTTCATGGACGACCAACAAAGTAACCCAGGTTCCTTCAAGGAACAATTCTTCATGACCACAATTAAGGAAGTTGACAATTTGCACTTCCAATGAGTTGGTAAATAGCTTGTGCTTTACAACCTTCATTCTTTTCAATCTTTTCACTATTATCATAATTTATGGTATGATGTAAGTCCCTTCAAGCGATTATAAGAGATGCATGTTGCATTGGGCAATATAGCAACGGTGAAAGCACTTATTTTAGATGAGAAAGACGACAGGCCTATTCTAATAGACGCAAACCTTATCGCGTGTGGGCTCTATAATCTTGGTCATTCCTTGGGCCATGGGAAGGACCAAATCCAAAAAAATATGGCTAGAGCCTTACAAGGGATTTGTGTTGTGAATTTTCTTATGATATGAAAGTGTATATAATCGTCAAACAAGTAATAAAGTAGTAAGTATTTTTATCGTCTCCTCAAGGATTGTTAAAGAAAAATATTGCAATAATCAAAGCCAAACAATTTGGAATGAAAATAAGTAAAAGGATTTAATTCAACTAAATTGAAGAAAGAAGTAAAAAAGAAATAAGATAAACAGTAAAAATTGGATCATAACTGTTATCCAAAAAACTGGCATAGATGACGTGGCAAGTGATTCCTGGACACGTGGCTGACACTTGGAGGAACTCTGCTCGGATATCGACCAGAAGGTACATTATAAGCAGTAGGTGGCCTAGTCTTACCTACGACCAGTCTGGTCGATGGTTCTGCATACTTCATGATGTTTCTATAAAGATCTTTGTAAATCCTGAAATTGACTCCCATAATCTCCTGAGTATCCGATCATTTAGGAGAGAATATATGTAACAAATTCATGTAATCCCCCTTGAGCCTATAAATAGAGAAAGATAGCTCAAGGAAGGGACTTTTGGCTTTCGAATTATTTGAGACTAGAGTAATTCTATCTGAGATATTGTATTGTTCTTCAGAGGTTAGTGAAACTCATTGAACCCTAGTTCTTTGATCACTCCTTTGACTCTCACATCAATAACAATCTAAGTGGATGTAGGTTATTACCAGATTCTGGGGCCGAACCACTATAAAATATTGTGTTCTTATTATTTTCGTCATCACATTCTTTTCAACGCATTCATCCACATCAAGCGTATTTTGACTCCGTGTTAGTTGACCAAAATCAGGGTCAACATTCTGGTGCTTTCATTGAGAGCTTGGTATATCACCGTTGAAAAAACCAATGGCAAAAACAGCAAGGAAAACTGGACAGGCGGCCGCCGCTGCACCATCAAATCCTCCTCCTCCTGCAAGCGTGGCTGAGGATGAGCCACATTTGGACTTTGAGGAAGAAGAAATGGATGACGCGACGCTAAAGAGTACTCTGGGGGCGTTGCATGAAGAGTTGGCCAGTCTGAGGGCCAATCAAGAAAGTACTGCCGAAATCATGGCGCGGTAGCAGCAAGAGATTGAACGGCAGTGAGCGGAGTTAAGCGAAAGGCAGGCGGAGATGGACCGACACCAAAGCGAAGCCATGGCAGCCCTCCAGGCAGCCTTGCAATTGGCTAGGAATCAGGCCGCACCTGTCTCGCAGCCTGATCAACCTGCGAATGGGCCACCCCACGGGGTCCCAATCCTAGCCCGCCTATCCAACCCTCGAGCCCACAAAGGCTCGAGCAGCCGCAGGTGCCTCATGACGATGTCCCACAGGACCCTGAGGCACAGCCTCCATCCCAAGCTGGTCACGACAATCCCCCGCATCAGAGGCAGAATAGGACCGAGCATCAGCCTCGTAGTCCTAGACGCCATAGGGGCGACGAGCCGAACCTTCCGAACAGAGGTCAGAATCCTCCTGGCAACAAGAGGAACTCAGAGTTAGGCTCTATGGTCTGGGGTCCCCCACGGCATGATAATGCACGGGGACACAATGACCAGCGTAGGGCACCCTCTAACGCTCGGGACGCTTCAGCCCGGGATGGAAATTGAGGGAACAGTTGATCCCACCATAGCCAATCAAGATTCAGAGATGGCCATGGGTATAATGAAGCCGACTCAGGCAAAGGAAATGCCGGTCGGAGGAATGAAGAAAGAGGTGGAAGCAGGAGCCAGATACCTCAAGATGACCAACCCAATGGACGGGATGCTGGGGGGCAGCCCAGGCAAAATAATGTCTTCAACCGGCTCGAAACTAGCGAGCAGCGGAGAGGAGATGAGTACTTGAGAGATGTACTCAACGATCGCTGCGAGCGACATGGCGAGAACATCCCCCCAGCGATAGAGGCCACGGCGATTCCTGTCGCTGTGCAGGCCCAGATAGATGCCCTCAACCAGGCGGTACAACAGCTGGTTGGGGGAAGAACATCTCATATCGACCACGACAGGAGGAAAGGCACTCCTTTCGTCCAGAGGATAGCTATGGCAGAGACTCCTAGCAAGTTTAAAATGCCTACGCTTTCGAACTTTGATGGGTACGGTTACCCGGTATCTCACGTCAATAAGTTTGAGATACAAATGGACATTCAGAAAGTGTCCGAAGATGCTCGATGCAGGATCTTCCCTGCAACACTTTCTGATGCCACACAGGAGTGGTTTTTTAAGTTCCCTCCTGCAAGCATAGTTTCCTGGGAGATGTTCGTAAGGGAGTTTTACGGACAGTTCTACGCAGATCGAGTGCATCCGACCGAGGCAAACCAGCTGGTTGAAATTCGCCAGCAGGATGGAGAATCGCTGAAGGACTACATCCAGCGCTTTATGCGAGCAGCAGCTGGAGCAAAAACAGTGGGGGATGAAGGCAAAATGATGGCCATAACCATAGGGGTTAGGCGTCGCTCCCCCCTTTGGAAGAGCCTCCGCAAAGATGGGGTTAGAACTACCCAGGAATTCTTGGATCGGGCTGATCGTTACATCAAGCTCGAAGTTGCCATAGCCGACGATGGAAAGCCTTTAGGCAAGGATAAGAAGGCTGCCGAGCCCGCCAAAGCTGCCAATGGGTCTAAACCTAACGGCAACGGCAAAGGCAACGAGAACGGTAATGACAATGGCAAGAATGGTGGAAAACGGCCACACAATGAGCCTTCCACCTCCGACAATAAACGAGCCAAGGGTAACCGTTATGAACCTTGGTTCACTAACTACACTGCCCTTATTGAGTCTCGGGGAGAGGTTTATCAGGCCACGAGTTCCAGTGTGCCTTATAAGAAGCCTGCCCCTATTTGAAAGGATATTTCGAAAACAGACACTACCAAGTTCTGTCGCTATCATAGCGACTACGGACATGATCCCAACGAATGCAACCAGCTGAAGGATGAAATCGAGTTCCTTATTAGACAAGGACACTTGAGAAGATACGTACGGGCCTCGGGAAATTCCCAACGAGAAGCTCCAGGTGGCAACGAGCAAGCGCCAACACGCCAACGCTCGCCACCTTTGCAGCCTGCCCCCGTGACTAGCACACTGTTAACCATTTGTGGAGGCCCGCACCGTGCGGGAAATAGCGGAAAGGCCAGGGAACGATACGCTCGGACTCTGCACCACGACCAGGACATCGAGATGATGACTGTGGAGGACCGCGCGCCAAAAAAGGCTCGATCAGAAGAGGGTGGGATAACCTTCTCTGATAGTGATTCCCAGCATGTCCGGTTCCCACATTCTGATCCGCTGGTCGTGGATATCCAAATGGCCAACATGATGGTGAAGAGAGTGCTGGTCGATACAGGAAGTTCAGTGAATATCCTGTATAAGTCTTCACTGGAACGCATGAAATTTTCCGTTAAGGACCTGGATCCTTGCAACCAAAAAATATACGGCTTCTCTGGTGAGGGACTCACCCCCGCCAAATCAATTAGACTACCAGTGACGACAGGTACAATGCCTGCTACCAGGACATTACTCGCTACTTTTGTAGTAGTCGATTGTCCTTCGGTGTACAATGCCATCATTGGGAGGCCTATACTGGTTGATCTACGGGCCGTCATCTCTATGTGGCACTTAGCCATGAAGTTCCCGACAGACGCAGGGGTAGGACGTGTGTTGGGGAACCAGAGGGAAGCCAGAGAGTGCTATAACACCTCAGTCACGAAGGCGAAAAAGGGATCATCAAAAAGCACTACCTCAGATAGGTTGCAGATGGCAATTGATACACAAGCCCAATCCGATGATGAGGTCACCAAATAGGGTGTTGCCCAAAGCGAGGATAGAGATTTAGATCCTTGCTTTGGGGATTTTGAAGAGAACGTTAGACCCGTCGAGGACCTGGAAGAGGTCCAACTCGACGAAAAAGACCCGACCAGAGTCGTGAAGGTCGGGAAAAACCTAGAGCCAACCACGAAGCATGCATTGGTGGAATTTTTGCGAAAGAACCAGGAGGTCTTTGCCTGGTCACATAAAGACATGGCTGGGATAGACCCTGCAGTTATCAGCCATGTCCTGAATATAGACAAGACTTTTCCACCCGTGCAACAAAAAAGAAGGCTGCTCGATAAAGATCGATCAAGAGCCTTAAAAGAAGAAGTTGAAAGGTTAAAGGAGAATGGGTTCATCAGGGTGGCGTTTTATCCATCGTGGGTCTCCAATCCAGTGCTGGTTCCTAAGCCTAATGGAAAATGGCGAACCTGTGTGGATTTTACAGACCTCAATAAAGCCTGCCCAAAAGACTGCTTCCCACTCCCCAGAATCGACCAGTTGGTCGATGCTACTGCAGGACACGAGATCCTCTCCTTCATGGATACATATTCGGGTTACAATCAGATTAGTATGCATTCCCCTGACGAGGATCACACCAGCTTTCGAACCGATACGGGCTTATACTATTATAAAGTAATGCCCTTCGGACTGAAAAACGCAGGTGCGACTTACCAGCGGCTAGTCAACCACATGTTTAAAGAGCTGATTGGAGTAAACATGGAGGTATACGTGGACGACATGCTAGTAAAGTCTAAAAGGGCAGAAGGACATGTGAAGGATTTACAAGAATGTTTTGATGTACTAAACAAGTACCAGATGAAGTTAAATCCCCTCAAATGTTCCTTCGGAGTTGGATCAGGGAAGTTTTTGGGGTTCATTGTAAACTCAAGAGGAATCGAGGCCAACCCCGACAAGATAAAAGCCCTGATCGATATGAAATCGCCAGAGAAGGTCAAAGATGTACAAAGTTTAACTGGGAGAATCGCAGCCCTAAGTAGATTTATTTCAAAGTGAACAGACAAATGTGTCCCTTTTTACAATCTACTTAGGGGCAATAAGAAGTTTGAATGGACAGGAGGCTGCGAGCAAGCTTTTCAGGCCTTGAAGGCGCATATGGCACAGCCTCCCATTTTATCAAAGCCAATCGAAGGAGAAACTTTGTTCATTTACCTGGCGATCACTGAAGTTGCTGCTAGCGCAGTACTAGTACGAGAGGAAGAAGGCGTACAAAAAGCGATCTACTATGTTAGCAAGAGGCTGATCGGGGCAGAACTAAGATATCCACCCATTGAAAGGTTAGCATATTGCTTAATCCTGGCCTCAAGGAAGCTGCGTCCTTACTTCCAAGCCCATTCTATCACAGTTTTAACCGACCAGCCCCTTCAGCAAGTCCTCCAAAAACCGGAGGCGGCTGGGCGATTATTAAAATGGGCAGTTGAACTAGGGCAGTTCGATATAACATATTCACCGTGAGCATCAGTAAAAGGACAAGTCTTGGCTAATCTTAATGCAGAGTTCACAGAACTCCCACACAGCGAGCAGTGCGAACAACCTAGTGCGCCTGAGCCTCAAGAAAAAGCTCCTTCGTGGAAGTTATTCACGGATGGGTCGTCCAACGAATCCCACGCAGGAGCGGGAGTGATATTGATAACACCGGAAGGGCATCGATTTCACTGCGCCATTAGGTTCGACTTCACCGCGTCAAATAATGAAGCCGAATACGATGCCCTCCTCGCTGGACTGAGAATGGCCAAAGACATGAGCGTAAAGACGCTTGATATTTACAGTGACTCACTGCTGGTGGTGAATCAAGTTCTAGGGGAATATCAAGCGCGAGGCTTAAAAATGGTGGCCTACTTGAATAAAACTAAAGACCTGCTAGCCCTGCTCACGAAGTATACCCTCCAGCAAATACCGCGGGATCAGAATTCAAACGCAGACGCCTTAGCCAAACTCGCGAGTGCGAAAGATGTTGACACTTTGAACATTGTGCCAGTAGAAAGATTGAGTGAGCCAAGCATACAAGCAGTTGAAGCCAGTATGGAAATTCGAATGGAGGATACATGGATGGCACCTTACTTGGAGTATCTGACAAACGGTGTGCTACCAACAGATAGAAATAAAGCCAGAACTCTACAAAGGCAGGCCGCTAGGTACATACTGGTCGATGGTGTTATGTACCAGAGAGGGTATTCAATGCCACTACTCAGATGTGTTACGCCAGAAAAAGCTAAGGAACTAATGAAAGAGGTGCATGAAGGCTTCTGCGGGGATCACGCTGGGGGGCAGAGTTTGGCAAAGAAGATTCTAAGGCAAGGCTACTTCTGGCCGACTACGAATGAAGATTCAATGGAGTTTGTACGAAGATGCGATAAATGTCAAAGGTTCTCCAAAATTCCACGAGTAGCTCCAAACGAGTTGAAATAGATGCAGAGTCCGTGGCCTTTTGCGGTATGGGCGATAGATTTAATTGGATCCCTGCCAATGGGAAAAGGCGGAGTAAAGTACGCAGTCGTGGCAGTTGATTACTTCACCAAATGGGCCGAAGCTAAACCACTCGCTACCATAACGACCAAGAAAGTTCTTGAATTTGTCATCAAGAACATTGTTTGCCAGTATGGTTTGCCCCGAAAGATAGTTTCAGACAACGGAACCCAATTTGACAGTGACTTATTCACCAACTTCTGTGAAAGGCACGGAGTTATTAAAAGCTTTTCTTCAGTTGCGCATCCCCAAGCAAACGGGCAGGTCGAGACCGTGAATAAAACCCTTAAGGACACCCTGAAGAAGAGGCTTGAAGACACTAAAGGAGCTTGGCCAGAGCAACTGTCTGAAGTTCTCTGGTCGTATAGAACGTCTCACTGAACAGCGACAGGTCATACCCCATTTTCCTTAGCTTACGGATATGAGGCTATGTTACCTGTCGAGTTAGATCCCCCCCTCACATCGACGCATAACATACGACCAAGACCAGAATAGCCAACTGATGATGGAGTCCCTAGACTCAATTGACGAGATACGGGAGAAAGCCCAACTCCGAGTTGCTGCGTACCAGCAAAAGGTCGCCCGGTACTTTAACTCAAAAGTAAAAGAAAGAAAATTCAACGTCAGTGACTTGGTGCTATGACGAGTTTTCTTAAATACCCGCGACCCTACTGCTGGAGTACTCGGACCTAATTGGGAAGGACCTTACCAGATTGAAGAAGTCCTTCATCCGGGCACCTACAAACTTGCACGCCTAAATGGAGATCTCGTTCCATGTTATTGGAATGGAGAACACCTGCGCAAGTATTATCAGTGAACAGTCCTTTTTAAAGGACTGGCTTGTATTAAATTTTACTTTTTACAAGTTTCGCAAAAAGGGTTAGCCATGTTGTATGGCTAATCGCTTATATAAGTATAATCCTTTTTTTTTAGGATCACTCGTAAAGACATGTTTAGTCCATTTTTAATACGAGATTATAAGGGACTGTGCGCGGCCAGTCATTCTTGCCAACCTTTGTAAATTTATGTTTACAAGTATTTGTTCTTTACGTGTGTTGTTTTACTGTATTACAAGTACTGCGTTTCCAACCGAGCAGAAATGTTCGAACAGGTCATGGTCAAGGCAAGTGACCAAGGACCTCCAGCTCCTCGATCACTTGGGGGGCATATAAGGCACATCGATAGCAAAGCGTACCATGAGGTATGTAAACACATGAACAAAATAAGTGAAAGCATGCTAAGGTACTTAGAGTATTTTTCAAAATTCATATTTTGTTAAATCAAGCCAAAGTACTATGCTAAGTTCGGTCATACGGACAGATGTTATAGTAAATGAAAATATTATAACATTATAATGCAGTCTTTTACACCGCAAGCATCACTGCTTGGATGTAATTGTTCAAATAAAAGGAAAGTTTGCTGCCCATGCAGCAAATTAAAAAAAAAGATAGATAGTCTTTACATCACGACCCGTGGGTCGTGTAATTGAAGAAAAATAAAAAGAAAATAAATTTAAGGAGCAGGAGGGTCTTGCTCAGCAGTCTGGTCGGCCGCATCCTCAACAACTCCTCCTTCCTCTGCGCCAGCGGCCGGTTGGATGCTTGGGGAAGCAGGGATCCTTGCTCTTTCCTCTTCTTCGGCCAATCGAGCAGTACAGCGGGCCAGTTCAGCATTCCTGATATCCTCCGGAAGGTAGTTGAAGTTGGCACCCTGGTTGTGTTTCCAGAAGTTATAGAAACACCGAAGTGTCGCATTCTTATACCTTTCCAGATTCTTGGCGTTGGCAAGCTTCAGCTGCTCTATTTGGCTCTCAAGATCAGCCACGACCTTGTCCTTGGCAAGATTCTCCCCTTTGAGTCTCTTGCATTCGCGATATTGGACTCGGCTGGCCTCCTGGTACTCCTCCCTCTGCTTCCTCAAAGCTGCCTTCGAAGCTTCGACCTCTGCCAGCTTTGCCACCGCAGCATCCTTCTGCTGGGTAACCTCCTCCAATTCCCCAGCATGCCTGGCTTCTACAGCCTGAAGCTCCTCAGCAGCTTTCGCCTGGTACCTCTCGATGGCCTTTGCCCGAGCCTGGTCGATGGTAGCTTGGGCACGGGTACGAGCAACAATTGCAGTCAGCAAATCCTGTGAACAAAGGATAAAGTCAGAACCTGTTGCAAAGAATGAAAGACGAAGGCCAAAGAGATAAGAAATGCTTACGCTGGCCATTTCGTTTAGGGCCCTGTTCAGAATTTGGTTGACCCCCATATTCTCTGCCTCAGCCATTGCATCCTTGCAATGGTCGTACCTCACGATGTGTGCAAGGCGGTCCTTTGCTGCTCGTAAGGCACGGTTTGAGAGTTTGGCCCCAAGAGCTTCGTCCCGCTGATTTTGTTCTTTGGCAGCTGCAGGCGGAGGGTTCGTCGTAGCAGGCGGGGTTTCCTTCTCAACAGGAACCGAAGGCTGGGCAGAAGTTTGCTCAGTTGGCATGTCCTTGGAAGGATCTTCTGTTCGACCCGTCTTGGCAGGAGGTCCTTGGCTTGATTCGCCATTATGCCTCCTAGACGTCTTTCGCCGAACCAGAGGAACTTCTACTTCTTCCTCAGTCTGGTATAAATCGAAGACGTTGGGAGTGGCCATATCTGCATACAAGTAAACATATGCAAATGATAAGATAAAGGCAAATACAAACTCTTTATAAAATAGAAAAGAGGTCACAAAGTTTAATACCCGAGCTACAACTACTGGTCGCTATACTATTGACTCTATTAGTCATACACTCACTATCTGGCACGAAGAAGTCTGGCCCTAGATTTGGAGTATACGTAAAGTTGCCCTCCTCGTCAAACAAGTGACAGGGAATTGGCAAGCTATTTAAAAGCAAAATAACTGTACCATTTTCATCGGAGGATTCCCCCAAGTTCACATCGGATTCTGTTGCCTTTTGTTTCCCCTTGCCTTGGGGTGCAGAAGGCCTTTCTGCGGAAGGATTGCCAGTGGGTTCCCTGATTGTAACCCCCGTCGGCCTCCTTCGCGGAGGGGACGCAGGGGGTTGCTGCTTGGGAACCCCCTCGGCAGTGGCATCTGCTACCACGGGTCCTCTTGTTTCATGGCGAGGAGCCAGGAGGCCAGATAGCCTCAAATTTTCATCAGTAACCAGGGACTTGATGCTTTTTTCCACGTCTGTCATCCTGGCCAATGCGGTGGACCTCAACACCATGTCTGGTGTTGGGGTCGGACGTAACCATGGGCCTGAAAGACAAAGTGTACTTTAAGAAAAATGAAAGGAAATTTGCTGATGAAAAGTATCGACCAGTAAAAACAGCACTTACCTCCTCGGGCGAAGGCCAGGTTGTTGCTGGTCATGTCCGGCGAAAAGGAAGTACTCCTTGCTGTACTGCCCCATGTTGGATATGTGCGTGGTGTCACTCAGGAACGTCTGGTTTGTCTCCTGGTGAAAAAGATGGAAGAAGCCTGTCCCATACTGTTGAGGATTGGACTTGAGGTCGAAGAGATAATTGACCTCATGGGGGGTAGGTTCTGGCCATTTTTTAAGTTTATACAGGATATAGAGTGCGGCCAGCATTCTATATCCATTCGGAGTAATTTGGAAGGGGGCGACACCAAAATAGTTGGTCACCCCCTGATAAAAAGGATGTAGAGGGAGGGTAGCCCCCGCCTCTATATGATACCTAGACCAAGCACTGTATACACCTCCGGGAAGGTTAGCCCTTTGGTCTGCAGCATGAATCTTGAGATTGACCCCTGTGAGAGGATACTTCCTGAGGTAGCTGGCAAGCATCCGAGGAGTCACTTGGCTGGTCGGGGAGAGATACCACTCGACATCAGGTAGATTCTGATGACGAGGACGGGCTATAGTTTGGATATTAGGGTCAGGAGCGGGATTTTCTCGACCACTGGTCGAAGGAACCCTAGCCTGTGAATCAGGCTGGGTAGGAGAGTTTGGGCTATCTTTGGAGTCAGGTCTTTTCTTGCCTAAGGATTTAGAACGGGCCATTTGAGGAGGTGATGGATGAGGTCTAGGAGAAGATCGTGAAAAAGGGATCTCGTGAATTCTGTCGGTTGGTTGTTCTTCGCCTTCGAGCAGCTAGGCAAGAAGATCATCATCGATGGGCCGTTCACCTCCCCACAAATCTGGCATTAAAGTCTGCAAACAGAAGAATGGGGAGGTGAGGATAGAGAATTTTTAAGGCCTTTTAGAATAACGCTGGTCGAGTATAAAAGTTAAGCTTTTATACAGCAGCATTCTAACAAAAGGCTAAAATTTTCCACACGAACAGTTTGAGAAACAGATCAGAGGGTGAAAGCAAAAAGTTTTTCACAAAAGCTTTTTCAACTCCCCTTAGGGCGAGAAAAACTTATTTTTCGACTGGCCTAAAAATCAAACTTTTGCTTCGGTTTTACGTCCTAAAAAGTATGATCTCAACTATCAAACTAACTCGTAACTTTTTTCACCCACAAGACATTCTACTGACAAGCATCTCAACCCAGAAGTAGATAAAATCAACAGTAAAACATACAGGAACATGCATTACAATAATACGAAACATAAAGATTCAAAGGCTTACCAGAAAGAAGGTCGAGAAGATTGGTAAGAGTTTTCGGAGATCAGGGAACTCTCGGACTGAGTTTTGAGAACGCAAAGGGACGGTCTCCAGAAGAAAATGGAAGCTCTGGTTTTAGGGTTTCTTGAAAGTGTAATGGCGTGTGTAAAAAGAAAAAGGGAACTTCGGAGATGTTATATATAAGTTTGTCTGTGGCATTAAAAGGGAGTAATCATCAGTTTCCCCTTTTTCGAAGTATGGGGAAGCGGGATAGCCGTCGAATTATTACTGGGGAAGCGAAAAGTCATGATTAGACAAGAGTAGGTTGATTTTTCCAAGAACACACGAAGGGTTCTGACACGTATGGCGGGGTCACCGAAGGGTCGTTTCCTCAAAAGTTTATTTATTGCTCATAATAAATAAATTTGGGGGGCAAATGTTATCCAAAAAACTGGCATAGATGACGTGGCAAGTGATTCCTGGACACCTGGCTGACACCTGGAGGAACTCTGCTAGGATATCGACCAGAAGGCACATTATAAGCAGTAGGCAACCTAGTCTTACCTGCGACCAGTTTGGTCGATGGTTCTGCATACTTCATGATGTTTCTATAAAGATCTTTAAAATCCCGAAATTGACTCCCATAATCTCCTGAGTATCCGATCATTTAGGAGAGAATATATGTAACAAATTCATGTAATCCCCCTTGTGTCTATAAATAGAGAAAGATAGCTCAAGGAAGGGACTTTTGGCTTTCGAATTATTTGAGACTAGAGTAATTCTATCTGAGATATTGTATTGTTCTTCAGAGGTTAGTGAAACTCATTGAACCCTAGTTCTTTGATCACTCCTTTGACCCTCACATCAATAACAATCTAAGTGGATGTAGGTTATTACCAGATTCTGGGGCCGAACCACTATAAAATATCGTGTTCTTATTATTTTCGTCGTCACGTTCTTTTCAACGCATTCATCCACGTCAAGCATATTTTGACTCCGTGTCAGTTGACCAAAATCAGGGTCAACAATAACAACACCCAAGTGATGAATATAATGGTTATGAGAAGTTAGAGATACTAATTCCTCCTAATATGGAATTCTGGGTAAAATGTGAGCAAGCAATGCGGAAGCCATTTTGGGCAGAGTTGACTAGGTAAGTAACTTGTTTTAATTATTTTTTCAAAGTAATTAAAGTTCAATTATTTAATTAATTAACATATTCTTATGCCCAATTAATGTCAAGAATATCAATTTAAACACAATCCTCTAAGTCATGCAAGATTATATATTCCTATATTATCACAATTAAAAACCTAAAGGCTAAGAACATGCATCAATCAAGTTTTGTATCCATTAGTATTAATCTTTCTAGCATTAATACTACTTTAATCACCTACTAAAGTTGGCCAAACAACAATATGCATTCACCATTTTTTTCCACTTGATTGAACAAAACCTCAAAATTGCCGAAGCATTCAATTTACCAAACAAATAACCAAAATCACATATTAGGGTTCCTTAATATCTCTAACTCATAAGTTTAGTTCATGATCAACTTTAAGAAAACAACCACAATAAATTCAGTCATAGTCTCCATATTAATCTAATGAAAATGTTCAAATACGAATAGAGATATGAGTAGAGAAATCAAATCCAAACACTGAGCCAAGTGATGCTTGTCTTCTCCTCTTCTTCTTCTTTGAATTTTTCTCCTTCCCTTCTTGCTGCAACTGCTTCTCAAAAAATGGGTCTAGAACTCGTGTTGGGCGGGTGATCTTTTTCTCCAATGGTGTATCTTGTGAAAATTAGGATAAGAGAGAATTAATACCCTTTTCCTTTTTAGGTTTTTTGCTATCTCTTTTTGGGAAATTCCTTCTCTCTCATGTGCAAGGCCTCTTGAGGAACCCCAAATCTGATGTAATAAAATGAAGCCCAACTGTCCTCTTTAAAATCGCCACCTCAGTCTTTAACTCAGCCCCACTTACGTCCATCCCACATCAGCTTCACTTGCCATCAGCCAATGCTAAGAAAATCCAATGCGGTTGTATATTTGAGTTTTCTTTTGCTGCTTTACAAAATCTAACCAAGTGAGATATAACACCTACAAGCAATAGAGTCCTAAATCAATAAAGTAACTTTCCCAAGTGTTTTAAGCCATTTTAATCCTTTCTTAGCCACAACAAAATGACAAACTCAACAAGAACTAACACACAAAAATACAATGAAATTAAATAAAAAATAAACACAAAGAACACATATAACTCAAATTCCTTTATTTTATAAGCCTAAAAGTGCCCAAGATAACTCTATGTTCTAGAGTTATCAGTTTCCACCATGAACAGGACCACTCCTACTGAAAGTTGAAAAGGAATTCGAGGACAAAAGTGATAGGTTTGTATTTAACCATCCATGTAAGAATACCATAGTGATGTTTGATTCAAAGAATTCAAAGGGTATACCTCACACACTTGCATCTTATTTCCTTGCCTTGTACATGACTTAGTTGAATTTGACTTTTGCCTCTTTAACAGGGGACATGGACCTCCTCGAAATTGTGACCAAAATAACTAATTGAAAGAGGAAGGACAATAAGTCCTTTAGGAGTCAAAGAAAACAAAAGAGTCCTCGCGTAACCTTCACCCAACCAGCTCTCCCTCCGTCCTTGGGCATACCACCCATCCCTTGGCTTGGTTTTATCAGGATTGTCATGTAGGACTTTGAGGTTTGGAACATGGACCCACCTTCTCCAGTGTCCTTAGCATCGACCATTGTGGCCCTTTCTATGCCATTTCAGGTCACAACCAAGACACTGCCGATTTTCCTCGAGCAAGAGGTAACGAAATATTTGGCAAGTCTCCTTTGTCATGCCCTTGACCTATTTCTTGTTAAAGCTTTTTATATTGACTTATATTTGGTTTTGTAGACTTGTCTAAACTATTGAAAAACATTTCTTCTAAGTGCACAACGGAATGCGATATATGGCCTAGTTAATTACAAAATTTATATATATAAACTATTTTATATATACGATCCTATGATTTATATATATAAATCTAACATAATATGTAACGCCGAAATTTCTCATAATATTATGGAGAACACAACGTTGGATCATAAGAATAAATATTACTCTTTTATTTAAGAAAACCAAAATAAACAAAAGGGATCCCGTGTTTTACAAAAATAAAATAATTGTCTTTAACAAAATAAACTGAGCAACATTATAAATAAAAGAAAAACTTAAAAGGAAATGTTTTGTAAATAAAGTCATAGGCCCATTGATCATTCCTCGACTATATGGTCCCCGCGAATACCTCACTAAGCTCTTAGGTCCCACTTGCCACCAGCCTTTCTATCCTCAATTGTCTGCACACCAATATAATAAGGAGTGAGCTTCTAAGCCCAGTAAGGAAAATACAAACAAAACTCATATAACAAGTAATCAGAACATACATACCATAATCATACAAAATATCATAACATTGCTAACCCAAACTAATCATACAAGATCATAATATTTTCTAGGTCATAACATAGATCATAATCATAGGTCATAATAGGTCATAATAACAAGACAAGTATAAGAAAAAGATAAGTGCTTATACATGGGTGGCAATTAAGCCCCTAACATAAGTCCGTCATACAATTTTGGCAACCGAGCCTACCGGACATCAACTTAGGTTTGACATACATTTCTGAACTCCTTAGGTTCAACCACACTCATCTTCTTATTGTACCTTGAAATTTTAGGGTCAAACATATCACAAACTGAGTTATAACTAAACTACCTAATTTTCCTTACCTTGAGTGTGGAAATGAGAGGAAAAAGAGAGATTGCTTTTTCTATAGAGAATCACCCAAAACCTTATATATATATATATATGACATAGAATATTTAAGATTAGAGACTTATAATAATAACTATACTTCCAAAATTTCTAAACCTCATAAAGTCATACCTTCACCCTAGAACCAAAAGATGAAATCCCAAGCCTTCACTCTAATGCATTTCTCCAACAATGACACCAAGAGCTTTAATACTTGGGTAGATTTCAGCTATATATTGGCTTGATAGGGTTTATACTGACTATAGTGTTTTGAGACTTTATAGAGAAAATATAAGAAAAATAATTCCCGAGCACTATAAAGGCTATAGTGGCTCGGATATATGGTGTGTTAATGGAGCAAGAAGATGAGAGATTTTGGGAGAATGACTTTTGAAAATGATGAGCACTAGAAGGCTTGGATATGTGTGAAAAATGAATGGTGAAAAACTCTATTTATAGGCTCTAAACCCCAACCTCCTTCCTTAAACCTCTCCACTCTTCTTCAACAAAATTTTTAAATTCAAAACTTCCTCCCTAATAGTAGGTTTCACCCAGCCCTCTTTTACTTATTCTAAGGTGCTACAAATGCTCTCAAGATGACACACAACCTCATATGTAACAGAATGGAGTCAAAGTCCCCCATTTGTCTCCTCCTTAGTCTCTCACGCATACACCTAAGCCATTCAAATTAAAAAAAATTGGATGATTTCAACCATCACCAACTTATTTACTTAGTTTCCTTTTTGCAAGCTTGGAGTGAGACCTAGTTCCTTAAGTTAAAAAATGAGTCAAAACCTTGCCTATAATTATGCCACACGCCTATGACTAGTTTGGTCTTCAATTTGATTTTTCAAAATAACTCTATTATTTAATAAATAAACTCAGAAAAATTTCACCTAATAAAACTATAGGGAATTTCGGCCATACCCTTATATTTAAATAATTTGGACTTAATTTAATGCCACATGTATATTCCTTAAACTACCAAATAACATGTGCAGTAAAACTATATTCTAATTTAATTAAAAACTTAAAACTATCCACTAATTTAAATCATATGTTAAAATATTATAAGTACTAACTAAAATAATTATAACTATCCAAATTATAATTATTTTCTAAATCATAAATCATATCCTTAAAATAAATAATTCAAACCTAAAGCAATCTTTTTAATTTCCATCACTCAAACTAAACTATAAACTATTAAAACTAACATATAGTCAAAATTAAGGAAAAAATAGTAACCTTGGTTATTACAATCTTCTCTCCTTAAAGAAATTTCGTCCTCAAAACTTTACTTACCAAATACCTCGGGATACCGTTCCCTCATATCTTCCTCCAATTCCCATGTTTCCTCTCTTTTACTGCTATTGCTCCACAATATTTTAAGTATAGGGATACTTTTGGACCTTAACTCCTTAGTTCCCCTCTTTAGAACGCGTACTGGCAATTCTTCATAACTGAAATCTTGTTTCTACTATAGAGCCTTGTAATTGAGTACATGGGATGGATCTAATACATACCTTCTCAACATAGATATATGAAAAACATTATGCGTTTCAGCCAATGATGGTGGTAAAGCCAATTGATATGCTACTTGCCCTACTTTGTCCAATATCTCAAAAGGACCTATAAACCTCAGGCTTAACTTTCCTTTCTTTCCAAAATGTATAATCCCCTTCATCGAAGATACTTTGAGAAAGACTTGATCGCCTACAAAAAGTTCAACGTTTCGCCTCTTAGCATCTGTATAGCTCTTCTGGAAACTTTGAGCGGCAATCATTCTTTGTCTTATCTTTTCTACCATTTCTGTTGCTTCTCTTACAGCCTACAGTCCTAAGTATCATCTTTCACCAACCTCATCCCAACGAAGTTGTGATTGACACTTCCATCCATATAGCATCTCATAAGCGCCATGCCTATCGTCTCTTGATAACTGTTGTTGTAAGAGAATTCTATAAATGGAAGATACTTACTCCATGATCCTGAGAAGTCTAAAGCACACGCCCTCAACACATCTTATAATATTTGTATGGTGTGTTCGGACTGACCATCGGTTTAAGGGTGAAATTTTGTACGTAACTTTAACTTAGTGCCCATTGCACGCTGTAGACTTTCCCAGAACTTTGAGGTAAAAACCGATCCTCTATCAGAGACTATTTTCTTTGAAACTTCATGTAGTCTTACTATCTCTGCTACGTAAAGCTTTGCATATTGCTCTGCATTGTAAACCGTTCATACTGGTAAGAAGCGAGCAGATTTTGTGAGTCTATCTATAATCACCCACACAGAGTCATGCTGCTTGGTAGTTCTTGGTAACCCCGTCACGAAGTCCATTGCTATATCTTTTCATTTCCATTCAGGAATCTCTAACGGTTGCAATGTTCCAGCGGGTCTCTGATGTTCGATCTTAACTTGTTAACATGTAAGGCATTTTGCTACAAATTCTTCTATGTCTTTCTTCATCCTCGACCACCAGTACATTGTCTTGACATTGTTGTACATCTTGATCGATCTCGGGTGTAGTGAATATGGAGTGGTGTGCGCTCCTTTCATAATACTATCTCTTAATTCATATTTTTCTAGCACACACACTTGATTTCTATATCATAACATGCCTTCATTTGTCAATGAAAAATCAACATTTTTCGAGCTTTGTAGTGCTGCTCTCTTCTTAAGAAGAAACTCTTCCTCTATTTGTTTCTCCTTAATTTCCTCCAATAGTGTTAACTTGATCGCGAGGTCAGCTAGTTGTCCAATTATTAACTCAATTGCAGACTTCTTAATATCATTTTGTAAGTGTTGCGCTATCCCCTTAAGTGTTGATATTCTTCCGTAACTCCGTCTGTTAAGCATGTCTGCCACGACATTAGCCTTTTCCAGATGATACAAGATCTCACAATCATAGTCCTTTACTAGCTCAGCCATCTTTGTTGCCTCATATTGAGTTCCTTTTGCGTAAAAAAGTACTTTAAACTCTTGTTGTCCGTATATATTTCACACTTTTCTCCGTACAGATAGTATCTCCAAATCTTTAGAGCAAAAACCACCGCTGCTCTTACTCTAAGTCATGGGTCGGGTACCGCTGCTCGTACTCCTTTAGCTGTCTTGAGGCATATGTGACCACCTTTCCTTCTTGCATCAAAATGCATCCAAGTTCCTGTTTTGACGCGTCGCAATATACTACAAACTTGCCCTTATCATTTGGGACGCATAGAATTGGGGCTGATATGAGCTTGTCCTTTAATGTTTGAAAGCTTTCTTCACACTTCTCCATCCATGTGAACTTCTCCTGTTTCCTTGGTAAATTTATTAAAGGTGTAGCTATTTTGGAGAGCCCTTCAACAAATCGTCTATAGTATCCCACCAAGCCCAGAAAACTTCTCACCTCAGTGGCACTCTTAGGTTTGGGTCAGTCCTTCACTGCTTCTATCTTGGCTGGATCTACTTCTATGCCATTTTTAGACATATTGTGTCATAGAAATGTCACCTTCTCTATCCAAAATTCGCATTTCTTAAACTTAGCATATAGTTGGTGATTTTTGAGTCGTTCCAACGTTATTCGCAGGTGCTCTTCATGCTCGGCTTTCGTCTTTGAGTAGATTAATATGTCGTCTATGAACACCACAACGAACTTATCCAAGTAGTCCTTAAATACTCGGTTCATAAGATCCATGAACATGGCTGGTGCGTTCGTTAAGCCAAAAGACATTACAAGAAACTCATAGTGTCCGTATCTTGTCCGAAAAGTCATCTTTGGGATATCTTCTTCTCATACTCTTAGCTGGCGGTACCCTGACCCCAAATCTATCTTCAAGAACACCATAGATCCTTGTTGTTGATAAAAAAGGTCATCTATTCGGGGCAAAGGGTATTTGTTCTTGATCGTCACTTTATTTAGTTCTCGGTAGTTGATGCACATCCTCATACTCCTGTCCTTCTTCTAGACAAAAAGCACGTGTGCACCCCAAGGTGAATAGCTCAGTCAGATGAAACCCGTGTCTAATAGCTCTTGTAGTTGCATCTTTAATTCATTTAACTCGGTAGGCTCCATTCTATACGGAGCTTTTGAGATTGGTGCCGTCTCTGGTGCCAACTCTATTTCAAACTCAATTTCCCTACTCGGAGGTAATCCTGGTAGATCTTCTGGAAACACCTCAAGAAATTCGCATACTATATGTACATCCTTTGGTTTGAGCCGTGTCTCTTGTGACTTATCCACCACGCTAGCTATAAATGCTTGGCAACCGCTACTAATTAACCATTGAGATTTGAGAGCTGAGATTATTGGTATGCAAGTTTGAGAAACTTCTCCTTTGTAGGTGAACTGTTCTCCACATTCTGTTTGAAAGTTGATTGTCTTACCCTTACAGTCTATCATTTCCACATGTTTTGCTAACCAGTCCATGCCTAATATTACATCATAATCCTTAAGGTCTAACTCGATCAAATCTATTGGTAACATTCTTCCTTCGATTCTAATTACAACACTATGCACCCTCTACTAGATAGCATTCTTTCCCCTGAGGGTAACTTCGTGACAAACTTATCTCTAAAAAGTTCGCATGGTTTATCTAAGCTATCAATCATATTCATAGAGACAAAAGAATGTGTGGCTCCTGAATCGAATAAAATATTACATGGCTTGTCAAAGATAGTGATCTACCCTGATACTACTGTATTGCTAGTTTCCACCTCACCTTTTGTAAAAGCGAAAACTCTGGCTGGTACTAGTTTCTTGTCCTTCTTTTGGTTTCTCAATTTTAGGAAGTCCTTCTTGAGATGACCCTCTTCTCCACAGTTGAAGAAACCTTTGGTCTTTTATCGGCATTCTCCTGAATGCTTTCTCTTGCAGATTTGGCATTCGGGATATTCTACGTAAGGCTTTTTGTTTCCATTGCCTTCTGACGTAGTCTTTCCTATCTTCTCAGCCTTCTGGTTTTGACCACCATCATGTTTTCTCTTGTGGTCATTTTGTTCATTGTTGTTCTTTTTAGCGTCCCTCCTGGCCGCACCTTCTTTCCAGATTCTATCTTCTGACTATTCGACTTCCAAGGATATTTGCAATGTTTCTGCATACGTGGTTACCACCCAAACTAGCTTCACATCTTGGGTTATCATTGGCTTCAATCCTTTTACGAATCTTTGAATTCTTAGCATCTCCGTGGGTACCGTTTCTCTTGCGAACTTAGCTAGTTGGTCAAATTTTCTGGTGTACTCCATCACAGTTGAGTTCCTTTGAGTAAGCATGATGAATTCGTACACTCTTGTGGCTAGAATCGCAGGACTGTAGCACTTCTTGTTGAACATTTGGACAAACTCGTCCCATGTCATAACATTCACATTTTGGGTCTGCTTCACTATATCCCACCAGATGTGGGCGTCTTTCTTGAGTAAACTCGAGGCTCACGAGACTCCGTCCTCGTTCCTCAATTGCATATGTTCTAAGATAGATTCTACCAAGTGAAGCCATTCTTCTAATTCTATTGGGTCTGATCAACCATCGACGTTTGGTGGTTGCTGTTTCTTGAAGCATTCATACACTGCCTCGTAGCGAGGTTCTGCCAACTGCAATAATTGTGCTAATAGAATGAATTGTTGTGCCACTTGTTGTTATTTTCCTTGGTTTATTTGGAATTCTTCTTCTGTCCTCCTTAGCTTTTTCCTAAGACGAGCATTCTCTCTTTCCAAGTTTTCTCGAGCAGCAGTAACTGTTTGTTCTTTTGCTACATTAGGTGCCTCTGGCACTCCCAGTGCTGCTGGCATGTTTGGAAATTCTTCATATATGGGGGTGGTGGCAACTCCTCTTCCTCTCCCTCTTTCCCTTCCTTGGCCTCTTCCCTGTCCTCTTTCCTTGCCATTTAGTCTTTCAGATCTTCTTGGTTCGTGCTCCATATTTCTTTTCTATTTCCCCAAAAGAGAAAATTGTAAAAGCTAAGACAAACAAAACAAGTAGAGGTTATAACTTAGCCTATTGTACTATTGTCTATTAGGTCCATCTTCTACTACATACTACCATATTACAATTAAGTCCAACTCAGGTAAATGGGCCTTAACAATTGAATCTTCCATGGAGGAGGGTTGGGTTCAGTATATCATACCCACTACTAAGGACCTCTAACTTCCACTTGAACCTAAAAGACAGGAATCGGAACCCTTGTTTTATTAATTGTTATTCATTTTAATTAGGTCCAATTTAATAATGCAAAGCAAATGAGTCTCCTCAAATTGGCTAACCCATAAGAGAGGAATTTAAACTTTAAACTTTCAATTGAATCCAAAATTCTTAACATTTACTAAACAATGAAAATAAAATTAAAGAAAATAACATGTTTTATTAAAAATAAGAAATTATTTACAAACTAGCGAAAAAATTGCTAAAAACATAAAATAAAACTTAACGATGTGTTCTTATATTCATCTAATCTTCCACATCGGATCCTTCTTCTAGCATATCCCGAGTGAAGTCCTCATAATCCTCTTGGGTGTATATAAATCTTGAAGTGAAAGGAACATGACTAAGAAATTCTTCCCTAAGGTTGTTTGGTAACTGATGAACCTTTTCTCCTATTTCTCCATTTGGTAATATGACATCTTCGAATATTCTAAAATTTTGTGCAAACCTATCCATAAACATGTCGTATTTATCTTCAATAGGTACATCGTGATCAAATAAAACTTCATTCCATGTTATCTTTAAACTTGGTTCTGCTAGCGGTAGTTTGGCTGAGTGCATGAGAACTATGAACTTCTCATGTGATTTTAAAAGGGTTGTACGACTATCGATAATCTTTTCTATCTCCTTCTGAATTTTGTTAATTCTAAGAAACACCTTTTCAAACTCATTCTCATAATCAGGGTTGGGTATTCTTCTTATTGCATTAACTTTTCTAACAACATTTGAGTCCATTGACCTAAATTTTGAAAATAACACAAGAAAAATATTACAAACAAATAAAATGAGTATACTTACTTGGAAGCGAGTTGGTCCTTTGTAGCTGTCGTGTGTATTTCGTGAGAACGTTTAGGAAAATATAGCCATGGCTCTGATACCACTTGTAACGCCCTAATTTCTCATAATATTATCGAGAACACATCATTGGATCATAAACATAAATATTGCTATTTTATTTAAAAAAAACAAAAATAAGCAAAAGGGATCCCATGTTTTACAAAAATAAAATAATAGTCTTTAACAAAATAAATGAGCGACATTATAAATAAAAGAAAAACTTAGAAGGAAATGCTTTGTAAATAAAGTCATAGGTCCGTTGATCATTCCTCGACTATATGGTCCCCACAAATACATCACTAAGCTCTTAGGTCCCACTCGCCATCGACCTTTCTATCCTCAATTGTCTACACACCAATATAATAAGGAGAGAGATTCTAAGCCCAATAAGGAAAATACAAACAAAATTCATATAACAAGTAATAATAACATACATATCATAATCATACAAAAGATCATAACAATGCTAATCCATACTAATCATACAAGATCATAATATGTTCTAGGTCATAACATAGATCATAATCATAGGTCATAATAGGTCAAAAAAACAAGACAAGTATAAGAAAAAGATAAGTACTTATACAGGGGTGGAAATCAAGCCCCAAACATAAGTCTGTCATACTATTTTGGCAACCAAGCCTACCGGACATCAACTTCGGTCCGTCATACATTTCTAAACACCTTAGGTTTATCCACACTTATCTTCTTATTGTACCTAAAATATTAGGGTCAAACATATCATAAACTAGGTCATAACTGAACTACCTAATTTTCCTTACCTTGAGTGTGGAAATGAGAGGAAAAAGAGAGATTGCTTTTGCTATAGAGAATCACCCAAAACCTTATATATATGACATAAAATATTTCAGATTAGAGACTTATAATAATAACTACTTCCAAAATTTCTAAACCTCATAAAGTCATACCTTCACCCAAGAACCAAAAGATGAAATCCCAAGCCTTCACTCTAATGCCTATCTCTAACAACGACACCAAGACCTTTAATACTTGAGTAGATTTAAGCTATAGATTGGTTTGATAGGGTTTATAATGGCAATAGTGTTTTGAGGCTTTATATGGAAAATATAAGAAAAATAATTCCCAAGCACTATAAAGGCTATAGTGGTTCGGCTTATGTAGTGTGTTTATGGAGCAAGAAGATGAGAGATTTTGGGAGAATGACTTTTGAAAATGATGAGCACTAGAAGGCTTGGATATGTGTGAAAAATGAATGGTGAAAAACTCTATTTATAGGCTCTAAACCCCAACCTCCTTCCTTAAACCTCTCCACTCTTCTTCAACAAAATTTTTAAATTCAAAACTTCCTCCCTAATAGTAGGTTTCACCCAGCCCTCTTTTACTTATTCTAAGGTGCTACAAATGCTCTCAAGATGACACATAGCCTCATATGTAACAAAATGGAGTCAAAGTCTCCCATTTGTCTCCTTCTTAGTCTCCCACGCATACAACTAAGCCATTCAAATTCAAAAAAATTCAAATGGTTTCAACCATCACCAATTTATTTACTTAGTTTCCTTTTTGCAAGCTTGGAGTGACACCTAGTTCCTTAAGTTAAAAAATGAGTCAAAACCTTGCCTAGAATTATGCCACACGCCTATGACTAGTTTTGTCTTCAATTTGGTTCCTCAAAATAACTCTATTATTTAATAAATAAATTCACAAAAATTCCACCTAATAAAGCTATAGGGAATTTTGACCATACCCTTATATTTAAATAATTGGGACTTAATTCATGTATATTCCTTTGACCACCAAATAATATGTGCATTAAAACTATATTCTAATTTAATTAAAAACTTAAAACTATCCACTAATTTAAATCATATGTTAAAATATTATAAGTACTAACTAAAATTATTATAACTATGCAAATTATAATTATTTTCTAAGTCATAAAATCATATCCTTAAAATAAATAATTCAAACTTAAAATAATCTTTTTAATTTCCACCACTCAAACTAAACTATAAACTATAAAAACTAACATATAGTCAAAATTAAGGAGAAAATAATAACCTTGGTTATTACAAAATAAGATTTACCTCTTGAAGCCTATCAAGTGTCCTTGCTTTCTTCTTCTATAATAAATGATCATTCTATCCAAGCACGCAAGCTCACACGAAAGTCTTCCTGATCGTAATCTCAACACAACAGGACGTGTGTGGGGACGTAGAAATTCTATTGGACAATCTAAGAATCCATTGATATTCTCAACACATGAGATCAATGGAGTTTGGGTAAAGAGAAGGGTTGAAACAAATTTTTTTTCTTTCTTTATTTTTCTCCTTGAGAAAACTCCCTCTTTTAGTCAAAAACTGAATATCACGTGTTGTGTGTTGTAGAGAGAAATATAATAATATATATTTATACTAGTCATCTAGGATTTCATTAATTCAAAAAAATTTAATTAATAATAAAATAAGACAGGAAAAAAATACCATAGTGCCCTAGACACTTGGTCTGCACTAGTCATAGTCCAGGGACAGTGACTGGCGTTTAGTTCTTGTATAGTTATAAGACATATTTTTCTAATTAATTTATTTAATTAGAATAGATCTTATCTATTACTATATTCAATATATATAATTTGTAGTGTCCTAGAATATTTACTTAGCTAGCTTGATAGTAGTAGTAGTTAGTATTAGTTTGTAGTATGTTAGATTCCGTGGATTTTGGTTCAAGCCAGGACTTAGTTGGACACTCATAGCAACAGTTATGGATTTTATAAGTTTAACCTATAGTTTAAGAATATTAATTATAACATAAGGTTTGATTAATATAGCTGATTATAGAGATGCCATTTATTATAACGTAAACTTTAGATAGAACTAATAAGATGGTGACACTTGTCATATACATGTTTATTAAGGATTTAAGTATTTTAATGAATAGTTTAATTAAAAGAAAGATCTAGAAGCTCTAGACCCTTCCAGTAGTTGTTAGGATCGTATTATGACTCAGTCAAAGTTGTTTACTCAATTCAAAATATGTTGAAAAAGTGAAAATACGTGTTTGATATATCAACGTATGCCGATATATGCAAATACATGTTTGATATATCAACGTATGCTGATATATCGCAGCTATAGGGGCCGATATATCTCCTACAGGAGATACGGAAAACACATCAACTTTGCACGAACATTCGAATGGGGCTCGGGAAAATGGTCTAGGCGATATATCACCCCTGGTGCTTTATTTTTGAATCTTGAGGATTTTTAAATTTAAAAACAGCCTTAACCACTTGGACCTGCCTTTGAACGATTTTGACCGAGTTTTGGGCGTCTGTTGAACGAAAATTCAAATCTTTTTCATTTTAAATTCATTTATTTATTCAAATTAAAAGGGGTTAGTTTCACTCCTTGAACTCTATAAATAGGACCTAGTACTCAGCCATTTTCTTCATTGTACAAGCAGTCTTCAGAGCCTCCAAGTTGCTAGTGTTACTATAGAGAGAAACACTTGGGATTTTGGGTTAAAGCTTTATCATTCTAAGCTTTTCTAAACACTTGGGAAATGAGATATAGTGAGATTTTGGTATCAAGGTTTAGATCAATTCATAAGATCATTCAAGGTATTCTTAACCTTAAGTTCAATTCTTTATGGTTCTTTAGTTTTCTTTTATTTTCTTTTCAGATCCTAACTCTTTGTTTATGATTCTTGGTTAGGTGTTTAAGTTTCTTGAGACTTAAGGTTCTTCTCAGTAAGTTTCTTTGATGGTTTAGTTTTCTTTTCATCTCTTTTCTTTAGAAACTCACCATCCTTACTGTTTGTTTTTAGGAGTGTTCCAATCCTGTTCTTGTCTCCATATCCCGGTTTTTGGTAAGGAAAATAGGATAGATTTTATGTGTTTATATGTTATTGTTATGATACATTTTATGCTATGATATGTATATATATGTAAATAGGTCTTGTAGTCATTTGGGGCTTATAGTTTCTTAGATAGCAAACTCCAATATTTTTATGTCGCTTGGGGCTTATAGTTGCTTAGATAGCAAACCCCAAGAATTTTATCATTTTTAGGGTTTAGAGTTATGATTTACCCTACCTCGATTAGTAGACAGAGGACCTAGATGGGTTATCATATACTACCATGTGATCTAACCTACCTCGATTAGTAGACAGAGGACCTAGATGGGTTATCACATGCCATGTTAATGAGTTAATGGCCATTAATATTGTAGTCCTATATGATATACCTTTTTATAGTCATATGTTTTATAGTCATATGTTTATGATAAAAGTCTTATGTTTTTGATTGATGATGTATGTTTTTAGTAGATTTTCCTTACTGGGCATTAGGCTCACTTCTTTATTTTTAGCTTGATGCAAGAAAATGATTATGGAAGGCGGAAAGATTCATGACAGTTTGGCTTGTGTGTTAAGGATGAATGGATTGAATGGACTGCATGTCGATCGAGGATGGCATTATATTTAGTCTTTTAAATTATGTTTTGATGTAATTATGCAATTATTATTTCAAACAATTAAAGTTTATGTTTTATAACAATGGGTACCCATACCGTATTTTATATTTCATATGTTACTTTGTATTTTGCACAATATTTATTTTGGGGTTTTAAAATAAAGTTATGTTATTCCTTATGTATGTTTCCCACAATAGTAGCTATGTCTAGTAGTTTTAATGATCCAAGGTCTTAGAAATAGTTGGGTCACTACAGTTGGTATCAGAGATTCAGTTCATATGCATGAAGTTCTCCTTGATACACACGCACAAGCTCCGAATCTAACCACCAATTTTAGTGTTTATGTTTATTATGATTATGTTTATGTTATAGCTAACATTTTACCCCTTATGTTTTCAGTTAAGAATGGATGAAGCCTTGACCTATGAGGATATCCGAGCCATTAAGGCATTGAAAAGGAATAGAGAGCCAAGGAATACTGTAGGAGTGTTAGAAAGAATCACTCGGAGATTGATTTTATTCCACAAGGAGATAGTTCACCTCTAAACTACTAAGCAAATTATGATGAGAGCTACAGAGCAATATGTCTTAGTAATTATGCATTTTAAAGATTTTCCTTCTGTAATTTCAACATTAGAAGAAATATGGGAGACTATAGATGATGAAGATGATTTACCGGTAGCCATGAGATATTATTTTCTCATACTTAGGTTCACCTCTAAGTTGAAATTTCAATTTACTAACGAGCAAAAGCATAGAATCTTTATGAATCTTCCCCGAGGAAATTTTGAGGCTCAAGATAATGATGATTATGAGGAGATAGATGATGATATGTTAGATGAAGGGTAAGATGTAGAAGATCCTGATTTTTAGATTCACCTTAGTTCTGTTAGTTTAGTTTATTTATTTATTTTATTATTTTGGCAATTGTGATTGTACTTAGTGAAAACCTTTTTCCAAATGAATATTATTGTTATTTTTGAATGACATGTATGAGTTTGATTTTTTTTTACAATCATAATAAATAATAAATTTAATGAATAATGACCAAGTTCGGCGAAGGTGGATACAAATCAATGGACCGGGTTCAATATTGAGAGTTAGGGGGCCATAGTAGTGGGAACGATTTTACTGATCCCAACCCTCCTCAATACGGTTAACTTTGGACCAACGACGAGTTTTGAGCCTGAGAATTAAGTCATATAGGATGATTAGAAAAAGAATTAGAAAATAATAAAGATGACTTATTTTTCTAAGTATAGAAACATACCCTAATTATAAAGAAGGCTTATATAATATTTTTTTCATAAGAAATCATAACTAATAGGTCCAAGTTATGTTTGCTTAGATTAATTTTTTTCCTTATAGCCTATTATGGTAAGTTCTCACATGTTTTTTCTCGACTGTTAGAACTCTACTGAAGATGTTTGTAACGACCCGAATTTGGTAATCGGGCTTAGGGCCTTGATTAGTGTGCCTGGAGGGCAATAAGTGGTTTAATATGCTTATATGTGGATTTATGTGTATATATGATTGTGATGCATGTTTAGTTAAGTTAAATACACATGTGGACCCCGTCTGGATATTAGGGGTATAAATGTGATAAATGTTATATTTATGTGATATGTCTGTGCAGCACGATCCGAGACAGTCCTGGGGAGCGCTTAGCCAGAGAGTCACAACGGGGTTGAGATTCGGGCTCGGGGTGAGTCGAGGGGTAATATGGGTACTAGGTGTGTTATGGGATTATAGGGACATGAAAATAAATATTTGGAGATATATTTGAGGATAGAATGTCTAGGCGGGAATACTGGGGAAAATTTACCATTTTGCCCTCGGGGACGTTTTGGTACCCCGAGCCTTGAGGTAACCCTTTAGATTTAAGTCAAATAAAACAAAAAGGGGAATTACTTAGAAACTCTAGGGAAACCGACTTACTCTCTCTTCTTTCAGCTGAGGATAGTTTTATCTCTTCCTTTCTCATTCACTCTCTAAGATAAACACAAGGGAAACTTAAGGGAAATTAACTTAAAGCTAAGGGAATTCAGCTGGGGAAATCTAAGGGAACTTAAAGCTTGAAGATTGAAGCTTAGGGGAGATTGGTTCAGAAGCTTAATTCAGTAAGAGGTAAGTTCTAGCTGTTAAGGTTTGGTCTTGAATTTCTGCTGGTTTTGTGGATTGCATGTTAGTCAAGATTGGTTTACTTATTGAGAATTTTGGCTGAGTTTTGAAGTAGGATTCAATGGGGTTTTGGTGCTGTATCTAAGCTGAAATAATTGTGTTAGTTATTTGGGTTTAATAGATGAGTTTTGGGTGAATTGGCTTGAGGAAAGGTGTGGAAAATGGTGGAAAAATTCTTGGTTTGGAGCTGAGAGCCGCGGCCCTAGGATGGGTGCGCCGCGGCCCGTGTGCGCGCACGGCCATGGGAGGCCGAGAAGTTCATGTGCGCCGCGACGCTTGGTGGGCGCGCTGCAGCCCATGTGGGGGTCAGTGTGGCGCTAGCCTTTGTTTCGAGGCTAGCCGCGGCTCTTGTAGGTGGGGCCGCAGCCCTTAGTGCCAATCTAAGTTTTTAAGGGTATTTAGGCTTGGGAACTCAATGGGTAAGGCTCGGGATGGATTTTATCACCCGGATTGATAGAATTCAAGGTCCCGGAGGTTAGGGTTATGGCTCGAAGTTATTTATTTTATTAGAATTTGATGGATGGACATTGTTAATGTGTTGTGACTAGGGTTTCGGCGAGGCTCACGTTAGAGGACTGTACTCAGGGCATCGGTGCTCAGAAAGCTCGGAACTCAGGTAAGAAAGCCCTTGTTCCCATAGAGCTTGTGTGCAGGGCTGAGCCCATATATGCTAGAACTGCGGGGCGTAGCCCTTTAATTGAATATGCTAGAATTCCATACTTGCATGTTATGCTATGTATATTATGATGTGAATGGTCGGCTTGAGCCAGGAACGGTGTAGACCGAGAACGGCGAAGGGCTGGGAACGGCATTGGGCACGTTGAGTGCAAGGCCGAGAACGGCAAGGGGCCGGGAGCAGTGTTGAGCACGTGGAGTGCGAGTTGCCAGGGTGAGCCCCTAGAAGGATACCTGGGATATCCTCACGGCGTGGTTCACGAACCCAGGGCTTGGTAAACGCCTGGGACGGCTAGGCCGTATGTGTTTAGCCATTGGTGGCCTGTTTATATGCTTGATATATGTGTTGCATATGTTATCTGTTTGTGGGTTTTCTTGCTGGGCTTCGGCTCACAGATGCTCTGTGGTGCAGGTAAGGGTAAAGAGAAGATCAACCAACCATGAGTACAGTAGGCGTGAGACGGCGTGTACATGTTTGGCCAGCCTGGCTGCCACAGCCAGAGGATTTTGGGAGATGCTTTTAAATAAACCTAGATTTTGTCGTCTAGTCGACTTAGTTCAGTTTATATGTTGTAAATATTTCTAAACTGTATTTTGGGATCCCAAGTGTAAAACTTTTATAATTTTCTATGGTAATTACTACTTCTCAAGTCTTTCCTTTGCTTATGGCTTAATTACATTGTTTGACTTAAAACCTCGATTAGCGAGTTGAAAGCACGATTTTAAACTAACTTAGTAACGGCTCTAAGGAAGTAGGGCGTTATAATGTCGCTCAGAAGGCCTGCACGCACAAATGCCAATGCCTCTAGTGCCGCCCATGAGACTAGTGAAGCCCCTCCAGTTCGTAGAAGGGGAGCGCATGCCACCAATGCTGCTGCTAAAAGAAGTGCACCGCCGCCTCCGGTTGACAACACCGCTGAAATTGTCCGACTATGACAACAAGTGGAAGAACTGCTGTAGCAACAACGCCAACAGGCTCAGCCTCAGCCTCAGCCGTAATCGCAGCCTCAGCAAATGGCTCAAGCACCCCAACAAGTAGGTCCTTATGGGGGATGGCCAATGGTGAACTATGCGCCCTACCCAGCTCAGTACATGGAGCCAATCTACGAGCGGTTTTGTAAACAACACGCTCCAAACTTTGAAGGGACAACAGACCCCTTCGAGGTGGAAGAATGGCTCAGGAATGTAGAGCCGATCTTAGTACACATGAATCTCGGCAACGCGGACCGCATATCCTGTATTTCATCTATTCTAAAGAAGAATGCTAGAATATGGTGGGACTTAGTATAGTAGACTCACGACGTCGCCACCATGACATGGACTAGATTTGTGGAGTTCTTCCACAAGAAGTACTATAGCTTAATAGTCATCACCACATGGGTGGAAGAGTTCACCAGTTTGAAGCATGGCAACTTATCGGTAGCAGAGTATGCTCGACAGTTCGACCGACTAGCCAAGTTTGCACCAGAGTTTGTTCCAATAGACTTTTTGAGGGTCACCAAGTTCATTAGAGGACTCAGGCCAAATATTGAGCTAGGAGTCAAGCTAGCAACTCCTCAAACCACTTCTTATGCTGATGCTCTAGAAACGACTATAGAAGTAGAAAGGCTTTAGGCAAATGTCAGTAAAGAGGAGGCCAACAAGCCTAATCCTAAGTAGCAGAATCAACCTCAGAATGGTCGGAACCACAACAACAACCATCAGCCTAGCAACAATAATGGTCAGAAGAGAAGGCATCCTGTCAACAAGAAATCCGACAATGACAAAAGAGCATGGACTAGCAATGGAAACAATAGGTTGGGTTGTGTAGAATACCCACAGTGCTCCAAATGCCAAAAGAAACATCCTGGCGAGTGTCATGCAAACACCAAGGGATGCTACAATTGTGGCCAAGGAACAACTCTAAGGATGTAGGGCGTTACAATGTCGCTCAGAAGGCTAGCATGCACAAATGCCAATGCCTCCAGCATCGCCCATGAGACTAGTGAAGCCCCTCCAGTTCGTAGAAGGGGAGTGCGTGCCACCAATGCTGCTGCTAAAAGAAGTGCACCGCCGCCTCCGGTTGACAACACTGCTGAAATTGTCTGACTATGACAACAAGTGGAAGAACTGCTGCAGCAACAACGCCAACAGGCTCAGCCTCAGCCTCAGCCGCAACCCCAGCCTCAGAAAATGGCTCAAGCACCCCAACAAGTAGGTCCTTATGGGGGATGGCCAATGGTGAACTATGCGCCCTACCCAGCTCAGTACATGGAGCCAATCTACGAGCGGTTTTGTAAACAACACGCTCCAAACTTTGAAGGGACAACAGACCCCTTCGAGGTGGAAGAATGGCTCAGGAATGTAGAGCCGATCTTAGTACACATGAATCTCGGCAACGCGGACCGCATATCCTGCATTTCATCTATTCTAAAGAAGAATGCTAGAATATGGTGGGACTTAGTACAGTAGGCTCACGACGTCGCCACCATGACATGGACTAGATTTGTGGAGTTCTTCCACAAGAAGTACTATAGCTCAACAGTCATCGCCACATGGGTGGAAGAGTTCACCAGTTTGAAGCATGGAAACTTATCGGTAGCAGAGTATGCTCGTCAGTTCGACCGACTAGCCAAGTTTGCACCAGAGTTTGTTCCAACAGACTTTTTGAGGGTCACCAAGTTCGTTAGAGGACTCAAGCCAAATATTGAGCTAGGAGTCAAGCTAGCAACTCCTCGAACCACTTCTTATGCCGATGCTCTAGAAACAACTATAGAAGTAGAAAGGCTTCAGGAAAATGTCAGTAAAGAGGAGGCCAACAAGCCTAAACCTAAGCAGCAGAATCAACCTCAGAATGGTCGGAACCACAACAACAACCATCAGCCTAGCAACAATAATGGTAAGAAGAGAAGGCATCCTGACAACAAGCAATCCGACAATGACAAAAGAGCATGGACTAGCAATGGAAACAATAGGTCAGGTTGTGTAGAATACTCACAGTGCTCCAAATTCCAAAAGAAACATCCTGGCGAGTGTCGTGCAAACACCAAGGGATGCTACAATTATGGCCAAGAAGGTCATCGGAAGAAAGAATGTCCCCAGCTCAAGCATGAAGAAAAAAGGGACAACAAGATGGTTCCTGCCAGAGTCTTTGCCCATACCCAGGGAGAAGCTGAAGCTAGTAACAAAGTGGTCACAGGTCAGATTCCTATCCTTGATAATATATGTTCAGTATTATTTGATTCGAGAGCAACACACTCGTATATCTCGTTAGGAATGATAGAGAAGTTAGACAAACCTTGTGAAAGATTTAGAACTAGGTTTGTAACAGAATTGCCTTCGGGTGAAGTAGTCCTATCATCATGGATAGTAAGAGGCATACCAATCAAAATTGAGGTTGTAGAACTAGAAGGAGACCTGATAGAGTTAGAGATCAAAGACTTCGATGTGATACTAGGCATGGATTGGCTAGCAAGGCATAGCATAACCATCGACTGCAGACGCAAGCACGTGACGTTTGAAACTCCTGACGGTCAGAGACTATGCTTTATGGGAAAGGTTTCAGGACTACGGACACCGCTTATTTCATCTCTCAAAGCTCAGAGGATGATAGAGAAAGGATGTCACACATTCTTAGCCAGCGCCACGGATGTGGTAAAGGAAACACCACTAAAAGTTGGAGACGTCTGCATTGTAAAAGAATTCCCAGAAGTATTTCTTGACAACTTACCAGGGTTTCCGCTGACTTGGGAAATTGACTTCACAATCGAGCTAGTACCGGGCACCGAGCTTATCTCAAAGGCACCATACCGGATGGCATCTACCAAACTCAAGAAGTTAAAGACGCAGCTACAAGAACTCTTAGACTTGGGTTTCATTAGACCGAGCCATTCGCCATGGGGAGCACCGGTTCTATTTGTGAAAAAGAAGGACGGAAGCATGCAGATGTGTATAGATTACTGCAAGCTAAATAAGGTGATAATTAAGAATAAGTACCCGCTACCCTAGATTGATGACTTGTTTGATCAACTCCGAGGAGCAATCGTGTTTTCTAAGATTGATTTACGGCCCGGGTATCACCAGCTCAAGGTATGGGATGAGGATATTCATAAGACAGCTTTTAGAACTCGTTATGGAAATTACGAGTTTCTAGTTATGTCGTTTGGTCTTACCAACGCTCCAGCCACATTTATGGACTTAATGAATCGGGTCTTCAAGGATTATTTGGACAAATTCGTTGTAGTATTCATCGACGATATTTTGGTGTACTCTAAGGACGAAACCGAGCACGAGGAACATTTAAGAATGACCATGCTACGAGTAAAGGAGCATCAACTTTATGCTAAGTTCTAGAAGTGCGAATTTTGGCTTTCACAAGTAGCGTTCCTCGACCACATAGTATCCAAGGATGGAGTTGTTGTATACCCAGCCAAGGTAGAGGCTGTGAAGGATTGGCTAAGACCTAAGAATGCGTCTAAGGTTAGAATTTTTCTTGGGCTAGCAAGCTATTATCAGAGGTTTGTAGAAGGCTTTTCTAAGATAGCCACTCCGCTTACCAACCTGGCCCGGAAACTGCAAAGGTTCAACTGGGCGGATAAGTGTGAAGAGACTTCCAGTTGCTTAAGGATAAGTTATGCTCAACACGAGTACTTCGTGTATCGACACCCAACGACAAGTTTGTAGTCTACTGTGATGCATCGAAGCAAGGCTTGGGTTGTGTTCTGATGCAGAATGACAAAGTAATAGCCTACGCCTCAAGGCAGCTGAAGGAGTACGGCAATGCTATCCAACACACAATATGGAGTTGGCAGCGGTGGTCTTCGCACTGAAAATCTAGTGCCACTATCTTTATGGAGAACGGTGTGAGATTTATACGGACCACAAACGCTTAAAATATTTCTTCACACAGAAGGAGCTCAACATGAGGCAGCGCAGGTGGCTAGAACTAGTAAAGGATTATGACTGTGAAATCCTATACCACCCGGGAAAGGCAAACATAGTTGCTGATGTGCTAAGCAGAAAGAGTTACGAGAATCTAGCAGCAATATCCGAAATAGAAAAGCCACTGCAGCGAGAGCTGATCAATGCCGGAATAGAAGTAGTTATTGGTAAACTAGCCAACTTGTCCATCTAGTCAAGTCTGTTAGAAGATATACGGATCGGGCAAGGGCATGATGACACATTAGTATCTTACATAGCTACAGTTAAAGAAGGCAAGGCCACATATTTCTCTATATTAGGAAACGGGTTCTTGAGATATAAGGACCGGGTATGCGTGCTGAATGATCATGGAAATAAGATGAAGATTTTAGAAGAAGCGCACAATACCCCATACTCAGTTCACCCAGGGTCGACCAAGATGACTCACGACCTTAAGGCATTGTATTGGTGGCCAAGAATGAAGAAAGATGTAGCAGAATATGTGTCTAAATGCTTAGTATGCCAGCAAGTGAAAGCAGAACATCAGCGGCCTGCAGGCTTATTGCAACCACTTAGTATCCCAGAATGGAAGTGGGAAGACATAGCCATGGATTTCGTGACAGGACTACCATGAAAAAATAAGCAGCATGACTCAGCTTGGGTAGTAGTAGATAGACTAACCAAGCCAGCTCAGTTCCTGCCTGTCAAGACTACGTACACAGCAGATCAGTACGCAGACATTTATGTCCGAGAAATAGTACTACTGCATGGAATCCCTAAGACCATAGTATTCGATAGAGGATCGGTGTTTACATCGAGATTTTGGGGAAGCTTACAATAAGCCATGGGTACCAAGTTAAGTCTTAGTACGACATTTCATCCTCAGATCGATGGGCAGTCCGAGCATACCATACAGATTTTAGAGGATATGTTGTGCGCTTGTGTACTGGATTTTGGAGGATCATGGAGTAAGTATTTTCCACTAATCGAATTCTCCTACAATAATAGCTACCAGTCAACGATCGGGATGGCACCCTATGAGCTGCTTTATGGAAGGAGGTGTCGATCACCATTACATTGGGACGAGGTAGGAGAAGGGAAACTTCTTGGACCCGAAGCTATTAGAGAAGCTCAGGATGCAGTAGCATTGATTACAAAGCGTATGCTCGCTGCTCAGAGTCGACAGAAAAGTTATGCGGATGCCAAGCACGGTGATGTGGAATTCAAAGTTGGAGATCAAGTCTTCTCAAAGATATCTCCTATGAAAGGTGTAAAGCGGTTTGGGAAGAAAGGAAAGCTTAGTCCTGGTTTATAGGTCCTTTTGAGATATTGGACAAGGTGGGAACAGTTGCATATAGATTAGCCCTACCACCAGCTCTAGCAGATAGCCACAATGTGTTCCACATCTCGATGTTGCATAGATATGTGTCAGACATACGATAGTACTCCAGAAAGACTTGAGTTACGAGGAACGACCAGTTAGCATCCTAGATAGAGGGATGAAGAAATTACGGTCTAAGAGTATTCCGACAGTCAAGATCCTATGGAGTAATAGTTCTGAACAGGAGGCAACGTGGGAGTTGGAGGAAGACATGTTAGCATGGTATCTGGAATTGTTTGGTAAGTAAATTTCAGGGATGAAATTCTATTGAGTAGGGGAGAATTGTAGTGTCCCAGAATATTTACTCAGCTAGCTAGTAGTAGTAGTAGTAGTTAGTATTAGTTTGTAGTATGTTAGATGCCATGATTTTGGTTCAAGCCGGGACTTAGTTGGACACTCATAGCAACAGTTATGGATTTGATAAGCTTAACCTATAGTTTAAGAATATTAATTATAACATAAGGTTTGATTAATATAGATGATTATAGAGATGTCATTTATTATAACCTAAAGTTTAGATAGAATTAATAAGATGGTGACACTAGTCATATGCATGTTTATTAAGGATTTAAGTATTTTAATGAATGGTTTAATTAAAAGAAAGATCTAGAAGCTCTAGAACCTTCCAGCAGCTGTTAGGATCGTATTATGACTCAGTCAAAGTTGTTTACTCAATTCAAAATATGCTGAAAAAGTGCAAATACGTGTTTGATATATCAACGTATGCCGATGTATCACAGCTATAGGGATCGATATATCGCCTACGAGAGATACGGAAAACACATCGACTTTCCACAAACATTCGAACGGGGCTCGGGAAAATGGTCTAGGCGATATATCGCCCAGGGTAGGCGATATATTGCCCCTGGTGCTTTATTTTTGAATCTTGAGGATTTTTAAATTTAAAAATAGCCTTAACCACTTGGACCTGCCTTTGAACGATTTTGACCGAGTTCTGGGCGTCTGTTGAACAAAAATTCAAATATTTTTCATTTTCATTCATTTATTTATTCAAATTAAAAAGGGTTAGTTTCACTCCTTGAACTCTATAAACAGGACCTAGTACTCAGCCATTTTCTTCATTCTACAAGCAGTCTTTAGAGCCTCCAAGTTGCTTGTGTAACTATAGAGAGAAACACGTGGGTTTTTGTGTTAAAAGCTTTATCATTCTAAGCTTTTCTAAACAGTTGGGAAGTGAGATATAGTGAGATTTCAGTATCGAGGTTTAGATCAATTCATAAGACCATTCAAGGTATTCTTATCCTTAAGTTCAATTCTTTATGGTTCTTTAGTTTTCTTTTATTTTCTTTTCAGATCCCAACTCTTGTTTATGATTCTTGGTTAGGTGTTAAGTTTCTTGAAACTTAAGGTTCTTCTCAGTAAGTTTCTTTGATGGTTTAGTTTTCTTTTCATCTCTTTTCTTTAGAAACTCACAATCCTTACTGTTGGTTTTTAGGAGTGTTCCAATCTCGTTCTTGTCTCCATATCCCAGTTTTTGGTAAGGAAAATAAGATAGATTTTATGTATTTATATGTTATTGTTATGATACGTTTATGCTATGATATGTATATATATATGTAAATATGTCTTGTAGTCATTTCGGGCTTATAGTTTCTTAGATAGCAAACTCCAATATTTTTATGTCGCTTGGGGCTTATAGTTGCTTAGATAGAAAACCCCAAAATTTTTATCATTTTCATGGCTTAGAGTTATGATTTACCCTACCTTGATTAGTAGAAAGAGGACCTAGATGGGTTATCATATACTACCATGTGATCTAACCTATCTCGATTAGTAGATAGAGGACCTAGATGGTTTATCATATGTCATGTTAATGAGTTAATGGCCATTGATATTGTAGTCCTATATGATATACGTTTTTATAGTCATATATTTTATAGTATATGTTTATGATAAAAGTCTTATGTTTATGATTTATGATGTATGTTTTTAATAGATTTTCCTTACTGGGCATTAGGCTCACTCTTTTATTTTTAGCTTGATGCAGGAAAATGATTATGGAAGGCAGAAAGATTCATGGCAGCTTGGCTTGTGTGTTAAGGATGAATTGATTGAATGGACTGTGTGTCGATCGAGGATGACGTTATATTTAGTCTTTTAAATTATGTTTTGATGTAATTCTGCAATTAGTATTTCAAACAATTAAAGTTTATGTTTTATAACAATGGGTACCCATACTGTATTTTATATTTCATATGTTATTTTGTATTTTGCACAATATTTATTTTGGGGTTTTAAAATAAAGTTATGTTATTCCTTATGTCTGTTTTCCAAAATAGTAGCTATGTCTAGTAGTTTTAATGATCCAATGTCTTACAAATAGTTGGGTCACTACATAATTGAATTTAAATTGATTCAAAACTAATCTAACAACCCATATAAGATATCTGATTTATCTCAAATCAGTTATCTAAATTTAAATTTCTAAAATTTAAACATTAAATTATTTTCTCTAACTAATTTAAAATAAGATGACATAATAATTCAAAACTATTTATTTTATTTAATTATTTAATAATTACAAAAATTACAATTAATTAAATAAAAAATATATATCTCATAATTATCCCATAATTACGTATTTACTCGGAAACTAATTTTATTGACAAATATACCCATACTTGTTTAACTGCTACTCTTACCATGTACAGTGTTTATAGAGCCGATCCGGGAACCTATGAACATATAATTCTAAGCACCAATAAATTTAGATTATTAATTAAACTCTTTAATATAATAATCTTATTTATTAATCCCAATATTATTCTACTAAAAATATGGGATTGCACTCTTGTAATTATAGACTTATATTTACTGAGTACTTTATTAAGTGTCCATTGATATAATCACTTCATGCAATTCAATCCTCTAATAATTGATTCGTAATTAGAACTAGGTTAAATTACTATTTTACCCTTTTAATTACATCTTTGTCCTTAGGTACGATTAATTCATTAGTGAATAGTTATATAAGCCTTTTATAAATTAGATGCCTCATACTATTCAGTTCCAGAATTAACACTTAAGAGAACCATTATTCATTCTTCTTATGAAGAAGGCTTGGATTCCATATCTGTAAATCATGTCCCCAACCATTTACATCAACGAGACCCCAAAACAAAAGTTGTTAGCCTAATCATTCTGACAGACCCTAACGAGTGAATCAAAGGACCCAAATAATATAAACATGATTTCATGATAACTTCAGAATTTAGATCGATTTGCATATGATCATCGAATGATATGATTATAATTCTTTAAGGTTTTGCATATCAAAAATTGATATGACAATAACAATATTTAATAAAGATTTAAATACATATAAGGTCCAGTCCTATATAATCATTATTATATAAAGCACATCCACCGAGATGTCTATCTACATCAGTGATTCAAATCTAGATCATGTGTATTCATAATACGAATGGACATACTAGCAGTGTTTAATTAAAGATTTCATAACTTTAATATAAATTTCAGACTATTTAATTCATTGTCTATAATCTTATTTCTCTCGTACTCATACAAGATTATAGCTACATTAATGAATTATGAATTTTTCGATATTTATGTAAATGTTATTCAATAATAATAAACATTAATTATATAAAAATATTTCTTTTATAAATGTCATAAGTAACAAACTACTTTCATTGCTTTAAGGGAACCATGCTCAACATGAACTCCTCTTTCAATAGAAGCAGGCTACCATAGTGGCCTTGGAGAATAATTTTCAGAGTGCTTACTCCCAAGTTGAGGCCATGAAGACTAAGCTGGCACATGCAAACAAGGAAATTAATGCAGCCAAGAAAGAGGCATGTGAGTTGTGGATTAATATGAAATAAGTCAAGGTAGGTGCAGAAAGGGAGATCGATGAGCTTGGAAAAAAGCTTAAAATGAAGACAACAAAACTAGTGAAAGTAGAGGAGCTAGAGCTATTAAATCCTCCTAATATGCAGTTTGGTGACAATGTTGCTTGTATGTTATAGTAAACCGAGCTTACCAACTAAGAATTCCAAACAAGTTCATAGGCTTCCATCAAAGTTGTTGAGATTGGTTAAATGTAATAGTTAAACTATATACACAATGTGGTGCAAAACACTTAACGATTTTCACTTAAGTTGAAGTGAAAATATGAGATTTTGTTGTAGGCATCTATAATTGACTCTTTTTTGGATCTAAAGTGATACAATGAGATATCTAAGCATCCTAAAAAAGTATGGGAGCATTTGGAGTTGATTAAGGTCAATTTTGAGGAAGTTGACCAGCAGTGTTGCGACATCTCGCATGGATGTTGCAACATATTGCAGTGCATGTCGCGACATGTCGCCTGACTATTCTATACATTTGTGTTTTTTAGCTCCAGATGATGTGTATAAAAGTTCTGATCTGCTTGGTTGAACTTAATGATAGTGCCTAGGGGGGTTTAAAGTTGTGAAACCTTAATCACTTTTCTCAATTTCTCTATCTCTCTAAGAAAACTTATTATATCCAAGAAACTCATCAAGAATTGATTTACTTGCATGATTTTGAAAGGCTAGTTTAATCCCATTTCTCATATTCCACTGTTGAAAATATTTAAGAATGTTTGGGAAGGCTTGGAATAGAGATTTTGGACAGAGATACTCTTTGTGTATGTTGACGCGGTTTTTCGCCAACAGTGAATTATGTGAATAAAAAGGATGGATTATCGCTTAATGGTAAACCGTAATAAGAAAATGATAATATTCAAGAATACTGGCAATGAATTATTAAGAGAATATGAAAACTAATTGCAAAGAAAGATGATCACTCCTTTTTTAAGTGGTTCAGAGGTTAAAATCCCCCTAGTCCACGAGTCAATATTATTGATCTATCCTTGCTATTTCTTATAGAGTATTTTCATTACCAGAAGAATCCAACCCCTTGCACTACCCAGGCTCTTGGTATTTATAAGAGAATGATCTCTGAGTACGCATTGGGGTCATCCCGTGATCTCTTTATCCCTCAAGTCATCTCTGTGACACTGATGATTAATCTCTAAACCATACACTGAAGTGTGGTCTAATCAGTAGGTAAAAATGGATAATGGGCCGCATGGCCTAAATTAGGTGTGGGAGGTTTGATCACGCATGTTTATATTGTGCATCCGGGAATTCGAGAATAAAATAGACATGTGATGTCTGATATACGCACGTTTATATTGTGTGGTTGACTTTATAAAGATCCTGGGATATGTTAGGCCATCGATGTATCACGAACTTAATGTAGTGCTAGCTCGTGTCTTTAGATGCCATGTTGACAATGGTTCCAAGTGATAAATAGCTAAACAATCCGCCAGCTCAAGCTATTTGTTTAGGAGATCGTACCAAATTTCTTCGAATGAACGGTGAACACGTGGCACCTCGGTTATGGCCCTTTATTAGTTCGCTTCTCCTGAGCTGCCTCAAAAAAGGTACGTGATGATACTCAGGGCGTACATTTGCCCCCCAAGCCCCTGCCCATGATCTATGACGTCACTTTCGTCTTTCACGGTGGGGACTTTTAAACTTCCTTTTCGATTATCCAGACCTTGTGCTTTACTTGAGTATCAGACACGTGGAATGCCGTGATTGGCATCTGTTCGGGTTTCGAGGATCGAATTAAATGGCCTGGCCACCTTTCTGCCACTGTTTCGTCTTTCGAGTTATGACCCTCGTATCTCGCATTAATTTAATCGGACGGTCCTCGTTTCCTCATGCCTCTTACGTATAAGACACTCTTTATCACATTTATTTAATCTAAAATATTATATTATAAAATAATATAATATTATATTATATTATAAATAATATAACATTCCCCCATTAGATTAAATAGTTATCTATTGTAACACTTATTTAATCAATCAAACATTATATTAAAATATAATATTCCCCCCACTTGATTAAATAATCACTCTCTATAGAAACCCTTGCATTGGTACAAAAAGTATAATGTCCTTCGACTTGAATTTTACCTTAGTGTAATTATCACAAAGATTGTTGAAATTTTGGTTGCCGAAGCATTGATCCACTATCCCTTGATAACAAATTGATGATAACACACACACCTTTGCTATGTTCACTTGAGACCTCAATGTTTCGCTTTTGCATCGTTGATGGCCATGTGTACATTCCATTCATAGACTTTTCTTGAGTATGACTCCCAATTCTCATGAAGGGCGGCACCACCCCTAGGTCTATATAGGTAGAACTCTTACATTATTTTGTTACCCTAAAATACTTGTCTTTTCAAGACTGAGTTCTATTAAAAAAAAACCTTTTGGTTTTAACCCTCATTTTGGTAACACACTAGTACACATATCTCATATGGGACAAAATTTGAGTACTACTATTATTCACTTGGTTGACTTGTTATTACCTATTGAATCTAATACTAGTTTGGTTACTAGTATTAAGATAGGTTACCATCTATCGTGAATCTCTTGAGGGAGTCTAAGTCCCATCCCTTGAGATGTAGAAATGATTCAATTTGAGTCATTTCTTTTCTCATGCATGCATCCTTAAACACTCTCAATATTTTATTCAAACTTTGTTGCTAGCCATAGTTTGATTAAAATAGTTACCCCTTTAAAATAGTGATTTTGACCATAGTCAACACCCCCACTATTTTATAGTTTAATATCCAATATAAACATTTGAATATTAATTCTAGAAACCTTTTTGTTTCTAAATTTCTCATTTATTTTTTAAATTGATTCCTTCTTGAATCAAAATATTACGAAACAATAGCTTTAGACACCAAACATGTCTAGATTTTTCCATTCTATACACATATAGCCAATGTGATTTAGAATGTGGAATTCCAAATCATCTATTTGATAGGATGACCAAATTAATCAATTATTATCAACAAAATAAATTGATTAACTTTGGAGCATTACCCCCACATTTCTTACATAGTGATAATCACTTTAAAATGGAAATCTCTTCATTTCTATTAAGTCATTTATCCTCCAAGATAAATCTAGACTTATAATTCTCAAAGTTCATCATAAGTCCTCTAAGCCACATGATAAACTCTCAATAGATCAAGATAAAAACTTTAATGTTTATCTTGATTTATTTACTTGCTAAAGCAAGGCATACTACTTTCAAAGAAACTTTCACTTAGTTTCTTTCTTTTATGTATATCACAAAATAAAAATGTGAACACAAATGTAATGTGAGAATTTCTCAAACAAATAATCACATTATGGAAAAATAGGTCTACACTCTTACCTATTATTTTAACAAGTTCATTTTGAAACTTTGTTAATATCTCATACAAATGTCTCATAGCAAAATAAATAATTATCATAGAATAATACTTTAATTTTATTGATAGCTTTCAAGAGTACACGCTTTATTACATGAAAATAATAATTTCCCAACAAGGCACATAAACATGGTAATCATGCTAGGATCTCTTCTTCCTTTTCTATAGCAGTTACCTCATTCTCATGTGGGTCCTTTCAGTACCTACATACTCTAGCATAGTGCCCGAATATTCCACAAACAAAACAATGACTTCTCATGTCTTTGAATTGTCCATGATCTTTCTTTGGACCAAATGGGTTCCCACTACCTTTTTTGTTGTTGTTGCCCTTGGGATGCTTGTGTGAAACCGCATTGGCCTTGGAAGTGTTATGGTTTTATGCCCTAATTAAAACTCAATTTCTTTGTAATCTCATTTATTATCAATAAAATAATAGAAATCATTTTTTGACTTGGTCAATCACTTTGCTCACATATTTTATTTTCATGATTATTTGTTTCATATAAACTTCTATTAAATCCCGAGCATATAGCTAATCGTATTTATAGTGATGTAATCACAGTGGAATATAATTATGATTATATGTTCAAAATAAGTTAGTCCTAAGATTAGTCAGTGCACAGGATTTACACTGACTTGCCAATCTACGATATGATCTACTTACACATTGTAGTGTTATGTTGTTTCCAGAACATTAGCAAAGTATATAAGATCAGATGTATTTATTACATCGGACTGGACCGAGATTGACAATTGATAGGATAAGTAAACATACCGTTATTATTTATTCTAGTCATATCATATAGTTGACCATAGGTCAATTCAATCTCAATTCTGAGTGGTTAGTATTCTGACTGATTGTATTATTTGAGTTCTTTGACTTGTTCGTTGCCAGCTTACCCTACGGACTAGCCCATACGTACATCTTGGGAACTTGGTAGCATAATTGAGTGGGAGTGTTAATCATAGATATGAACAACTATAGCTTCTGATGAAGAAGTGAAACGATGGTTTCCTTTTGGTTTGGCTCAAGGTGTTAAATGACAGAGATCTCATTTCAGTAATTAAATTAGTTTACTGAAATATCATTTACAAGGAACTAAGTGTTTTAAGGATAAAATACAATGAGGGGTAAAATAGTATTTTAGTCCCATCTCGTTGTAGACTGTCTATAGAGGATAGAGTGACAATTATGGTTGTAACAATGGATAATTAATAGCGTATCTATATTTGTTATAGAGTGTTCTATGAATTCAAGAGTGCAATTCTGAGTCTTTAGTGGAGTCACAAGGAATTAATAAGTTAGTAAATTTATTTGTTAGATTTATGATAACTTATTGGAGCTTGATTTCATAGGCCCAAGGTCCCTACTGTACCTTGGATAAAATCATCTAGATAGTCTCAATTAATTGATTTAATTATCAATTAGAATTATCAAAGTTGACCAGGTCAATTTTGGATAGTTTCATAGAGTTATATAATTTTGAGAAGAAAAGAGATTTTAAGGAAGATTTATTAATTAAGACAAATTGGTGTCTAAATTAATAAATAAGTTTAAATCAATGTTCAAATTATAAATAATTAATTTGATAAAGGATTTAAATAATTATTTAATTAATTAAATCAATAAAAAAAATAATACAGGCCTTGATTTTAAGGCCAATGGGCTTATAATCAAATGAGAAATTTCACGGGCCTAAAGCCCATGATAATTTCGACCTAGGGCTGTTAATTGGCTATTATTTTATTAATTTTTTAATTAAATTAATGACCTAATTGAGTCTATAAAAGGAATGTTAAGAGATAGTTGAAAACACAAGTCAAGTCACAAGTTGAAACACAAGTTTCTGATAGGTTTTAGATTCTCTCTAAACATAAGTCCTTTCCAAGCCTCAATTTTTCTCTTCTATTCTTCTTCTCTCTATATCTATCTTATGTGTTGAGAATTTTCCACTCTATTCTAGGTGATTCTAAAGATACTTTGGAAGTCTGTGAAGATAATTGAACATCGGTTCAGTTTCTTGGTAATACGCTGCGACAAAAATGATACAAGAGTTAGAGAAACTGAAGGAAGAACTCATTCATTCCGCTGCGTATAATGTAAGTATTCTTACCATTATTTCTCTTTGAATTCAATTTTATAAACATGTTCTAGGTTATCTCATATTAATTCGTTTAATATTAGATCTACAAGAAAATAAATAAAAATCCTGTATAAGTTTTCCCAATAGAAAGTCTCATCTTTAGACTCATTCACACCCTTGTCTCTTATTCTCGATCCCTCTTCAATTCTTATGTGTTTTTGGATCTCTTCCAAAGTGTAATCCTCATTCTTATGGAGGATTCTTTTCCTATAGCTCATCCAAGTTGGTGGTAATTTTGACACTATTGCACCAACTTGAAAGGCCTCGGGAAGCTCATTCTTGAGAACTTTCAACTTGTTCACAATCACTTGTAACTCATGAATTTAAGGTAAAAGATGTTTCCCATCAATGAAAGAAAATTCAAAATATTGATAAATTAAGAACTTTCTTGTACCTTCTTCCTCGGCCTTGTACTTACTCTCCAAGGCGTCCCAAATCTCCTTCGTGGATTTGGTATTGGTATAGAGGTCATATAGCCTATCGAATAGGGCATTAAAGATATGACCCCTACAAAGAAGGTTGTCCTCTTCTCTCTTCCTTCTTTTCTCCACCACCTCGGGAGTGTCTTTGTCGGATGGCTCGGTTAGAGGTGCCAAGGATGACTCAAGGATATAGGCTATCTTGAGTGTTGTCAAAAGAAATTTCACCTTGTCTTGCCACCTAGTGAAAATGGATCCATCAAACTTATCCAACCTCACTAGGTCTTGGTTCATGATCTTGATGGTCTCACCTTCCATTGAAACAAAAAGGGATAAGCTTTTGATTGTTAGAGAATATATTTTATTGCTCAATAAAAATGGTAAAACCAAAATAAAACTCTATGAAAAAAAGTACAATGAACAATATGATAGATAAATAAGTTTATAACTCAATGACCAACAATACAAGTAAATGTAGAAATAAGAGAATTATAAGAACTAAAAATCTAAAACAAATGATACAAATAAATATGTACATAGAAAATAGAACAAAAGAATGAAAAATCAATGAAAAACACAAACTCTCACACAACCAAAGTGTAGAGTAGTGGGGATCACCAACTTGAACAAGGTTCAAAACCTTTGTCCAAAAACTTATTTCCCCCTATTCTCTAAGCACTAAGGGATCTCTCTAGGAAATAGCTCTATGGAATTATCAAGCCTCTATGGTGTATTTTCCAGCCAAGTGCTTTGTGGATGGAAAATTAGTGTCTTACAAGTGAGCAATAAGCTCATATTTATAGAGTTTGAGATACCCTTTGAATTTCAAATTCCACCAACCCCCATGGTTGTTACCAATGATTAATTGGATGTTTATGGAATTATAAAAGAGATTTGGGAGTTATTTGTGTTTTTTGAGCCGTTCAAAAAGGTTGGAAAAAATTGAAATTTTGGTCAGTCAACACCTGTGGCTGCGGCCACGGGCATTGCTGGCCGCGGCCACCAGTGCTCCTGGGCACGACCACTGCCCAATTTCAGCACACCAAATTGTGTTGTTTTTCCAAACGGTTTCAAAACACTCCCAACTGATTTTTTAACCCCCAAAACATATTATTGGGGTTAAAATCATATCTCTAATAGTCATTTCACATATGGCTTTAAGAAATTCATCTCAATATTGTGTAACAATAAATCTACACAATAATGGGCAATATTTGGAAGTTACAAATTTGTAACTGAATTTGTAACACCAAATATGTTACATATTTGGATATGCACATATATCTTAATATTGTTACTCTCTATTATATGTTACAATATGTGACACTCTTTGTCACATTTATTTAATCTAAAACATTATATTATAAACTAATATAATATTACATTATATTATAAATAATATAACATTCCCCCACTAGATTAAATAATTATCTATTGTAACACTTATTTAATCAATCAAACATTATATTAAAATATAATAATCTCGAATTTGACTGTATGTGATTTAATATATATGTGTGTGATCTTGGCTGGTATTAATAATTATTCAAAATGGCCCATTCCCCACTCCATATCTCTAATTTTCTCTTTTAATACCAACACCACAGGCGTTGGCGGCCTGGTGGTGTCCTCAGGCACCTAGGCCTTTACCCTTACTAGCTTGGCTCGGGGCCTAGTTGTTTTCGGGGTTCCGACGAGCCATCTTTTGCTTGGTAGCATTGTTTTTATCGATCTTACCCTTGCCATGATCTGAAGTCATTAATATTAATCATCTATCATTAATACAAATTCTCCCATTTTGGGGTGTTACCGCTGAATTAATACAAAAAAGGGCTGCACTAAATAAAGACTACGGCTCAGGGAAATTGCACAAAATCCATTGTAGAAAATCACGTACCAACTTTATGGGGAACATATCTCTGACTGTCAAGGTTCAACGCAAGTTGCCCATGTCAGGCGGCATTGTGGTAAATGCCGATTGTCGAGAGTACGAACTCGACACCACCAATCGAGGCTCACCAAAAGTTGTCAGATGATTTTCTGGTGGCCCATACCTGCAGTAACTGACACCTAACATCTACTCTAGGTTCGAGGATCAGAGTCCTAGACCTGAGAGATGGGTGAGTGAAGAGAGCCTCTCGGGACGTGGCTTCACCTGGAGACATCCTCACCTCGAGGACAGGCCTCGGAGCGTGGCCTTACTTGGAGACATCTATGACTTGGAGATTGGCTCGGGACGTGCTCGGGTCGTGGCCTCACTTGGAGACATCCTCGCCTCGAGTGCAGACCTCGCGGCGTGGCCTCACTTGGAGACATTCACAACTTGGCTAGACTGGGCTTCCTGAAAGAGTTCACACTTCGAGAAATTCATAACTTGCCACTAATTACCCATAACTACCACGTGTTGGGTGGTGAAAACACGGACAACAGTTGTTATTTAATATGAATATATATTTAGTTAAGTTACATTAAATAATAAAAAAAAACATGTTTTCTTTATAAATACAAATCTATATATTTATACAAAGGAGAGCACCAAGGAAATGATGTGGCACTCTAAAATTGCTCTAAATCACTCTGTCTATTTTCTTATTTTTTTCTCATTTTATTTCTAAAAAAATATATTTTTACTCTACTTTTCTGTTGACGCCGTTTTTCGTCAACAGTGAAAGAAGAGCACGTAAACAATAATCAATAATGGCCAATAAAAATATGATAATACAAACACGATTTTTTACGTGGTTCAGCAGTTAAATCTGCCTAGTCCACGAGTCTTTCTTATTAAAACTTAAGAATATCTCTGAAAATCCTTCAAGGATGAATTCTCCAGAGTTTTCCTCAAGCTCACAAAAGTTCGGTCCTTTACAATAGAGCATGACCTCTCTATTTATAGAGAAGATTGCAGAATACTATCCCACATATTTCGGGTAGCTACTCTATATTTTCAAATAGATTAAATGGCATTAAATGCCTGCAATCCGATGTAAAAGGAAACGTCCCCTGAAGACCAGGGGGCGTATAACTAATCAAATAATATCCCCTAATTATAGGGGATTTTCAGTAATAAATGTAGACCGCGTCTTGTTATTGATGACTCATTAAGATATTCAAAGTTATTATCCTATATCACCAAGGCCATATTCTCCCAGGTTTCTTACTGACTTTCGAGTTATAACATATCCCGAGGCCACATGGCTTCGAGCTCGTACGCGCATCAGGCTCGGAGCCCTGATCCGAGGTTATCCCTGAGAACAGACGCACCTCGGGGCCTACCTATCGAGCTCATGAGGACTTCGAGGCTACCATCTTCGAAGTCGTCTCCGCTTCGCCAGCTCGTTGTTTATATTTCGAATCATATTCCAGACTTTACGAATTCATCCATTATGAATCCAGATTTCGAGGTCACAATCTTCATGGTTCAAAATCTGGGTATAACATCTTGCCCCCTCAATAGTATTCGTTCGAATCCTATGAGAAGGAAACTTTTGAACTACTTTCTTCGGGAACTGTTCCGTCACATACTTGAGAATGGACACGTGTCAGTTGGGTATTGCCCATTCAAGGTACTCGAGTACCTTGGAAATCTTCCCACGATCATTCGTCTGCCACCTTTTCGGTACCATCATGTCATTAATCCCTGACCGTTGGATTTTATGAGGATTCTGGCCAATGGCTCAGATTAATCCTTTTTATCACTTTTTTCCCTCTATATATATAAGGTCTTCTTCTTCCTCTTATTTTACACGCATCAGAAACAAAAGAGAAGGGACGAAACCAGAGGCCATCCCAGAGAACTTCTTGCTTGTGCATGTTCTCTCAGCCGAAAAAACAAAGGACCTCCAGTTTGTTCGAGACTGTGAGCTCATATCTGCAGCCTCTCCTTCAGTCAACGATTTCTCTGCAATCGCCATTATTGTGTAAGTGTCCAATTTTTATTTTCCCTTATACCCATTTCTGTTCATATTGTTCTTGTTATTTCTGTGAATGTACTAGTTTATTTTCTTAGTACGATACGTTAGGGAATTTTTGACCGATAAGCTTTCACGTTTAAGTCTCCATACTGGGTTTACATCACTGGTTCCATACCCAGTTTTGGTGTTTGAGCAAGATCTCTTTTCTCTGGGTTTTAAAATTTTAAAAGAAATTTCTTGTACACCAAGATATCGGGTATAAAACCTTGGCCTTGAAGAATGCACGATGCCCAAGATTACCTTTTCTGGATATCCGCCACTCTTTTTCCCCTGATTTTTGGGATTTTCAAAAAAAAATTTTCCACTCCCCTCCTTTCTCTCGTGGAATACACGTTCTGACTCTTTAATAAGGGTCTTAGCTTCGAACTCGCTTCGTTCTTAAGCTCCGAGCTTGTCCTGTCAAGCTTGTAACCTTTGAACTCTTGCATGCATGGCCCTCACCATTTTTTCTTTCTCGCTAGATGTCACAGAATCTGGAAAGACGGTGGGGGTCGTTGCTGGCAATCCCTTACTCGCCAAAAACCCCGAGCCCGGAGTCGCTGTTTGCTCAAAATCAACGTCGAATTCATGAGTACGACCTCGCGCGCGAGCAGGAGGATATTCGAGCTCATTATCGCCGCCAAATAGACGAGGTCATAGAGAAGAAAAGGAGGATCCTTCGAGAGGCTATTTATCCAAAATCCAACTCAGGGCCCAGGCCGATCCCACTTGACCCTAAATTGACAGTGACCGTTGCGTACAGCCCGGGAGAGCTCCAATTTTCACTCATGGGGGAGTCTTCTACCTTGCAACCGAGGAGAGACGTCTTCGAGGCCGAGCATTATTGGAGCTCGGTTACCTCGACAAATCAGATAACTGATATTCTGGCCTTCCATGGCCTCAGGTTGTCAAGCTCCTTGAGGTGTCGAGCTCCGACCGCTAGCGAACGGAGCTGCTATGCCCCTGGGAACCCTGACAACAGGTTGAGGTACGCTGCATGGAGTCAAGAACACATGAAGACAGGAGCGCTATTGCCTTTGAAGTATTTTTTCAAGGACTTCACGGATTTTGTTGGGTTGGCTCCATTCCAGCTCAACACCAATTCTTACAGGGTTCTGTCTGCCCTACCACGAGCTGAAGTGGGAAGGACCTTCGCCGCAAGAGATTTTGTATCTCTTCTGTCTGAAAAGTAATCCCTCCCGAGCTCGGGGAGGAGATGGCTTTTACTACCTTTCGAGCTATCCCAAAGAGAAAAAGGTATTTGAGGATCTCCCTAATCATCCACCTGATTTCAAAAAAGTCTTCTTCTGGACAGATGGCCTGTCCCCGTCTCGATGCTACTCATTCAGGCGGATTCGTAAGTATTCCAACCTTCTTTATCTCTATGCTCGGGTTCTTATTTGTAGGTTCGTACTTAGTTGCAATGTGTCTTATTTTCCAGCCAATTTTCTTCGCCCTATACCCGACGATGCCATGAAGGAGCATAGAGAGACCCTACTCCAACTCCCTTACGGCCGGAGGTCTCTCTCGTACCTCCTACACGAGAGCAAGCTCCGAGCTTGCGGGCTTTTGGGAGATGGCCAATCCACCTCAGACTGGTCCAACAACAAGTATGATCATTGGGAGCAGGTGCCTTTGCCCACGGGCATCCTCCCTCCGAGGAGAGACGTGAGGCCTCCACCTCCAGCTCGCCGAAGAAGTCCGCCATCGGGGAATGAGGCTAATGATGAAGCCTCGAGCTCAGACTCAGATGAAGAAGGTAAAGTCATCCTTAGCTCGAGAATGTGGTCCCCCACCTTATTAAAACATAAACCTGATAGGTTAGTTTTAGGCCTGGATGATAGAAACCACTTCTACATATGGACTCGGGTAGACGACCGAGTTCATAGGTTTGATAGTTGGCTCGGGAAGTATGACACCATGTACAGTCTAAACGAGGTGTGGAATGGGATAGCCGTCCAATATGGGACCAATGATTATAGGGACCTTTCGAGGTTGACGCCCACCTATAGGGAAGGTACTCCCCCCGCCTCTTCTAAAGATGGGGGAATTTCGTGGTCCCCGAGCTCTAGTTCGGGGGAGAGTTCTAGTTAGGTCTTTCTTTACTTGGTTTTTTCTTTTTTTTTTCAAGTTTATTAGCATGATGTCTAACCTCGATTGGAACTATGCAGGTGCCATGGATCCCGACCTTGACGCAGTGCTCTTTAGTGCTGAGGGAGCTGGAGCTCAGAAGAGTAAGCGCCCGAGAGCCTCGCGGAGGTCTGACCGACCATCCAAGGTCCCCAGACGCTCCGAGAAGACCCCAACGGCTCAGGCTACTGCGAGCACAACCGAGGAGCCGATCGTCCAGGTTGATGTATCTGGTTCAACCGCGCCCATCTTGCTTCCTCCAACCGATACTCAAATAACAGTCGGTCGGCCTCCGAAGAAGCCTTCCGTATCCAAGGTCCTACTGCTGACGACCCGACCTCATGTTGAGGAGTTCGTGCTTGACGGTGCTGCTGGGGCCCAAGGGGCTGTACTTAGCTCGGACGTCCTCTCTCGAGTGGGTCAGAGTTTTTCAGGCTTCGGCGCCGACCATTGGGACCTTGTGCACAAGGCCTCAGACTGTAATACTCTTTATGATAAGAGTATTGAACTTACTACCGCGGTAACCTTCGCAACTCTCCTTTAATTGTTTGTGTCCCAGCTCGTGATCTAATTCATTCTTTGTATTTCAGGACCTTGTCGTTTCAGCACAGCTTAATTATAAGCTAACCAACGAGGTGCACACGAGTATGTCTCTGGCCCAAGAGTCGAGGGATCTCCAGCTTAAGATGGCTAATGAACTCAAGGACTCGAAGACCGAACTCGAGAATGTGAAGACCCGTCTCGCGGAGCTGGAGAAGACGAAAGCCGAGCTTGAACAGGCAAAGACTCGTCTTGCTGAGCTGGAGAAGGCTAATTCTAAGCTCGAAGAGGAGAAAGCTGCTACTTTCGACATCATGGAAAGCGAGAAGGCCCGCCTCCTGAACGAGTTCAAAGAGCAGAAGGAGAAGGCGGTTGACCAGGCCATGTACAAAATTTGGGTTGACAATGCCGACCTCGATACCAGCTTCCTGGGTCCTCTCGAGGCCAAGTATGTAGAGCGGTGGAGTGCCCGTCTCGAGGTGAGTGAAGCCGCCCGAGAGGCTGCTCAGAAGGATAGTCATGCTATTCGTCCTGGGGGGTCTAGTGCCGTTGACGCTGGAAAAACCAAGGGAACTGCTCCTTCCTAATCCTCACCTCGGGGCTGCGTCCCTTTATTCTTTGTTACTATTTTAATTTATGCCCGTAAGGCTGATACAATTTCTTTTTATATTATCATATATATGCTTTACATTTCCTGGCTCGAAATATTTTGCATATTTTATATTAATGAGTTGTTTATGTTTATTTCTTCATACAAACATAGTTTGGATTTAGGCTCGAAACTCGATGCATTCACGCATAGTTTGTTCGAATTATCCGCTTCCGATCTCGTTATTCATCAAAGTCGGATATTACTTTAACCACGAACTCGAAAGTACTTGTATGGTGTGTAATATAAATGGTCTAGTTATATCCTATTGCTTAGTTACTTTTCCTCGTCCTTGGTTATTTCTCTGAAGTTATGAGTTCGAAACTATTTTCCCATAAGATATTCCAGCCTCGATCTCGACTTATCTCGAAGTAGGTTTAAATTCCAACTCGTCGATTAGTTTTAGCTGGTTTGTTCCAAACCTATTAAGTTTGCACATCTGGTTAAATCCAAACGTTATTATCTTTTGGTAATTTGGTTGTCCAAACTATTCAAGCTCGCGTATCTGGTTACATCCAAATACTTTTATGTTTTTTATAGTTCGGTTATGTCCAAACTATCTAAGCTCGCGTATCTGGTTATATCCAAATACTTTTGTTTTTGATAATTCGGTTATGTCCAAACTATCTAAGCTCGCGTATCTGATTATATCCAAATACTTTTATGTTTTTCGTTTATGTTATTTTATTTTTTAAGCTGATGGTATATGCACCAATGATGCCCCCTTAATATCCTATGAGTGTGACCATAGGTTATTAAATTAAGAGAGATTGCAAAAATAAAAAGAGATAACATAATGAACGAAATAGATCCTTATTTAATGGAATTCGAAAATAGACAAATTAGTACATATAATCAATCATGGTTACAAGCAACACACTTCCTATACTACTAATAGTAAGGTCTAAGGTGTTCGCCATTCCATGCTCGCGGTACCAGGCTCCCGTCCAATCTCGCAAGTTTGTACACACCAGACCAGATGACTGACTCTATCTAGTATGGTCCTTCCCAATTCGGCCCGAGTACACTAGCTGCTGGATCTCGTGTCGCCAAGAATACGCGTCTTAACACCAGATCTCCCACACCAAATTTTCGATCTCGAACCCTCTTGTTGAAATACCTGGTAGCTCGTTGCTGGTAGCCAGCGTTCCTTAGCTGAGCCTCGTTTCTTTTTTCTTCAATCAAGTCTAAGGTTTCTTCGAGATGAGTGTGGTTTGAGTCTTGGTCGTAAATTTGAGTTCGGACTATTGGAATTTCGACCTCAATAGGAAACATAGCCTCACATCCGTATGCTAGAGAGAACGGGGGTATGTCCCGTTGAAGTTCGAGCAGTGGTCCTATAACCCCATAGGACTTGGGGCAATTCTTCGCGCCAACGTCCCTTCGCTTCCTCCAACTTTTTCTTTAATGAACTCTTGAGAGTTTTGTTTACAGCCTCGACCTGGCCATTTTCCTGAGGATGAGCCACTGACGAAAAACTCTTTATTATTCCATTCTTTTCACAAAAGTTGGTAAACAAGTCGCTGTCGAACTGGGTTCCGTTGTCGGACACAATCTTCCTCGGCACCCCATATCGGCATACAATGTTCTTTACCACGAAGTCAATGACTTTTTTGGAAGTTATTGTTGCCAACGGTTCAGCTTCCGTCCACTTTGTGAAGTAATCCACCGCGACCACAACATATTTTACACCACCTTTGCCAGTTGGGAGAGAGCCAATGAGGTCGATTCCCCATACCGCGAATGGCCATGGGGATGTCAACATGGTCAGCTCGGATGGTGGAGCTCGAGGAATCATGGCGAATCTCTGGCATTTGTCGCATTTCTTTACATATTCGAAAGAATCTGACTTAATGGTGGGCCAAAAATATCCTTGGCGTATGATTTTCTTGGACAGGCTATGCCCCCCAGTATGGTCTCCACAGAACCCTTCGTGAATTTCTTCGATGATCCTCTTGGCTTCGGGTGGAGTTACGCACCGTAGTAATAGCATGGAATACCCCCTTCTATATAGCTTTCCGTCTATCATGGTGTATCGGGGAAGCTGATACATTAACTTTCGAGCCTGGTTCCGGTCTTTTGGAAGGACACCGGTCTCGAGATATTCCACTATCGGGGTCATCCACGTTGGCTCAGACACAATCATACATACGTCTTTCTCCTCCGGCTCGTTAATGCTAGGTGTCGAGAGGTGTTCTATGGGGACAACGTTTAGTTCATCATTCTCAGCGGAGGTAGCAAGCCGAGCTAAAGCATCTGCATTTGAGTTCCGCTCTCGGGGAACCTGTTCGATCGCATAAAATTCGAAACACTCTAATGAGGATTTTGCCTTCTCTAAGTAAGCTGCCATCCTCGTGCCACGAGCCTGGTATTCTCCCAAGATTTGATTAACCACGAGCTGGGAGTCACTGTAGCAATGTATAGCTCTGGCTTTGAGCTCTTTTGCTATACGAAGTCCCGCGAGTAAAGCCTCGTATTCGGCCTCATTGTTTGACGCATTGAAGCCAAATCTTAAGGCTGAATGAAATCTGCTCCCTACGGGGGTAACCAGAATGACCCCTGCCCCCGCTCCATTTTCATTTGATGAGCCGTCAACGTAAAGTTTCCACAGCTCGTGGGCCGGGGTTATCACCTCGTCGTCGGCTATGCTAGTACATTCCACTATAAAGTCAGCCAAAGCTTGAGCCCTAATTTTCGTCCTCGGGTGGTAGGTGATCTCGAACTGCCCGAGCTCAACCGCCCATTTAAGAAGTCGACCTGAAGCCTCCGGTTTGGACAAGACTTGTCGAAGTGGTTGATCAGTCAACACATGGATGGGATGCGCCTGAAAGTAGGGGCGAAGTTTACGAGATGAATGTATTAAGCCAGCTTTTCCATCAAGGGGTATCTCGATTCTGCCCCCAGTAACCTTTTACTGATGTAATAAACAGGTCTCTGTACCTTCTCTTCTTCCCGTACGAGTACTGCGCTTATCGCGAGTTCAGTGGTGGAAAGGTATAGGTACAGTACTTCTCCCGTAACAGGTTTTGACAGGATGGGTGGTTCTTTTTGAGCTCCTGAAAGGCCAGCTCGCACTCCTCTGTCCATTCAAATTTCTTACCTCCCCTCAATAGGTTGAAAAATGGAAGACCACGGTCCGTAGATTTCGAGATGAATCTGCTTAGGGTTGCCATCCTACCAGTCAAGCTTTGGACATCTTTGTGTCTTTGAGGTGAGGGCATTCAATTAGGGCCTGGATCTTGTCGGGGTTGGCCTCGATTCCACGAGAGTTCACGATAAAGCCCAAAAAAATTTCTGAAGATACCCCAAAAGTGCACTTCTGAGGATTTAGCTTCATGTTATACTTTCAGAGCACGCCGAAGCACTCTTCGAGGTCATCAACATGGTTCTTGTTGAGTTGAGACTTGACAAGCATGTCATCAACATAAACTTCCATGTTGTTCCCTATTTGTTCTGAAAGCATCATGTTCACGAGCCGCTGGTATGTGGCCCCAGCATTCTTGAGCCCGAATGGCATGACATTATAGCAGTATAGCCCCTTATCCGTTATGAAACTCGTATGTTCTTGGTCAGGGGCATGCATGGGAATCTGGTTATATCCAGAATAGGCATCCATGAACGACATCAGTCCATGCCCCGCCGTGGCATCCACGAGCTGATCGATCCTTGGCAATGGAAAATAATCCTTTGGGCAAGCTTTGTTGAGGTCTGAGTAGTCAATGCAGGTTCGCCACGTCCCATTAGGCTTTGGGACCAACACCGGATTGGCTACCCAGTCAGGGTAAAAAGCGTCCCTAATAAATCGGTTTGCTTTCAACCAATCGACCTCCTCTTTCAGTGCCTTTTTTCTGTCATCATCCAGCTGCCTTCGTTTTTGTTGCTTCGGAGGGAAGCTTTTATCTATATTCAATGCGTGGCTTGCTATATTCGAACTTATCCCCACCATGTCCGAATGTGACCATGCAAAGACATCCTGGTTTTTCTTTAAAAAGCAAATTAGTTGCTATTTTGTCTCTTCCTGGAGGTGTTTTCCAATCTTCACCTTTTTCATGGGATTGGTTTTTTTGAGCTGAATTTCTTCGAGCTCTTCCAAGGGTTCGAGGTCAGCTTTTTCCTCAACCCTTGGATCGATCTCTTCATCAATCTCTAAGAGTTCCGTCTTTGTTTTGAATGATGGCGAGCGCTTGTGCGCTCGTCTGTTTCTTTCCTCTCAAGGAGATGTTGTAGCATTCCCTCCTAGCTAATTGATCTCCCTTTAATGTTCCGACGCCGCTAAGGGTCGGGAACTTAAGGGCCAGATGCCTTACTGATGAGACTGCCCCCAGCCCAACCAGGGCGGGTCTCCCGAGCAGAACATTGTAGGCTGAAGGTAGATCCACTACCACGAATTCCATCATCTTAGTTGTCGAGACTGGATAGTCTCCTAAGGTTACGGGTAGCTCGATGGAGCCCATGCAGGCGATTCCTTCTCCCGAAAAGCCGTATAGAGTAGTTGCACACGCTTTCAGGTCACGAAGGGAGAGTCCCATCTTCTCGAGGGTTGCTTTATAGAGGATGTTAACTGAGCTCCCATTGTCTATGAGAACTCGGTGGACCCTCTTATTTGCCAGCTGGAGAGTGATAACCAGCGGATCATGGTGAGGAAACTAAACATGGGACGCGTCTTCCTCAGTAAAAGTAATTGGTTAGGATTCGATCCTCTGACTTTTTGGAGCTCTAGGTTCGGGTTCGTAGGGAGACCCGTCCCCGGTCTTCAGCTCGTTAACATATCTTTTTTGGGCATTTCTGCCTGTTCCTGCGGGGTGAGGCCCTCCCGAGATGGTTATCACATCCTCTCCATCAATCGCCGGGGGCCTATCCTCTTCCCGAGTTCGGGAATTATTGTTTGGTACGGGCTGCGATGCGGCAACTCTCTGGTTCGCAGTCGCCTGATTAGTACTCTGGTTCTTGACATATTGTCTAAAGTAACCTCTCGAGATCAACCCTTCAATCTCGTCTTTCAGCTGTCGACATTCATCGGTAGTATGCCCGGTGTCTCTGTGAAATCGGCAATACTTGCTTGAATCCCTCTTGGACTTCTGATTTCTCATCGGGTCCGGACACCTAAAGGGGACTTGGTTTTCATTAGCCAGGTATATGTTCTCCCCAGACTCGTTGAGCTCGGTGTACACTCTATACACGGAGAAATATCTCTCCCCCTTCTTTTTCTTTCCTCCTTCGACCTCGGGGTTACTTCCTTCGTTCTTTTTTCTCTTGGAAGGGTTTTCTACGGCAGGCTTCGAAGCTACCGGGTCCGCCGAGGTTGAGGCAGAGTTTACGTTTATCGTTGTAGTTTCGGGCTGGGAAGTCACATTAAGTGTCGACCTCGCTTCCTCTACATTGACAAACCTCTGCGCTCGTCTATTAAACTCGGTTAGGGACCTCACCGGTTTTCTTTGCATATCGTCCCAGAGGGCACTTCCTGGCATTACTCCGGCCTGGACAGCCATTAAGTGTCCACTGTCATCCACATTCCGAGCTCGGGCGACTTCCAAGTTAAACCTTGTAAGGTAACTTTTTAATGTTTCGCCTGGTTGTTGCCGAACATTAGTTAGGGTTGACGCCTCAGGTCGAACCCCCATCATGGCTTTGAACTGCTTTTTGAAGTCTTTAGACAGCTGCTCCCAAGAGGTTATTGAATGTCTCTTATATTTTTTGAACCAACTTTTAGCTGGTCCTATCAATGATGCTGGAAATAACATGCATCTGAGCTCGTAACCCACGTTACTGGCTCTCATTATGGTGTTGAACGTACTCAGATGACTATATGGGTCGGTTTTTCCCTCGAACATCGGGACGTGAGGGATCCGAAACCCTTGTGGAAATGGGGTGTTGGAAATATGGGGAGCAAACGGTTCAAGCTCCTCATCAGAATCTTCATATCGATCATGCTCTTGCTCGTTTTTCAAAAGCCTGAATGCCTTTTCCAGCTGATCGATTCTCTCTTGGACTGGATCCGCGAGAGGCAAAGTTTGGAATCGGTTGTCGTCGATCACAATTCCAGGCTCGCGTCTCCGTAAAGGATCTTTACGCCTATTCAAGCGATCCCTCAGGTCCGGATTTATCGGGTCAACATTACCCCGACTCTGATTCAGGTGTTCTCTCAGGTTGGGGCGATTTCTGCGGCTTCCAGTATTCTTACGACCTCGGTCATGCTTGCTGACCGACCTGGTGTCTCCAGAATCGTCGCTGGTAAAACTCGTCGCATAGTTATTTCGAGATGGATTTCTTCCATGCCGCCTCGTCTCCGCCGTGCGAGACCGGGATGTTTGACTTCTTTCTGATGGGGTGCCTCTCCGTTCCTGGAAAGCCTCCCCGATTCCTTGTCTCTCTCCCGCACGCCTTTCTCCCTGATCTCGAACTGGTTGAGCATTCCTGGGAGGGGGTGAAGGATATCTTATTGGTGATGGAGGGAACCGTATGGGCGACGGTGGCTGCCACCCATTTTGCGGCCTAGACGGTCCGGAGTTTTCCCGAGATGGGTTGGTTGCGTGTGGTGCATTCCCAGGGGCTTGAGTCCGAGCCTCTGCAGGGGCTCGGTTGTTCTCAGTTCCCCCAGGTGCTTCCACAGGTGGGTTAACCGGGGCCCTAGCCCGAGTACTCCTCTGGGGCCTAGGTGGACTGGATGGCTCTGCGGGTGCCGGAGGTTGAGCCGGCCTCCTCGTGGCAACATCTTTCCGTGGATGCCCACGAGGTCTACGGGAAGGAACGTGTACGTCCCTTGGAGGAGGGGCTTGGTTTTCACGCGGAGGCGGGGGCTGAGCCACCTGTGCCTATCCTTGCCAACTCCTCATTCCGTTTGTTGGCCTCCGCCAACTGCTGTTTCAGTTGTCGGTTCTCGAGTTCCACAATAGGAACATATCGCTCAGGATTGTAGTACATATCCTCATCTCTTGGTAGAGGAGGTAGTCCCCTAGAATCGGAGGATCCACTCCTTTCTTCGATATCTGGGTTTTCCATCGGCTGTTTCCCAGGACGTCTTGGATAATTCTCTTCAGGTGTATTCTGATTATTAGTGGCCATGAATTTTTCAGGAATGAATGCTTAAGGCTCTCAATGAAAGCACCAAACTGTTGACGCTGTTTTTTGTCAACAGTGAAAGAAGAGCACGTAAACAATAATCAGTAATGGCCAATAAAAATATGATAATACAAACACGATTTTTTACGTGGTTCAGCAGTTAAATCTGCCTAGTCCACGAGTCTTTTTTATTAAGACTTAAGAATATCTCTGAAAATCTTTCAAGGATGAATTCTCCAGAGTTTTCCTCAAGCTCACAAAAGTTCGGTCCTTTACAATAGTGCATGACCTCTTTATTTATAGAGAAGATTGCGGAATATTATCCCACATATTTCAGGTAGTTACTCTATATTTGCAAATAGATTAAATGGCATTAAATGCCTGCAATCCGATGTAAAAGGAAACATCCCCTGAAGACCAGGGGGCGTATAACTAATCAAATAATATCCCCTGATTGTAGGGGATTTTCAATAATAAATGTAGACCGCGTCTTGTTATTGATGACTCATTAGGATATTCAAAGTTATTATCCTATATCACCAAGGCCATATTCTCCCAGGTTTCTTACTGACTTTCGAGTTATAACATATCCCGAGGCCACATGGCTTCGAGCTCGTACGCACATCAAGCTCGGAGCCCTGATCCGAGGTTATCCCTGAGAACAGACGCACCTCGGGGCCTACCTATCGAGCTCATGAGGACTTCGAGGCTACCATCTTCGAAGTCGTCTCCGCTTCGCCAGCTCGTTGTTTATATTTCGAATCATATTCCAGACTTTACGAATTCATCCAGATTTCGAGGTCACAATCTTCATGGCTCGAAATCTAGGTTTAACATTTTCTATTTTATTTTAGTTTCTAAATATCTATCTATAGATAATAAAATGCATATATAAATATATGTATATATATTATATGACACTCTGAAATTATTCTAAATCACTTTATCTATTTTCTTATTTTTTTATTCTAAAATTTCTATAAAAAATATTTTTATTCTACTTTTCTATTATATTTTAGTTTCTAAATATCTATCTATATATAATAATAGACATATATAAATTTACTTAAAAATAAATGTACAACACAATTATATAAAAGAAAATATATTATGACCCATATGATTTTAGTAAAAAAATATTATTGAAAATTCAATACTAACTATTTGTTCGACAAATTTTTAATAATTTTCTTATTATTTTATAAATAAAGGGTTCAAATAATATATCTATATATACATATTTGTAACATTTTGACAAAACACGAGTTCCAAAAATTAAATTATTTTTAAATAAATGGTCTAAACAGATAATCGAATACATAAAACACGAGGTCCAAAATTTTAATTTTTAAAATAAAAGTTCTAAACTGGTAATATACTTGTGATACAAATAATCTATCTGTATATACCAATTTTTAACGTTTTGACAAAATATGAGGTCCAAAAGTTAATTTTTTAAAATAAAAGGTCCAAATGAGTGATCGGCTAAAATAGAAGGTCCAAAATGGTGTGAACTCTTACACAAAATATATATAATTTAGTTTTTATAAATAATTTTTAACCTTTTGAATACATACAAGGTCCAAATGTTATTTTTTATAAATAAAATGTCAAAAAGGATAATTGATTGAAATAGAGTGTTCAAATAAACAATCTATTTATTCCTATTTTTAAACTTTTGACAAAACACAAGATTTAAAAGTTAATTTTTATAAATAAATGATAATCGACAAAAATAATCATGATAAAAGACTGTACGAAGCGCGATTTTATTTTCTAATTTTCTAATTTTATTATAACAATAATATTTTATAATATTTAAATTTATATTAATATAATTAATAAATATATATTTTTAATAATTTTTAAAAGTATATTCCCATAAATATTTGTAATATTCCCTTAAAATTAAAAAAAAAATAGACTAAAACTAAGAATTTTTATTATCTACATCTTTTTATACAAAAGATATATATATATTTTAAATAATATTTTTTTTAATAAAATAAATAAATAATAGTTTTAATTTGCTCACTCACGAACTATTTTTCTTGCCCAAAACTATAATAGGCTGGAAATAATACATAGAAACATAAACAGTAGCGTAAATAAATAGAAACCTCCAGAAGGTCACACTCTCTTTCCTGCTTTTCCGAGAAAAATAGGGGAGTGAGGCTCTATCTTATAGCAGTAGGGTCGACACAGGGAATCGGAATCACTGTCGCGAAGATAGCATGGATTTATTTTATTAATTTTTTTTGGGTAAGAATCCGATTCGTCAAAATCAAATCTCTTTCTCTACAAGGTAACTTTATTTATTTATTTTCTTATTCGCTGTTTGGTTGGTTCTGAGGAAATTTTTTAGTGTTTTTTCAAACCAATTGAATTGGGTTTGGGGATTACTTCCACAACACACAAAAGAAAAAAAACTTTTTGCTTAACTCTCTTTTCCTTACCTACTACTAATAAGAAAAGAGATTCTTGATCAGTTTCTCTTCGATAAAAACATCACATCCAACATGAAGGGAGACAAACAAGCAAAACCTTTTTTTTTTTATTTTTTTTAAGGTAGTTCTCTTACAAGACCCAAATGCCAAATCATAAATAAAACCAGTAAATTAAAAAGATCAAATATTGATTATTTTGACCCAAGAAGACACTTTTTGTTTAACTTAGACCAAGACCAAAAGAAAAAGAAAATGATTTTTCTCTTTGTTGTTCTTGAGGCACCACATACATAAATTATTCTAATGAATAATTTATGACCTTCTTCTAGCAGCAGGTTTTTTCTGTGCGTTGATGTAAACTGCCGCAACTGGGAGGTCTAGATTGTTGTCCTGGGAGAAAACCCTTGTACTGAAATAGTCTCTTATAGCTGGAGGTCTCACTGTCTGTCTTCCTCCATTCTGCTTGAATAAGATAAATACAAATCTGTGGATTCCCAGCATCGGTTTTGGAGCTTCATAGCTCACAATTTCCTTTCCTGTTTTTTGTTTTTTTTTGTACAAAATCTCATTTAGAATTTGGTCATAATAATAAACTTTTAATAGTAGAAAAAAATATCTAGTACAGTTGATGAGAAACTCACCAAATGATGCATCAGTTGTGCCAGGAATGTCTGTGACCATCCTGAAAGGAATATATAGATTATTTGTTAACAAAAAATTAAGTATGATTAAATGAAGAAAAATATTCGAATAAATATATATATATTACAAACCAATAAAGGTGTTCTTTTAAGTACGGATCACTAGGATTTGGGGCATCCGGATCTGTCATTATCTTCAAAAATAGGAGAAAAAGAAAAATAATATATGTTAATTGTAGATATAATAATAATAGGGGTTATTAATATAAACAAGTAAAATCGTTTTAATGATGAAGCTTACAAGTGTATAAGATGTTCTCATATCTTCTCCACCAATCTCGACTCGAGGTTTTGACATAATAAGGGAAGGAGTGAACTCATGGCCATTAACAACTTGTTTGTTGTTGTAAAAGACAGTCATTTTTACACTGGGGACAAAACTGTCCACCACATCTCCCACCACTCTTCCTACACTTAGGGGTTCTGTCACTGATCTTGACATTATATGATGAAAAGTGATTAAGGAAAAGAAAATGTGGAAGAAATTAAAAGATAGGGAAGAGAAGAGAAGAGAAGAGATTATATGATGAGGCTCTCTCTCTAAACTCACTTGTAGTAGTAGATCAATGTGTTTATAAGGAGCTAGGGTAATGGGGGATTTTATAGGCATAGAAAAGTAACAATGTTATGATGCTCAGAATTTTAATTGTACTACTAGCATATCATTTTTGTACTATCAAAGGGATGGCTCCCCCCAAATCCCCCTCCCTTTGCTTGTCTAAAAAATATTATTGATAGAAAGCCATAGTGAGTTGATTTACTGAATTTATCCTATCACTTATTTGGTCTTCATACTTACAGAGTTAAATATATATATATATATATGTCATTATACAGGGTTAAATATACGTACGTCATTATTTTATAGGTGCTTATCTTATCTAGAATGTAATTTATTGAGTTGATGAGAATAATTTTTTTTTTCATTTCTAAATATTTGCAATTGGATTTTTATAAAATGTTTCTCTACAAGAACATGTTTTTCTAACAATGGGAATAAAAGATGATCATCTTGTCAACTTGGGGAATGATTTTTTTTAGTGACATGAGAAGACAACTTATAAGAAAGGAAAGGTAATTGTAGCCCGCGTTATATATACATGTATATCTTTCTTTTCAACTGGATGAGACACTATTATAATTAATTTATCATTAATATAGACCACGATGTATTCACAGATGTTGTAAATTGTACCCAAATAGATTAAATAGTACTTTTTTTTTTCAAAATTATAGGTACAAACACAAGCAAAACACAAAATCTAAAAAGATATAAACCATTAAAACAAAAGTAAATAAAAAAGAGTGATGATATATGTACACACAATTTATACCAAATATTAAGATGAGTGTTGTTCTTTGTCACCTTAAAGTCCAAAATACCACATAGTGTGACACTCTATGGTTGATTAACGATACTCCATAAAACTTATTAAATTAAAATATGTAGGACTCGATATTAAATTACATCAATAATAATATATTACCTCCTTGTGGTGTTGGACATCTAACGCCTCTAGCAATATTCAAATATTATACACGTGGTAAATTTTTTTAACCAATCATATTTATGAAAGATAAGTCTCACTAGACTAAAATAACTTGTTGTATAGGGATGTGTAATGTTTTGGTGTAAATTGTAAGTCCCACCAGACTAAAATAACTTGTTGTATGGGGATGTGTAATGTTTTGGTGTAATAAATTACGTGTACGATATCATTACTCATTTAGTGTAGCTATTACCAGAAGCTTTTATTTCTTGTTTTGCAAAAGCATGAAATGATTTAAAGAAAAATAAAATTGATAAAGAAGTGGTGAAAAAGGTAAGTTATTCCATGTTGTAGCATGATTTCTTTTATTATATGGTCTTGATAACTTAAACATTGACCTTCAACAATCGTACAACATTTTCTGCGTCTGAAGCTCACCATTTTTTTGTTTAATGTAATACTTTAGTATAAAAAAGAACTTATTTATTTCCAACATAGAAGTTAACACGACGTGTGTAAATAAGGTGCTTTACCTTGTGATACATAGACCGCTTTGGCAAAAATTTTACTTAAAGCTAAAAGCATAAAATCTTATAAGCTAAAAGCAGCTTAATATAAACTTAGCCAAACGAGACTATAGTCAACAAGATAAAGATTAACAACACGCTTAGAAAAGGATATGAACCGTCAGTATTAGTAAGATTAATATGCGACAAGGGAAAAAAAAGATTTTATTTTTTAATAGAACAAATTTGTAGCCGTAAATCACACTTTTATTATGAGCACAAATCAAGAGTATGGACTACCAATTTCCATTTGATCTGAAAAGGTAAAGTGGGAATTACAACTTTGGTACTAAAATGTTTTGAACGGTTCTTTAATCCATGATCACCATAAGGGATATGCATGGTGTACAACGTTATGATGACACTGAAAGCAAAAGAGCCGCGCACATGGCTACCAATAAGAAAAGAAGAAGGAAAAAAAAAAGACAAAAGCAAAGAGCCAGACAGTGCATTTCACTTCAGCCTTTTTTAGGCATGGTTGCATGCCTTGTGTACATACTTGCCATTGATTGGTGTCCTCGGAGGCAGAAGATTACCTGTATACAGCTTAGTCGAAAAATTATTCTAAGGTTTCAAAAATGGGTACATTTTACAGTTCACGAAGTTTGTGTAGTTAGAAGTACCTTGCTTTCTTTCCTCAGGAAATGATATTACTCGAAGAGGGGTAAAAACTATTTTGCTAACTCATTTACTTCACTTTTGAAAAGTGAGGTGGTAGGTTAGGTCCAATTCCATGAGTGCAAAAGACAAAAGCAAGAAACCAAATGAAAACACCTATTCTTCACGATACCTAAAAAAATTGTAAATATAAGATTTATGTGGTTGGCGTTAATTGTTCTCTTCTCATTGATTTTTAGATAGCTAGCGAGAAATATTCCTAAAAAGTTGTTAAACAACATCTAGGAGGGTAACTAGGAACCAAAGGGAGCTTGAAAACACTCCAATTATAAACACTTACATAAAATTGTAAATATAAGATTTATGTGGTTAGCGTCAATTGTTCTCTTCTCAAGTGATTTTAGACATCTAGCAAGAAATATTCTTAAACAAGTTGTTAATGACATCTAGGAAGGGGGAACAAGTGGCCATTAAAGTTTAGTGACTTGGAATGTTATTCTGCTCTGCTCCAACCAAGCACTTTGAATTTTATTCTCCTACCACTCACACACACACACGGAAAAAAATAAAAAGGAATAATGACAAAGCTCTTTGGCAGGAAAAATATAACAGATCCACTACTGATACACTCAAAGCTTTTCGACATAAGATATAGTCATTTAGCTGGAAGACTAGTTTACCTTGAATCACAATTGAGGGGACTATCAGGCTCTAGATGTGCCATCAAAGCAATAATAGCTCTGCAAACAGATTGGAGTGTCCACGCAGGGCTCCATGCATTCATTCTTCAAGATATCAAGGGAAATCTCTCCTGTCTACAAAGGAAAAACAAAATTAAAGAAGAAGAACACCACCAGGAAGCTATTTAATGATGACTCAACTTTAAATATTCTTTTTACAATTGATGCACCAATTAAACGTTGACCCTATTATAACACAACTGCCAATTCATCAAATAAAGTTTTAGATAGACTTTAACTGATCCCTCTCGTAAGCTTTCAAGAAATTTGTCCCTTGACCCTGTGGCCTCCCAACTCAAACTTCCAAGATAATCCATCAATAATAAGAAGTTTGATATACATGTCACTTATCCCGATGAAGATCAATTCAAAACTTCTGAGATTAGTAGAAATCAGTATTTTAATGATCTTCTGAAATTTCGAACTCTGTGGAGAAATTTTGAAGAGTTCAGAGGATATCAACATTTAAGAACAAATACTCAAAAACTTCATTCAAAAACCAGAATTAACACTTACTTTTGTTTCCAAGATTTACTGGCTAAGAGTTTCCTAGCTTTTGTTTGCCCACATCTTTGGTGAGATTCCATATTCATGTTACATAAGATTGCCATTAAGTCAATCGAAACTGCATAAAACATTTACTCATAAGCATTAACACTTGCCATTTCTCATTGTTATCATTTTCTTTCAAAATAATGCACTAACTGCACAACAGAACAAAAGAGAGATATTTAAGTAATCATGAAAACAACCATACCTTGAAGTGAACATTAGGATGAAACTTTTTGGTTATGAACCTCACTTGAGGAGGTTGTAAAGGATACTGCTCGGGGACTGCAAAGGCAAGTTGAAACACACCACCTTCAAAAGGAGTCTCTGATGGTCCCTGAATCCAAAATGAATATTATAAAGACAAACATTATGTATTATATATACATATTTATATCCAACCACGAAACAAAGCAAAACCTTTCCGTAATAACTGAGCCTACCTTGACAAGAGCGGTCCACTGAAATATTTTATTATCATCACAAGAAAGTTGAATATCTGGATCAGCTACTTTCTCTCGTTGCACCTCTTTGAATTCCTCTGAATGGCCTTGCTGTCGATACCTGTACGGAAGATAGATAGTTAAGCTTAGAGCACTTTGCTACGAATATATTAGAAAAGCTACCCAAAAGAAAAGCAAGGGAGAATCGATAGACAGTAGCTAACCTGCATTATTTTGCTGCTTTGTAACTTTACTAATAAGCTTCACGACAACAAATTTGAATGAAGCAAAAACGGTAAATTCAACCAAAATAATAATAATAATACATATATGCAATATACATATATATATTATATTTATTTATAGTCGGGTTTTTTATTCTAAAAGTTCATACAAATATTTGAATTTGTGCACCTCATTAACTTGTACTAACTGTAGTGGTATTTCAGTTATTTTGAGCAGAAGGGTTTTGTTCTGTTAAATTTTTCGTAACCTTCCTAGTATAATTTTTGGTCATTTTTTCAGATTTCCAGCTGCCAACGAAAGGAGATAACTAGAAGCACCAACGATACAAGCCGACGAAAGAGGTTCAATCATAATACCCCAAATCGAATGGAAGCAGATCATAAATGTGGAAATAATCCCAAAACCAATCGGCTTCCTTTCAATGAATAAAAAAGAATTAAAAAGAAATTTCATAAACTTTTGAAAATTGAAAACACATAATAATAATAATAATAATAATAATAATAATAATAATAATAATAATAATAATAATAATAAGTTATTGTTTCATAAAGAAATTACTGTACGGCAGTTACAATTTTTCTTTTTTTCTTATTTCTAAATTGAAGCCTGAAACTGAGCAAGCTTTTATGACACCAATATTAAATGATACATATATATATACATACATACATTGATTAAGAATGATGATCAGTTGCTTTTTAATTACATAAATTGTGAGAAGTATTATTGAATGGCTGAATGGAACTCGATAGAACAGACTACGTCGATTAAAGAAACTAGAAGAAGTAAATGATGGTTGCAAAAAGTGCAAAATCATCAGCAGGCTATTTAATTTCTAAGAGCAGTGCAGCAATGCAGAATCACAGATTAGATTCTAATACTCACAACGCGGAAGTTAGCAGAGAGAGACATAGCTCACGGCGGCCGAAAGTACAGGTAACCAGAGCAGCGGTACGGCAGCGAGCGGCGGCGCGAGTCTCCTCCTCTCCTACGTTCTTTTTGGACAATTCTTCGTTCTAAATTTTTACTTGATTAGTTTTGTTCAGTCAAATTAATCCTGTATTGTTAGAAAAAGTAGTTATTTTCTATATATAGGCTCTTATTAATATCACCAAGACCCAAAGTTAAATAAATTCACAAAAATATGTAATTACTAGAGTAGAGTAGTAATTACACTATATTTTTATATTTTAAAATAGGTGTGTTCAGATATCATGGGGTAATTGTTGAGAAATAGAATTAAGGTTGATTTGTGTATAACATAATCGTGGTCTGAAGCGAAACCATTCCCTGTCGCCACTAAAATGGTTGTACTGAAGTATTATTTATGTTATGGTCGAGCATTGGTCGGTTTGGACAGTCTTTTCATATTTTTAAATCCATAATTTGGTTTTTAGTCTAGATTGGTACGATCCAAAAGCCGACCAACCAAACCAATTAAAGAAAAGAACTGACCGTTTTGGACAGCAGCAAATTGAAGTTTTTTTTTTTCCATAATTTTTTAGAAAGCTTTAGTTAAAATAAAAACTAAAAAATTTGGATTGTTGGAATCAATTTTTGTGTTTTTTTAAAACATAAATACATAGAACATAGTTACATTCACAAATTTGAAAACGTAATAAAAGTCCATAAGCATAACATAACCTACATATATTTATAATTTCGGTCGATTTCGGTTCAAACCGGTCGGTCCACACAGATTTTTCAAACTGGCCGAACAGTGGCGGTTTACGCCATTAATGGTTTTTTCGGTGTTCGGTTTAGTTGGTTTTGGTTTTTTCGGTGTTTAGAAGGTCGGTGTACTCGGTTTTTTCAGTTTTTCGGATTTTATGCTTAGCCTACTTTATGTTGTGATTTTGTAAAGGTTGTTAGAATATTCTATATACGTGTCGATTGCTCTTTGTGGCTCTTTGTATTCTTTAATAGTGTATATATATATATATCAAGCTACACTTAAGCTACAACTTGTCCACAACTGGTTGGGTATTTACACTTGGTGGGGGTGCAATTTCTTGGGGTTCCAAGAAACAAATCTATATATCTCATTACACTATGGAAGCAGAGTTTATAGCTCTAGCTGCTACCGGCAAAGATGGCGAATGGTTAAGGGATCTATTGATAGAGATACCCCTAATCAAAGAGAATGTATCCACTATATCGATACATTGTGATAGCCAAGAGACATTGGCTAGAGCATACAACGGAGTGTATAATGAGAAGTCTAGACACATTAGTCTAAGACATGGATATGTAAGAGAATTGATTCAAAGAGGAGTCATCTCAATATCCTATGTGAGAACAAGTGAAAATCTGGCGGATCCTTTCACTAAGCCACTAACGAGGGATTTAGTAGCTACATCATCTCGAGGGATGGGACTTAAACTCCCTAAAGAGATTCACGATTGATGGTAACCTATCTTAACACTAGTTATTTAACTAGTGTTAGGTTCAATAGGAAACAACAAGTCAGTCAAATGAATATTAGTTGTACTCAAAACAAGTCCCATCTGAGATGTTGAGTACATGCGAGTTACCAAGTCGAAGGTTAAAACCGAAAGGTTTTTTAATAGAATTCAGTCTTGTGAAGACAAGTATTTTTTGTAACAAAATATTGTAAGAATTCTACCTATATGTACCTAGGGGTGGTGCCGCCTCTCAAGAGAATTTGGAGTATTCTTAAGAACGTCCATGAATAGAAAATGCACATGGACATTAACGGTGCAAAGCGAGACATAGAGGTCTCAAGTGAACATCACAAAGGTGTGTGTGTGTGTGTGTGTTATCACCGATTTGTTATCATGAAAAGATGGTTCAATGCCTAGTGCAACCAAATTTTCGACAAATTTTGTGATAATTACACTATAGTAAAGTTCAAGTTGAAAAACACTTTACTTTATGTACCAATGCAATGACTCCTATAAGAGAGAGTTATTATTTAATCAAGTGGGGGATATGTTATATTTTAAAAATATAATGACTGATTAAATAAGTGTCACAATAGATTACTATTTAATCTAGTGGGGGAATGTTATATTATTCTATAATATAATGTAATATTATATTATTTTATAATATAATGTTTTAGATTAAATAAATGTGACAAAGAGTGTCACATATTGTAATAATAATAAAGAGTTACAATATTTAGATATATGAGAAATATCCAAATATGTAACATATTTGGTGTTACAAATTCAGCTACAAATTTGTAACTTCCAAATATTACCATTTATTGTGTAAATTTGTTGTTACACAATATTGAGATGAATTTCATAAAGTCATATGTGAAATGGCTGTTAGAGATATGATTTTAACCCCAATAATGTGTTTTGGGGGTTACAAAATCAATTGGGAGGGTGTTGGAACCGTTTGGAAAAATAGCACAACATTATGTGCTGAAACTAGTCAGTGGCCGCGGCCACAGGATGTTGGTGGCCGCGGCCTGTGGGATAGAGAGCAATGGTCGTGGCCATTGATGTCCTTGGCCGCGGCCACAGGTGAAAATCTAACAAGATTTTTCAGTTTTTCCAATTCTTTTTTAACAACTCCAAAAGCCCAATAACTCCCAAATCTCATTTTTAATTCCATAAACATCCAATTAATCATTGGTAACAGCCATGGGGGTTGTGGAATTTGAAATTCAAAGGGTGTCTCTAAACTCTATAAATAGGAGCCTATTGCTCACTAGTAAGACACAATTTTTCTATCCATTAGAGCACTTGGCTAGAAATCACCTTGAGGCTTGATTATTCCAGAAAGCATTTCCAAAATCTGTGAGAGATCTCTTAGTGCTTGAGTTAGGGGGAAATAAGTTTTTGGACAAAGGTTTCAAACCTTGTTCAAGTTGGTGATCCCCAACACTCTTCACTTTGGTAGTGTGAGTGAGAGTTGTTTGTATTTTGTTACTTGTTCTTTTCTTTTATTCTATAGTTTTCATCTTTATATTCTTCTTCTCTATTTACTTGTATTTCTTGTTTAGAGATGTAATCTTTTCTTTTGTTATAAACACTTTTGCTTTATTTGTATCTTTTGCTTAGAGTTGTATTTCACCATTCACTTCTTCTAATCCTTCTCTTATTTATTTGTATTTTCAGTTATAGAGTTGTGACACTTTATTTAATCAATCAATATTTATTTGTAATATTTTGTCTAGAGTTGTATTTTCTTATCATTTCCATTGAGGCAAATACATTTTTCCTAACACAACTATTATCAACAGTTAACTTACTAACAAAGATTAAGTTGCATTTTAAGGATGGTACATGAAAGTCTGATTTTAGTATTAAGTCAGCCGACAGTCTTATTTTAAACATACCTGCAATTGAAGAAAGAGTTCCATCGACAATCTTAACACTAGAATTATTTGAACATGAAGAATAAGATTCAAATAAGTGATATGAACTAGTCATGTAATCAGAAGCACCTGAATCAATTATCCACGGTGTTTGAGAATTTTTTACTGTAGAAGAGAGATTACCAGAGTGTGCAACAGAGCAAGATGCATTATGAGATCAGAGCCAGAGGTAGAATTGAGAGTTGACTGATTCAGGAGAGTATATAAATGAGCAAGTTGTTCCTTACTGAATGGGAATGGAGCAGTTCCCGGATTGACATTGGATGAGGTATCATTGGCATCCTGAGTTTGGTAAGCCTTTTTGTCATTGTGACGCCGAGGAGTCAAGTTGGCAGGTTTGCCATGAATTTCCCAACAAGTGGAGCGAATATGATCGTGACGTTGACAATGATCACACCAAGGTTGTTCACCCTTGCGTTAGGGTGAGGATCAGGATTGGTTCTACCAAATGTTGGTGGTCCTGACTTCGAGGCAAGTGCTGAGCTTTCAATGGGCTGTGATTCATGATTGGTGAGCATGACACGCCGGCATGCTTCTTCACGCCTAACTTCAGAGAAAGCTTCTTTAGTATTAGGAAATGGAGAACAGCTAACCAAACATCCCCGAACATCATCAAAGTCATTGTTTAACCCAGTAAGAAACTCAAAAACCCTTTCTTTCTCCAACTGTTTCCTCTGGATTGTGGTGCAGTTAGCACACAAAGGTGTGGTATCCAAATATAAATCCAATTCCTGCCATAGATCTTGTAAGTCTGAAAAATATTGGGTAACAATGTGATTACCTTGTTTGATTTCTCTTAGTTTTTTGCAGATTTCAAAAATTTGAGAAGCATTTCCCAAATCAAAGTACATCTTTTTAGCAGCGTCCCATACCTCCTTAGCAGTTTTGAAAAATAAATACATGCGACTTATTTTTGGATCCATAGAATTAATTAGCTAAGCAAGGACAATACAAATCTTAGCTTGCCATACCTTGTAGGCAGGGTCGGTCACCTGAGGCGCGAAAAGGTCACCAGTAAGATACCTAAGTTTACCACGCCCACATATAACCAATTTTACTGATTGTGCCCAATGTAGGTAATTTTTCCCATCTAGTTTATGGGATGTAATATTGAGAGAGCTGCCATCATAATGGTAAAGAGAGCCCATAGAACTTGATTGGTTTTGGGCCTGAGATTGAGCTTCTGTGGGCCCACTTGTGTGAGATGAGATTTCAACCTCTGTAGTTGTCATTTAGAAAAAATAAAAAATAAAAGATCTTAGGAGAACGAATACAGAGAACCACCTGATGAACCACCATAAATAAGAACCATAACCCACTGTGAATAATAAGAGCCAGACCCCGATGCTCACCAGTCGTCGAGAAGGAAAAAAAAAGAACCACCGTGAGATGTTGAGAACCGACGCCGAGAAGAAGCAAAGTCGTGGACTCCCGTGAATGACTTGACGAACCACCAGATTCTGCCGTGCTTGAGAAACAACCAGAACCCCTGAAGACGAATGGATGCTTGGATGTTTGAGAGTCGGCTGGACAATCGATGGTGGAAGATTATGCCAGAGGTAGAAAGATCAGAACCTAGCTATGATACCATGAAGAAATAGAAAGAAAAAAAGAGACGAAGAAGACACTTGATAGTGATGTAAGGCTTGAATTTTATTCACTATGAAAGTTTGTATAAATAGGTTGTACATGAATAAAAAAAACATAAAAACAGAATATACACAATTACTAATAATTTTCTAGTTAAGGAAAAAATATACAACAAATCTTCCAACTATTGATTCACACGGTATGCTCCTGATTTCCTTAGCTGTCAATACCCGTACCCTGTAAACATCTTATTGCCAATGTTCTCTCTGGTTTAGATATTGAATACCTTCCTATTGTTGTTCAACTTGAGGCACGTCCTTCCCTTTCTTGGCAAGAGTTATAGGATATTCTGTTCAACTTTGACAGTAAGATGGCTCGGCTCAGTGCTATTTCTGGGTCCTCGAAGGTACCTCCTCTTTCGCCTCTGCCTCAAGCTCATCTTGCACACAAACCATCATCTCCTCACATCGCCAAAGGGTCCTCTTCAGACCAGTTCTCGGGTGCTCCTCGGGGTTCCTTTTCCAATCGCGGATGGGATCAGTTCTGCAATCGTGGAGGTCGTTTTGAAGAACGTTCGTACTCTCAAAGAATTACATGTCAAGTTTATGGCCGCCTTGGCCATTCTGTTACTATCTATTACAATCGCTATGACAATAGCTACATGGGCTCCGTTATATTGTTTAATAATATAATGTAATATTATATTATTTTATAATATAATGTTTTCGATTAAATAAACGTGACAAAGAGTGTCACATATTGTAACATATAATAGAGATTTACAATATTTAGATATATGACAAATATCCAAATATGTAACATATTTGGTGTTACAAATTCAGCTACAAATTTGTAAGTTCCAAATGTTGCCTTTTATTGTGTAGATTTGTTGTTACACAATATTGAGATGAATTTCTTATAGCCATATGTGAAATGGTTGTTAGAGATATGATTTAAACCCCAAGAATGCGTTTTGGAGGTTACAAAATCAATTGGGAGGGTGTTGGAACTGTTTGGAAAAAAAAGCACAAAAATATGTGCTGAAAATGGTCAGTGGCCGCGACCTGGGGGACAGAGAGCAATGGCCGCGGGCACAGGTGCATTTTCTGACCAAATATTTTTAGTTTTTTCCAATCTTTTTTAATAGCTCCAAAAAACCAAATAATTATCAAATCTCACTTTTAATTCCATAAATATCAAATTAATCATTGATAACAGCCATGGGGGTTGGTGGAATTCGAAATTCAAAGGGTGTCTCTAAACTCTATAAATAGGAGCCTATTGCTCACTTGAAAGACACAATTTTTTTATCCACTAGAGCACTTGGCTAGAAACACCTAGAGGCTTGATTATTCTAGAAAGCATTTCCAAAATCCGTGAGAGATCCCTTAGTGCTTGAGTTAGGGGGAACTAAGCTTTTGGACAAAGGTTTCAAACCTTGTTCAAGTTGGTGATCCCCAACACTCTTCACTTTGGTTGTGTGAGTGAGAGTTTATTGTTTTGTTCTTGTTCTTATTTTCTACTATTGCTTTTCTTCATATTCTTCTTAATCTATTTACTTGTACTTTTGTTTAAGAGTTGTAATCCTTTTATTTCTTTTGTTCAAACACTTTCACTTTATTTGTATCATTTTGCTTAGAGTTGTATTTCTCTATTCTCTTCTTCTATTTCTTCTATTGTTTATTTGTATTTTCAGTCTTAGAGTTGTAACACCTTATAATCAACCATTATTTATTTGTAATATTTTGTCTAGAGTTGTATTTTCTTACCAATTTCCATTGAGGCAAATATATTTTTCTTAACATTCAAAAGCTTATTTCCCTTTGTTTGTTTCAATGGAAGGTGAGACCATCAAGATTATGAATCAAGATCTAGTGAGGTTGGATAGGTTTGATGGGTCCAACTTCACTATATGGCAAGACAAGGTGAGATTCCTTTTGACCACCCACAAAATTGCCTACATTCTAGAGTCCACTCTAGAACCTCTCCCAATGCCATCCGACAAGGACACTCCAGAGGAGGTGGAGAAAAGAAGGAAGAGGGAGGAGGACAATTTTTTTTGTAGGGGTCATATCGTCAACGCCCTTTCCGATAGGCTTTATGACCTCTACACCGATACCAAATCGGCAAAGGAGATATGGGATGCACTTGAGACAAAATTCAAGGCGGAAGAGGAAGGTACCAAAAAGTTTTTGATATCTCAATACTTTGATTTCAAGTTTTTTGGTGATAAACCCATTCTTCCTCAAATACATGAATTGCAAATAATTGTTAACAAATTGAAAGTGTTAAAGATTGAGCTTCCTGAGGCCTTTCAAGTTGGTGCTATAGTGGCTAAATTACCACAAACTTAGAAGAGCTATAGGAAAAGAATCCTTCATAAAAATGAGGATTATTCTTTGGAAGAAATCCAAAAAAATATTTGAATCGAGGAGGAATCGATATGTAGAGATAAACTTGTGGAAGGGTCTAGGAGAGACTTCCAAAGCAAATGCGGTGTCACAACCAAAACATCCCAAATACAAAGGGAAAGGCAAGAAGGGTAACGAGACATCCTTGGGTCCAAGAACCAACCCAAACAAGTTTAAGGGCAAGAAAAGTCCTTGCTTTGTGTGTGGAAAAAAGGGTCACCATGCTAGAGAGTGTAGGCATAGAAAAGACCAACAAGGACCTAAAGTAAACGCAACTCAAGAGGAAAACATAGTTGCTACCCTTAGTGAGGTGAATGCGGTCCAAGGCAAGGTGAAAGGGTTGTGGTATGATACATGTGCCACCGTCCATGTCACCTACGATAAATCATTGTTCAAAACCTTTGAAGAGTCATAGGGCAACCATGAGATTCAAATGGGCAATGAGAGAAAATCCAAGGTACTTGGAAAAGGTACCATTGAAGTCTTTTTCACCTCTGGCAAGAAAGTTACATTAGTGAATGTAAGTGGTGATTTGCTTGGCAAGCCCGGCATTAAAGCCATTTTTGAGTCCGGTAAACTTATTCTTACCAAATCAAATGTATTTTTGGGAAAGGGGTACTCTTGTGAGGGTATGGTTAAATTGTGCACCAATGATGTAACTTTCAATGTTATCAATAAAAATGCTAATTCCGCCTATATAGTTGAGTATGATTCTTTATTTTTGTGGCATCTTGGACTATCTCACATAGGTTTTTCAACCATGAAAAGATTAGTAAAATTTCGTATGATTGCATGCAATATTAAAAACTATGGTAAATGTGAAACATGTGTTAAGGCAAAAATGATTAAGAAACCATTTCCTAGTGTAGAAAGATCATCTAATTTACTAGATTTAATCCATAGTGATCATTGTGAATTAAATGGTGTGTTTAACTAAAGGTGGTCAAATGTATTTTCTTACTTTTATAAATGATTTTAGTAGATATACCTATGTGTTTCTTTTAAAGCGTAAAGATGAAACTTTTGATGCTTTTAAATTATATAAATTAGAAGTTGAAAATCAACTAAATAAAAAGATTAAGGTGCTAAGAAGTGATAAAGGAGGAGAAAACTTCTCTAATGAATTCAATATATTTTGTGAAGAAAATGGTATAATTCACGAGTGTACTACACCTTATACACCACAACACAATGGTGTTGCTGAAAAGAAAAGTAGGACTTATCTAGAGATGATAAATTCTATGTTGGTGTTTTCTAAGTTGAATTTCAACTTATGGGGTGAAGCGTTATTAACCGCTTGTCACATTCTTAATCGAATACCAATGAAGAAAAATGAGATATCTCCATATGAGTTATAGAAAGGAAGAAACCCCAACATATGGTACTTTAAAGTGTGGGGGTGTCTTGCATATTGCCAGAAAAATGAACCTAATAGAACAAAGTTAGGTTCAAGAGCCATAAAGTGTGCTTTTGTTGGTTATGCCAACTGTTGACGCCGTTTTTCGTCAACAGTGAATATAGAACACGTAAAAAATAATTAGTTATGGCCAGAAAAATATAATAACACAAACAGGATTTTTTACGTGGTTCAGCAGTTAACTCTACCTAGTCCACGAGTCTTTGTTATTAGAACTTAAGATGATTTCTGGAAATTCTTCAAGAATGAATTCTCCAGAGTTTCTCTCCAGATTACAAAATTTCGATCCTCTTCAAGGGTACAAGACTTCTCTATTTATAGAGGAAGTCTCAGGATACTATCTCACACGTTTCTGGGAAGTTATCTTTTACATTAATAAACTTAATGGCTTTAACGCCTGTAACTCCTATATACAAGGACACGTCCCCTGAAGACCAGGGGGCGTGTAACTAACTAATAAATATCCCTTTATTATAGGGAGGTTACAACAACAATATTTCTTGAATGTATGGACTGGGTCTCTTCAAGTGATCTATTAAGCGACTCGAGATCAGCGATTGGCATCATGCCCGTCTAAGTCTCTGAATGAAGTACGAGTTGCCTTACTTTCTCAAGATGAACTCGGAAAGGGTGAATATCACCGAGGATGCCTTTCCCCGAGCTCACATTCATGCACAAGCTCGGGCCAATTGATCTGAGGTCACCCCCGAAAATAGACGCCTTCCGATGTCAGTCTTTCGAGCTTATAAGAACTTCGAGGTTACCTATCTTCGTGGTTGCCACCATTGTGAAGACTCGATGCCTAGGCTGCGAACACGTATTCTAAATATTGCAAGCTCACACCTGACGAATCCAGCTTTCGAGATCACGATTCTCAAAGCTCGAAATCTCGGTGTAACACCAACAATACTAAAGCTTATAGGCTATTAGACTTAGAGTCTAATATTGTGATTGAATCTAGAGAAGTTGAATTTTTTGAGAACATGTTATGTGACAACAATTCTCAAGCTTCAACATCTCTAAAGGAGAATTTGTTTTATGAGAACAATTCTCAAGCTTCTACATCCAAAGTTGATTCTCAAGAGGAGAGTTCTCAAAAGAATGTAAAGCAACTCTTTGAACTTAGAAGAAGTCAAAGGCCTAAAAAGGAGAAAAGTCTAGTAGTGGATGAGATAGATTCTCAATGAATTTTATTCTACATGGTAGAAGGAAATAGAGAGGAAGTCATTAGGAAAATTCCTATTTAACTTCTCATTGAAGATGATCCTAAGACTTATAGAGAAGCAATGCAATCAAGAGATAGTGCATTTTGGAAAGAAGCCATCAATGATGAGATGGATTCCATTATTTCCAACAACACTTGGGAATTGGTAGATCTCCCACCGGGGTCTAAGCCAATTGGGTGTAAGTGGGTATTTAGGAGAAAATACCACACTGACTGCACTATCCAAACCTTTAAAGCTAGATTAGTAGCTAAATAGTTTAGGCAAAAAGAGGGTCTCGATTATTTCAACACCTATGCGCCTATTGCAAGAACAACTTCTATAAGAATTTTGTGATCATTGTTTGCTTATATGTGGATGACATGCTTACTCTAAGTGATAGCATGAAAGGGATAGAAGAAACGAAGAGGTTTCTATCATCAACCTTCAAGATGAAAGATCTTGGAGAAGTTGACACCATATTTGGTATCAAAGTAAAGAAACATAGTGGGGATTTTGCGTTAGGGCAAGCCCACTATGTTGAGAAAATATTGAACAAATTTAACCATCTCAAGGTTAAAGATGCCAATACTCCATTCGATCATAGTGTAAAACTAGAGAAGAATGAAAGAAGAGCGGTGGCTCAAATGGAGTATGCAAGTGCTATAGGGAGACTGATGTACGCTGCCCAATGTACTAGACCTGATATAGCATTTGTGGTGAGTAAACTTAGTAGGTTTACAAGTAATCCAAGTGTGTATCACTGGAAGGCTATTGGAAGAGTCCTAGGTTATCTCAAGAAAACCAAAAGACTAAGCCTTCACTACTCCAAATTTTCTTCAATCTTTGAAGGATATATAGATGGAAGTTGGATATCCAATCTTGGGGACAACTTGCCCACCACTGGTTGGGTATTTACATTTGGTGGGGGTGAAATTTCTTGGGGTTCCAAGAAACAAACATGTATATCTCATCCCACTATGGAAGCAGAGTTTATAGCTCTAGCTGCTATCGGCAAAGAGGCCGAATGGTTAAAGGATCTATTGATAGAGATACCCCTAATCAAAGAGAATGTATCCACTATATCGATACATTGTGATAGCCAAGCGACATTTACTAGAGCATACAACAGAGTGTATAATGGGAAGTAGACACATTAGTCTAAGACATGGATATGTAAGAGAATTGATTCAAAGATGAGTCATCTCAATATCCTATGTGAGAACAAGTGAAAATCTGGCAGAACCTTTCACTAAGCCACTAACGAGGGATTTAGTGGCTACATCATCTCGAGGGATGGGACTTTCCCTAAAGAGATTCACGATTGATGGTAACCTATCTTAACACTAGTTATTTAACTAGTGTTAGGTTCAATAGGTAACAACAAGTCAACCAAGTGAATATTAGTTGTACTCAAAACAAGTCCCATCTGAGATGTTGAGTACATGTGAGTTACCAAGTTGAGGGTTAAAACCGAAAGGTTGTTTAATAGAATCCAGTCTTATGAAGACAAGTATGTTTGGTAACAAAATTTTGCAAGAATTCTACCTATATGGACCTAGGGGTGGTGCCGCCTCTCATGAGAATTGGGAGTATTCTCAAGAACGTCCATGAATGGAAAGTGCACATGGCCATTAACGGTGCAAAGCGAGACAGAGAGGTCTCAAGTGAACATCGCAAATGTGTGTGTGTTATCACCGATTTGTTATCATGAAAAGATGGTTCAATGCCTAGTACAACCAAATTTTTGACAAATTTTGTGATAATTACACTATAGTAAAGTTCAAGTTGAAAACCACTTTATTTTATGCACCAATGCAATGACTCCTATAAGAGAGAGTTCTTATTTAATCAAGTGGGGGATATGTTATATTTTAAAATATAATGATTGATTAAATAAGTGTTACAATAGATAACTATTTAATCTAGTGGGGAATGTTATATTATTTTATAATAATATTTTAGATTAAATAAATGCGACAAAGAGTGTCACATATTGTAACATATAATAGAGAGTTAGAATATTTAGATATATGTGAAATATCCAAATATGTAACATATTTGGTGTTACAAATTCAGCTACAAATTTGTAACTTCCAAATGTTGCTTTTTATTGTGTAGATTTGTTGTTACACAAAATTGAGATGAATTTCTTATAGCCATGTGTGAAATGGCTGTTAGAGATATGATTTTAACCCCAATAATGTGTTTTGGAGGTTACAAATCAATTGGAAGGGTGTTGCAACCATTTGGAAAAACAACACAAAAATATGTGCTTAAAATGGTCAGTGGTCACGGCCACAGGATGTTGGTGGCCGCGGCCTGGGGGACAGAGAGCAGTGGCCACGGCCACTGATGTCCCTGTCTGCGGCCATAGGTACTTTTTCTGACCAAATATTTTCTATTTTTTCCAATCTTTTTTAACGGCTCCAAAATCCCAAATATCACTTTTAATTCCATAAACATCCAATTAATCATTGGTAACAACCATGGGGGTTGGTGGAATTTGAAATTCAAAGGGTGTCTCTAAACTCTATAAATAGGAGCTTATTGCTCACTTGAAATGCACAATTTTTCTATCTACTAGAGCACTTGGCTAGAAACACCTAGATGCTTGATTATTCCAGAAAGTATTTCCAAAATTTGTGAGAGATCCCTTAGTGCTTGAGTTAGGGGAAATAAGCTTTTGGACAAAGGTTTCAAACCTTGTTCAAGTTGGTGTTCCCTAACACTCTTCACTTTGGTTGTGTGAGTGAGAGTTTATTGTTTTGTTCTTGTTCTTATTTTCTACTATTGCTTTTCTTCATATTCTTCTTGTTCTATTTACTTGTACTTTTGTTCAAGAGTTGTAATCCTTTTATTTCCTTTGTTCAAACACTTTCACTTTATTTGTATCATTTTGCTTAGAGTTTTATTTCTCTTTTCTCTTCTTCTATTTCTTTTATTGTTTATTTGTATTTTCAGTCATAGAGTTGTAACACCTTTTAATCGATCATTATTTATTTGTAATATTTTGTCTAGAGTTGTATTTTCTTACCAATTTCCATTGAGGCAAATATATTTGTCTTAATAGGCTCCTCATTAGGGAACAATACCTCACAGAGGGTCAGGTATACTCCTTCAACTATCACTGCTACCCCTGAAATGGTCGAAAATGACCAATGGTTCGCTGACAGTGGGGCAAGTAATCATGTGATTGCTGATGCTAGGAACCTCTAGCACAAAAACAAGTACCATGGTAAGGAGACCTTGGTCATTGGTGATGGTAATTCTCTATCCATTTCTCATGTTGGTGATAATAGCTTTAAAACAGCCACAAGCCACATTCTGTGGTTGAAAAAATGTGTCTCGTGTTCCTAGAATCTCTAAGAATCTGATTAGCATCTCTAAGCTTGCTTTAGATAACAATGTATTCATTGAATTCTTTTCTGATTGTTGTGTTGTGAAGGACACGCAAATAAGGAGAGTGGTGCTTCAAGGAACTCTTAAAGATGGCATCTATCAATTTGATATTCCAGCTACTTCGGCTAGCTTCTCTTCACCCGAGTCTTCCTCTTCCAAGAAGTTGTGTCCAACATTTGCCTTGTTAAGTCAGTCCACGTCTAGGAAATCTTTAAATTCCAAGAAAAAGGTTTGGCATAGAAGATTAGGCTATCCTTCAAGTCGTATTTTGAGTCAAGTGTTGAGTTCCTTGAATGTAAAACTTTTGAGCAATGAAAATGATTTTTTTTTTTGTGATGCATGTGAGTTTGGGAAGTCTCATTCCTTACCTTTTAAAAATTCTTCAAACCGAGCACACCACTCGCTATATTTGATCCATACCGATGTATGGAGACCTGCTCCAATTATTTCCAACACCAATTTCTGATTTTACATCCACTTTGTTGATGACTACAATCGATACACTTGGATATACCCTCTTAAAACTAAATCTGAGGCCCTTCAAGCTTTTACTCAGTTCAAAGTTCTAGGTGAAAACCATTTTGATAGAAATATTAAGAAACTTCAAACAGATTAGGGTGGAGAGTTTCAAGCTTTCCGTAACCTTGTCACTAAGCATGGTAATGTGTTTCAGCACTCATGTCTCCATACTTCTGCTCAAAATGGTAGATCGGAAAGAAAACATCGACACATTACCAAAATGGGTCTCACCTTCTTGCTCAAGCGAGCATGCCTTTGAAGTATTGGTGGGATGCTTTTGTCACTTCTGTCCACCTCATTAATCATTTGCCCTCTCCTATTCTCAATGGCCGCTCACCTTACCAACTTGTTCATTCCAAACTTCCTGACTACAAATTTCTAAAATCCTTTGGGTCAGCTTGCTTCCCTTGTATACGTCCTTACCAATCCCATAAGTTCTCTTACCACTTCGTCAAGTGTGTTAACTTAGGATATAGTGATGTCCACAAAGGGTATAAAGGCCTAAGTTCCACAGGGAGAATATACATTTCAAGAAATGTTATATTCAATGAACTTGAATTTCCATTCCAGCAAGGGTTTCTCAATACTGTCAAACCAGAAAAATCAGTTGTTGCTGAAGTTCCTTCTTGGTCAGCCACCTTTTACTCTTCACAACCACACACGACCACCACTGCTGCAGCTGAATCTCAAATTGATGGTTCTCATCACGGTACTCCTTTAGCACATCACTCTTCACTTGCTTCATCTACAACCAACAATCAGGTAAGTAATCTTGATGAATATAACATTGTTGATGCTGAAATTGTTCCAGAGATTGTGACAGATTCAGGTTCCTCTTCATCTCACTCTTCTCAAGTGCCACATCCTCAAACTCACCAAGATATAGCACCCTCACATCCTGTGATTACCCGATCTAAAGCTGGGATATTTAAGCCTAAGGTGTATCTCGGTCAGTCCAAATGGCAACCAATTTATGAGGAACCGGAGTCCATTGGTGTTGCCTTGTCCCATGTTGGCTGGAAATATGATATATCCGAGGAACATAACTCACACTCGCCTTGACATTAACTTTGTTGTCAACAAGCTTAGTCAGTTTCTAAAAGCTCTTACTAATGTCCATTGGAATACCGTCAAACGGGTGCTAAGGTACCTCAAAGGAACTATTGAGTATGGTACACTACAACAAATATGACTAAATATTATGGTAAAATATTACATAATTTTTAAAACGTTATTGTTGAATAAGTAAATAAAAACACGGAGAAAAAAAGCAAATGAAATTCAGGCGCCAAATAAATTAGTAATATCGCGCCTTTACTTCGTCCCCTCCTCTTAATTCACATTCTGATTCTATAAAATCAGAAAACAAAAGAAAAACAAAAAGCTCTCTTTCTGAAATGGAACCTCTCTACCCTAACTATTCCGCCTCTCTCCTACGTCCAGTCTCTCTCTCGATCTCTTTTCTCTCTGTTCTTCTCCCTCTATTTCTTTCACATGGTCGACGGGTGAATGGAAGGGTGCAGGGGCTTCTCTTGGAAACTAGCTTTGGAGAGGGACAGTGCGACGACATCACTCTTCAACGTTAACTCTCTCTCGCTCTATCTTTCTCTCTGAGCTACTCTATCGTTCAATCTTTCTTTCTTTCTCTCTATTTGTTGCAGGTGTGTAACAAGGTGATGGAGGCCCGCGACATGGGTCGTGTGACAGGGAGGCTTGACTCATGGGTCTACGACGTGGCTCGCTTGTGGGTGCGACGGTGCTTGCGGCGGTGGTTTGTTCGACGAGTTTGACTTTAGTGAGGTTGTTCTACAACATTTATGGGTTTGATAATTGTTTTGAGTTTTGTATTGATTTAATTTGAGATTGAGTTTGAGGAAAAGTAATATATATATGGTTTTGAGTCGATCATGTGATGCTCAAGGCATGATGACAGAGTTTTCTGAAGGAGATGTTTTTGTCGGTGGGGCTGAGATTCATGGGTTGAAATGACAGAAAATTGGGTCTTGGCTACCAATGTTGGAGTATCAAGTGCTTCCTTTGCATCTTAAAGATGTGAAATGTGGTATTAGTCATCAAGGTGGTCTTGTACCAGGTGAGTTCTAAGTTAATAGTCTATATATGTATATTGATAATCTTTTCTCAACCAATAATCAATGCATGAAGTTTCTTGTTTTTTTTTGCCGTAAGACCTTAAATATGATGGACTTATTGGGCACCATGTTTCCTCAATGATAAAAGGCAGAACTGATGAAAATAATTTGTGGGCTAATTATGGCCTAACTTTGAAAAACATGTCAGGTGTTTGATATGATGTTATTTCCTTTGTTGCATTTAATTTTTGATAATGATGTACATTTCGAAAACTCCATTTCTGATCATTAAAACATGTTTTGAATTTGGGCCTTTGATCAATTTTGTTCTACTTGTTTCAGCAATGCCTTTGTTTTTGTGTCTGAATATGCACTACAAGAAAAAGTGTTTTTAGAGGCGGAAATATTACCGCCGGTAATGTATAGGGTATTAGCGGCGGAGTACTGGGTCCGCTGCTAATAATGGGGAAATTAAAATAAAAAATTAATTTTTTTTATTAGCGGCAGACTTGCCCATTATTAGCGGCGGATTGTCCGCCGCTAATACAATGCCCGGGAACGGTTTCAAATTTATTAGCGGCGGGTATTTTTCATAATTATCGGCGGAATACCCGCTGCTGATAACATTAGCGGCGGGGAAATTACCGGCGGGTTATGGTGATAGTGGCGGGACCCGCCGGTAATAGTGTATTACCGGCAGGTTCCCGCTGGTAATAATGTTATATAATGGTTTTTTGTGAGAGTCTTCGGCCTCCCTTCACAGATCTCTCTCTTCGCTCCCACAGTCGCTCCTCCACATCGGACCCTCGCCGCTTCTCTCCGACCACCGCGAATACCATAGCCTGTTGCTCCTCCACTCGCCGCTCCTCTCCGACCACTGTGAACCCCCCCACTGGGCGCTCATCTCCGACCACCGCAAACCCCCTCACAGTCGCCGGTATATATTTTTGCCTCTGTTCTTTCGTGGTTCTCAGCATATATAATATAAAATATATAAATATGCCTCTGCTTATATATATAATATATATAAATATGCTTCTGTTCTTTCGTAATTGAATTTCCATGCTCAATATTTGTTATAAATTTAAAGTTTAGTTGGGTTGCAACTTGCACCAGATAGAGGACCTGGAAATTCTCGAGATTCCCTAAGACCACTTGATCAGATTCAGTGGAATTTCAGCTTATCAGATCTTACAGCAGATTTATCAAATTTGGGAGGTAATATATATTAATAAAGTCGTTTACGAGTCTTCTTTGTTATATTGCTGTAAGTTTGGGACAAAACTTGTTTCTCTTTTCAACCATTGTGTTTAAAATGACCTTTCTATAGGAAAAAAACTGAATATTTTTAGTCCATAATATTATTGGGTTATGATTTTTTTTTCTTTGAAAGTGAATGGGATATAATTGTGAAAAGTAATTTTTTTTAGTGTCCTATAATTGAATTAATATTTTTGTTGGATTTAGATGAAGTGCATTGTGTTAATTTGATATATCTTTGTTTGTATTTTTGCTTAAAAGTGCAATTGATTGATGTTTAGCTTATGTCAATGTGTACAATTTTCACACTTGGATGTATTTTTGTTTTATTAATAATATGATTAATTTTCAATTATATAATTTAATAAAAAAATTTACAATTAATAATGATTAATTAAAAATTATTACATATCTTATAATAATTTATTTTTTAATTTTTTAATTAATTAAATAATAAAAGTTTGATTCAACATTATTTAATTTAATTTTTTATTAAATAACATTATCTAATTGAATAATTTAATTTAATTTAATAAAAGTCTTAAAAATTAATATTGATTAATTAAATAAATAAGAAATTATTTTAAGAAATTATTTTAATTTGTTTATTAAATATTATTATTTAATATTAACTAGTATTAAATTATTTGAATATAGAAATTGAAAATTTTATTTAATTATATAATTTAATAAAAAAATTTACAATTAATAATGATTAATTAAAAATTACTATATATCTTATAATAATTTATTTTTTAATTTTTTAATTAATTAAATAATAAAAGTTTGATTCAACATTATTTAATTAAATAATTTAATTTAATAAGTCTTAAAAATTAATAATGATTAATTAAATAAATAATAAATTATTTTAAGAAATTATTTTAATTTGTTTATTAAATATTATTATTTAATATTAACTAGTTTTAAATTATTTGAATATAGAAATTGAAAATTTTATTTAATATTATTTAATTATATAATTTAATAAAAAATTTTACAATTAATAATGATTAATTAAAAATTACTACATATCTTATAATAATTTATTTTTTAATTTTTTAATTAATTAAATAATAAAAGTTTGATTCAAAATTATTTAATTAAATAATTTAATTTAATATAATAAGTCTTAAAAATTAATAATGATTAATTAAATAAATAATAAATTATTTTAAGAAATTATTTTAATTTGTTTATTAAATATTATTATCTAATATTAACTAATATTAAATTATTTGAATATAGAAATTGAAAATTTTATTTAATAAATTTTTTTACAATTAATAATGATTAATTAAAAATTACTACATATCTTATAATAATTTATTTTTTAATTTTTTAATTAATTAAATAATAAAAGTTTGATTCAACATTATTTAATTAAATAATATAATTTAATTTTTTATTAAATAACATTATCTAATTGAATAATTTAATTTAATTTAATACAAGTCTTAAAAATTAATAATGATTAATTAAATAGTTTATATTATTAATTATATAATTTAATAGTTAATATTATCTAATTAATAATATTAACTGTTGACTGTGATTTTAGCCAACGATGTAAGAACGTCAAATACGACAAGCCTTCAAGAGAATTATAAACGACAACAGACAGTTTTTATCAATGAAAGTAAATAACACGAGATTTTATAGTGGTTGAGCCCCGATAATCGGTAATAGCCTAATCCACTTAGAGATTTTATTACTGTGTTCACACTCAAGATCAGATGAACCAGTGTCAACTGAGTTTCTTCAGTGCAAATATTCCAGAATACAAAAAGGGGTTCTCTCAGGAAAAACACACTTTCTCTCTCTAGAACACAAATTAACTCTCAATTTTCCAAAAAAGTCCTTTTACGATCCTCCCAACCCTCTATTTATAGGCCTGGGATTCTCAATGATATCCCTTTTAGCTAGGGATATTTTATTATTCACCTTATATTTATATTACAATAAATGTTTAAAATACAACTGATCCCTAAATTCGAGTGAGGAGTGAGAGATTCCCGAGTGCCTAGACCAATTCTCACTGAAGTCGTTTCGGGGAGTTTGACGTAGTCTCACATGCATGTTGATTACTCCTACGAGCTTTCTGTGGGCCTAAGGTGGTAAACGCATGGCTCTCCTCGGACCAAAGGCCATGCAAGTTTGGCTTTCCTCGGACCAAGGTGGTCCGAGCCCACTTCCTTTGCTCCTTACCTCGGGCAAGTCCGAGGTAAGCTCCTCCATGACTTGTCTGATCGGACACAATGGCCTCCTCTTCGGTCTAAGGTGGTCCGAACCATCCTCTTTGGCATTTTTACCTCGGTCAAGTCCGAGCCTATTTCCTTCAATCAAGGTCCGATCGGACCTTGTAATCTTCTCCTCGGACCAAGGTGGTCCGAGCCATGTTCTTCATGCCATCTCCTCGGACCAAAATGGTCCAAGGCACCTCTCCCATGGCATGTCCGATCGGACATGACACCCTTCTCCTCGGACCAAAATGGTCCGAGCCTATCTCTTTCAACCAGGGTCTGATCGGACCTTGTAATCTTCTCCTCGGACCAAGGTGGTCCGAGCCAACCTTCCTCCTTCTTCGCACCTCGGACAAGCCCAATCATACCTCTTCCATGGCATATCCGATCGGCCATTATGTGGCCTTCCCCTTGACTGAAACTTAAGTCCCAAACTTTGGCCTGCACGGGACCTCTTTCCCTTAGTCACTCTCTTTGGACACGTTCGAGCCAATACCTAGGAAACCTTGAGAGGTTTACCTCGGACACACTCGAGCCAAAATATAAAGAGGCTCCTCAAGCTTAGGTCCGATCGGACCTGTTGCTTTTATCCCTTGAACCAAAATCCAAACCCCTCCTTCAATCTTCTTAGACTTGGTTTCAAATCAATCACTAGGGTCTTCAAACTGGGGTCTGAGCCAAGCAACCCTTAGACCAAATATTCTCTTCGGTCGGGTGTATTTGACTTGACTATCTGTCCAATTTCTTAACTGGTGCATTGGGCCACTGCTAAGCCAGATCACCCCACTAACTCATGCCATGTGCTAATTTTATTGCCACATCATTCTTTTCAAATTTTTGGGATAACATTTGCCCCCCAAGTTTATTATATGGTTCATTCACATAATAAACTTTTTCTCCAGCTAACGTCATTATAAAAAATAATAACTGTTCATCTCCATGCAGCAGACCCACGATCACTGCAAAAATCCACCCATGATCGTGGAGAGAAAAATAGTCCCAGAATGCCAAAGGTCCAAAAGTAAATAAAAACCCACTTTTTTCCCTTTAAATAACCCCACTCTACACACTTTTCTTCACACATACAAAAATCACTCTCAAAAACCTCTCATCTTCTTCTTCTCTTTTGGCCGAAATCCCCAATGATTTCCTTCTCCTTGCCGATTCCAAAAGCTTCAAGGGGAGCTCTTCATCTTCAAGCAATCTTCAAGCAAACCAAAAGTCCTCCAACCTTGAGTAAGTCTTCTTTTCCATGCCTTTTACATTGTTATATTTTTTTTTTTCAAAAATTTTCTAAGCCATGGCCGAAACCCCCATAGCCTTGCTTGTTCTTGAAATTCTTGTGAATGCTTTGTACAATGTGTTAGCTTGTTGTCTTGATGATGTTTGTGGCATGGGCAACCCGAAATTACCTCTAATTTGATAGGAATTTCAAGACAAAAGGGCTATTTTGACATGAATATGAATATGAGTTTTGGGGTTTTTGATAGTATAATGGGTTTTCAAGAACATGAAGAAAAACCTTTCATTTCTATGCTTTGATCTTATTTTTATATGTGTGAATGAAGGAATGTGTTTAAAATAGGGATTTTAGGGCTTTCCTCATTTGATTTGGGTTTGGGGTAGGCAAAGTGCTTTGTTTACACGGTTTTGGCAAAAAAAAATTCTGGGCATTAATGTGGTCCGATCGGACCACATATTGTTTTCCTTGGGACCCCATGTCCGATCGGACATGGTGAGTTGTTGCCTATCAAATGCCCTTGGAGGCGTAGATGCACCAAGGCTTCGGACATCACCCCTTCGAACCTCAAAGTGCACATCTTCTTGGACGAGCCAAAGCAGCGCATCCGATCAGACACAGAAAAATCTGGGTAAGTCGCCACGCACTTAAAGGACGCTCGCACACCACCTCCTGGTCTGCATAGCATGCTCTTCCTCGGGCGCATTACGTCCGATCGGACATCCTGGGGAATTCACGCTGGGCTCACACGGAGGCAAGGTTGGACGTCTCCTTGGTCAGGCTGTGTCCGATCGGACCTCCTGTGATACTAGCTTGGTGCTGGGCTCGCATGGATGTAAGGCTCCTTGATCCTCCTTAGATGCCCATGCCCGATCGGACATAACGTGTTGCTGCTGGCTAGGAGCCTCGGAAGCATAAGGCACACCAGGCGCCTGGACACTCGGACCGTAGGTGCGTATCCTCTCGGTTACGGCACGTCCGATCGGGCGCACCACGGGCGTACCACGGGCGACTTGGCGTTGGGCTCACACGGATGCAAGCCTGGACGTCTCTTGGGTCATGAGTATCCAGCATGTCTTGGCATTCGATCGAATGCAATAGGCTAGGTCACCTCCTAGATTAAGCACATGGTCCGATCGGACCGTCCTCAAATTCCTATGGTAAACAACGTGGTCCGATTGGACATCTCCAAATTCTCATGGCTCGTACGTCACGGCTCCTATCTTGCAAACGTACACCCAATCTTTTGGCATGCATATTTACACACATAGGGAGAGGGAATTTAGCCTCATAGGAAAACCCCCAAAAATTTCCATTCATATAATCTTTAATAACTTCTAACACCTCAAGTACTTTTTAGGTACTTTTGGGCATTAAAATTATTTTTTCCCTATGTGTTATATTTTTATAACTTAGACAAAATTTTCTAAGTATAAAAACAAATTTTATTCTTGGTGAATTTTTCCTGTATGGTTACTCACCTCCCCATGTTTTATTCATTTTTGTAGATGAATCGCTCTGACTATAGGGGAGGTGACAATCATACGGACTCCGACACATCCGTCCCGCAAACAATCGAGACTCCCTTAAATAGCGATTCCTCACCAGACTCGTCTACCGGTTGCACTCCAGAGGACCGTCTTTGCCGCTTCAAGCAGATTCTCCCTCGCTCAGCTTTGTATCTTCTCCACGAGGAACAATTCCTTCAACAAGTTTCTCAGTCGATGATGAGGGTGAAGAAATCCAACCGACTTCCTCAAGAACATGATCCACAGGTTTCCCGTAGAGCGGTGCAGAAGGTGGTAAAGCGCAGTCACGCTCGCACTGCCACAGCTCCAGAAAAACCTTCTCAGGAATTTGCTACTGCGATTCAGAACCTGGCTGTTCAGAAGCCACGCAAGGAGGGGGATGAAGAACCTTCCTGGTTCATTGCCGATGCTTCAAAACTTAATCCCGCACTGTTCCAAAAACACATTGAAGCTTTAGGCCTGAGCGGGGTCAACGTGATATGTCCGAGTTCTCACCAAAGAGCCAATAGGCCTGGTGGGACATACTGTGCCTGGTCCAGGCATCATGTGCACACCGGAGCAACACTTTCGCTACACCCATATTTCTGGTCTGTAGCGGATTACTTCAATGTCTCCTCATTCCAGATCGCACCGAATGGGATCCAAGCACTCTCTGCGTTGTACATCCTTTACTTCCTGCATGGTTGGGATGAGCCCACCCCACATGAGGTGCACTACTTATTTGACCTCAGGACCAATCCTTCCCACAACAACACGGGCTTCTTCCACTTCTACCATAGGCATAGGGGGATTACATATCTTAACGGCATTTCTCACAAATCAAACCCCGGGAAGTATCACAAAGAATACTTCCTTACATCGGACATTGAAGCCAACAACTTGGCTTTTACCCGTGCGGGTCCATTTGAGCGACCGTTGCCTACTAAGGGAATGTTTAAGCGGGCCAAGAAGTTGGCCAAGATGAGTCTCAGGGAAAAGGATGTGAAAAAATTGGTCACCCTGGACCTTCTTCAGATGGTGGGTTTGGTGCCATGTGACCAAGATATGGCGGCGGAAAGTACCACCAGGGAGAACAACACGACTGATCAGTCCAACGAGGGCGCGGAGCTAGTGACTGATCAGCTTTCTCCTGGACCTTCTCCGCTCTCTCGTAGACCTGGAGACTTAGTCATTAGAGAGCTCGAACCTCAGCGCAAATCTACTATTCCCGCTCAGCCTAGGAAGGGAAAGGCTATCCAGGTTGAGGAGGAACTTAGCTCATCCTCGGACTACGAGGATGAGTTCCTTGATCAGATCCTCAATGCAGGTAATCCATGTCTAGTGAACATAGGAAATTTTTTTTATAACTTGGTGATTCGAGAGTAACAAAATTGTAGTATACACTTGTACACGTTTCATTATGTTTATATCTCTAACAACCTTGTGTTTTCCCCTTTTGCAGACGCAGACATGTTCAGAGAGTGCGTTGCTTCAAAGAGAAAAACTGGTGATGGAAGTGGCTCTATGCCCCCACAGAAGATTCAGAAGGTAACACCGCCCAGTCAAGGGAGGCAAACTGAGGGACCGACTACACTTCCGCCATTGACTCCCTCTTTCCTTCCTCCTTCTGTGAGCCTAACTCCTACTCACCAGGGTAGCTCGAGTGAGGCCTTTCGTGCTGTTAGTGAGCTAGGCAAGGGACTTCTTGAGGAGATCGGCCATGATGCTTCAACGCTCCAAAGCTTAGAATCCTACCCTCGGCTTAGCGTTGAAGTCGTCTTGAAAAGAGGGCTTGCTCAACTGATGAAGGTAAGTATTTTCTCTTAAGACAATTTATTATTAGTATTTTTGCTTGTAATAACCTTTTGTCTTCCATGCAGTCACTTGTCACCATTGGTCACGCTCAGCTCCGAGCCGTAGACTACAAGGAGTTGATCAAGGTGCAGAACGATCAACTGGTGGAGGCCAAATCCAAGCTGGAGCAAGCAGAGAGAACCGTAGCTGAACGGGACGAGTCTCTCAAGAAGCTTTCTGATGAGAACCAGAAGCAGGATCAAAAAAACGCTTCCTTGACAACTCAATTGGAGAAGCAGTCCCTCGAGAACAAAGAGTTAGCTCGGGACAATGAGAGGTTAATCAGCGAAAACGAAGAGTTGAAACAAGAAAAGGAGCTTGACTTGATTCGCTTTGAGGAGGCCAGTTTTGACTGCTTTTATAAGGTCTGGAAGTTGAACAAACCTCTCAATCTTGATTGTTTCTCCAAGGAGGCTCAGGCAGAGGAGCTTGCCAGATGTAAAGCAAGGGCCGCTGAAGAAGCTGCCAATCCTCCTGCACTCACTCCCGCCTCCTCTGCTTTATCATTCCGGGCGAGAGGGGCAGCTGATGCCGAGGAGGGGGTCGATCAACCCACTAGAGGAGCACGCTAGTGACTCCCTCTCGTAGTTCATCATAGTTTACTTTACTTTGTATTTTGTTGCTCGAACTAGTGAGCTATTTTGACACTTAGCACTTTACTCTTTCTTTTTCGACAACTTTAAACTCTTAAGTTTTTATTGTACATAGCAAAGTTCTTAGATGCCTTTAATTTCACATGAGTATTTAGTTTTCTAACTTAGAAATTTTTACCATTCCATAAGTCCATACTAAATATACTTCCTCATGCTCTTATTGCTCTAACTTTTTTTGAGCATAAATTTTATATTACACGAATATCCGTTTCTAACTTAAAATTTGAAAAATTCTAAGTTACTTAAGCTTTGTAAAACAAGTTAGCTTAATGGCTTTTTTTTAGACTTCCAAACTTACAAGTCAGCCCAAAAACAAATATATTTGCTCGTACTCTTATTGCCTGTGTTGAAATACATATCAGTATACCCTATGTGCCCCCCAAGTGATTGAGGGTTGATAAATCCTTGATCACTTGCTACTTGACCGAATTTGTCCGAGTAGTTACTACTCATGAAACACATAAAATATATGAACATATTTCAGTAGTTGAGCACTACAAAAACATTATTTAAACGTTGGTCCTTCATGTCATGATATCGACCAGTTGAACACTGTCTGGTATACATTTACACTTAGCTTTTAGAAGACCTGTTTTGTTTAAATTATTATGACAGTTGAACACTGCCAAGCAAAAATAATCAACACATATGCAAAATTTGTAGCAAGATTCGACCACGCTGCGCGTGGTCTCTTTTATTACTCGTAATAATAAGTGACAAAACGTGTCTAACAACGAGTTCCAAACAAAATAACATTGTTCAAAATAATGTGACTGGGTAGCAAATAACCAGTTCACAAAAAAAAAACTTAAATAACAAGTTAAGCACTTGATACAAAGCTACTACTCTGCAAGCAGTATTTATTGATAATATTTTCTCAAGTGCTCGCCGTTCCAGTAGTTCCTGATTAGCTCCCCATTCAACCGAGTGAGCTTGTAGGTGCCGGGTGGTAAGACTTGCTCAATTTGATACGGTCCTTCCCAGTTTGGTCCTAGCACACCAGCTGCTGGGTCTCTAACAAACACCTTTCTTAGGACTAAATCTCCGACCTGGAACTTTCGATCTCGCACTCTGGAGTTGAAGTAGCGTGCCACTTTTTGCTGATGAGCGGCTACTCTAAGGTTTGCCTCCTCTCTTCTTTCCTCGAGGAAGTCCAATGATTCTGCTAACAACTGATGGTTCTCCTCTTGGTTGTACATGGTCCTTCTATGAGAGGGTGGGTCTGTCTCCACAGGTAACATGGCTTCATACCCATATGCCAAAGAAAATGGAGTATGACCAGTTGCCGTCAGAGCAGTAGTCCTATATGACCAAAGGACCTCTGGTAACTCTTCTGCCCAAGCACCCTTAGCTTGCTCCAGGCGCTTCTTTAGAGTGTCCTTCAATGTTTTGTTCACCACTTCAACCTGCCCATTGGCTTGAGGATGGGCTACCGAGGAGAAACTTTTGGTGATGCCATGCCGAGTGCAAAAATCAGTAAATATGTCGCTGTCAAACTGGGTGCCATTGTCAGACACTATCTTCTTAGGTAGACCATAGCGACATATTATGTTTTTAATCACAAAATCTAATACTTTCTTCGATGTGATCGTGGCTAATGGCTCGGCCTCAGTCCACTTAGTAAAATAATCTACCGCGACCACCGCAAACTGCACTCCTCCTTTTCCCTTGGGCAACTTCCCAATCAGATCAATTCCCCACACTGCAAAAGGCCATGGACTTTGCATTTGCTTCAAAACATTTGGGGGCGCTCTGGGCACTTTAGAAAATCTTTGGCATTTGTCACACTTTTTCACATATTCCATAGAGTCCTCGTTCATAGTAGGCCAAAAAAATCCTTGCCTCAAGATCTTTTTAGATAGACTCTGCCCCTCAGCATGATCTCCACAAAACCCCTCATGCACCTCAGCTAATAAGTTCTTTGACTGGTCGGGCGTTATGCATCTGAGTAGAGGTAAGGAGTATCCTCTCCTATACAACACTCCATCCACCATGGTGTATCTAGCAGCTTGCCTCATAACCTTCCTTGCTTCATTACGACCATCTAGGAGGGTCCCTTGCTCAAGGTAAGCAATGATGGGAGTCATCCAGGTGTCGGCTATCGTAATCGGCATGGCCTCTTGTCTATCAATGCTCGGCTCCGCCAAGTATTCTACTGGTACTATATTTAGAGTTTCGGCATCCTTTGCACTAGCAAGCTTTACTAGAGCATCGGCATTGGAATTCTGCTCCCTTGGTACTAACTTGATGGTATACTCCTCGAACTGGGCTAGCAAATCCTTGGTTTTGTTTAAGTATGCCACCATGCGTAGGCCCCTTGCCTGGTACTCCCCCAATACTTGATAAACCACCAATTGGGAATCACTATTTATCTCCACTGACTGGGCACGTACATCTCTAGCCAGTCGCAAGCCTGGTAAGAGGGCCTCATACTCCGCTTCGTTGTTAGAAGCATTAAATCCGAATCTTAGTGCACAATGAATTCGGTGCTTCTCTGGTGTGACTAGTATAATCCCAACCCCTGAATGGTGCTCATTCGACGATCCATCAACAAAAAGTTGCCAAGTAGGAATTTCTTCTTTTAGCTCAGTAACATTCTCCTGCTGGTCGGGGACCTCAACGATTCGGTACATTCAGCGATGAAATCTGCCAAAGTTTGACCTTTAATAGCAGTCCTCGGTTGGTACTTGATTTCAAATTGGCCTAGGTCAACCGCCCATTTAAGTAGTCGACCAGACGACTCCGGCTTCTGTAAAACTTGGCGAAGAGGCTGGTCAGTAAGGACCTTGATGGGGTGTGCTTGGAAGTATGGCCGCAATTTTCGTGACCCAAGTACCAAGCAGTAAGCCAACTTCTTGATCATAGGGTATCGGGACTCCGCTCCTATCAATCGCTTGCTAATGTAATATACCGGGTGCTGCACCTTATCCTCCTCACGTACTAAGGCAGCACTAACAGCGTGTTCCGTGACTGCTAGATACATGAATAGGTCTTCTCCATCCACTGGCTTAGAAAGAACAGGAGGTTTGGCCAAATGCTCCTTTATCGCCTGGAAGGCTTGTTCACACTCTGCGGTCCACTCAAACTTCTTGCCTCCTTTAAGCAGGTTAAAGAACGGGACGCACTTGTCCGTTGATTTCGAAATGAACCTGCTTAGAGCTGCAATCTGCCCAGTCAAGCTTTGTACATCCTTTATTTTTGTTGGAGACTTCATCTCTATGAGAGCCTTGATCTTCTCTGGGTTTGCCTCTATTCCTCGGGAGTTAACAATAAACCCAAGGAATTTTCCAGAACCCACTCCAAATGAGCACTTGAGGGGGTTTAACCTCATGTTATACTTCCTCAATATTGCAAAGCACTCCTCTAAGTCTCCCACGTGCCCCTCAGCTTCCTTTGACTTCACCAGCATATCGTCTACGTATACCTCCATGCTCTTGCCGATTAAGTCATGAAACATACCATTTACCAAGCGCTGGTAGGTAGCTCCTGCATTCTTCAATCCGAAGGGCATCACTCTATAGCAATACAGCCCTATATCCGTTCGGAAGCTGGTATGCTCTTCATCAGGAGGATGCATGCTGATCTGATTGTACCCCGAATACGCGTCCATGAAGGACAAAGTCTCGTGACCAGAGGTTGCATCTACCAACTGGTCTATTCTCGGTAAAGGAAAGCAATCCTTCGGGCACGCTTTGTTTAGATCAGTAAAATCTACACAAGTCCTCCACTTTCCATTGGGTTTGGGCACCAAGACTGGGTTTGAAACCCAAGCTGGGTAGTATGCCTCTCTAGTAAACCAGTTTTCCTTCAATCGCTCTACCTGCTCCTTAAGAGCCTTTGCTCGATCTTTGTCAAGCAACCTCCTCTTCTGCTGTACCGCTGGATATCTTTCATCCACGTTGAGCACATGGCTGATCACAGTTGGTGAGATACCCACCATATCCTTGTGAGACCAGGCGAAGACATCTTGATTCCTTCGCAAGAATTCTATCAGCTGTACTCTCACCTCAACTTTCAACTTCTTCCCAATCTTGACCCCTCTTGTCGGGTCATTCTCATCTATAGGGACCTCCTCTAACTCCTCGGACGGTCCCACATCACTCTCATAATCCCCAAAGCGAGGATCAATATCTCTTCCCTCGCTTTGGGCAACGCCCTATTTGGTGACTTCATCACTTGATGGGGTCTTCTGCTCTTTTAAACTAGGAGTGCTCTCCTGGCCACACTCCTCCAACATCTCTTCATCGTTCACTACTACAAGACTCTGGTCTACATTCATCTCATCCACCTCCTCTCTTTCAACACACACAATCATGTTGTTCTCCTTGGCACCTTTCTTCGCCTTAGCTATCGAGGCATTATAGCACTCTCTAGCTTCCCTTTGGTCTCCTTGGACGCAGCCTATGCCAGCGCTGGTCGGGAACTTCATAGATAGGTGCCAAATTGAAACTACTGCATGCAAGTTGGTGAGTAGTGGTCGACCAATAAACACATTGTAGGCGGACGGGCAGTCAACAATCAAAAACTCAGTCATCACGGTTTCATGCTTGGGGGCTTCCCCCGTGGTGACTGGTAACTTGATTGTCCCAGCTGGTGACAGTCCCTCTCCAGTAAACCCATAAATGATGTGAGAGCATGGCTTCAAGTCATTGATGGATAGCTTCATCTTTTCAAAAGAGGACTTATAAATAATGTTTACGGAGCTTCCCGTATCAACCAGACATCGTTTCACCTTCATATTAGCTATTTGGACTGTCACAACAAGATGGTCATTGTGAGGATACCTCACGTGTTTAGCATCTTCTTCAGTGAAAGTGGGGGACTCACTTTCATACCTTGGGTTCTTGGATGGTCGCTCCTCCACTGTCATAACCTCGGAGGTGGATGCCGCACCCAACTCATGACGAAGGGTGCGAGCATACCTCTCTCTTGCCTTGTTGCTATCCCCAGCAAGATGTGGTCCTCCACATATTGTATCTAGTGTGAAGTCCACAGGTTCAGGTTGCAAAGGTGGGGACCGTTGCCGCTTGAACCCAGGATTATTGCTGCTCCCCTCTCCCTGGGTCTTCTCTGCCTTATACTTTTTTAGTTTCCCCGACCGGAGGAGAAACTCTATCTCATCCTTAAGGTGATTACACTCATTCGTGTCGTGACCATAGTCTCCATGGAAACAACAGAACTTGTTCTTATCCCTCTTACTCATTTCCTTCTTGATTGGTGGGGGTCTCTGGTAAGGGATCTCCTGATGACTGGCTAGATAGATCTCCGCTCGGGTCGCCGAAAGAGTGGTGTAGTTGGTAAATCGAGGTTCATACTTTGTTGGCTTATCATTCGATCCTGACTTAGCCTTTTTCTCATTGCGGCGGTCAGATCCGTTATTCCCACGTTTCTTACTACTGCCTTGATCATTTTCGCTATCCTTTGGAGTATCATCTGATCCACTTGGGTTGTTCAACCCATTCTCTCCTTTCTCAATGGCATCATCCAACTTCATGTACTTATCTGCCCGGTCCAAAAACTGCTGTAAAGTTGAAATTGGATGGCGGTGGATGCTGTCCCACAAAGGACTTCGATAAATAATACCGGAAGAGATTGCCACCATTTTCCCTTCATCTCCAACTGCGGTAGCCCGATTGGCTTCTCTCATAAACCTTTGAATATAGTTCTTGAGAGACTCATCTTTACCCTACCTAATGTCCACCAAGTGGTTGGCATAAACAGGAGGGGTTCGGGCAGTACTGAACTGCCTGCAGAACTCCTTCCTAAAGCTTTCCCACGATGTGATGGAGTCGGGTTTGAACTTCCAGTACCACTCCTGGGCAGTGTCTGACAAGGTGGTGGGGAAGAATCTGTAGCGGTAGTCATCACTCACCCCCAGCAGCTCCATCTGATCTTCAAACTTTCCAACGTGTCTCACCGGGTCTGCCTTTTCTGTATAAACTGGCAATACCGGCGCTTTGTATTTCCTTGGTGGTTAGGCTGCTCTTATTCTAGCACAAAAAGGGCTACCACTTCTGTGGTCTACCGGATCTACAACTGGTTGTTTTGACAAACTTTGTACTGCCACCGTCAAAGCATCAAGCTGGGCTTGGATGCCCGGGGCTACTGCTGGGGACGCACCCTCGGGATCATTTGGTCGGGCACTCCTATCCGGCGTACCAACATCGAGTATTTCTACTCGACTGGTAGGACGGATTGGCTCCTGCCCTTCGACCGGAACGGTCCTCCTTCTGTCATCAATGACGTCCCTTAGGTCCTTCTGAGCAGTGTTCTTTCCCAACCGGTTGAACACCGTACTCCGAGTCTTCTCAGAAGGTCTACTAGGTGGAGCGTGCTCTTTGCCATTACGCTGGTTGGGATGCCGTGGTGGCTTCCCCGTTTGAGCCAGTTGATCCTCTCCTCCTCGTCGGTTATTATTCTTCTCCTTCGACTGGTTGGTGTGGTGACTGTCAGCTTCATCACGCCCATGTCCATCTTTGAAGTGGGAAGTCTCCTTGCCACGAGGAGCTTTGTTGTGCCCCTGCTCAGAAGGTGTTTTCTTGCTGCCTGACTTATGACTCCCTAACCTGGAAGTCTCTGATCTAGGGCTCCTTGAGGGGGTCTTGGAGTTCCCCCTCTGGGTTGAGGCAGTGCGCGATCGGACTCCCTCTTCCTCATGACCAGGTGGGTTACCACCATTCCTGCCTGGCCTATCAGTTTTCTTATGACCAGCCTCTGTGGTCCTTGCCTCTGGGGTGGGTGTCACCCCAGGCGCAGCTTGAGCATTGGCTCGGGTCAATTGCGTAGCTGCCTCCAGAGCAAGTGCAGCTTCGCGATGTCGATTGTCGGCCTCCTCTTGTTGTCGACGGATCTCCTCGCTCCTAGCGTCCATATCCCGTCTCTGCTTGGCCATTTCCTCAGCAAAGGCCTCCTGCCTAGCATTGAACTGGGCTAGTTCCTCCTGGAACGCGCTCATGGTCTCCTGGAGCTTCTCAACTTCAGGAGCTACATCCTCGAGCACGACCCTAGGCTCATTCTCACGATCTTGAACACTGGGACCCTCTGATCTGGCATGTTCCCTAGAGGTGCTTGCCCTCTTGGAGGCCGCGGTGGTGTTCTTAGGCGCCATATTGCTTCAGGGACTGTCTGTCTTCTCTTCAGGCTCTCAATGAAAGCACCAAAATGTTGACTGTGATTTTAGCCAACGACGTAAGAACGTCAAATACGACAAGCCTTCAAGAGAATTATAAACGACAACAGACAGTTTTTATCAATGAAAGTAAATAACACGAGATTTTATAGTGGTTGAGCCCCGATAATCGGTAATAGCCTAATCCACTTAGAGATTTTATTACTGTGTTCACACTCAAGATCAGATGAACCAGTGTCAACTGAGTTTCTTCAGTGCAAATATTCCAGAATACAAAAAGGGGTTCTCTCAGGAAAAACACACTTTCTCTCTCTAGAACACAGATTAACTCTCAATTTTCCAAAAAAGTCCTTTTACGATCCTCCCAACCCTCTATTTATAGGCCTGGGATTCTCAATGATATCCCCTTTAGCTAGGGATATTTTATTATTCACCTTATATTTATATTACAATAAATGTTTAAAATACAACTGATCCCTAAATTCGAGTGAGGAGTGAGAGATTCCCGGGTGCCTAGACCAATTCTCACTGAAGTCGTTTCGGGGAGTTTGACGTAGTCTCACATGCATGTTGATTACTCCTCCGAGCTTTCTGTGGGCCTAAGGTGGTAAACGCATGGCTCTCCTCAGACCAAAGGCCATGCAAGTTTGGCTTTCCTCGGACCAAGGTGGTCCGAGCCCACTTCCTTTGCTCCTTACCTCGGGCAAGTCCGAGGTAAGCTCCTCCATTACTTGTCCGATCGGACACAATGGCCTCCTCTTCGGTCTAAGGTGGTCCGAACCATCCTCTTTGGCATTTTTACCTCAGTCAAGTCCGAGCCTATTTCCTTCAATCAAGGTCCGATCGGACCTTGTAATCTTCTCCTCGGACCAAGGTGGTCCGAGCCATCTTCTTCATGCCATCTCCTCGGACCAAAATGGTCCAAGGCACCTCTCCCATGGCATGTCCGATCGGACATGACACCCTTCTCCTCGGACCAAAGTGGTTCGAGCCTATCTCTTTCAACCAGGGTCCGATCGGACCTTGTAATCTTCTCCTCGGACCAAGGTGGTCCGAGCCAACCTTCCTCCTTCTTCGCACCTCGGACAAGCCCAATCATACCTCTTCCATGGCATATCCGATCGGCCATTATGTGGCCTTCCCCTTGACTGAAACTTAAGTCCCAAACTTTGGCCTGCACGGGACCTCTTTCCCTTAGTCACTCTCTTTGGACACGTTCGAGCCAATACCTAGGAAACCTTGAGAGGTTTACCTCGGACACACTCGAGCCAAAATATCAAGAGGCTCCTCAAGCTTAGGTCCGATCGGACCTGTTGCTTTTATCCCTTGAACCAAAATCCAAACCCCTCCTTCAATCTTCTTAGACTTGGTTTCAAATCAATCACTAGGGTCTTCAAACTGGGGTCTGAGCCAAGCAACCCTTAGACCAAATATTCTCTTCGGTCGGGTGTATTTGACTTGACTATCTGTCCAATTTCTTAACTGGTGCATTGGGCCACTGCTAAGCCAGATCACCCCACTAACTCATGCCATGTGCTAATTTTATTGCCACATCATTCTTTTCAAATTTTTGCGATAACATTAACTATTATTAAATTATTTTAATATAGAAATTAAAAATTTTATTTAATAAAGGTTTTTACAATTAATAATGATTAATTAAAATTACTACATATCTTATGATAATTTATTTTTTATGTCCCGGTATGCTTGTGATTAATGGTTGTTGACTACAACCATTGATTACAGGGATATTGGCACAGAAATGATAAGTTTAAAGTATTAACAATAAAATAATGAATGATTTTTTTTTTTAATTTGAATAACATTATCTAATAAAACATCATAAAATAACAGAAGATATTATAATATTAACTATTATTAAATTATTTTAATATAGAAATTAAAAATTTTATTTAATAAAAGTTTTTACAATTAATAATGATTAATTAAAATTACTACATATCTTATAATAATTTATTTTTTCTGTCCCGGTATGCTTGTGATTGATGGTTGTTGACTACAACCATCAATTATAGGGATATCGGCACAGAAATGATAAGTTTAAAGTATTAACAATAAAATAATGAATGATTTTTTTTTAATTTGAATAACATTATCTAATAAAACATCATAAAATAACATAAGATATTATTGTTATACCCAGATTTCGAGCCTTGAGAATTGTGATCTCGAAAGTTGGATTCGTCAGATGTGAACTCGTAATGTCTAGAACACATGTCTGCAACCTAGGCATCGAACCTGCAAAGCAGGTGACAACCTCGAAGATGGTAGCCTCGAAGCCCTCACAAGCTCGAAAGACAGACATCGGAGTACGTCTATTCTCGGGTGGCCTCGGATCAGGGGTTCCGAGCCTGACATAAGTATGAGCTCGAAACCATATGATCTCGGGGAAAATATTACAACTCGAAAATCACTAAGAGACTTGAGTAGGCACGGCACCGAAGATGTAGATTGCTAACTTCGAACATCTTAATGAGTCACTTGGAGAGACACAGTCTACATTTATTGTTATAACTTCCCTATAATAAAGGGATATTTATTATTCAGTTATACGCCCCCTGGTCTTCAAGGGACGTTTCCTTGTATATAGGAGTTACAGGATTTTAAAGCCATTAAATTTATTGACATAAAGAATAACTTCCCAGAGAAGTGTGGGATAGTATTCTGAGACTTCCTCTATAAATAGAGAAGTCCTGTACCTTTGAAAATGACCGAAATTTTGTAATCTGGAGAAACTCTGGAGAATTCATTCTTGAAGAATTTCCAGAAAACATCTTAAGTTCTAATAACAAAGACTCGTGGACTAGGCAGAGTTAACTGCTGAACCACGTAAAAAATCCCATTTATTTTATTGTATTTTTCTGGCCATAGCTATTTATTGTTTTCGTGCTCTATATTTACTGTTGATGAAAAACGGCGTCAATAGTTTGGTGCTTTCATTGAGAACCTTAAGCATTCAGTCCCCGAACAAGTTATGGCCTCTAACGATCACAACATTCTTGAAGAAAACTATCCGAGACGCCCTGGGAAACAGCCAATGGTAAACCCGGATGTTGAAGAGAGAAGCGAGTCCTCTGATTCTCGGGGACCACCCGCACTTCCAAGGGATGAGGACATGTATTACAATCCTGAGCGGTACATTCCCATTGTGGAACTTGAAAACCGGCAGCTGAAATAGCAGTTGGCAGAAGCCAACAAGCGGAATGAGGAGTTGACTAGGATAGCCGCAGAGGCGCAGGCGGCTCAACCCCCGCCTCAGCGTGAAAACCAAGCCCCTCCTCCGAGGGACGTGCATGTTCCTCCCCGCAGGCCTCGTGGGCGTCCACGAAAAGATGCTGCCACAAGAAGGCTGGAACACCCTCCGGCACCAGCAGAGCCATCCGCTCCCTCGAGACCCCAGAGAAGTACCCGAGCTAGGGCCCTGGTTAATCCACTTGCAAAGGTACCAGCAGGAACTGAGAACAATCGAGCCCCTACAGAAGCTCGGACTCAAGTCCCTGGAAACACACAGAATGCAACTAACCCATCTCGGGCAAACTCCGGGCCGTCCAGGTCACGAAATGGGTGGCAACCACCGTCACCCATACGATTCCCTCCATCGCCTATAAGATATCCTTCACCTCCTCGCAGGAATGCTCAACTAGTTTGAGATGAAGAGGAAAGACGTGCGGGGAGGATACAAGGGAACAGGGAAGCTTTCCGGGAACGGAGAGGCACCATATCTGAAAAAAGTCAAACGTCCCGGTCTCGCATTGCAGAAACGAGGCGGCATGAAAGAGACCCATCTCGAAATAATCATGCGACAAGCCTTACTAGTGACGACTCTGGAGATACCAGATCAGTCAGTACATGATCGAGGTCGAAAGAATACTGGGAGCCGCAGGAATCGCTCCGACCTGCGGGAACACTTGAATCAGAGTCGGGGTAATGTTAACCCGACAAACCTGGACCTGAGGGATCGCTTAAATAGGCGTAAAGACCCCCTGCGGAGGCGCGAACCTGGAATTATGATCGACGACAACCAATTTCAGGCAAGACCCCTCGCAGACCCGGTCCAGGAAAGAATTGATCAGTTAGATAAGGCCTTCAGGCTTTTGAAAAATGAGCAAGGTCAAGGTTGATATGAAGACTCTGACGAGGAGCTTGAACCATTTGCTCCCCATATTTCCAACACTCCGTTTCCCCAAGGATTTCGGATCCCTCACGTCCCAACGTTTTAGGGAAAGTCTGACCCGTACAGCCATTTGAGTACATTCAATACCATAATGAGAGCAAGTAACGGGGGTTACGAGCTCAGATGCATGTTATTTCCAGCATCACTGACAGGACCAGCCAAAAGCTGGTTCGAAAAATATAGAAGACACTCAATAGCTTCTTGGGATCAGCTGTCTAAAGACTTCAAGAAGCAGTTCAGAGCCTTGATAGGGGTTAGATCTGAGGCATCAACTCTGACTAACGTTCGGCAGCAGCCAGGTGAGACATTGAAAAGTTACCTTACAAGGTTTAACTTGGAAGTTGCCCGTGCTCGAAATGTGGATGACAGCGGTCATCTAATGGCTGTCCAAGCTGGAGTAATGCCAGAAAGTGCTCTCTGGGACGACATGCAGAGAAAACCGGTGAGGTCCCTAATCGAGTTTAATAAACGAGCACAGAGGTTCGTCAATGTAGAGTAAGCGAGGTCGACACTTAATGTGACTTCCCAGCCCGTAACTACAACGATAAATGTAAACTCTGCCTTAACCTCGACGGACCCACCAGCTTCAAAGCCTGCTGCGGAAAACCCTTCCAAGAGAAAAAAGAACGAAGGGAGTAACCCCGAGGCCAAGGGGGGAAAGAAAAAGAAGGGGAGAGATATTTCTCCGTGTACAGAGTGTACACCGAGCTCAACAAGTCTCAGGAGAACATATACCTAGCTAATGAAAACCAGGTCCCCTTGAGGCGTCCAGACCCAATGAGAAATCAGAAGTCCAAGAGGGACTCCAACAAATATTGCCGATTTCACAGGGACACCGGGCATACTACTGATGAATGTAGACAGTTAAAAGATGAGATCGATTATTTCAGAAAATATGTCAAAAACTAGAATACTAATCAGGCGTCTACGAGCCAGAGGGTAGCCGTGCCACAGCCTGCACAAAACAACAATTCCTGAGATAGGGAAGAAGATAGGCCCCCTCCAATTGATGGAGAAGACGTCATAACCATCTTGGGAGGGCCTCATCCCGCGTGCATGGGCAGAAATGCCCAAAAAAGATATGTGAACGAGCTAAAAACTGGGGACGGGTCTCCTTATGAACCCGAACCTAGAGCTCCAAAAAATCAAAAGATTGAATCCCAGCCAATAACCTTCACTGAGGACGACGCGTCCCATGTTCAGTTTCTTCACCATGACCCACTGGTTATCACTCTCCAGCTCGCAAATAAGAGAGTTCACCGGGTTCTCATAGACAATGGGAGCTCGGTTAATATTCTTTATAAAGCCACCTTGGAGAAAATGGGACTCATTCTTCGCGACCTGAAAGCATGTGCAACAACACTGTACGGCTTTTCAGGAGAAGGGACTGCTTGCATGGGATCCATCGAACTCCCCGTAACCTTGGGGAGACTACCCAGTCTCAACAACCAAGATGATGGAGTTCGTAGTAGTAGACCTACCTTCGGCCTACAACGTGCTACTCAGAAGACCCGCCCTGGTTGGGCTGGGGGCAGTCTCGTCTGTAAGGAATCTGGCCGTTAAGTTCCCGACCCCTAGTGGCATCGTAACATTGAAGGGAGATCAGTTGGCTGGAAGGGAATCCTACAACATTTCCTTAAGAGGAAAGAAACAAACGAGCGCACATGCACTCGTCATTGTTCAGAATAAAGATGGGACGGTCTTGGAGATTGATGATGAAATCGATCCGAGGGTTGAGGAGAAAGTTGATCTCAAACTGTTAGAAGAGCTCGAAGAGATCCAACTCGAAGAGTCTGATCCCTCGAAAAAGGTAAAGGTTGGGAAACACCTCCAGGAAGAAACCAAATAGCAACTAATTTGCTTTTTGAAGAGAAACCAGGATATCTTTGCGTGGTCACATTCGGACATGGTTGGAATAAGTCCGAACATAGCGAGCCAAGCACTAAATATCGATAAAAGCTTCCCACCGAAGCAACAAAATCAAAGACAACTGGATGACGACAGAAAAAAGGCACTGAAGGAGGAGGTCGACAGGTTGAAAGCAAACCAGTTCATTAGGGATGCTTTTTATCTTGACTGGGTAGCCAATCTGGTGTTGGTCCCGAAGCCAAATGGGACATGGAGAACATGCATTGACTATTCGGACCTCAACAAAGCTTGTCCAAAGGACTGTTTTCCTTTACCAAGGATTGACTAGCTCGTGGATGCCACGGCATGGCATGGACTGATGTCGTTCATGGATGCCTATTCTGAATATAACCAGATTCCCATGCATGCGCCTGACCAGGAACATACGAGTGTTATAACAGACAAAGGACTATATTGTTACAACGTCATGCCATCCGGGCTCAAAAATGCTGGGGCCACATACCAGTGGCTCGTGACCATGATGTTTTCGGAGCAAATAAGGAACAACATGGAAGTTTATGTTGATGACATGCTAGTCAAGTCTCAACTTAACGATAACCATGTTGACAACCTCGAAGAGTGTTTTTCCGTGCTCCGGAAGTATAACATGAAGCTTAATCCTCATAAATGCTCCTTTGGGGTATCATCTGGAAAATTTCTGGGCTTCATTGTGAACGCACGTGGAATAGAAGCTAACCCAGAAAAGATCCAGGCCCTAATCGACATGCCCTCACCTCGAAGACACAAAGATGTCCAAAGTTTGATCGGCAGGATGGCGCCACTTAGTAGGTTTGTCTCGAAATCTACAGACCGTTGTCTACCGTTTTTTAATCTGTTGAGGGGAGGCAAGAAATTTGAATGGACGGAAGAATGCAAGCTGTCCTTCCAGGAGCTTAAGAAGCACCTTGCAGAAACCCCCATCTTATCAAAACCTATTACGGGAGAAGTACTATACTTGTATCTTGCCACTACCGAACATGCAATAAGTGCAGTGCTCGTGTGAAAGGAGGAGAAGGTACAGAGGCCCGTATATTACATCAGTAAAAGATTACTAGGGGCAGAATCGAGATACCCCTTGATGGAAAAGCTAGCTCTCAGCTTAATTCATTCGTCTCGCAAATTACGACCCTACTTTCAGGCGCACCCCATCCATGTACTAACCGATCAACCGCTGAGGCAAGTCTTGTCTAATCCAGAAGCTTCAGGTCGACTTCTTAAGTGGTCAGTTAAGCTCGGAAAATTCGAGATCACCTACCACCCAAGGACGACCATTAGGGCACAGGCCCTAGCGGACTTTATAGTGGAGTGTACTGGCATGACCAACAATGAAGTTATAACCCCAGCCCACGAGCTGTGGAAACTTTACGTCGATGGGTCATCTAACGAAAATGGATCGGGGGCAGGGGTCATTTTGATTACTCCTGCAGGAAGCAGATTTCATTCTGCATTAAGATTCGACTTCAACGCATCAAATAACGAGGCCGAATACGAGGCTTTACTGGCGGGACTCCGTATAGCCAAAGAGCTCAAAGCTAAGGCCATACATTGCTACAACGACTCACAGCTTGTGGTGAACCAAATTTTGGGAGAATACCAGGCTCGTGGCATGAAAATGGCAGCTTACTTAGAGAAGGAAAAATACGCATTGGAACATTTCAAGTTTTATGCGACGAACAGGTTCCCCGAGAGAAAAAATCAAATGCAGATGCCTTAGCTCGGCTCGCTACTTCCGCCGAGAATGATGAGCTAAATGTTGTGCCAATAGAACACCTCTCGGCACCTAGCATTAACGAGCTAGAGGAGGAAGACGTGTGTATGATTGACTCCAAGCCTGCCTGGATGACCCCGATAGTCGAATATCTCGAGACCGGAGTCCTTCCAAAAGATTGGAACCAGGCTCGAAAGTTAATGTATCAACTTCCCCGTTACACCATTGTGGATGGAAAGCTGTATAGAAGGGGATATTCCATGCCATTACTTCGGTGTGTGACTCCACCCGAAGCTAAGAAGATCATTGAAGAAATTCATGAAGGGTTCTGTGGAGACCATACTGGGGGGCATAGTCTGTCCAAGAAAATCATACGCCAAGGTTATTTTTGGCCTACCATTAAATCGGATTCTTTCGAGTTCGTAAAGAAATGCGATAAATGCCAGAGGTTCGCCACGATTCGTCGAGCTCCACCATCCGAGTTGACCATGATGACTTCCCCATAGCCATTTGCGGTATGGGGAATCGACCTCATAGGCTCTTTTCCAACTGGCAAGGGCGGTGTGAAGTATGATGTAGTTGCCGTAGATTACTTCACAAAGTGGACAGAGGCTGAACCATTAGCAACAATAACTTCCAAAAAGGTCCTTGACTTCGTGGTAAAGAACATCGTATGCCGATATGGGATGCCTAGGAAAATTGTATCCAACAACGGAACCCAGTTCGATAGCGACTTGTTCACCAACTTTTGCGAGAAGAATGGAATAATAAAGAGTTTTTCGTCAGTAGCTCACCCCCAGGCGAATGGCCAGGTCGAAGCTGTAAACAAGACTCTAAAAAGTTCGCTAAAGAAAAAGTTGGAGGAAGCAAAAGGACTATGGCCCGAAGAATTGCCCCAAGTCCTATGGGGATATAGGACTACGGCTCGAACATCAACATGACATACTCCATTGTAACGACCCAAATTCGCTAATAAGGCTTAAGGGCCTTGATTAGCATGCCTGGAGGGCATAATGGAGATTACGTGTGATTTTAGTGATTTAGATGTATAATTATGATTTAAAGCATGTTATATGACTACTTGAGTACTTGAGATGCATGACTATGCGTGTTTGTATGCATGTAGGCCCAGATTAGGGTAGAAGGGCATAATTGTAATTTTGGCCATTAAGGGCATAACTGCTTTGATATATGTGATAATTGTTGAGACCACATTATTATGTGGATATATCTGCGATCTGTGACTCGAGACGATCCTAGTGAGCTAAGTAGCGGAAAAGTCATAGCGGGGATTTATACCCGGCTCGGGGTGAGCTCAGGGGTGTAAATGGGAATTTAGTGGATGAGCTGGAGATTATTGTAACATTGAGGAATGCTACTGGTGATTAATTAGGTATCGGGAATTAAGCGGGAAATAATAGAGACATTCGAGGAAGTAGCGGGAATTAGGTAAAATGACTAAAATGCCCTTAAGTGGACTAAAGGATTAGAGTTAATTGGGAGGGCATAAAGGTCATTTGACTCTTAAGGATGGGTATTAATGAGGTTTTAAGTTAGTGGAATTTATAGAATATCAAGGAAGTCTGAAAAAGAAGGGAAAAGGAAGAGGGAAAACAGATAGAGTTTCTCTAAGTCGGTTTACATTTTCCTTCACCTGTTTCTTGAGAATTTCTGGAGTAAAGCTTAGAGGAGAGCTGGGATAACTTAACATCAAGGATCTTGACCTAAGACTAAGGGATTGACAGAGGTTTAGCAGGGTTTCACCAACACTTGAGGTAAGATTCTAGAGTTCATCCATTTCTGTTTCTGGTTTTTAAGTTGTGGTACTTGAGTTGAATTGAATTGAATGGAACTTTGGGGAATTCAGGCTTAAGGCTGAGGAGTAGCAAGCCAAGGGAGCCTAGGGATAGCTTGTGGGCGAAATTCTATCAAAGGTATGAATTCTAAGCTCTAATTCTGTTGTTCAGCTGGTTTATGTTGGGTTTGGAGTTTGGAGGTGGCTATGGTGGATTTTGAGTTTGTGATTGCATGTGCTTGGGTTTTATATGTTTAGGGTGCTTGGGATGAGTGGAGTGTGGTCATGAGGTTGTTTTTAAGTTTGGGTAAGAGTTGGAAGAGGTTTGGTTGAGGTTGGCTCGAGAAAATCGCATAAAGGAAAAATTTGGTGTTGGGCTGTCTGTGACTAGCGCTACAGCGCTAGCCTTTGGGCGCTGTAGCGCTAGGCCATTTTACTGGAAGGGTTTTGGTTTCTGTCTGTAGCGCTATAGCGCCCTCCCAAGAGCGCTGTAGCGCTACCCTGCCTTCTGAAGGGGATTTTAGGGTAATTTGCAAGGGTTTTTGACCTAAGGTTTGGGGTTTGGTTCCACCACCTTGTTTGGTGGAACTAGGACATCCCGGGGGCTCGGGATTGGCCCCGGGGCTAGGTTTTGAACTTGAGGGTTGGTGTTGACTTTGGCCATGATTGTGTTTAGGTGAGCGCTAGGGCTCGAGTGGGATCGTGCTCAAGGTGTCGAGGGATTAAAGCTATTGAATTGAAAGGTAAGAAAACTGCACCCGAATGTATGGTTGTGAAAGGGACTAAGTGCTCCCGAAATTTGTACTGTGTCATCGTTGGTATTATGCCAAGGGACACGTGTAAGCAGTCTAAGAGTACCGTTCATGAGTTTAGCGCACGGAGCGCGAATTGGCCATTGAGTGCCGGAAATAATAGGATAACAGAGGGAGCTGCCTGTGAGCGCTAGCCCTGGTTATCGTCTGTGCATTATGTATTTGAGCTGAGATGTTTAGTATATGAAATACTTGATTGATGATACACTTGAGTTGATGAGATGCTATACGTGTAATTGATTTGTTACTAGTTGTTCATGCTCTGTTGTTTCTGTGTTTTCTTGCTGGGCCTTGGCTCACGGGTGCTTCGTGGTTTAGGTAAGGGCAAGGGCAAGCTGGACCAGGCCTGAGGTGGAGAGCTCCGAGGTGAAATGTACATAGCCAGCCGTTCGATCACCACGGTCGAGGAGTGTGTCAGGACAGAGATTACCTAACAGCTCGCTTTTGCCTTAGTATGGCCAGTCGATGTATCTAAACGTTGTAACTTTAGTAAATGGCTTTTAAACTGTCAATTTTGGGATCCCATGTACGTAAACAATGTTTAGTAATGAAAACGTACTTTTAAGACCAAAACACTTTTAACCCTAGTTCCTCCACCATTTCAGTATCATGCTTTTACTTAAATGACTTGCTTACCAAGTCTGGCACTTTATAAACACACAGTGTAACGGTCTTGGCTATCCAGGGCGTTACATCCATTCTCTCTGGCATACGGTTGCGAAGCTATGTTGCCTATCAAGGTCGAGATACCTACAATTCGAACTCACGCTTATGAACAAAGCTCGAACCACACTCAGCTCAAAGAAACCTTAGACTTGATCGAAGAGAAAAGAAACGAAGCTCAGCTGAGGAACGCTGCCTACCAGCAACGAGCTACCAGGTACTTCAACAAGAGGGTTCGAGATCGAAAGTTCAGTGTGGGAGATCTGGTGCTGAGGCGTGTATTTTTGGCAACGCGAGATCCAACAGCTGGCGTGCTCGGGCCAAATTGGGAAGGACCATACCAGATAGATTCAGTCATCCGACCCAGTGCCTACAAGCTAGCGAGATTGGATGGGAGCCTAATACCGCGAGCATGGAATGGCGAACACCTAAGACCTTACTATTAATAGTGTAGGAAGGATGTCGCCTGTAACCATGCTTGTCCATTTGTACTGTTTTGCCTACTCTTGGATTTTATTAAATAAAGAGTTATTTCGTCTGATATAATTTATTTTTGCAATCTCTCTTAATCTAATAACCTATGGTCACATTCATAGGATATTAAGGGGGCATCATTGGTATATATATAAATACCACCAGCATGAAAAATAAATTGAGATATACAAAAAACATAAGTGTTTGGATATGCGGGCTAAGACAATTTGGATATAACCAAATTATTAAAAACTTAAGTGTTTGGATGTAACCAAATGCGCGAGCTAAGGTAGTTTGGATAAAACCAAATTATCAAAAACATATAAGTGTATGGATTACAAACCAATCACAACCTTAAAAGGTTTGGAACAAACCAGCTAAAACTAATCGACGATAAGTTGGAACATAAACCTACTTCGAGATAAGTCGAGATCGAGGCTGGAGTATCTTATAAAAAATAGTTTCAAACTCATAACCTCGGAGAGATAACCGAGGACGAGAAAAAGTAACTAAACAATAAGATATAACTAAACCATTTGCATTACACACCATACAAGTACTTTTGGGTTCATGGTTAAAGTAATATCCGACCTTGATGAATAACGAGATCGGAAGCAGATAATTCGAGCAAACGGTGCATGAATGCATTGAGCCTCGAGCCTAAATCCAAACTATGTTTGTACGAATAAATAAACATACGTGATTCTTTAATATAAAATGTGCAAAATATTTCATACCAAGAAATGAAAAGCATGAGTATTAAAAGAAAAGAAAAAGAAATTGTATCAGCCCTACGGGCATAAAATAAAACAATTATAAAAATAAAGGGACGCAGCCCCGAGATGAGATTCAAGAAGGAGCAGTCTCCTTAGCCTTCTCAGCACCAGCAGCACTAGACTCCTCAGGACGAATAGCATGACTATCCTTCTGGGCAGCCTCGTTAGCGGCCTCCCGAGCAGCCTCCTCCGCCTCAAGCCGAGCATTCCACTTATCTAGGAGCTTTTCCTCAAGAGGGCCTAGGAAGCTGGTATCGAGGTCGTCGTTATTGGCCCAAATTCTGTACATTGCCAGATTGACCGCCTGGTCCTTTTTCTCTTTGTACTCGGCAAGGAGGCGAGCCTTTTCACCTTTAATTATATCAAAAGTGGCGGCCTTGTCTTCTTCGAGCTTTTTATTAGCCTCTTGGAGCCGAGTGTTCTCCTTCTCAAGCTCCGCGAGCCTAGCATTCTGCTTCTCAAGCTCCGCGAGCCTAGCATTTTGCTTCTCAAGCTCGGATGCCTTGGCCTTAAGCTCCTCAGCTCCTGCCTCAAGCTTTGCATTTACTGCCCTTAGTTCATCACTCAGTTTGAGTTGAGGATCCTTCGCCTCCTGAGCATAGGATTTGCTCGAATGGATCTCGTTGTTCAACTTATAGTTGAGCTGGGCAGAAACAGCAAGAGTCTGGCATACAAAAAAAAATCATCATTAGCACTCGGATCGTCTATAAATATAGCTAAAGGCAAAGAAAAAAAAAAGAGAAAAGTTACCGCGGCGGCAAGCTCGATACTCTTCTCGTAGAGGGCGGTGCAGTCTCGGGCGTTGTTAAAAAATTTCCATTGGGGAGCATCAAAACTGCTAAAGCTCTGGCCCACTCGGGACAAGACGTCTGAGCCCAGTGTAGCCCCATGAGATCCAACGGCATTGTCAATTACATACTCCTCAACGTGAGTAGAAACTGACAACTTGTGGGTTCGGGAAGCAGAGTGTTTTTTGGGAGGAGGACCGAGCGTTGAGTGAACAAGGATGGGAGGATGGATCTCGACCGTGGTGGATGCCCCGACCTGCGGAGTCGGTTCCACAGCGGAGCTTGTGGCAGGCAGAGCTAGTGGGGGAGGTGGCATCTTTTCAGTCCTCTTAAGGACCTTGGCAGGCCGGTCTATTTTTCGCGACCCCCTGGGGCGCTTGCTCCTCTTGGCCTCGCCACTCTCAAGAATACTGTCAAGATTGGAGTCCATCTTACCTACACAGTCACACCGCAGTAGAGTCAACAAAAAAGAAAGGAATATATAAAAAGTAACTCAACATCACACTAGTATGCAAAGTGATAAAATGGGCAAGTGGAGAAAAACCTAACTGGAACTCTCCGTCGAGCTTGAGCTCGGAGACCAAGAAATTACCCCATCTTCAGAAGAGGCGGGGGGAGTACCTTCCCTATATGTAGACGTCAACCTCGAAAGGTCCCTATAGTCATTAGTTCCGTATTGGACGGCTATTCCGTTCCATACCTCGTTCAGGCTATACATAGTATCGTATTGCCCGAGCCAGCTATCGAACCTATGAACTCGTTCATCTACCCAAGTTCACACATAGAAGTGGTTCCTATCGTCCTCGCACAACACTAACCTATCGGTTTTGTGTTTTAGTAAGGTGGGGGACCACATTTTCGAGCTTAGGATGACTGTACCTTGATCATCCGAGCATGAGCTCGAGGCTTCATCGTTGGCCTTATTCCCCGATTGTGGGCTCCTTCGGCGAACTGGAGGCAGGGGCCTCACCTCTCTTCTCGGGGGAAGGATACCTGTTGGCAAGGGCACGAGCTCCCAGCGATCATATTTTTTGTTAGACCAGTCCGAGGTGGACTGGCCATCTCCCAAGAGCCCACAAGCTCGAAGTTTACCTTCATGCAAAAGGTATGAGAGTGATCTCCTGCCATAAGGGAGTTGGAGCAGGGTCTCCCTACGCTCCTTCATCTTGTCAGAAGGAGTGGGATGATGATAGTTGGCTGGAAAATAAAATACAACTCAACTAAGTGCAAGCCTATAGACAAAAGTTCGAGCACAGAGATAAAGGAGGTTGGGGTACTTACGGATCCGTCTGAAGGAATAGCATCGTGACGGAGATAGGCTATCCCTCCAGAAGAAGGCCTTCTTAAAATCAGGAGGATGATTAGGAAGATCCTCAAACATCTTTTTCTCCTTCAGGTAGCTCGAAAGGTAATAAAAGCCATCTCCTCCCCGAGCTCGGGAGGGATTTCTTTTCAAACAGAAAAGATACAAGATCTCTTCTGGCGTGGGTCCTTCCCACTTTAGCTCGCAGTAAATCGACTTCAGGGCAGATAGAACTCTGTAGGAATTAGTGTTGAGCTGGAATGGAGCCAACCCAACGAAGTCTATGAAGTCCTTGAAGAAAGACTTCAAAGGCAGTATCGCTCCTGCCTTCATATGTTCCTGGCTCCAAGCCGCATACCTCAGCTTGTTGTCAGGATTTCCATCTCCTGGGGCGCGGCAGCTTCGCTCTTGGGAGGTAGGAGCTCAACACCTTAGCGAGCTTGACAGTCTTATACCATGAAAGGCCAAGATATCATTTATCTGACCTAGCGAGGTAATTGAGTTCCAGTAGTGCTCGGCCTCGAAAAATTCTCTCCTTGGCTGCAAGGTAGAAGGCTCCCCCATCAGTGAGAATTGAAGCTCTCCCGGGTTGTATGCGATCGTCACCTTTAACCTAGGATCAAGGGGGATCGGTCTGGGCCCTGAACCAGATTCTAGATTGTAATGACCCAACTACTCTAGACTTTTGGACCATTAACGAAAACTAAACATACTAATCCTTAATAAAACTTACATTGTGAAAATACCATAACTTTATTAGGAAACTTGTAAAAATAAGAGTTACTTACATAAATTGTCAAGTAGGATATGGGATCCCATTGTCTTTAAAAACAAAACATAATTTAAAATAAAAAGGAGTTACATAACAAGTGCGGAAAATACATGTAAAACCATAAAAACAAGACTACATCCTCGAAAATCGAACTCTCGACTCCTTGAATCCATTCATCACCGATACACATCCCCCAAGCATCCACGAACCTTACCACCGCTATAGCTATTTTCCTGCACATATAAACAAAAAGGAATGAGCCTAATGCCCAGCAAGGAAAATCTAACACATAGTTCATATACATAAATTTCATAAGAAACATAAAAACATAACATAACATTATACTTATATCATACACATACTATAATGGCCATTATTACTTGGGGTCCCATAGACTAAACAAGTCATATGCCCATGAGATTAGTGGGGTCCTACTAGCTAAGCAGGTCATATGCCCATAATCTATTTGGGGTCTTGTTAGTCATATGGGTCATATGCCCAAGCCTACAAACATACATATCATAACACTTATCATAACATAAGAAACATAAGATAACATATAAAACATATAACATATGAATTTCTATCCTATTTTCCTTACCAAAGTTACCGGGATAAGAGGACATCGTTGGGACTTTGGAACACTCCTAATAACCATTATGAAAGGGTGAGTCTATAGAAGAAAAAGAGAAATGAAAGGAATGGAATGACTAAACCTTTGAGAAACATACTTACCAAAACCTTATGTGCAAGTTCTTAGATTTCCTAACCAAAATAAGAATAAGGTTAGAAGACTGAGTAGAAGACTATGAGAAAGAAAATAACATAATACCAATGAACTAGAGTGGGAAATACCTTGAAGACTTGTAAGACCAATCTAAACCTCAACCGAAATGCTATGAAACCTTACTTCCCCAAGTGTTTGATAAGCTTATGATGATCAAGCTTATGATTTCCCCACCCAAGTGTTTAACTCTCACACTCACCTAGCAACTTGCAGCCTCTGAACTTAGAGCAAAAGATGAATAATGGCTAGGTACTAGGTCCTATTTATAGAGTTTAGGAATGAAAGGATCTTAATTTCACTTGAATAAAAATAATGGCTTTTTAGGTAAAAATAATTTGAATAATCGTTCAGCAGAGGCTGAAGACTCGTTCAAAAAGGTGCTGGACTTATCAAGAGGTTTAATGGCTGAATGGAAAAAGAATTCAAAAACTTTCAAAATAAGCTGAGAGGGGCGATATATCGCCCCCTGTAGGCGATATATCGCCTGGGCCAGTATGCCCAAGGCAGTTGTGCATCGTTTCGTGTTTTCCGTATCTACGTGCTGCGATATATCGCCCCCTATAGCTGCGATATATCGGCACACGCTGATTATTTAAACACGAAATTACACATTTTTAGCTAAGTTTGAATGGAGTAAACAGCCTTGACTAAGCCCTTAAACGTATTCAAAGCTGCTGACTGACCTTAGAGCATTCAAACTTTACCCTTATTAAATTTAATCCTCAAAATACTTAATCCTTAATCACCCATTCATAACATGTGCTTAAAATCCTATTGGTCCTTATCTAAACCATATAGTATAATAAATATTATCCTTAATATCAGCCATATTAATCAAACCTTAGGTTAACATTAATATTCTTAAACTATAGGTTAAACTTAGAAAATCTACAAGTACTACTATGAGTGTCCAAATAATTCCCGGTCTGAACCAAAAATCCACAGTCATAAAGATAATACTATTAATACTATAATACTACTATCTAACTAGCTAAGTAAAGTTCTTGAACTCTACATAGATAAAGCTCCTCTCAAAGGATTCTTCTCTTCTTTTCTATGACCTCGACAACTTGGCGGCGATAGTGAGCTCAGATTTCTTCCTGTTCGCGCGCGAGGTCGTATTCACGAATCAGACGTTGGTTCCGAGAAAACAGCGATTCTGGGCTCGGAGCTTTTGGCGAGTATGGAATGGCAAGCAGCGACCCCCACCGTCTTTCCAGATTCTGTGACATCTAGCGAGAAAGAAAAAATGGTGAGGGCCATGCATGCAAGGAGTCAAGAAAGCGACCTTGGTGAGGCAAGCTCGGAAGTGCTTAGGTACGAGATGAGCTCGATCCTAGAAACCCGATTAGGGGTCAGAACGTGTATTCTACGAGAAAAAGGAGGGAAGTGGATCTAATTTTTGAGAATCCCGAAATATCAGGGAAAAATATGACGGTTATTAAAAAATGGTAGTCTTGGGTATCGTGCATTCTTTAAAACCAAGATTTTGTACCCAATATCTTGGTGTGCAAGATACGTTTTTTAACTTTTGGAAACCCAAAAAAAAGAAACCATTTTTGGTTTTCTTCTACATACAAATTGGATTTAGAACCAGCAATGGGAAAACCTAAACCTGAATACCTATTGGTCAAAGCGTCCTAGTATATCAAACTACAAAATGAACCAGTGCATTTCCAAAAACAAAAAAGGAGGCCAGAAGCTGATAAAAAAAATATGTATATATTAGATACTTACACAATGAAGGCGACGGTTGCAGAGAACTCGTTGATTGAATAAGAGGTTGCAGGTATGATCTCACGGTCTCGAACAAGTTGGCGGTCCTTTGTTTCTTTGGCCGAGAGAACATGTAACACCAAACACTTTTTGGGCACCTCTGGTTTTCTCTTCTCTTTTTTCTATTCTACTGGTAAACGTAGAAATGAGGGGAAGAAGATGACTGAGGCCTTATATATAGGCTACCAGAAATGATAATAGAAGGAATGATCTGGACCATTGGTCAAGATTCTTATCAAATCTGACGGTCAGGGACAGATGACAAGATGGCGCCGAAAAGGTGGCAGGTGAACGATCGTGGGCAGGTTTCCAAGGCACTCAAGTACCTTGAGTGGGCAATACCCAGCTGGCACGTGTCCATATTTGAACGTGTGTGATGATGAAGTTCCCGAGAAAAGTAGTTCAAAAGTTTCCTTCTCATAGGATTCGAACAAATACTTTTGAGGGGGCAAAATGTTATACCCAGATTTCGAGCCTTGAGAATTGTGATCTCGAAAGCTGGATTCGTCAGATGTGAACTCGTAATGTCTAGAACACGTGTCTGCAACCTAGGCACCGAACTTGCAAAGCAGGTGACAACCTCGAAGATGGTAGCCTCGAAGCCCTCACAAGCTCGAAAGACAGACATCGGAGTACGTCTATTCTCGGGTGGCCTCGGATCAGGGGTTCCAAGCTTGACATAAGTATGAGCTCAAAACCATATGATCTCGGGGAAAATATTACAACTCGAAAATCACTAAGAGACCTGAGTAGGCACGACACCGAAGATGTAGATTGCTAACTTCGAACATCTTAATGAGTAACTTGGAGAGACACAGTCTACATTTATTGTTATAACTTCCCTATAATAAAGGGATATTTATTATTCAGTTATACGCCCCATGGTCTTCAGGGGACGTTTCCTTGTATATAGGAGTTACAGGCTTTTAAAGCCATTAAATTTATTGACATAAAGAATAACTTCCCAGAGACGTGTGGGATAGCATTCTGAGACTTCCTCTATAAATAGAGAAGTCATGTACCTTTGAAAAGGACCGAAATTTTGTAATCTAGAGAGACTCTGGAGAATTCATTCTTGAAGAATTTCCAAAAAACATCTTAAGTTTTAATAACAAAGACTCGTGGACTAGGCAGAGTTAACTGCTGAACCACGTAAAAAATCCCATTTGTTTTATTGTATTTTTCTGGCCATAACTATTTATTGTTTTCGTGCTCTATATTTACTGTTGATGAAAAAGGACGTCAGCAATTATAATATTGCATAAGATTAGAAAATTATAACAAATTTTTTTGTTATCCATTCCTATTCACATTACTAAAACTCACATACTCTTGTAACACTTTAGATGGCGATTGACAAGACTTGGACAATATTGAGAAATCATGCTTGTCAAGAATATTGGAATGGTCTACAATATTTTTTGAGGATGTCCTCGGAATATAAGGATTCTGATGGAAGAATTAGGTGTTCGTGTGTCAAATGCATAAATAATAGGCTTGAAATTTTACCTGTTGTCGAAGCACATGTATTCGATAAGGGATTTTATCAAGGTTATGAGAGGTGGACTTATCATGGGGAAGCGAAACTAGATGTTGTTGATGAGGTAGTTGATGATGATGAAGTTGACGAGATGATTCCCATAGTGGAGGACTTCCTCTTACCGACAACTGAGCAAGTAGACAATAGTGGCGCAAGACAATATTACGACGAGTTATTTGAGGAGATTGAAGCTGAGTTGTATCCTGGATGTGATTGGATTTCTTCCCTTAACTTCTTAGCTAAGCTATTACATTTGAAAGTTAGAGGGAAGATTCCTAACAACATATTCGATGAATTATTGAAGTTGTTAAAGCTTTCCTTTTCGAAGGAAAATAAAATTCCATCAACGTACTACGAGGCTAAAAAGAGATTGAAGAAATTAGGGTTGGGATACGAGTCGATTCATGTGTGCCAATATGATTGATGTTTATTTTACAAAGAGCATGCAAACAAAGAGGAATGTCCAATTTGCGGAACTAGTCGATGGGTTACTTTTGAAAAACTAAAGGAAAAAAGGTGCCGCATAAGGTGATGCGTTACTTTCCATTGACACCCCGGTTGAAAAGACTATACAGCTCAAGGCTTACAGCGAAGGACATGCTATGGCACCATACTGGGAAATCGAAAGATGATGGAGTGATGCGACACCTGGTGGATGGGACAGTGTGGAAGAACTTTGACGTCAATCATCCTGCTTTTGCAAGTGATCCTAGGAATGTTTGTTTAGGCTTAGCTGCTGATGGATTTAATCCATTTGGCAACATGAATCTAGCATACAACATGTGGCCTGTGGTGTTGGCGAACTATAATCTTCCACCTTGGTTATGTATGAAAGAAAAAAATTTGATGCTGACCATCCTTATTCCTGGTCCAAAATCACCGGGTAAGGACATAGATGTATTTCTAAGACCATTGGTGGATGAGTTGAAGGAGTTGTGGGCTAACGGAGTTGTTACAAGAGATAGTACGACCAACACTATGTTCAAGCTGCGTGCAGCCCTTTTATGGACAGTCAATGATTTTCCAGCTCGAAGTAGTTTGTCTGGATGGAGTGGTCAGGGATACAAAGCTTGTCCCACATGTAATGAAGACACATCTTCCATTCGAGTGATCGGTAAGACATCTTATGTTGGTTACAGAAGATTCTTTCCCAGTACACATCGAATGAGAAGGGACACTGAGTTCGATGGCCAAATTGAGAGAAGACGTCCTTTGAAGCGATTTACTTGTGAGGAAATATTAGAACAAGTGAATAACCTTCCACCCCAAGTTCCTGGAAAACACTTGTAGTTTGGAGGTGTGAAACATAGAAGAGTTGCGGAAGACAGAAATTGGAGGAAAAAAAGCATCTTCTACGAGCTTGATTATTGGTGTACAAACATTTTAAAACATAACATTGATGTCATGCATGTCGAAAAAAATCTGTGTGATAGTCTCCTCGACACAATCTTGGACAATGATAAGTTTAAGGACACCACTAATGCAAGATATGATTTCAAGAAGATGAGAGCAAGGGAATCATTGTGGATTTATGAAGATGAGAATGGAAAGTTGATGAAGCCGCATGCTTCTTACGTGTTAACTCCTGCTCAGAGACAACAATTTTGTCAATTTATTAAAGAAGTGAAATTTCCAGATGGCTTTTGTTCAAATTTGAAGAAAAAAGTAATCAAGAATGAAACAAACATCATTGGGTTGAAATCCCACGATTGTCATGTTATAATGGAACGATTATTGTCAGTGGGTGTTCGCAAGTTTCTCCCAAAAGATATATCGACCACCATTTCTGAACTATGTAGTTTTTTCAGGCAAGTATGTTCGAGGACTATAAATGTTATAGATATGAAGGAAGCACAAAAAGACCTTGTTCTGATATTGTGCAAGATGGAGTTGATTTTTCCTCCGACTTTTTTTGATATAATGATTTACTTGGTCTTACATTTGCCTGAAGAAGCAATTTTGGGTGGACCGGTATTTACGAGGTGGATGTATCCTTTTAAAGGTACATGAAAAAATTGAAGAACTACGTGGGAAATGAAGCTCGTCCTGAAAGGTCGATAGCTGAAGGCTATGTCGCTAATGAGGCTATGACATTTTGTTCGATGTATTTCAAAGGGGTTGAAACAAAATTTAACCGTCTTGATCGCAATGAAGATGAGGTGTATGTCCCACGACACCTTACTGTGTTTCAATCTCAATGTCGTCCCCTGACAAAGGGAACTCTCAAGCCTCTCGACCTTGCGACTCGTGAAATGGTTGAATGGTTCATTCTTGACAATTCACCCGAAATTCAGGATTACTTAGAGTAAGTTTATTCCCTTTAAAGTGAAATTTATGTTCATTCCAAATGATTTTATCTAATATAGTCAAAGCATTCAAATTTACAGCGAACACCTAGTAGAGATCAAACTGAAATACCCAGATGGTGATCATAATCTTTTACACAAGAAAAATTTTCGCCAGTGGTTTCATAAGAAGGTAAAATTGAGATTATTTTTAAACCTTTATTGTTGTAATGATATTTTTATCATTCTAATATAGGTTTATTAATTTATTTAGATATATGACTTGCACAAACTTGGATCTTTAGAGAATGGTGATGAGTTGCTAGCTTTAGCATCTGGGTCAGATCACTTGGCAACCTACTACGAAGGTTGTATTGTTAACGGTGTTCGATTTATCGCTTATGACCGAGATCAAAAGCGCACCACACAAAATAGTGGAGTGTCTGTTGCGGGAACTGAAGGTTTTAACTATTATGGCACGCTTCAAGAAGTACTGGTCTTATCTTTCACTGGTGCATATTCAGTTGCATTGTTTAGGTGTAAATGGTTTAACACTGATCCAAGCAAGAAGAAAACAATCACTGAAAATAATATCACTAGTATAAACGTCAGTAGCGAATGGTACAAAGATTAGCCTTATATACTTGCTAGCCAAGCTAAGCAAGTATTCTATCTCGATGATCTACTTAGAGGCCGACACTGGAAAATTGTTGAGGATGTCAATCATCGTCAAATTTGGGACATCAAGGATGATGAAGCTGATGCAGATGTTGATGTTGTACATGACGGAAGCTCATCAAATTTTGTGTTGACCGTGGATCTCGGTCAGTTGGTTATGGAATCTCATGAACCTGCAACATATATTGGCACTATACAAAATTCACCTGCTGATCAATTGGATGATAATTTCATAAATGACGACTTAGGTGAAGAAGAAGATGAATTGCTAGTTGATATTTGTGAAGATGATGTTAATCATGTGTCTTCGATTGATGTTAATTTAATTAATGATGAAAGTGATAGTGATTATTCTACATAGGTTTTATATTTTTGTAATAAAGACAATTGTTTAAAATATAATATATGGGACTTGTAATCATTTTGTTCATTTCCATTGGTGATATTTGATACTAACTAATAATTTAATACTAACTAATAATTTTTGTTCCTAAGTACAATGTCAACAGATATAGCCACCTCTCACGACGGAGATGGTGGAGGTCTAGACCCGCCAGATCCTAGTAGAGTACCCTCTTCATGCGAGTCAGGTTAATAATAATTTTCAAATTTTGCTCATAGCTTGAAAGTCAAGCTCAACGAATGTTTAATATATATTAATATTTCAAATTTTGGTTATTGTTGAAAATGTGGATAGCTGAAGTGCCGAGAAGAAAGGGTCGTGGCCTGGCTAATAACATACCACTTGCAATTTGAAGGCGAAATGCCGGGAAACCACTAGATCTTTAGCTTGATCCTAGGATGGACAAAGTGGTTGGCTTGGAGGACCAAGCTTTTGTCCGCGAGATAGGCCTCCAAGTCACCTTGTTGTTGCCAGGACATTACTTGGATTTTGTTGATGTACCTCAACAATTTAAGGAACGAGTCGTACAAAAGATGAAGGTAAAAATTTAGAACAAGTCTTGTGGTATAAATTTTTTATTAAAATCATTTACAAACTAAACTAACGTGTTATTTTTTAATGTAGCATTTTTATAATGTTGATGGTCATCCAGAACCCGAGAGAGTTATGAAAACTATCTACACAGAGATGCGTAAAAGATATTATGAGAGAAAGAACATCAGACATACTCACTTCAAAAAATATTACTCTAATCCAGAAGATTTGCAGAGTGTTTTAGTTGCCCCACCTGACCATTGCACCAAGGAGAGTTGGAAAGATATTGTTCAGTTGTTTTTTAGCCCAAAATTTATTGCGCGATCCAACCAAAACAAGAAAAACAGAAAAGAAATGAAGTATACATCGACGCAAGGCACAAAATCGATGGCAGCTAAGCGTCACCAATTTGTAAGTAAAAATATTAATTTAATTTAACACAATTTTACATTCTAACTTCCTATCTCTACATTTGTATAGGTGAACCCTGATGAACATGTCATTGATACTTGGAAAGATAGCCATTTGAGAAAATCGACAAAAGTTTTTGTCAACGACACAGCTCGAGAAACTTTTGTAAGTTTAAAATTTTGTGTTATTATTTTCATTAAACTATGTTACTGATGTGTTTCTAACACTTTTTATGAACAGGAAAAAATAACGGAAGAGCTTGAGAGGGCACGACTTCAAAGCCAGTCTCAAGGATCGACGAAGGGATCTGAAACTGGATCTGCTGCTGATTCCTCGTCGATCGATCAATACGAGATTATGAGTAAAGTACTTGGGGAGAGGTCTGACTTTCAAAGAGGAGTAGGTTACAGCAAATGCAAAGGGAAAAAATCAGCTTCCAGCTCCACAAGTCAAAGTCAGTCATAGGCCCAACCTGCTCATACACCTCATGAAGACATGGCTACTATGGCGGAAATGATGAAGTCAATGCGTGAAGAGATCCGGATGTTGAAATCTCAACAAGGTCCATCTGGTAATCCTCAGCATACCAGTACAAAAACTGAGTCGCGGTTTGAAAGCCTTCTGCAACGATATTTACCATCACAACCTGAAGGTGGTATATCTTCTCAAAGTCCACCTCCTTGGTCGATGCCACAACAACAACAACATTTTTATCCACCTCAACAGAATTATCCAAACATGTATGGACGCTCCTCCCAGTCCCCTCCTTTTTATTACCACGACGTCCCTGCAGGATCTCAGACGTCACATCCTAGGCGTCGTGACTTCGGGGATTCATCGCAGCAGCAGCATCCACAGCAGATGTATGGTCAATTTGTGAGTTCGTCGCAGCAACAAAGGTATGGTCAGTTTAAGAGTTTATTGCATCAGTCTCCCTCGGTGTGACCACATACTCGACAATTTAGATTATTTTCGCAGCAGCACTCTCCACAAGCACCACAGTTTGCTTCACCACCATTGTCGCGCCCTATTACTAGTGATCAAGATATTGACCTTAATGAATATTTTACACCTGGTTGGCCCGATCAAAACAATAATAATTAGATTACGTTTTTTAATTATATTAAGACAATTGAAATTTTATTATGTTTATTTTATAATTAGTTCATATGTAATTAAAATGAGACAATTGATATTTTTATTATGTTAATTTTATGATTAATTATAATGCTATTTTTGTTTGATGAATATTAATTGTGTTATTAATTAAAATTTATGTTAAATATTATTATTTTTAAATAAGTATTATATGTATATTTATTAAGAAATAAAATAAAATTAATTATTATATTTTATTATCGGCGGATTAATAGAGGCGGAACCTGCTGGTATTAAACGAGTCAAACGAGGTTGACAGTGTTATACATTACCTGTGGAGTCCCGCCTCCATTAATCCGCCGGTATTAATATAATACCAACGGGTGTGTCAGTCGGTCGGTAATTGTGTTAATACCAATCGATTATTACCGGCGGACACACCATTTATTACCGGCGGAATCCTCTGCCGGTAATACTAATTTTTTTTGTAGTGATGTGGTTTATAATGATGATAATTTACTTTAAGCAACATGAGTTATGGTACTTGATAATGTAATAATCACTTCAGGTTAATGTGATTTGGGTTAAACATACTTAAATTTTTGGGAAAACGTAGTGCTCTCAAACCCCAGATAAAAAGAAAATCATCAAGATATATTTATTCTCAGTGGACATGTGCTCATTCATTGATTGTTTATGCTCTTTATGAGAATTTAACTATGCAATTCTTCATTAATTTAGTAGCATAGATTTGTTAAGGGTGGTTCATTCAGAATGTCGAGACCATCTTTCCAGTTCTTGAGTTTATAAAATTATTTATGTGGATATTCATATCATTTCTTTCAAGTTCGATTTTTTCTGGCCATAATATTCCTATGTCTAAGCATATAACATATCTATACATATTACATGAAATACTTAATAATAATCACACTCACAGTCACGATATTTTAATTATTTCTTGATTTTATTTGCTCTATATTCTCTTTTCTTATTTGCAGCTTTAGTAAGTTGTAGTTGCCTTCCTTGCTAGTTACGTGATTGATTTTGTATTCACTTGTTATATTATTTATGTATATATTTATTTTAGTTTTGATCTAGCTACCTGTAGTGCACCAAATATTTTTTTTAGTTATTAAATTTTTTGTGTTTTATTTTATTTAAGTGTTAAGTATGATGAATTGTTTTATTTAAATATTGTTTATTTTTATTTAATTGTTGTCTGTTGTATTTAATGATTTGTTATTTTATTTAATTGTCATAATTGTTGGTAGCATTTTTGTGAAATTAATTGTTAAATGATATGTAATTATTTTTATTTTTAAAATGTGATTATGTGAGATTTGGTTGAATGCTCTAAGATGCATGGTAGGTAGTGATGCACCCTAGTGATTGAGTATGTGCATGTGCATGGTTGCATGGTGTGCATGCAATAGTTTTCTACACATTAATTTCCTTTTTATTGGTTTATTTATTTTTATTTAATTAAGGGATTTAAAAAGAAAATAAAAAGAAAGGGAAATAAAGAGGCTTGTGTTCACACAAGAAAAATATTGGAAAACAAATGGTGAGAAATGACAGAGTTGTCATTTTTTTGAATTCCCGTAACCTTAGACCCAGCCTAAGTAAAATGGGTATAACATGGGCTGTAGATATCCAATTTAGACACAACTGGTACTGTTAGAAAGCTAATAAAATTATCTACATTTTCTGTGATTATCATTTTTCCTAAAAAGTAGCAGAAACGGGTCAAAACCCAGTCCCAAGTCTCAGCACCCTAGAGTTACGAGAATAGTATTATTTCCTTTATTAGCCATGGACAGCCAAGGAAGACAAGAGAGGAATTAGTGTGTTGTCAATTATAAAATGGATTGATTGGCTGAGTATATTTTTTTAATTGAATTATATTTTGATTTAGGGAAAATAAAGGAAAATGATAATTATATTTTCCTTAGCTAGGTTTTGATGATTGAGGCATTTAAATAGAAAATAAGAAAGAGATTGAAGGCTCATTTGGCTTGGTGGCTGCCGTGTGCTTAGAGAGAAGGGAGAGGGAGAGCTCGTGAGTTCTAGAGAGAGAGAGGTGGAGAAGAAGAACGTGAAGGAGAAGAGAATGAGAAGAAAGAAGAGGCCAAGGCTAGGGATCCTAAGGTATGGGTTAAGGTTCATAGCATTATATTTTGTCTCCTCTACATCTTGATTCTAAGCAAGGAAAAATGATGGTGATGATTGGTTTGGATTTGTTGCAAGAGGGTTGGAGGCTAGTGTTCGAAATCCCTAGGGTAAGTATTTGGGTTCATAGTGATGTTAATTTCTACCTCTTCTTGAATCTAAGATCATTTTTTTTCTTTTCTTCATGTGGGTTTCGAAACCCTAGGCTTGAACAAGTGGTGGCCATAGTTTGGGTTATTGTCACTATTGTCCTTGAGTTATAGCAAGAGAGGTTATGGGAACTTTTTTGTCTTATGGTTATTGTTTTTATCTTTGGTTTCTTGTGGTTTGAAGAATATTGTTTGAGAATGGTGATTCATTGTGTTGTTCTCCTTTGATATATTAGATGATTAATCTTATTGAAATGTGGTGTTGATGATATGTTGTTTAAAGATCTTCTATGATTTGATGATGGGTATGTTTTTGCTTAAAGACTCTATGTGAAAATATACAAATGTTTTAAATTGTGATCTATAAAAATGATGATGAATATCTCTTTTAAAAATAACATGAAATGATTTGATTATTTTGACTATTGGGATTTCGGCCTAAAGGTGATATTCAAAAGCATGATGGTTATTTTTTTTTTTTATGTTTAATGTCAATTTAATCTTAGAGATCATGATAGGTTGTGGCAAGATCTTGTATGAAGTTATGATGGTTTTGTTCTTTGGAATAATTGCATGGTAATAATATATTGAGAGTATATTTAACACAAGATCAAGGGTGGTTATTTGTTCATGACTTGTGAATAAGTTTCAAGGTGATTGATGAATTATTGTATGCTCATGGTGTGATTAAAATGGTTAAAGAGGTTAGAAGCATGCTAGGGTTTGTGTTGGAATATTGTGCATAAATAAGCATGAATTTTGTGAATATAATCAAAAGAATGAATTTTATGATTAAATGTGCTTGCTGTTTTTTGTGCAAAAATGATGTTGTTTATGATGAGAATAATGTTTTTAGTGCTTAAATAAAATTTGCAAGTGTTTTGATGTTTTAAGAAATTTAATGGGAAATTTAATTATGCCTTGAAATGATATTTTGTGTAAATAAATACCTACATATTTTTTTTTTATATTTTTGAGAAAGTATGATTTTTTTTTTTTAAATAAGGATGGTGATTTTAATGATAAATTTGATTGCTGGAATTTTGTTTAAAAATGTAAAGTGTGTTTCAATAAAATGAATTTGATTGATATTTTGAAATAAATAAATAACCTAAACAATGGTAAAACTTAAAAGTGATATTTTTTTAATATAATATGAGTGCTTATTTTACAAGTTATGATTTTCTTTAATTGGATTAAGAAAAATATTGGATTTAATTCACTTGTGATTTTTAAATAATGGCTGAAAGTTTAGTTTAAAAAGTTTTAAATAGTTATTTAATTTTCACATATGAATTTGTGTTACATAAAATTAAGTATTTAAAATAATTCAAACAAAATATATTTTTCCCACACTTAAAATTATTATTTTTCTCACATCAAAATATGAGATTCTATTAACTTAAATTAAATTGTTATTTTCTAAGGAGACATGATAATCATAGGTATTTTCTTTTTTTAAATAATTTCCAAGCCTTTGCTTTTCTTTGTAATTTAAAAATAATAAATGAGTCTTTTATATATTTTTAATGGCTAAATAAAATTATTTTTATAAAATAAAAAGAATTTCTTGGGAGATTTAATCAACCTAGTAACTTTAAGAAGATAAACAATGGTAAACAAAACATGCTACAAGTCTATTATTTTTAAAACGATAGAAGTAAGACGCATGAAATTGTCGTTTTAAACGCCACATTTACACAACCTTCCCACGTATGCATGTTACATGCAAATTCACTTTTACGTCCAAAATTATGTCTATTATGCAACCATGTAGGTTTTATAGAAAGATCATGCATGCAATATAGGTAGAATGAGCATTATTCTTTTATGACCTTATGTGTAATTAAGCATATTTGTATGTTGTGTGTAACTCCTACCATGTGTGCATGGCCCATGCACACATGAGTTATATGAGAGGGAAAAATAGTAATTATGTGAAGCTAAGAAATGTCGTTTTGATTATGGTATAGGCTCGTTGAGAAGTTGTGGTTTTACTTAGCTTGGACCTGAGGTAAGGAAGTTAGATATAATTTATGATTGTTTATGCTATGAATGGTAAGACTGTTTGTATGAATGAAAATGTTATGAGTTATGAAATGCTATAATGTGATGATATGTTGGCTTGTATGAATGCTGTATGATATGAATGGATGTTAGCGTGATGAACGCGACACATCAAATAAAGAGGTTACTAAGGATATGAAGACGTAAACGAGTTATATGTAATGATTGTTAGCATGTTGAACGCGACTCAACAAATGGGTTACTAAGGATGTGAAGACGTAACCCGAGTTACTAAGGATATAAAGACGTAACTCCAAGGGCGGACGCGCCGAGGTTATTCAAGGACCAGAGACTCCTGTTTGTCTCAAAGGGTGACATGGACAAGTTAGCGGGTCATGTTCACAAGGAATTGTTTATGATTATGTTATGATGTTTGGTGATGATTATGATTATGATTATGCTATGATGTTTGGTGATGATTATGATTTTGTTATTATGTTATGATGTTTATGATATGATGGTGGCATTAAGTTGACGTGAATATGTTTATGTATATGATATTGATGCCAATTTTATGATGATGCTATGATGTATAAAAATGAATGATAGTGTTTGTAATTTGTTGTGTCTTACTTGCTTGTTGTTTGTACTTCATTACTGGGCTTTTAGCTCACCCTCTTACTTTCCCTTCCAGGTAGCAAATAGGTTTCTCTGTGTCACGCAGGGTGATGTGGGGAGTTCTGTCGTCCTGGTGTGTATGGCGTGGGGCATCCTATGGACGAGAAACGATCAACTTTAAACGCCAATTTTTAAATAATGTTATGTTTATTGGGATTTTCTTAAAATTTTCAGTGGGACTTAAACTTTTGTTTGTTTTAGAACTTTGCATAAAACTGATATTTTCCTTTTTAAACTTTTGGGCCCAACTTGCATGTTTTAAGCGAGACCCCACTGAAACCTTTATAATAAGTGGCTTTCTATTATAAACCATTGAAAATGTGAATGTTTTATTAAGTACTAGTTAAGGGCGTTTTACACTACCGTACCCAAGCTTTTTTGCATTTTCACTTTGTTATTTATTTTGGCTTTAGTTAATGGATTTGCTCTGCAACTTTGCCCATAATTTTGGGTTTGTTGTGTAGGCTATGCTTTTTTATTAATGAAGTGCTAATGCTTTCTTCTTGGAGGTTGATCGGTTCATACAAAAAAAAAACATATCTGGACTACAAAGTACAATTAAACATCAAACTTTGAGCCATTTAAGTTTTTCCTTTTTAGACTACTTTTATTTGAGATAGTTTCCTGGTTGCAAGAGTTGTATTTCCTTTTTCTTTTTTAAATTAGGACTCCTAATTAAAGGCCATTGATGTTGATAGTTTACTAATTGGTATGTAATTTTTCTTTCATTTTAGTGGCTTCATTGGATTTTAAATTGGAAGGAAACTTTATTTGCAACAGTTTGCAAGAGGTATGTTCTCTTACTTTTGTTTTTGTTATAATATTATGCAAATGTTAGAAGAGTTTGAATATCTTAGATATTCATCCATAGTGAAGTAGGTCCTGAGATTATTATTGTGTGTTGCGGTGATAACGGAATGTTGAGAACTTGTGTCTTAGTGAAGTGGGATCTGAGAAATTTGTGTGCTGCGGCAAGATAAGGAAGAAAACTTGTGTGTTGTTTGAATATTTTGAATTGATAATGGTAGATGGTTGGTTAATAATATGAGAGGAATGCTTTATGATTTTATGTAGAATTATCTATTATTATCTTATAATTAACTTGTGTTTGGTTGATTGGTTTTGTTATTGGTAGATTAATTAGATTGTTAAGAGTATACACATGTATGTTTATTTATTTTGATTTTTGTTTTAATTTTTCATAGACACATAAGAAAAATTATGAATGTGATTCTATTTTCATTTTAGTGGCTCAATAAAATTTCAAATTGGAAAGAAACTTTATTTGAAATTGTTTGGAGTTTGAGTAATTAATTTTCATTTATATTGATGGACTAATTTGATGATTCTTACTGTATAATATTTTGGAGCCGTAAAAATCGTATTTGTTTGTCAATTATTTTCTTTTCTATTTGAACTTTTTATTCAATGTTAATTAGTGCATAATTTATTCATTGTTATTTTTATATTGATTGTGTTCTTGTTGCCATTTACGGCCCAAAAGCAGGAACTAAGAAGAATAAAAGCCATGAAAACGGCTTTCTTTAATGTTATTTGAAAACCTAAAATGGGCAGTTTGGTAAGTCGTGCATTTTTTTTTGTTTATCTCACATGTTAGAAGGAATTGAGAATTGATTTGTTTAAAGGTGTTTTTGAGTTTACCATGTGAATAAAAAATTGTAGGGAAAATTCTCTTATGTTTCAGGCGAACATAGTATGAATTATGAAAACAATGAATTTTTCAAATTTATGGATTATTTTTATTGCTTGTATAATGTTGAAGTTTGAATTTCACCATATATGTTTAAGTTGGCACTCCTTATTTGAACAAGGATATTGATCTTGTTGTTGAGCTTTAGATCAAGTCATATATATACTTATGTGATGAAGTGTGTGTATCCAAGGAAAAGGAAGAACAGAGAAGTAGTATTTGTGGTTATCCTATTAAGGTAATACAAGTGTGTTTATAACTGTTCTATTAAAGTTATATTATGTTATTGCTAAAACTAAAAAAAAAAAAGTAGTGTTTGAGTTTGCTCTTATGTTTTCCTGATGATTTGATAGAAAATAATTGTTCCTTACGAACTATTTTTTGAACTGACAAACTATTTATCATGGACCTTTGATTCTTTGAATCTGAATTATTATGGTTCATAGAATAAAAATTGGACAAAATTGATCTCTTGTAGTAATATTTTCATGTTAATATGAGTTGTTCATTTGAAGCTTAAATTATAATGCATGCTAGTTGTTTTCCAAAGCATATATTTTTGTATGTCGGGGAGGTATTAATTCATCATGTTTAATTACTTCCACGGTCCAAGTTACATAAAACTAAAGATGTGAAGCAAATACCTTTTTTAGACTCTATCTAGATTTATTAGGATTCTATATCTATGCTTGTTTCACTATTTTTTTTTATTGTGATTAATTTAAATGTGGCAGATTCTTCTGCCATGTTGAATTATCTCAATTTCTTTGTATGCTTGGTTGATATTTCAGATTGTTAAGGCTCAAGCTCAATTATATTTAGGGTATCTCAATTGTCTTATAATATTGATCTTTTGTCTTGCACTATAATTTTAAGGTGAATGTTGAAAAAGTAGAGAGAAGTGACATTCTAAACATTTCTAAAATCTGATTTTTTTCTATTGATTTTCCCAACCCGCATTTTTCTTTTTGAAAGGTTCCAAGCTACATTATTGTGCTAGTTCCTTAACTATTCAGGTTACATAATGGTTAATTTGAGTATCATGGAGAAGAACTTTTAGTTAAACTTTTCTCATGAATAAGAGGGGAAATAAAAAATATATTTAATTTTAATGGATTTATAAATTTCATACCTTTGTATTCTTCGTAGCATACTATTATTTAGAAGTTATTTGTGCACAATACCATATTAGAAATTCCTAGTTTTTTTATTCTAATTGTAGAATGCTTCTTTTTTTTCTTTCTGTAACATGTGTTCATGAGCTGATATGCATGCACTCATCCACAACTGTCCATGATTATGTGCTAGCACAAACTCAAAAGTGCATCTAGATCATTTTTATTGTTCTGTTTACTTAGAAATTTCAAGTTTCATGAATTTTATGTTATTTTCCAATTCAATATAGGGCTGATCAAAATAAGGGACCACTCATGTCATATGAATAAATAGGATGTTTTTTTAATGCATAAGAACATTTGTATCTAAATAAGAAAAAAATTCATTTAACAATAAAGATTTGAATGCATAACGCAAGTTTGGAGACATGGAATTGTAGATGAAGGTGATACTATATTTGGTTTGAAGTATATATAGTATAAATGATTTGGATGCACGATTCATCTTCTATTATTTAATTTTTAATTGTTCTGTCTAGGAGTCGAGTGACCTGAATTTTTTTTTACTTTGGTTCTTACTTTGATTCTTGCATTGAGCAAGATTGTTATCATCATTCTTTTCGGAGGGATTCTCTTTAAATTTAGTGACTAGAATAGTTGAACTTTGACATAAATTTAATTTATGGTGATTGGTATTTACTGGTTATATGCTCCCAATATTATCTTAAGTCATAGCTAGTTTCAATGTCTTCGATTGGGTATAAGACTTTTGGTTTGTGTATGTGTAATTATAAGAGGAACAAGAAAAGAGAACGGGACTGCATTTTTAATGTCATTGATGGGGGATTTTTCTATAGATTTGGAGCTTGACTAGGATTTGATTTATGAATTTGTCTTGCAGATATTGGATCATGGAATCTGTATTTTCAACGGGAACAAGGATACAGAATAAAATGAGGAATCACAAATGACCCAATGTTCACGGAAGGCATCTATGATTGTGATTGGTTTTAATCAAGGAATATACTAATAATATGGAGCAATATTCATGGTTTACTTTTTGTGTATCTTGCTATGTTTTTGTTTTTCATTTTTGAAGTAAAAGATGTTCATGATTATAGAACTTTATTATGTGTGCTTTCAAACTTAAGTTAAAACTAAGGTTTGAATTAGTTATTGTTTAATGTAATACTTATGGTTTATCAATCTATTTAATATTACATTTTGTGATTAATTTTGATATTTTTTTATCCAAATATGATAATAAAAACCTTTTAATTAAAAAAAAAACTTATAATTATTCTTACACAACACAATTAAAAATCTATTATCTAGACTAAAATAGCAAAATTTTATTACTGGACCTCTGTTATGGTATTTATGGATGTTTTGGATACATATTATAAGTGTAACAAAACGTTATGATTTATATAATATAACAAACTAAAAACGCTATCAAAATACTCAATTATAACAGTTGAAAAGTGTTATGCAAAAAGTTTAAGATTAAGCTTCAAATTTATAACCAATTACTCTAACTAAACGTTATTATTTTAATATGATAGCAACTAAAAATGCGTTATTGAATACTTTATGATAACATCGAACATAACGTTCGAAAACTGTTATAGAAAAGACGGGACTTTTAATAACATGGGATATGTTAACGTTTTGAGAAGTGTTATGAATACTTCCGGTTAGCAGTTTTTAAGTGTTATGAATACTGTTTTTTCTTGTAGTGGTATCCACATCAAGTACAACAATCACCTCAATATAATTGGATATTCATATGCAAATTGGGTGTGTTGCCCCGACGATTGAAGGTCTGTCGCTGCCTACTATGTGTATCTTGGAGAAACTCTAGTCTCTTGCTCATCCAAAAAGCAAGTGGTTGTGTCTCGCTCAAGCATGGAGTCCGAATACAGAGCACTAGCCCATGTTGCAGCAGAAATATCGCGGATTCAAGGATTTCTTCAAGAACTTGGGCTGTCTTTGTCCACTGTCCCTGTCACTTGGTGAGACAATCTCAACGCTAGTGCTCTCGCCTCCAATCCCGTATATCATGCCCGAACAAAACACATTGAGTTGGATATCCACTTTGTTCTAGATAAAGTTATGCATAATAAGCTTGAAGTCAGGTTTATACCATCACATGACCAAATAACAGATTGGTTAACTAAAAGCCTAACCCCAGCTAGATTTCAATTTCTCGAAGACAAACTTGGCGTTGCTCCCTCACCTCTGCGTTTGAGAGGGGATGTTGAGAAATAGAATTCAGGTCAATTGTGTATAACAGAATCGTGGTCCTAAGCGTAACCATTCCCTGTTACCACTAAATTCGTTGTACTAAAATATCTTTCTGTTGTGATTTTGTAAAGGTTATTAGAATATTCCGTATATGTTTCGATTGCCCTTTGTGGCTCTTTGTATTATTTAACCGTGTATTTATATAGCCAGCTACACTAGCTAATTTGAGTTGAGTATTATTCATTGCTACTCCTCATTTTCTTCCTTCTTTTCCTATTGTATCTGTTTTCAAATTGTAATTACTTATAAATTTCTATTGTTATGTTTGTCAAAACAGTTAGTAATTACACAAAAAAATAGTATTATCTAATAAATAATATTTAAAATTGATAGTAATTAGTAATTACACTATGTAATTACACTCAATTCTTATGGGGCTATGAGAATTAGAGAGTGTAATTGAGACCCTTCAATTACCTCAAACATAGTTAATGTAAAATTACATAATCAGACAAATACGTCAAATTAAGTAATTACTCCGAATTATACTCAATTCCAATTACAGAATGACTTTCCAAACACACCCAATTGTCAAATTAATATTGAAATGTTAAAAAAAATTGTTTATTTTTTTTATAAATAAAAGTGTAAATTTGGCATTTTAAATACCATTTTATTTTTGAATAAATAAAATTTTTACCCCTGAACTATTACCACTACCTTATTGTGCCCCATAAATTTTTTATGTTGTTTTAAATTCTCCTGAACCATTACCTTTACATTATTGTGTCAATTCTATTAGTTTTTATCATACATGATTAACTAAGTGATGATTTGACACTTTAGGCATTGACGTGGCATTGTCACATCACTGCCATGTGTATAATTAAAAAAAAATTTAAAAATTAAAATTATATTAAAAAATAAAAAATAATTTAAAAATGATAAAATCTATTTTTACTTCTTTTATTGTTTTTTTACTTATTTAAAGATAAAAAATAATTTAAAAATTGTAGAAATTAAAAAGAAATACATTTTAATAAGAAAAAAAATCTCATAAATAATATAATTATAGTATGATTATAATTTTAGGGAAAAACTTTTGGAAGAGGAGTTAAAATTATATAGACTAAAACTGACCAAAAGATTTGAGAATGACTCCAATTAATATCGCCATCGTCGTTCTTTGTAGGATTAATCCTGGTTGTTTTGCATAAAAATTATGTCATCTCTTTTCCGAACGACTAAATCAGTAAATATTGTGCACACAAGTCGTTCTTTATATATATATATATATATATATATATATATAAATAGTCGTTCGGTTTAATATATTCAAATGCATGACTTATATGAGTCGCACCTTACACGTTTTTCGTAACTTAAGTTGTTCAAACTAATAAATCAAATTATCAGTTTGCTACTGATTCATGTCACACACAAGTCATTTTTTGTAATATTTAAGTCGTTTGGTTTTATAAAAATTATTTATCCGCGACTTACAATGATGATGAAGAACTGGACACTTGCAATGGTCATTATTCTTTAACCATGGCTTGTTCGAGAATATTGAAGATACACTTGTCGTCTACCATATCTTCCATCTTTAGTTAAGAAAGCTTTGTCTTACATCTTGAGTTAAAAATTATCTAACAATTGCAACTGAAATAGTAATATGGCAAATCATAAAATAATTTTTATTAGCTTTCTATTCGTCAACTCCCCTGGTGAAATAAAATTGACTTACAAGTTTGTTTTTTATAGTTTGTGTTTCTTTTTTCTTCTTTCTTCGGTTCTTCTTCCTTCTTTTCGTTATTCTTCGTTTGATCGCACTTCTTTGTTATTCTCGCATTGTCTGACCACCTTAAAGTGATATGAGGCTAAGGTAAGTTGCAAAAATATAAAGTTTTAGATTTATATATATATATAGGTATATAGGTGCATTTTTAATGGTTACTACCAATGGATGATTACTTTAATATTAACCATTAGATTAAGATCAATCATCCATATTTATAGTTATTAATTAATATTTCTAAAAATAAATTTTGATTTTTTTTCAAAATTTTGGAATGGTTACCTGATGAAAAACGTGTATTTATTATGAAAATATAATATTGTAAGCTTTTCATTTTTCAAATGCATGTTAATTTCTAAATATAGCTAGTGTCTCTCATTGGTTGGAAACACAATTAATTATGGCAAAAAACAAAAAAAAACTAAATTCGAAATTAATGTAGAAAAAAAATATTTACCTGTTGGTGACTTGATATACCAAGTCATTATGTTGTCACATAATCATAATTGTTAGTATCAATCTATGGGTAGTAACTATTGAGAAATCTTCCGTATATATATATATATATATATATATATATATATTGGTAAATGGTCACAATTGTAGGTTCTGTATATCTTCGACTACGTTGGGCGACATTTGAGTTAGGTAGTTTGAGAAAAACCATAACATACAGAGAATATGTTAGGATTGAAATTCCGTTTTTCTGAATAAATTACCAAGTAATGAACAACTTACATTACAAAGATGGGTTAAATATACAATATGATAAATCAGACAGAGATACTAATAGTTCAGATTTAAATCAGTAATCACAAGAACAATAAAAAATCAACATAAGAGATTTTTACATGGTTCGGTTACCATAGTCCATGGAGCCACACTCAGAGAAGAAACTCATTAGTAATGAACACATACAAAAACAATGTCTTATACACAATTAAACTCCTTCTATATTGTTGTCGCACTCTTTTGTATCACACCACCAATCTCGTTTCTGCAATAGTCGTCAATGCTTCACTCGAACTCCTTTCGATGGTGATTGACTGCTTTCTTCCTCCCGAAGAAAGACTTGCTTGGCTCGTCTCCTGAAGACCTTGATGCTTTCTTCCTCCCAAAGAAAGACTTTGAACAGCTCTCCTCCCGAAGACTATATAAGTATCCACAATGAAAATTACACCTTAAATCCTAAAGTGTATCAATAAAATGTGCAACATGCACTACAACACAAGACTAAGTATTTCCACTCTTAATCTCACACAAATACAAATTTCACTCTTCAATAATAATAAAACAATATGGATTGTGAAGAAGTGAATTTCCCTAGCTGCAAAGACTCCTATTTATAGCAGGCAGAAGACCTCCTTTCGTAGCTCACAAAATCAGGGAAGAATATCCCTATAAGGAAAGTGTTTCTGTCGGATGTGTTAGCTACCCAATATGCTCAACCAGCTAGACAATCTGACAGCTCAGCATGTACTTGGACAGACTAAGAAAGGGAACACTACTAGAAAAATGGGTTTTCCCGACATTTTTTAACCGTCGCTATTGAGAAACGATGACATTCGACTAACTGTCGTATTTCCCTATGTCGGCGTAGGGGTAGCAACGTCGACAATTAAAAACTATCGCTGTTGCTGGCAACGCCGATAGTTATTAGCTGTCGTCATTTCTGGAAACGCCGACACTTATTAGCTACCGTCGTTGCAGGCAACGCTGACAGTTAATAACTATCGTGGTTGGCTCTCTATGGCGACAATTTTTAACTATCGTTGAAAATCGTACCAGAAATAAATAAAAAATTGCTTAAAAAGTCTCCACACCATTCAGTAATCCTTAAGCTTCAATAGCATAAAAGAAATGTAGAAAAAAAAATACAACAAAGGTTATCCTTAACCTGAGCCACTTATATTAAAAAATAAATTGTGTGTAAACATAGAATATTTAATCATGAGTAAAAGATAATGAATGTATCCCCTAAAATAAAAGTGTGTACCCCTAAAATAAAAGTGTGTACGAGTATGAAAAAAAGAAAAAGAAAAAAATAGTACAACTTCACAAAAGAACTCAAAAACACAAGTTGTTGTGGAAATTTGACATCATGAACATAGTGTGCAACATCACTCACTAACTCCCGCAAAAATTTAACATTCTATATGAAATCAGAACTATATTCCAAAATGACTATTAAGAAATAAGTTTTGAACATAAATATAAAAATAATTAAATGGGCGTGGGAAAAATGTAGAGTACTGCTCTCTGTTTTCAACTTTTTCTATTCATTGTACACTGGTTTTCATCTTATCCTTAAGCTTGAGAAGCTTCTCATGGAAGTGGTTTACAGTTGTCTGCTCATCTATTTTCATATATCGTTCCTTGGATAAGTCTAACCATGGCTGGATGTTAGGATCATGGAGAACTCTGTTCCTGCATCCGCCAAAAAGCACCAAGAAATTCCTAAAATCGAGAGAGAAGTTATCGCTGCGTACCATATAGACACAACAGAATTTTTTCCAATCTTCAAAGCATATCAAAGTGTGCTCAAAACCATTATAAAAATAAACTTGTTTAAATGATACAACCAGGCTAATTAAGGCTACCAAAGATGTTAGCCATTGCTAACTGTTTGCACTTCTTGAGTATCCTCAATAAAGTATATATATATATTTCAAATGATGATCCAAACAAGATCTGATCAATCATATATACTTGTGGCAATTAAACAAGTAATAAAGAAATATAAATTATTAGATCAATTACATATATAAATTTCAGATTATCAGCGTCTTCAACAAACAAGATCATCGATTTCAACATAAAATTTTAAGATCAAATATAGAACAATACATAATATATATATAATCATATGCAAATTGAACAACAGAACAAAACAACAAAATAACAAAAATCAACAAAGATAGAGTGAATCGTCAACCTAAATCTGAAAAACAGAGAGAGAGAGAGAGAGAAAGTAGTCATAGAATCCTCAGGAATTCAATTAAGAAAAAGTATAAAAGCATAGAAGAGAGCGCCCATAGTAATTACCAGGAATACATTCATAGTTATGAAAACAATGATATAACACATAATTAAATAATCTAAAAAAAATTGACAGAGTTTCCTCTGCAAATACATCATATCCAATTTAGAATACGAACTAAATTCATAGGAATTAAACAAACAAAACTAATATAACACATAATTATCATGGCTAAATTTAAAACGGACACCACTTCCCCTATATTTGTAACCTAACCATCTGTCAATACCATGGTTTAAAAAAGCGTTTGAGGCTTAAAAATGCCTAGGCGTGCGTTGAGGCTTAAAAATGCTTTTTTAAACCTTGGTCAATACCACTTCAAATAATTCAATTAATTCAAACAACATGCAATTTTTCTTCCTTATATCTCCCCCAACACACAATTATATATATATATATATCACAGAACCTACTTCACTAAGACATGCAAGTTCTCAACCTTCCGTTATCACCGCAGCACACAATTATAATCTCATAACCTACTTCACTATGGATTAATATTTAAGATATTCAAACTCCTCTAACGTACACTTGTATCATATTAAAAAGAGTAAAAAATTATACCAACTCATCACATACCAACTAGTGTGATACACAATCACATTACATACCAACTCATCATAGTATCAATTGATGAATTGGCTTGGCATTTGAAAACATATAGGCATATTATATATTAAAAAAGCTGTGCAGAAACATAAATCTTACAAAGCTCGTGATAATTATCATATTAATGTTTATAAATATCCCCAATTTAATCATCATAAGGATTTTAGAAAATATATGACTTAATATTACGGGAATTTATGACACTTGGTATACCAACATATATTAAAAACAAATATATGAGCACATCAAGTCCCATAATCACCAACATAAAATAAGTATGACCATTCTTTAACATCACAGGCGAAAAAATAATAATTCAAAGTAACATAATGAACCATATCAGAAAAAAAAATATATATATATAAGTCAACTACATTTAATAGGCAATAGGCATCGAAAACTAGAATTCATGTGATAAAACAAAGAAGTGCATATGCAATATATACGTGTTATCCCTCAAAAATCCAGGGACGACGTGGCGAATGAGAAAGTGGCACGTGGCATCACAAATCATGGAAACCCGACGAAATATTGAAAAAAGACTAATGAGCAAAAAAGATAGGTCCAGGACCTATAGAGAAGTCGACCAGGCCAAAACCCCTAGGGATGGTCGGCTTGACCTGCTCAAGAGCCACATGGGTGGTCGGCCCACCCTATTCTTCATAGGGTGGTCAGCCTAAACTCCCAAATACACTTCGCTGGATAAAGTTCACGCTCGTTCAAGCTGAAGTCAACAGGCCTAGCACCCAAGCTCTAAAGGGTCATCGGGCCTAGCACCTAAGTCTCATAGACCAACCAAGACTTAGCGTTTTCCCGAAGGTTTCAATTGTTCATTGTCAACCACGATCCAGAGAAATAATGAGAAGGTCCATGATCTCATAATCTTGGGGAGGTGGACACGTATCTCCACTACCCAATAATCGTGTACCAAACCATGATCCCAGTATTATTGATCATGTAACAACCCTTGAGTACTATAAATAAAGGACTCAGGGCTTCATAAAAGGGACTTCTTCTTTTTCAATCTTTCTAGGAACGAGTTTGAGAGAGATATTTTCTGGAGAGAAATTATGGGCAAATTAGTAACGAGTGAATACTTCGGTTCATTCGTGTAATTGTCTATCGAGAGATTCAATACATGTTATCCCTAAAAAATCCAGAGATGATGTGGCAAATGAGAAAGTGGCACGTGGCATCACAAATCAGGGAAAAATGACGAAGTATTGAAAAATTACCAATGAGAAAAAATATAGGACCAGGACCTATAGGGAAGTCGACCAGGCCTAAACCCCTTAAGGGTGGTCGGCCTGGCCCTAGCCCCTTAGGGGTGGTCGGCCTGGCCCTAGCCCCTTAGGGGTGGTCGGCCTGACATGCTCAAGAACCACCTGGGTGGTCGGCCTACACTCCCAAAGATGCTTCACTGGGTAAAACTCACACTCGTTCAAACTAGGATCAACATGCCTAACACCCAGTAGATCAGCAGGTTTAGCACCCAGAGGGTCATCAGGCCTAGCACCCAAGCTCTGAAGGATCATCGGGCCTAGCACCTAAGTTTCATAGACCAATCGAGACTTAGCATTTTCCCAGAGGTTTCAATTGTGCATTGTCTACCACGATCTAGAGAAACAACGAGAAGACTCACGATCTCATAATCATGGGGAGGTGGACACGTATCTCCACTACCTAATAATCGTGTACCAAACTAAGATCCCAGTATTACTAATCATGTAACAGCTCTTGGGTACTATAAATAAAGGACCCAGGGTTTCATTGATGGGGATCGGACGGATGTTTTGGGGAGAAAATCTGGGCAAATTAGCAACGAGTGAATACTTCTGTTCATCAGTGTAATTGTCTATCAAGTAATTCAATACTAAAAACTAAGTGGATTAGGGTATTACTGTTCATCAGAATAGGGCTAAACCACTATAAAATTGTAGTGCACCAAATTTTTTTTTTTTAGATTATTTAAATTTTGTGATTTATTTGATTTAAATGTTAAGTGTGATGAATTGTTTTATTTAAGTGTTGTTATTTTATTTGGTTGATTATTTGTTTTATTTGATTGTTTGTTATTTTATTTAATTGTTAGAAATGTTTTGGTTAATTAATTTAATAAGTGAATAATTGTGTAACATGTTATTTTACTATTAGTGTTACATTTTAATTAAGTGTGACAAATGAGGTAATTATGTGAGCTATGGTGGAATGCACTAAGGTGCATGATAGATAGTAATGCACCCTAGTGATTTAGTGTGTGCTAGTGCATGGTAGCATGGTGCACATGTGTAGATTTTTCTACACATTTTATACTTCCTTATTTTAGATTTTAATTGGGTTAATTTATTTATAAAAAATAAAAATAAAAAAAAAGGGGAGAAGAGTGTTGGGCGTGTGATCTAGTGGGAAAGGAAGGATTTCCTTAAAATGATAAAAATAAAAAATTGAAGACCATAATTATTTTGGGGATAGGCATGATCATTTTGTTCCTTTATATCTTTTTAAAATAAAGAGGAATTAAGAGAAAATAAATGGGAAATGGAAACTTACCTTATTGTGTTAGGGGAGACTTTATGGGAGGATTTTTGATAAAAGGGTTATGAAAGGAGAGAAGAGCCATTGCTCTTGTGTGTGGCTGCCGTGACCTAGAGAGAGAGAGAGAGAGTGGCGTGTAGAGAGAGAGAGAGAGAGATGAAGAAAGAAAGAAAGGAAGAAGGAAGGAGAAGGCGAGGAGGAGCCCCTCCTAGAGTATGTCTTCTTGTTTTCTCTTTTGCATAATCTCTTTATTTGATAATATGTTATTGATTTGTGTTATTTTTTTTGTGTGTGTTTGGGTTCTTCCTTCTCCTCATGGTGTTTTTCCAATAAAAACCCTAGGCTTGAACAAGGGTGTGGAGTTTGGGTATTGATCTTTTGTGTTCTTGATTTTACAATCAAGAGAGGTAATGGTCTTTTCTTAGCCCTTATATTTGTTTTTGGTGGGTTGTCTATGAGGTTTTGTTAATAATGCTAATGGTTGATTTTGGTAGGATTGATGTATAGGATTTGGATATTGTGAGAGTATGATTTGTGTTAAAGGGTTGTGATGTTGATTTTGCTATGCATAAAAAAATTGTGATAATCTATGAGTGCATGTTTGGTGATTTCGGCCTAGGTACACCCAAGGGTGTTCTTGATATGTTGTGTGATTTACAATATATTAGATCCATGTTTTAGGACCTATGTTATATGGGTAAGAGGATAATTGGCAATCTTGATATCTTGATCATGAAATTTTGTTAGATGCATGTTATATTTTGAATGATTAAATTATAAGATGCATGAAAATAATGATAGAAACATGTTAGGTTAATATAAGGCATATGTGAATATGGTGCTTATAAATTACTATATGTTATTTTATTGATAGTGTTTTGTTGGTTTTTATGGAATTGCAACAAATGGTTTTTAAAAGGATTCATGTGAATATGTTAGTGATATTAGAATCATGCATATTATAAGAGTATAATGAGATTTTAAGCATGTATGATTTTATGTAATTTTTGAGACAAAAGTTGAGTTTTATAAAGAATTAAGCTTGCTGTATTTTTTGTAAATAATTGGGTAAAAGTTGATAAAAAGATGAGTTGCATGCATAAATAATGTTCTTGATGAATATGTTAATTTCTATGAAATTAAAAGAGGATTTTAAGTCTCATGTTATGATATTTTACTCAATTAATTTCCTACAGAATTTTTATTGAATTTTGGGAAAATATGGGTTTATAAACTTGAATATGGTGATTTCTAATGATAATAATAGTTGCTGGAATTTTGTATTAAAATATGAAGTAAGTTTCACTAAAAATGAATTTGATTAATTTTTGGAATAAATTATTTTTCCTAAGTTATGGTAATATTGAAAAATGATATTTTAATGGTATGAAAGCATATTTTGATAAGTAATGATTTTTCATTTATTTTGATTGAGAAAAATATTTAGACTCTATTTATTTGTGATTTTTGAATAAGATAAATGGTGGCTGAAAGTTTGTTTTAAAAAGGTTAACAATTGTTATTAAATTGTCACATATGGATTTTTGCTACATAAAAACTAAGTCTTAAGTAATTTAAATCAAAATGTATTATTCCACACTTAAAATATATTTTTCACATCATTTTTGTAACACAATGATAAAATATATTTTTCTAAAGAAACATATTAAAATAGGTATTTTAATTAAATCCAAGCTTGTTAGGTAATTCTTGGTAAATTAATATTTATTTAATGAAAATGTCACATATTTTATTTTGAGCTAAAATAAAATAAAGTTTTTGAGAAATTTAATCAACTTAGAAGTTTTAAGAAAATAAAGCGTGTAATATGTCTATTGATTTTAAAATAATAAAAGAAATGTAGAATTATCGTTTTTGAAAAACGTCTTTATTACGCAATGTTCCCACGTATGCATGTTACATGCAAATCAACTTTTACGTTCAAAATCATGATTATTATTCAACTATGTGATTTTTATAAAACAATCATGTTAGTAAAATGGGTAGAACGAGCATTATTCTTTTTGGCGATAATTGCATGTTTAGTGTAACTGTTATCATGAGTGCATGGCCCATGCACACATGAGTTGTATGGAAGGGCAAAATAGTAATTTTATGAACCTAAGAAACATTATTTTGATTATGATATAGGCTCGTTGAAAGATTGTGAAATTCTTAGCTTGGACCTGAGGTAAGGAAGTTAGATAGATTTTATGATTTTATGCTATGAATGGTAAGGCTGTTATATGAATGAACTGTTATGGAATTATGAATGCCTTAATGTGATGATCTGTTGAATGTGATATGTGTATGGATGTTAGATACATCAAACAGAATACGATGTTAGATACATCAAACAGATTTCGATGTCAGATACATCGAACGAGTTACTAAGGACATTGAGACGTGACTCCTAGGGCGGACGCACCGAGGTTATTCAAGGACCGAGGTTACCTCATAGGGTGACATGGACAACTAGCGTTCCATGCTCATCATGTATGCTGTATGATTGTGATATGATGATATGTCACATTTATGTTATGATATGATGATATGTCACATTTATGTTATGGTATGATGATATGTCACATTTATGTTATGATATGATGAAATGTTACATTTATGTTATGATATGATGATATGTCATATTTACGTTATGATATGATGAAATGTTACGATTATGTTATGATATACCATGATGTTTTAGATGAACGTTAGTGTTTGGTTGTTTGTTGTTTTTCTTACTTGCTTATTTGCTTGTACTTCCTTACTGGGCTTTTAGCTCACCCCCCTTACTTTCCTTCCAGGTAGCAAATAGGTTTTCTCTATGGCACGCGTGGTGACGTGAGGAGTTCTTTCATCATGGGGTGTATGGCGTGGGGCAATCCTATGGACGATAAAACGATCAACGTAGAACGCCATTTAAATTATGTTTTGTTTTTAAGAGACTTTCCTAAATTATCAGTGGGACTCTGTTATTTAAATTATTTGGTTTTCTTTGAACTTTGCATAAAAACCTATGTTTTATTTTAAACTTATGGCGCCAACTTGCATGATTTTAAATAAGTCCCCCTGAGACTTTAATAATGGATGGTATTCTTTTATAAACTATGTTATGCGAATGTTTTGTAAGTATTAGTTTAGGGCGTTCTTTACAAAAATTTATGTGTGTTTGTTTAAGATATTTTTACTCTGTTGTATATTCTATTTATTTCATTCAAAAGGTGCCGTATACTGTACATATGACCGTTGGCCAATTTCACAGGTCAACATTTTGGTGCTTTCATTGAGAGTATGAAATCAAGAAGCACACTTTCATCAGTTTGAAGATGCCTCCAAAATCCAATCAAGCTAAGAAGACAACTCCCAGGGATTCCACCACTCAGGATCTCATCGATCCTATTAACAAACCTCAGGTGGAGGTTGGAGACCAACCTGATGTAGAAGATCAACAGGATGCTCACCAGGAGGAGATGGCGTAAATTCTGGCAAGGCAGGAGGCCTTTGCATCAGAAATTGCCCTCCAGATGGCGACTATGGAATGACAACGACGGGAGATAGATAAGCAGGTTTAGAGGATGATCCAGAGGAAGCAGAAAGTTGACCGGAGGCACCAGGAGGCTGCTGTGGCCCTATAGGCAGCTACTAAGTTAGCATGAGCTAACGCTGAAGCTGCTGCTCAGGCAGTGAGGGAGGCTTAGGAAAAGTAGCAAGAATGCGAGACAACAGTAATAGGGAGTCCCAGGGGAGGATTCGAACGCAAGGACGCTCTCAGTGCCACTTTCCTAGAGACAGGAGGACCAGTGCTAAGGAGGGGGTACCAAGGACGTCTACCCCACTTGGAGCAGCGATCCCACCAGCAGTGCAGGCTCAAATAGATGCACTAGTCGTGGTTGTTCAGGGTTTGACAAAGAAACCTTCCAATATCGAGCTGGCTCATAGAAGTGGGATTCCCTTCAGTGCTAATATCAAAGCTGCTCCACCACCATCAA